>NC_092333.1:575490000-576115000 GCF_046630445.1 Rutidosis leptorrhynchoides | reverse complement strand
GCGTAAAATTGCATTTGGATTTCCCGCATTTAACGCTTTAAAGAAAACACGGCGTAACTTAAAGTCTCCCCAATGTGATATACCCCACCTATCAAAGGAAAGCCTTTTATAAACTAAGGCATTTCTGGAAAGTCTTTCAAATGTTTGACAAGTTAATTTCGCCATAACTAAATATGCTGATGAATTCTGACCGACTCTAGACAAGATTTCCTCAATCATATCCTCTGATAGGTCTTCTAAAATATTCGGTTGTCTACCCTTAACGTCCATTTTGTTTTTATACTTTAAAATAGACAAGGATTAGATTCGTAAAAACAAACAATACAAGCAATTTTTACATAGAACATAAAAGTACAAGCACACTACAATACATTTATTACACAACATGCTCACACCCCTCTAATCTGAATCACTGGTTTCTTCTTCTTCGGACTTGGTTCTTTTTCCTAATCTTCTAGGGATATATGATGTTCCTCTAATACGAGCCATCGTTTTCCACATTGGTTTAGAAAAACCTGGTGGTTTAGAGGTTCCCGGGTTATTGTCACGATATTGAAAATACGGGTGTTGACGGTACATATAAAGTTCATCGGGGTCGGAATCAGATTTCTCTATTTTGATGCCTTTTCCCTTATTATTTTCTTTTGCCTCATTAAATTGGGTCGGGGTAATTTCTATAACATCATCGGAATCCTCATCAGGATCCGATTCATCGGAAAATTGGTAATTTTCCCAATATTTTGCTTCCTTAGCGGAAACACCATTGACCATTATTAACTTTGGTCCATTGGTTGAGGATTTTCTTTTATTTGACCGGTTTTCTGTGGTTACTACTATTCCCCCCTCCGGAACCTCTTCTTCTTCCGGTTCCTCTTCTTCTGGTTCCTCTTCTTCCGGTTCCTCTTCTTCCGGTTCCGTTTCCTCATCTTCCGGTTCTTCGGGAACTTGTGAATCTTGCAAATATATATTCGACTCTTCGTTATTATTAGGTGAGTCAATGGGATTTGTGCCAGAGGTAGACATCTATCACACAATATCAAACATGTTAAAAGATTAATATATCACATAATATTTACATGTTAATAATATATAGTTTCCAACAAAAATGTTAAGCAATCATTTTTAAAGAAAACACGGTCGAAGTCCAGACTCACTAATGCATCCTAACAAACTCGATAAGACACACTAATGCAAATTTTCTGGTTCTCTAAGACCAACGCTCGGATACCAACTGAAATGTCCCGTTCATATTGATTATAAACGTTCCATATTAATTGATTTCGTTGCGAGGTTTTGACCTCTATATGAGACGTTTTTCAAAGACTGCATTCATTTTTAAAACAACCATAACCTTTATTTTATCTATAAAGGTTTAAAAAGCATTACGTAGATTATCAAATAATGATAATCTAAAATATACCGTTTACACACGACCATTACATAATGGTTTACAATAAGAATATATTACATCAAAAATAAGTTTCTTGAATGCAGTTTTACATAATATCATACAAGCATGGACTCCAAATCTTGTCCTTATTTTAGTATGCAATAGCGGAAGCTCTTAGTATCCACCTGAGAATAAACATGCTTTAAACGTCAACAAAAATATTGGTGAGTTATAGGTTTAACCTATATATATCAAATCGTAACAATAGACCACAAGATTTCATATTTCAATACACATCCCATACATAGAGATAAAAATCATTCATATGGTGAACACCTGGTAACTGATATTAACAAAATGCATATATAAGAATATCCCCATCATTTCGGGACACCCTTCGGATATGATATAAATTTCGAAGTACTAAAGCATCCGGTACTTTGGATGGAGTTTGTTAGGCCCAATAGATCTATCTTTAGGATTCGCGTCAATTAGGGTGTCTGTTCCCTAATTCTTAGATTACCAGACTTAATAAAAAGGGGCATATTCGATTTCGATAATTCAACCATAGAATGTAGTTTCACGTACTTATGTCTATTTTGTAAATCATTTATAAAACCTGCATGTATTCTCATCCCAAAAATATTAGATTTTAAAAGTGGAACTATAACTCACTTTCACAGATATTTCCTTCCTCGGAAATAAGACTTGGTCACGGATTGATTCACGAACCTATACAAATATGTACATATATATATATCAAAGTATGATCAAAATATAATTACAACCATTTTTATTATGTTTTAAAGATTTGAGTGTATTAAGTCAGCTGTCCTCGTTAGTAACCTACAACTAGTTGTCCACAGTTAGATGTACAGAAATAAATCGATATATATTATCTTGAATCAATCCACGACCCAGTGTATACACGTCTCAGGCTAGATCACAACTCTAAGTATATATATTTTTAGAATCAACCTCAACCCTGTATAGCTAACTCCAACATTACTGCATATAGAGTGTCTATGGTTGTTCCAAATAATATATATACATGGGTCGATGTGATATGTCAAAACATTTGCATACGTGTCTATGGTATCCCAAGATTACATAATATATTAGAATACATGTATAATACAATATAAGTTAGCTAGGATATGATTTGTATAGATTTGTTAAACATTTCCCGTAGCTAAAAAGATCAAAAATATCCAATCTTGTTTTACCCATAACTTCTTCATTTTAAATCCGTTTTGAGTGAATCAAATTGATATGGTTTCATATTGAACTCTAATTTAAGAATCCAAACAGAAAAATTATAGGTTTATAGTTAGAAATTTAAGTTACATGTCAATTACTAAAGAGGTAGTCATTTCCATCGAAAGAACGACATCTTGATGACCATTTTGAAAAACATACTTTCACTTTGAGTTTAACCAAGATTTTTGGATATAGTTTCATGTTCATATGAAAAATCATTTTCCCAGAAGAACAACTTTTAAATCAAAGTTTATCATAGTTTTTAATTATCCAAACCAAAACAGCCCCCGGTTTCACTACTACGGCGTATATCCGATTTTATGGTGTTCATCGTGTTTCCAGGTTTTAAATCATTAAGTTAGCATATCATATAGATATAGAACATGTGTTTAGTTGATTTTAAAAGACAAGTTAGAAGGATTAACTTTTGTTTGCGAACAAGTTTAGAATTAACTAAACTATGTTCTAGTGATTACAAGTTTAAACCTTCGAATAAGATAGCTTTATATGTATGAATCGAATGATGTTATAAATATTATTACTACCTCAAGTTTTCTGAATAAAACTACTGGAAATAAGAAAAATGGATCTAGCTTCAAAGGATCCTTGGATGGCTTGAAAGTTCTTGAAGCAGAATCATGACACGAAAACAGTTCAAGTAAGATTTTCACTCGAAATAAGATTGTTATAGTTGTAGAAATTGAATCAAAGTTTGAATATGAATATTACCTTGAATTAGAAATATAACCTACTGTAAATAATAAAGGTTCCTTGATCTTAGATGATTACTTGGAATGGATTAGAAAGCTTGGAAGTAGACTTGCAAACTTGGAAGTATTCTTGATTTTTATGAAACTATACTTATGAAATTTATGAAGAACACTTAGAATTTGAAGATGGAACTTGAGAGATATCAATTAGATGAAGAAAATTTAAGAATGAAAGTGTTTGTAGGTATTTTTGGTCGTTGGTATATGGATTAGATATAAAGGATATGTAATTTTGTTTTCATGTAAATAAGTCATGAATGATTACTAATATTTTTGTAATTTTATGAGATATTTCATGCTATTTGCTAAATGATGATTCCCACATGTGTTAGGTAACTCACATGGGCTGCTAATAGCTGATCATTGGAGTGTATATACCAATAGTACATACATCTAAAAGCTGTGTATTGTACTAGTACGAATACGGGTGCATACGAGTAGAATTGTTGATGAAACTGAACGAGGATGTAATTGTAAGTATTTTTGTTAAATAGAAGTACTTTGATATGTGTCTTGAAGTCTTTCAAAAGTGTAAGAATACATATCAAAACACAACATGTATATACATTCTAATGGAGTCGTTAAGTCTTCGTTAGTCGTTACATGTAAGTGTTGTTTTGAAACCTTTAAGTTAACGATCTCAATTAATGTTGTTAACCCAATGTTTATTATATCAAATGAGATGTTAAATTATTATATTATCATGATATTATGATGTATGAATATCTCTTAATATGATATATACATTAAAATATCGTTACAACGATAATCGTTACATATAAGTCTCGTTTCGTAATTCTTGAGTTAGTAGTCTTGTTTTTACATATGTAGTTCATTGTTAACACACTTAATGATATATTTAAATATCATTTTATCATGTTAAATATAGTGTATCAATATCTTAATATGATACATATGTATTTAGTAGATGTTATCATAACGATAATTGTTATATATATCATTTCAAGTTTCTTAACTTAGTAATCTCATTTCTTATATATATCACACATTGTTAATATACTTAGTGAGATACTTAATCATCATAATCTCATGTCAACCATATATATATATATATATGTCTATATATACCGCAACATGTAGTTTTTACAAATTTGTAACGTTCGTGAATTGCCGGTCAACTTGGGTGATCAATTGTCTATATTAAACTTATTTCATTTAATCAAGTCTTAACAAGTTTGATTGCTGAACACGTTGGAAACATTTAGTCATGTAAATATCAATCTCAATTAATATATATAAACATGGAAAAGTTCGGGTCACTACAGTTATCATTTATTTCTTCAAGAGATTTCCCACCAAAATAATAACATTCGTAACAAAGTGTCTTTTTTAAATGTTCATATTTTTATGTGATCTTAATGTTTGGAAAAAAAAGTTTCAAAAAAAAAAAAAGGTTACTTCCCCCACTTCCCCCCAAAAAAGTGATTCCCTCTTGATAATGACTATATATATATATATATATATATATATATATATATATATATATATATATATATATATATATATATGTGTGTGTGTGTGTGTGTGTGTGTATGTGTGTGTGTGTGTGTGTTTCACGGATGTGTAAAAAATCGTGTAAAAAATATAATTTGCAGTTCATATTGATATGTAAATAGTGATACTAAAAAAATAGGAAAAGTATAAGAATTATTTAACAGCTTTTTTTTTTTTGACAGTGATTGGGATCACCCGAGGGGAACTAAACCACCCGTTGCGATTATCTCGCTTCGACTATGCAGCGATAATAACCTCGCCCCCATCACTGCCCAAGAGGAAACCTTGAAACCGATCCAAGGGCATGGCCAAGTAAAACTCTCATCCCATTTACCCCCCAAACGATATGGGAAATGTATCATGAGTGGATATTTCATGGCAGGGATAAAATTGTGTTTTTAATATGTAGCCAACGGGGGTCGAACTCCTAACCTCCCCTAAAGGAGGCAGACCACTAGCCGTTGGACCACATCACAACTTCTTATAAAAATTCTTTTAAGAGCTTGTGGTGCTGACAAATTTTAAAAAATTCTTTTGAGTTTAAGAGCCTGTAGTGTTGATAAATTTAAAAAATTCCTTTTAAGTTTAAGAGTTCGTGGTGTTGACGAACTTTGATAGTTCTTTTGAGTTTAAGAATCCGTAGTGTTGACAAATTTTAAAAGTGATTTGAATGGTATTACTAACTTAATGTCTACAATTTTTCTCACCATTAATATCTTTTTAATATATAAATTTTACATTACATAATAATTAGAGTATATTGAAAATTTGTCAAGAAGCGTAGCATTAGTAAGTATAAGTTATACTCCCTCCGTCCCATTAAGATTTAATAATTAAATGATTAATAACTCCATTTTTATATGCAAAATGATTTATTAACATATGTTTTCCATCGGAGAAGTGAATATATTACTCTGTATGTGATAATTTTGATAATATTTTTTATGATGAATATTCACTTTTTTATTATTTGTACTTGATATATATATATACATATATATATATATATATATATATATATATATATATATATATATATATATATATATATATATATATATACTTAATAATCTTGCAAATGAAGGGATATGGGGAAGGAAGAGTTAAGGTGATAAAAGAATATTCATGAAAATTTAGTGTATATATTGAATATTATACAAAATACGTCAAACGTCAAATTTAGTAAACTAAACCCGTTGAACATTTGTGATATATATTATTTTAATTAATATATATATATATATATATATATATATATATATATATATATATATATATATATTGTAACAACCTTGCTATTTCCGTTAAGCTTCATTAACTGCCCGTTAAGTTATTTAACGGAACTTACTTGAATAATGTGTATTTAATTTAATTAAATGCATACTTGAGTCCATGATGAACTACTATAATTAATATATGGTTATATTAGCTGGAAAACATATTTCATGTTTTGAAATACTGAGGAAACGATACGGTTTTGAAAACTGCAACAGAGGTCCCATGAGACTGCTAAAAGTTCGATTTTTTATAAAATAATTATTTTTAATAATTATTAACTTTAAGAAAAACATATTTAATTTATTATATATTTAATGAATTAAACTTGGTGGAATGCGTTTTAACGATCAGTTAACGTTCCGGGAACCCGGTACGGTTAACGGCAACTAGAAACGAACTACACCTAGCGTACTAGCAAGCCAAAGCATAATGTAATTTAATTTTAATAATTATATTATATAATTATTATGTTTTAAACATACTTTCAATTTATTAGAATTTATATAGATTAAAAACACGAGAAATTAGCGTTTATCGATCCGGTTTGCATTTTCGGCTAACGACACTTAATGGGTACACTTAAGAAACTTGTCTAGCAACATTTGTGACTTTGTGAGCCCATGGACTCCCTTTTGGACCCTTTAGCCGAATTCCTATCACCCCACCCATTTATGTGATTAATTTTAGCCCATGTGTTATTTACTAATGATTTAAGCCCTAACCTAATTAAGGAACTAAGTATATAAAGCCTTTTAATCACAATTCCTTCCACCCTAAACCCCATCCATGACTAAAATCAGCCCCAAACACCATCATCATCATCATCGATCACTTCATCCTCATCAATCACCATCAAAAATTGCTTGTTTGCTTGAACCTTCAACACGAAAGTGCTTCCTTTGATCGTCCTCTACGCATTGATATAAACAATTTGATCTCTAGAGGTATAAAACCACTAAACCTAATCTTCTTATATCTGATTTTGATCAATTATATAGTGTACAAGGTTCTAGTGCTCAATTGATTGTGTTATTACTCGTTGTTAGTCGTTATTTTGCGCGATTGATGTGTTTTGTTGTAATCACGAATTTAATTGCTATGAATCTGATTAAATGAGTTTATGTACTGATCTTATAATGTATATAGATGGATTGATCTCGAAAATTTAATAAATTTAGACTTTGGATTTGCATGATTTTGTTACCGGATGCATTAGTTATGATCAATTGAAGTTTTTGTTAGGGTTTTGCATGCTATACGAATTTTCTGGAATATATGCATTATGAACTAGTCATTGAAATGCTAATCACTGAATTCCTTGTTAAAAATCACTCAAGTTGGACTTAAGAATCATGTTAAAAGATTTTGTATTGCTCTCGGTATGACTAAATGAAAATTGGTGTTTTGTATTGAGCTGAAACTGTTTTCATAGGCACAAGAAATGACCTCACATGAACTATGAACTGTTTGAGACTTTGATCTTCTGGATTATTATTTTTTAGATGTTCCTAAGCATATTTCATTTGCATGCTAGCTTCTAAAAACGTGGTTTTCTATGTGCTATATGCATCATCAAATGACATGTCTGATTGTTGTCCAAAACAGGAGGTCTAACTTTAATGAATAAACTGTACAAAATGGCTATATAAAAGTCTTTGGTTATTCTATCACTGAAAATTTGGAGTGTCTAGAATCATCTCTAATTGGACATTTGTTAAGAGCTATTTTCAGTATTAAATGAGAATTTTTCTAAAACTTCTGCGCTTGCTAAAACTGATTTGGTAAACCTTAACTGAACCTTTTCTAAAACCTGACTTGTAGACATCGTATGAGGCCCTGGCTAGACTTTTTAGAAACTTTTTTGAGTCTAGTTATGATCTGGAGTTCGACTTATTATCATGACTTATGTGCTATGAATTATGCTCGTTGTTTGTAAGGTGTGCGTAAATTCAATGCCATGCGATAAACTGCGTACGTGTAATTGACGAACTATAAGCTATAACATGTTAGTTGACTTATGATTGAAATGTTAACCAAGATTGCATGACCTATTGAGATGATTGACTTAGGTTGACCACTTTGACCAAGTTTGACTTTTAGTTTGACTTTGGTTGACTTTTATTGACTTGCTTGGACTAGTTGACTTTTGCTTGCATGTTGAGTCAGTCTGAGCACTAGGACTATGCATACACTATGGGTTGACATAGTGTGACCTATGTATTTACTTTAGGTAACTTATTTGATTAGGTTGCGTTTTACGGTCGTGATCGTCAAACTACCGTACCATTTTACTAAGAATTTACTGTGCTTTGCAAAGGTGAGTCTACAGTCCCATTTTCATTAACGTTTTTGGGATGAGATACATCTTGCTTTTGAAACTATTTCTTAAACTATTTTTACAACTGTTTTACATATTAGGCACGAGTAACTAAACAAATATACACATGAGTTCAGATCAAAAATCCCTTAGCTTGATTATATTAATTACTTTACGTAAGCTCGACTTATAGGGACGGTACCGTTAGGTTTGACAAACCTCGTCTCAACGTACGGGATGCTTATTCTGTTGTTATTTGTACACTTGATTGGTGTATGCTTAGAAAGGGTAAAAGGAAGACGTGTAGCGCTTTCGCTATCCGCGGGTTAAAGTCTTATAATCAAGTGCTCATGATAAATGTATACTTTTACAAAGATTTCAAAGAAATCTCGTGGCCTAACTTATGATGAATGATACTTAAACTTGATGTTTACAAACTAGAAACTAGACATGGTAATATCTACAAGCAGTTGAAACAAAAAGAACTTTTTGATGTCACACACAGTTGAAACATGACATCGCCGATTACCAACAGTTTAATACTTAGCATTTGCTATATGCAAACTTTTGACATTAAACCTTGGTAGTTTAAACTGATAAATGTTTACTGATTTCTGAATACAGATTTTTGGATACCGATTACTGATAAACGATTTTGAGAACTGATTTTCAACAAATGATTTATGGAAACTATTTTATGAAACTGTAAGTAACTAGAGGGGGGTGAATAGTTACTTAATACGTTTTTAACACTTTTTCGATTGATCACCAAATACGATTAACTTTGATCAACCAATTCAACTCAAACTTGATGTGTCTAGTGTATATGTTCAAAATGATAAATGAAGTAATGTATAGAACATAGACACAAGGACTTATAGTGGTTCGGGTGGATGTTAACTAATCCACCTAAATCCACTCCCCGATTACACTAATCGGGATTTGTTGCTTCACTAAGCACTTTTCTCCAAACCCGGTGGAGATCCGATTTACAAGTCTTCAACTTCTTTGGTAGACAACAAACCTAATATTTCTATCCCTTTGAAAGATCAACTCCAACCTAGATCAACTTGTCTTCACCTTGGACAAGTATTAATCTCCAAATGAGATTAATCAACTTCCTAAGTCCCTTTAAGGAAGTAGAACACTAAGCTAGCCTATGCTTCTACTAATTGAAGTTACAAGACTTATACACTTTGTAATGATTATCCTAAGACAATACTAGGACATCCATTACACTAAGAAAACTCACAAGATTAATGATTTTGATTAGTAAGTTTCCAACAACCAAATTCTATATCTATAAGATCATAGAATCTTTTCTTGCTTGATCACATTTGAGTAGTAGTTAGAGCCCTTGTGATCTCTGGAAATATGCCTTTGGAATATGCAAGAGGGTCAGCTTCAAATGCTCCTTAATGTTTGCCTTTTATAGTGGGATTCAAAAAGTAGCCGTTGACACACGGTTGCAATCACGGTCGACCGTGGTTCGACCGTGCGTGCTCCAGTCCAAATTTAGTACCCGTTGTATAGCCGTTTGACTCAAATTTGAACACCACATTTTGGCACCGTTACTCCTTCTAGCACCTGCAAAAGAAACCAAACATCCTATACAAGTACTATATGCATTAAGTGTGTGAGATTTGATCTTATTGCATGAAAATCACTTAACATTCCAAAAGTGGTAAACCTAACATTCTTGGCGGAGTGTCTTGATTGATATTTAGAGAAATCTCAGTTTGGTCAAGACTTAATTAGTCACATTAATGCCTTTGGTTCAATTCTAAAGACTATTCACTATGTCATTAACTTCCTAGTTTCAATTAGTCACAAGTCATGTTTATTTTAAGCTTAGTTAGCTTAATTTAATGATGTCTTTCTAAGATAATCATTAAGTATATAGAGACATCAAAGTTAAGTCATACTTGAACAAGCAATCACAATTTGTTACTTAGACAAGACCAAGTAAACAATTGATCATAATTTCATTGTGAACTAATTTACACTTAATTTGTTGGAGTAGACTAGTTACTTGAAACCTAACTAGTAAGCACATAGCAAGCATGTTAATCAAGTTGACAAATTTATGGGTATTAAGCATATTGGCAAGTAGCAAGTAATACTCACACATAGCAAGAGATAGTTACTATAAGATCAATCATATAGATATTTGCACAACTTGTAAATTAAGCTTTTAGCAAGCTTACTTGCAATATAACATATTGCATGATTACTGTGTAAGCACACATTAATGTCCAACACATGCACAAGGTAAGAGCAATCTCTAGTTGGGACTTGGTGACTATCCTAAATGTATCTAAGTGTATTTTAGGATTACAAGTCTTTACTAGTTACACTTGAGAGCATTGTTCCTCATTTTGCCTTAATTAATCATTAATTCATTTTCAATATCAATTGTTGTTCTAGTGACATTGGCTTAAGTGTGTTGGTACTTGATGATCATACTAAGGATGTCTAAATAAGAATTAAGATCACAAGTTGTTGATTAACACTTATGTGTTATGCCTAATCTTGGTTAATTTGTCATTAAGATGTCATTAGGCGTAATTAACTACAATTAGTGTTTTTATGACCAAAACTCAATTGAGTATGGAAATGACATCTATTCTAAGCATGTTGAGAAAGGTTTCATGAATTATAGATGTCGGGAACTAGGCAAACTTTATTTGGTCAAAATTGGTAACAGAGAAAACTGCGGTCGCACTGCGGCTGACCGTGGTGGCGACCGTGCAACTTGTTTTCATAAAACTGCGTTGCAATTCAGTTTGTGGTTTCACGGCTGGATATATGGTCGACCGTGCCATTGACCATGTATGTTGCTAAACTTTTAATTATATTCTTAAACTATGTTTGACTTGGTCATTTGCAAGATAAAGTATGGATTAATGACCTTGCGTGTTTTATGTTAAGATGTCAATCATCACTTATGCATATGTATGTGCCATCATCAAAACATATTCTTTGGTTAATCATACTTAAGTTTGTCGTTTTGTTCATTAACCAACATTCTCCCCCTTTTTGATGATGACAAACATACAAGTGATGAGGGACATTTTGCTATAAATACGCAAGTGTTAACAATCACTTCTATCCATCTTTCTCCCCTTTTGTCGAAGGAAAAAGGTTAGCTCCCCCTAGAACTAAGCTCGCTCTTAGAGCAGAGCTCCCCCATAAATTGTGCACGTTGAAAAAACATTTATTAAAACATAACAAGCACACATTTTATTCAAAGAAAGCACGAAACATAGTGATGCATATATGAAAATATGCAAGGCAAGTACAGTAGATCAATCCTAGGTTTGTTCTACATGGGACGAGATGTGCTTGGGTGAGATGAGCATTTTCCACAGACAAGATTGTTCAGAAAGCGTCGCAAGATCTTGTCAGTTCGATGATTCTGATGATGAAGGATGGACATTTGAGTGGAAGATAATAGTGCAATGAACTGGTCATCTTTAACACTATCATCAGATCCCGTAACACTCCAGGCAGGTGTGTTCTCACCTTCTGTTTCTTCGTTAAAAGGTCGAACCGAATCGTAATTAATTAGGAAGGTCGTTAGACCAGCATGATGTACATCTTGAACGCCTAGTTGTGTGAAGAGCTTCGTTAAGTGTGCCCCATAAGGAAGGGAGAGAGATTCATTGTACACCAATCCATTCATCCTCTTTGCCATGAACAGTGCAATGTTGACTTGAATTCGGTGTTGAAGACACCAGAGTAGTTAGGCTTCACAGGAATGAACATTTGTGGATAGTGTTTCCACCTTGCAGTAGATGTTGTAGTCAATGACTTTACACAGTGTATCTATCAATGCCGTTTTGTTGGAGATAAAGTTTGGAAGATATGCCAGTCCATGATGCGAACTGAAGAATTCTTCACCATCTGTTGGAACTTGGAGAATGCGCCCGAAATCGACAAGAGAGTAGCGGTAATTAGTGCCTTGAAGACTGAAGGAGACTTCATTATTCACAAAATTGAAATTTGCATAAAATTCGTGAATGAGAGATGGATAAATGGGACCGTCAAGAGTAAGAAATGCTTCCCATTTAAGAGTTTTGAATTGTCTCATAAGCTCTAGCATTTGATCGTGATCAACTTTTCTTCCTTCAGTGATAGGACGGTTAGAAAGAAACCAAATGTTGTAATTGATTCTTTCTGTAGGATCTGAGGGTGGATCGTATGAGTCCTTTCTTCTTGGTTCACTGCTCCTTCCCTTTCCTCTTGCCATTTTCTACACAATGATACTTCAAATTAATTCAAAGTGTATAATTTCAATTGTAGGCAACAAGTTTTGTAAACTTTAATTATCATCACTACTTAGATGTTTTGATGTTAATGTTCTTCACATTTTCACTCTTCATTAGTGTCAATGAGTTTACAACTAGATTAAGATTTTCACAAAGTTCATATGTGTTCTAGACTTTTGAGATCATCATCAACACATGTTTTGACATCTAACATTATCACACTCAAGTTGCAACAATGTTGTTTATATCATATGAACAATGTTTTTATGAAAATCTAACCTAGATGTAATATGAACCCTAGAATTTTCCAAAGTTAAATCAATGCATAGATATACTACAATCACTACTACAATCATTTCTAAATTGTTCTTCAAGAACAATTTTGATTGTTTGCATCAATTTGAGTTTTGATTCATTATAGTTAGGGTTTCTTCATAACCCTAGTTCATCATATAAACACAATTGAATGCTAGGAAAGCAAGGATTAATCATACCGAAAGTAGGAATTTAGATTGAAGGAATGAGCGTTCTTCTTCGTGCGGTCAATCTCCTCAGCAGTGTGCAAAGTGCGTGTGTTTTGAAGTGAGTGGGAGTGAAGGAAAAGTGAGAGTTTTATTTAATTTAAAACAGAATCAGACCACGCACGGTCGAAGCACGGTCGACCGTGGTACTAGCCATGCAGGAATTTTCGCACGTACAGGACAGGAGTCTGCGGTCGGGTATACGGTCAGCCGTGATGCTGCCGTGGATTCTTCTGATCACCAATTTCTTCACTTCTTCTTTCTTTGAGTGCGTTTTGACGTCTTAGGTTCTATAGAATACTTAAGGACAAGTTTTTTTTTTTCCTAACATTGAATGATTACATCCTCCCGATGTTTAATCATCAATGACACATAATATACTATATTTATATGTATGTATATATATATATATATATATATATATATATATATATATATATATATATATATATATATATATATATATATATATATATATATATATATATATATATATATATATATATTCAATCATGCACATAGTATACACGAAATGCATTATGTAACACCCCGTCAAAAATCCCTTTAACGGAATGTTAGCTCTGGTCCCAGTGCTTGGCTTGACTTCTACGTAACAGCAATATTCTACAGCGGAAGCAATTAATACCTGAGAATAAAACACGCAAAACGGATCAACAACAATGTTGAGTGAATCTACAGGTTTTAAATAAACAATACAGTATGTTTAAAAATAACATTTCGAAGATGTTTATTAGTGGAAGACCACCAAGGTTTAACGTTAAAAGTTTGTAGACAACACCGTGTCCCATTTCAAAAGTTTGTTGACATGACCATGTCAAGTTTCAATCATTTGTAGACAATACCATGTCAAGTTTCAAATATTCGTAGACAATACCATGTCAAGTTTTATCTCATTTGTTCGTAAACCACAGTTTTAAATAACATTGTATAGTATCTGAAAACAGTTATCAGAAAATAGTTTAAATTCCTTGACCACGAGATTTTACAAGTACAACTCCAAGTTGCGAAACGTTTGCATAATCTATGAGCACCTGAATACTAGCAATGACCCGAGTATAGAATCCACTATACTCGCCTTTACCTCATAAAATGTTATACACTTGTTCGAGTGTCTTAATGTTCAAAGTAAATGCACCATAGTTTTTATAGTGGGTGAGGTTGTCAACCTAATGGATCCGTCCATCTAAATTGTGCCTACACCGATGGTATTTAAAGTATTCAAGCTAGAGGCTTTTTGAACAAACTCAATATGCAGATATAGTACTCGTGTCAATACAAAAAGCATTTGATAATGTAAGTATAACAGCGTGTATTCTCATCCCTGAAAACATGTAAAAAGCGGGACTGTAGACTCACCTTTGAATAAAGCTCGGATTGAAAAGTGGACAATTTACTTGTACGGTTTATAGCCGAGTAATGCAACCTAAGTATATGTATTTAGGTTGGTCAATAAATATGTATCAAACAAGTATGGTTTGATAGTATAAGTTGTCTTATTGCTCGAATCGACGCGTTTCAAAGTAGAAGTCAACATACAGTCAACTAATTCATGCAAGTCAAACAAAGTCAACTGAAGTCAAACTGAAAGTCAAACTTGGTCAAAGTAGTCAACTAAATTCAACATCAGTAGGTTCATGTCAAATGGTGGTCAACATGTCAAACCTAAGTCAAACAACACGTTTTAGATCATAATTGGTCAATTTCACAATTTTAGTTTATCGTTGTGCACAAAGTTCATGTACATGTAGCAAACTTAGCATATTATCTCATAGTACAAAATTCAAGTAAACATGGAAAACTCCAGATCATAAGTATACTCAAAATCAATTCCAAAAAATCCAGCCAGGGTCTCATACGATAATTAAAAGTCAGGAATCAGATGGGATACATTTATGGTTTGCTAAGTCAGTTTCTGACCGCGCACTGATTTCGTTTTGGCTATAACCGGAGCTAGGGACATGAAATTAATACAAGACCAGTGGTCATGGTTCAAGGACAAGTTAAACTAACACATATCAAAAGTTGAGCAATTTTTGTTTAGCCAATTTGTACAGTTTATTCGTGTAATTTGAACATTCAGTTTTTCAGCTCAAATCAGAATTTACATAAAGTATGGCCCTATTGCGCCCACTGCATAAGGTTTCAGAGATTGACATAAACTAACAATAAGTCACATATCATGTTAAAATTCATATTACAGAAGCTTACATGCTCATTCAATAAACACAATCAACAGAGTATAAAACATAGAGCAATTTACATATTCGATTCTTGTTTCGCTAGTCACATTCGCACGCGATTACCCGAAGATCTAGATACAATTAACCTATGATATCTACATGAAAGATGAATTACTTTTTGTGTACATTTCAAGTATGTAAATCTTTAAATCCAGAAGTTAACACATTTTATCATACAAGGCTGTTTTCATGCAAGTGCTGTATAAATCAACTTTTTCACTAAATCAAGCATATCTCAAGTTATACATAAGCAAAAAACATGATATCCTAGTGTAACCTGAGTGTTTTTAAATTACCTATCCAATGGTATTAATTTCACAATCCAATTCGTGGTCTATCAAACCCAGAATTTCCGATCAATCACAAAAACACAACGTTAATTTCAATTGATCATAACTTGATCATCCGGAAACGAAATCAATCGATTCCAAAGCCTAAAGTTAATAGTTTTTCGCAAGGATTATGAATATCACATAATATCATACATTTAAAAAGTCAAAATTTACTGTACATGCAATAAACAATTCGGTTTTCGCATTAATCAATCAAAACGAGCAATTTATCGCATCTAGTATTCATCAAACATCAAGACTTGAGCAATAGACAACCTAATCCATGAAACTTTAACAAAAATCAGATTTTAAAGATTAGGATTTATGTAATTATACCTTTGATCACAAAATTAATGATACGCACGCGTAGAGAACGACGATCGGAGCAAGATTGATCAAACGAGTAAGAGCAAACAAGCAAGTTTGATGGTTGATTTGTGTGTGTGTGTGTGTTTGATGTGAAGAAGAAGAGAGGGAGGAGGAATGAGCTGCATTTTTCATAGTTAGGATGGAATGAGAGGATTATCTAACTAGTTATTTAGTGCCTAAAAATCAAAAGTCAACAAACATGGGCCTAAACTAATTAGTCAACAAACATGGGCCTAAACTAATAGTCAACATGCATTGGCTACTCATGGGGCCAAGGATGATGAGGTATGAGGTCATGTCCATGTGGGCTCGGGCTCGGGTCTCAGGCTCGTTTTGTGTAAAAGCTCGTTCGCGCGTGGTTCGTTTCGAGTGCCATTAACCGTACCGAATCTCCGGCACGTTAACTAGTCGTTGAAACAAAAGCACCGTGTTTAATTCATTAAGTAAATAATAAATTAAATTTCTTTCATAAGTTCAATAATTATTAACAATAATTATTCTATCGTTTTTCTGAGTTCCGTTAACTGAAAAGTTTTCTAGGCAATTAACTTTAATCGCGTCGTTTCTAGTTTAATTCGTCAACCGAATTAAGTTCACTAATTAATATAACATATTAATTCAAGTAATCCACTAAGGATCAAGTACGCATTTAATTACTTTAAATACGAAAAGTTTCACGTAGCCACTGTTAACTATTCTGAACAAAAATTAGGCGTATGGAAATCGTATGATTTAACTAACGATCGTCAAGTATTTAACGGAAGTTTTAACGGAAAAGTTCGGGTTGTTACATTACCCACCCGTTATTGAAAATTTCGTCCCGAAATTTGGATGATGGCAGTTATTGATGAAAATAAAAATATTTTCGTATCATTAGAAATCCACGTTTCAACGTGAGCTTGAATTCTATAACGAAGTTTGCAAAAATGTAACACCCCGTCAAAAATCCCTTTAACGGAATGTTAGCTCTGGTCCCAATGCTTGGCTTGAATAGTTTGTCATTCCAGACGTAAGCCTTCATAGATTCTTTTAATAAAAGAATTTGGTCATATACGAATGTTTCGTCAAATAATATGATAAGATTAAATAATCTTTCGAGATCTCTATACGGATGGATTTCTAAGGTCCGTTCAGTTTCATAATGAATACGAGTTAAGTGTATAGTATTTCTTATCATCAAGAATATGAATGAAATGATTCGGCTACGTGTAAAAATACGACTGAATATGTCACTAATGGATTTATTGAAGTAATAGTTGTCTGCCTTGACTTTTCGATGTAATCACTATTGATTCTCCAAAATTTAAGGGATTTGAATATAATCGTTTGAAATCTATGAGATTTGGATCCCGGTAATTAAGAAAATTAGAATCCTTTTCTTTTTGATTTAATACGATTATCTTAATCGGCTGACGCGTTGCTATGGTAAAAAGTTTTGATATAAATTAATCATATCTTCGTCCTTATTTTCTCAACCTCAATCTTCTTACTTTCAAAATTCTATTTTCAAAATTTTTGTGAAGATGTTTCATCCGCTCTTAATTTTCGTTACTATTTTGACTGTGTATACAGTCATTCTTCTTTTTAGTCTACCACCAGAAGAATCTCTGTTCTTCTATAATGCTCTAGGGGTGACATTATTTTTAATTCTACCACTCCTTTGTTTTTCAATACTTATTGATATAAATGGTTTATGATCTTCCATGTTTGTTGTCTTTTATATTCTGACCTATTTTTCGAAGACTCATGCTTTTTATCCAAGAAGATCTTCAACTTGTTCTTCTATACATGGTCAAATAATACGGATCAATAGCTGGTGATGATGCAGAAACATTCGTTGTTCATCGTCATAGTATCCGTTTTCACCTTGTTTTCTCTTCTCGACTTTAAATCAAGCAAGTAATGGTCCATAATTCGTAGGTATGGAGTTTCGAATGATCATAATATACAAAGTAGAAAGGAAAGGTAATAGCACGATTTGATTTGTCAAATTACCAGAATATCCTAAAAAGACCGAATCATCAAGAAATATATTTCCTTGATATGTTTAGAAGTTAAATAGAATGAAAGAGTTATGTAACATGGTTCATGATGATTGTAAGGTCTGTGAATCATTATCTTCCATTAGAAATTCAGCATGACTTCGGAGCAAGATATTCTCTAAAGATGTCTTCAGATCCAGAATTACCTGGATTCTTTGAATATAGGGTTTGGTCCTTGTATTTGTCCTTGGTCTCCTTCATGGTTAGCTCAATCCATTTTTCAGTTCCAAATCTGAGCTTTTTCAATACGTTATTCTTTATCATCAAACTTTTGGCCATTAAGACCATCTATAGCTTTTGCTGCTTCGTCAGCATTCTCAAGGTTAACGAATCTGAATCATTGGTTATCAATCCAAGATGGTTTCAAGGGATTTTATTTTTAGATGATTAAACGCTGATTGTAATCGTCAACGGATCTAATGGTTGACGAATAGGCGTTGTTGATTTCAAAAGTAATGAATGATAATTTCGATGGTTTGATGTGATAATTCATCATAGAATACAAATGAATATAATTCATGAATGTAGTGATCTTTTGGAAGATAACACTTGCTAAAGCTTTACTTAGATTCTGATATGTCAAAATTAGAATATGTAGTAGTTGTTCTTTAGTGAACGGATACACATATCTTGTGAGTGTAATTAGTATAGTTACTGATTATTGAATCATAATTTGAAGAATGTATAATGTAACATATTAATGTGAGATATAAATATTTCTCGGGTTTTACCTACCCATTAAATATTTTTACAATTTACAGTTTGTACAGAAGAGTTTTTAATTACAATCTTTATGAAGATATATATTTGTATATATTCTTCAGATGTAATCATGGATTTAATGAGTTAATATAATATTAAACTCATTTGATTTACGGTTGAAGATAATCTCCAAAACCTTAGAGATTTCATAATTGTCGCGAAATATTTCGCTAATGAAGTTATGAATCAATACTTCATCGTTCATTGTTTATTGATATATCTCGGTATATGATATTGATGCTCGTGAAGTTCTTATGAAATTTACAAGGCACGAATAATGTTTTCTAGAAAGTTTCGAGTACATCGAAAATAGAAGTGAAAAATCAAACATGTATTTGAATAATACACTTAGTTTATTATGAAATGGAGTTTATTGTGCTGAAGCAGTGATTAATGATTGTTAAGTCATTAACGAAGGATGTACATTATAGCATATTAGTGATATGATTTAACCAAGTAGTACATACTAGTTAAGATTCACACGTAATAGCTTAGTACGAAAAGATTTATTATTGTTCCAAACCATATATATATATAAAGTATACATATATAATTTTTTTTTCCAGGAAGAATGAGTCAATACATCTTAACTCACAATTACTAATATTCCTTGGTATATATGGGGCGTATGATGTTGATATCCGAAGTACCGAGTGTGATGTTGAGGTGTGGGATGCGGATGTTGTTGTTGGTGAAGCTGATGTTGTTGGTGGTGATGCTGATGGTACTGGTGGTGCTGGTTATGCTGCTGGTGCTGCTGATGCTCTTAGGTTTTGTACCATATTTTCTAAAGCCACTACTCGAGCGCGAAGCTCGTTGACTTCTTCTATTATTCCGGGATGATTGGCGGTTCGGACAAGCGGATGAATAAGATCTAAAATTTTGGATATTAGATATTCGTGACGGGATATTCTAGAAATAAGGGTGAAAATAGTGTTCCGAACTGGTTCGCCGGTAAGTGCTTTAGGTTCTTCGCCAATAGGTGAATTCGGTTGGTGGAAGGGATCGCCTTCTTCTCGCCTCCATTGATTAAGTCGACTACGAACCCACCCCCAATTCATCCAGAAAAGATGATGGCTAATAGGTTCGCTCGTTCCGATTACGCTGTCCATGGAGCTCGAGGAATCTGATGAGAAATTCATATTATGTGTTTGGAATAGGGTTTGATATGAATTGAGTGTTGGATGCTATGTTTGTCTCCTTGAATACGTGTATATAGCAAAAAGATTTCCGTAATTTACGGAGAAAATTTAGGAAATATATCAGACAAAATCTAATATAATAAGTATGATAGCGACAGGATTAGCCTATATGTAATTGGTACAATAATTGCAGTAAGATGCCGGTGGATCAAAAATGATTAGCAGTGAGAAGTAGTGATCGGTCGCGTCTAGTAGTGAGAGGCGGCGTTGAGTAGTAGTAACCAACGATAAATAGCAAGGAGTAGTGGTATAAGATGATGAGTATGTCCAGGCAGTGTCTTCGTAGTGCTAAGTAGAAATCAGGGGTGACGGACAGTGTCGGGTAGTGACGAATTGTGACGTGATTACACGCTCCTTATAGGTTATAATAACAATTAATTCGTACAGTGTAAATTTCTACTCATATTTGAAATTAAACGGTTTATGTTCTAAACGGTATTTATCCAAGTAACCTACTTGACTCGCTCCCAATTCCTTATTTTGCGATGTCGGAACTTCTATATGAGTTACCGTAATGTAATCCCGGTCATTACATTACGCTATCTCACATTTCCATTCGACATAACTCCATAAGTTCAAGATGGCGTAATCAACTTAATTTAGTTAAATCTCGCGTCGCGTGTACTTATGTGATTCGTAGTATAACGTTTAGTTCAAGTCCATATCATATGGGTATAGGGTGTATATGTACGTGATGTAATGTGTAGCCCTACATGTCGTATTGTCAAGCAAATAGTGCATGTATGGTGTATAAAAGTCATCCAAGACACACGGCTATAGACTAGACCAACTAATGCGCCCTACCGTTAGACACACTAATGCATCCTAGTTCCCTATAGCCAAAGCTCTGATACCAAATGTAAGTTGGGGACGCATCCCACTCAGTGCCTTCTCAGCTAACTGCCTGTGACCACTGAGCGTACCTCAGACACTGATTTTACGGCCCGCCTCTCGGCAGTACAGCCAACCCTAATAGGGACCGCGAGGAGTAAGAGCCAATGCTTCGTCACAGGTAACACTGTGAGAACCCCCTCTACGATTAACCCGCTAATAAACGGCATTAAACCAGCTCTGATACCAAATGTAACACCCAATCAAAAATCCCTTTAACGGAATGTTAGCTCTGGTCCCAGTGCTTGGCTTGACTTCTACGTAACAGCAATATTCTACAGCAGAAGCAATTAATACCTGAGAATAAAACACGCAAAACGGATCAACAACAATGTTGAGTGAATCTACAGGTTTTAAATAAACAATACAGTATGTTTAAAAATAACATTTCGAAGATGTTTATTAGTGGAAGACCACCAAGGTTTAACGTTAAAAGTTTGTAGACAACAC
Source organism: Rutidosis leptorrhynchoides (assembly GCF_046630445.1). NCBI lineage: Eukaryota > Viridiplantae > Streptophyta > Magnoliopsida > Asterales > Asteraceae > Rutidosis > Rutidosis leptorrhynchoides. Next base: position 576,093,369 of record NC_092333.1, on the reverse strand, counting down.
CGTGTCCCATTTCAAAAGTTTGTTGACATGACCGTGTCAAGTTTCAATCATTTGTAGACAATACCATGTCAAGTTTCAAATATTCGTAGACAATACCATGTCAAGTTTTATCTCATTTGTTCGTAAACCACAGTTTTAAATAACGTTGTATAGTATCTGAAAAAAGTAATCAGAAAATAGATTAAATTCCTTGACCACGAGATTTTACAAGTACAACTCCAAGTTGCGAAACGTTTGCATAATCTATGAGCACCTGAATACTAGCAATGACCCGAGTATAGAATCCACTATACTCGCCTTTACCTCATAAAATGTTATACACTTGTTCGAGTGTCTTAATGTTCAAAGTAAATGCACCACAGTTTTTATAGTGGGTGAGGTTGTCAACCTAACGGATCCGTCCATCTAAATTGTGCCTACACCGATGGTATTTAAAGTATTCAAGCTAGAGGCTTTTTGAACAAACTCAATATGCAGATATAGTACTCGTGTCAATACAAAAAGCATTTGATAATGTAAGTATAACAGCATGTATTCTCATCCCTGAAAACATGTAAAAAGCGGGACTGTAGACTCACCTTTGAATAAAGCTCGGATTGAAAAGTGGACAATTTACTTGTACGGTTTATAGCCGAGTAATGTAACCTAAGTATATGTATTTAGGTTGGTCAATAAATATGTATCAAACAAGTGTGGTTTGATAGTATAAGTTGTCTTATTGCTCGAATCGACGCGTTTCAAAGTAGAAGTCAACATACAGTCAACTAATTCATGCAAGTCAAACAAAGTCAACTGAAGTCAAACCGAAAGTCAAACTTGGTCAAAGTAGTCAACTAAATTCAACATCAGTAGGTTCATGTCAAATGGTGGTCAACATGTCAAACCTAAGTCAAACAACACGTTTTAGATCATAATTGGTCAATTTCACAATTTTAGTTTATCGTTGTGCACAAAGTTCATGTACATGTAGCAAACTTAGCATATTATCTCATAGTACAAAATTCAAGTAAACATGGAAAACTCCAGATCATAAGTATACTCAAAATCGATTCCAAAAAATCTAGCCAGGGTCTCATACGATAATTAAAAGTCAGGAATCAGAGGGGATACATTTATGGTTTGCTAAGTCAGTTTCTGACCGCGCACTGATTTCGTTTTGGCTATAACCGGAGCTAGGGACATGAAATTAATACAAGACCAGTGGCCATGGTTCAAGGACAAGTTAAACTAACACATATAAAAAGTTGAGCAATTTTTGTTTAGCCAATTTGTACAGTTTATTCGTGCAAGTTGAACATTCAGTTTTTCAGCTCAAATCAGAATTTACATAAAGTATGGCCCTATTGTGCCCACTGCATAAGGTTTCAGAGATTGACATAAACTAACAATAAGTCACATATCATGTTAAAATTCATATTACAGAAGCTTACATGCTCATTCAATAAACACAATCAACAGAGTATAAAACATAGAGCAATTTACAGATTCGATTCTAGTTTCGCTAGTCACATTCGCACGCTATTACCCGAAGATCTAGATACAATTAACCTATGATATCTACATGAAAGATGAATTACTTTTTGTGTACATTTCAAGTATGTAAATCTTTAAATCCAGAAGTTAACACATTTTATCATACAAGGCTGTTTTCATGCAAGTGCTGTATAAATCAACTTTTTCACTAAATCAAGCATATCTCAAGTTATACATAAGCAAACAACATGATATCCTAGTGTAACCTGAGTGTTTTTAAATTACCTATCCAATGGTATTAATTTCGCAATAAAATTCATGGTCTATAAAACCCAGAATTTCCGATCAATCACAAAAACACAACGTTAATTTCAATTGATCATAACTTGATCATCCGGAAACGAAATCAATCGATTCCAAAGCCTAAAGTTAATAGTTTTTTGCAAGGATTATGAATATCACATAATATCATACATTTAAAAAGTCAAAATTTACTGTACATGCAATAAACAATTCGGTTTTCGCATTAATCAATCAAAACGAGCAATTTATCGCATCTAGTATTCATCAAACATCAAGACTTGAGCAATAGACAACCTAATCCATGAAACTTTAACAAAAATCAGATTTTAAAGATTAGGATTTATGTAATTATACCTTTGATCACAAAATTAATGATACGCACGCGTAGAGAACGACGATCGGAGCAAGATTGATCAAACGAGTAAGAGCAAACAAGCAAGTTTGATGGTTGATTTATGTGTGTGTGTGTTTGATGTGAAGAAGAAGAGAGGGAGGAGGAATGAGCTGCATTTTTCATAGTTAGGATGGAATGAGAGGATTATCTAACTAGTTATTTAGTGCCTAAAAATCAAAAGTCAACAAACATGGGCCTAAACTAATAGTCAACATGCATTGGCTACTCATGGGGCCAAGGATGATGAGGTATGAGGTCATGTCCATGTGGGCTCGGGCTCGGGTCTCAGGCTCGTTTTGTGTAAAAGCTCGTTCGCGCGTGGTTCGTTTCGAGTGCCATTAACCGTACCGAATCTCCGGCACGTTAACTAGTCGTTGAAACAAAAGCACCGTGTTTAATTCATTAAGTAAATAATAAATTAAATTTCTTTCATAAGTTCAATAATTATTAACAATAATTATTCTATCGTTTTTCTGAGTTCCGTTAACTGAAAAGTTTTCTAGGCGATTAACTTTAATCGTGTCGTTTCTAGTTTAATTCGTCAACCGAATTAAGTTCACTAATTAATATAACATATTAATTCAAGTAATCCACTAAGGATCAAGTACGCATTTAATTACTTTAAATACGAAAAGTTTCACGTAGCCACTGTTAACTATTCTGAACAAAAATTAGGCGTATGGAAATCGTATGATTTAACTAACGATCGTCAAGTATTTAACGGAAGTTTTAACGGAAAAGTTCGGGTTGTTACACATTAATCTAGTATTTAGCATGCAATACATAGTTTCACATAAACACACAATCCTAATTGTAAGTAAGCTTCCTTCACTAATCTTTTAAAATCATTTTTCAAAACAATTTTGCATTTGTGAGAAAAACCTTTCATTAATACAAAGTTTTTTTGAGAAGGTTATTTTGATCATTGATTTTGATTGATTTTAAGATTACCCAATCCTTGACTTATCCCTACCATTGAATTGCTAGCTTGGTCCATTTTTCCCATGTTCTCAAATTTTCTAATAATTGACAATGGACTTTGATTACACGATTTGTGTTTGCTAGAGTCGTGACACAAATTCATTTCATGTTTACCTCTTGATGAATCATAAATAATCATTCTTTCAAATTTTCTTTTCAACGCGTTGTTTTCATCAATTAGGGTTTTGTTAAGTTGTCTAACATTGTGTAATTCTTTCTCTAAAAGTTTTACATTTTCACGACTACTATCATACACAAATTTAATAGTCTTGTAATTATCTAACAATTCTTCATAATTAGAAGGATAGAATACATGTACCTCATTGCAATCCATGCTTGAGACATCATTTTCTTTGAAAGGAGATTCAACCTCTTCCTCACTTTGACCATCTTGATCCAAATCATTCCAAGAATTCATGAGGCAAAAGTCTTCATTTCCATTCAAACCATTTACTTGATAATCACCAAGCTTCTCCAGATCCTTCCCTATTCCTTTACCCTTCAAACTCCTAGAGTTTTCTTCTTCTTGAGAACATAGTGAATTCCAACATTCCTTTGACTTTCACATGAAATTATCTTTGATCTTTCTTCACTAGGAAGAATTCCATGAAGTAGTGAAATTGCATCAAATTGTTTCAAAATCTCATTGTTTTGAAATGTCGACTTCACTAGTCTTGAACTAGCTTGTAGTACAAAGTCTCCTACTTTGATTATTCTCCACAAGTAGTAATCCTTGGATTTGAGATAAGCCTCAAATCTTAATTTCCACACATCAATATCCATCTTATCAAAGATTGCTGCTTCTTTCTCCAATTCTTCCAAGTATCCCATAGTTTGAGTTGATCCGAGAATCGTTGACTCAAGTTTTTGCACGAAACGAATTTTGACACCTTCAAAAATGTTTATAGAGCAATGATTTGAGCAACCGCTCTGATACCAATTGTAAGTAACTAGAGGGGGGTGAATAGTTACTTAATACGTTTTTAACACTTTTTTGATTGATCACCAAATAGGATTAACTTTGATCAACCAATTCAACTCAAACTTGATGTGTGTAGTGTATATGTTCAAAATGATAAATGAAGTAATGTAAAGAACATAGACACAAGGATTTATAGTGGTTCGGGTAGATGTTAACTAATCCACCTTAATCCACTCCCCGATTACACTAATCGGGATTTGTTGCTTCACTAAGAACTTTTCTCCAAACCCGGTGGAGATCCGATTTACAAGTCTTCAACTTCTTTGGTAGACAACAAACCTAATCTTTCTATCCCTTTGAAAGATCAACTCCAACCTAGATCAACTTGTCTTCACCTTAGACAAGTGATATTACTCAATTACATCATATATATATCTCGCAATATCATGTGAAATACTCTCGAATCAAGGATAGTTAAGGCGATTTCTACAAGTAATACACAAAGGTATGAAAAGTGTATCGGAAAGTGGTTTATAAAGAGTTTTGGTGAATTATGACCATTCTATAAGTTGTGATTTCATCATAGTTGATCCCGATACAAGTTATGGTCAAATTAGCGCTCTAAAACGATAAAACAAGGCTTCAGGTATGTTGGACGCCATCCAAAATGATTGGGACGCCGTCCAAATGAAGGGAGATTTGGAAAAAATGAGACAGAACAATTCATCACAACTGGATGCCGTCTAGAAATCTGGACGCCGTCCAGCCCTTCACAACTGGACACCGTCCAGAAATCTAGACGCCGTCCAGGCCTTTACAACTGGACGCCGTCTAGAAATCTGGACGCCTTCCAGAAGTAGGTTTCAGCCTACTTTTTGCTTTTGACCAACTTTCACCACTTTAAAAGTATATCATTGAGAGAGATACGAACAGTTACGAGACAGAGGAGTTCCAAGACGATTTTAGGAGCAAAATTGGAGAATTCCAAGCTCTTGGAAGAGGCTTAACATCCAAGAATCAAGATTCAACACCTTCTCCATTCAAGATTCATTCTCTATTAGGTTGATTTCTTGTTCTTCACAATGAATTCTACTTATCAATTGATTGTTATTTTGTTTGTTAATATGATTGTTGGCTAAACTCTATATTGTTTGTCTAGATTAATAACTGAGGTATTGGATGTAATCTTATCGATTGAATGTATTATGTGTGATAGTTTAAATCTTGAATTAAAGAACCATGCTTATTGATGTTAAATCATTTGTATCTAGTTAATTGATATGTTGTTAATAAAGAGAACTCTTGTTGATGTATCATATTGATTTACAATCAACTTGTCTTAGATTGATTGTTTACTAAACCGGACCAAGGGATAAATTAGATCAAAATGATTAGACGATATAGGAATGAATTGTGTAGAGCGAACGCAAAAGACAATTGTTATTCGAGTCTTTGATCTAGCTAATCAACTAGTCACAAACGAAAAAGTCTAGGTGATAGGGAACCCTCCACTTAGTAATTCTAGTTTGAGTACTTGCTAAAGATAACTCTTGGCAAGTCGATTTGGGTGATTAGAATATATATTATAGTTATTTGGTTACAAACATGAGAACTATAGAGAAAAGGGAACCCTTGATCTTGTAATCGAGTTTGCGTGTTTACTAAAGAGAACTCTTGGTAAATCTATTAGGTAACTTACACACATAGTCATTCAATCGGGTCTTAACAATATAACTTACATCCAATACCGAGGGTAAAATATCTAGATGAACATTTCGTATCTTTGATCTTAATCAAACTATCTTATTTGCTTTCTTCGCACTTGTTTTCATTATATAAACTTAAAAGACCAAAAATATTGTTTTTACTTTTAATCTTCTCTGATTTGGCTAAATCGTTAAATAGCCACAAAAACATAATATCTTGTACCTTTAAGTTTCATTTACTTAGTTAATCACAATATAGTTTCTAAATTTAGTTTGACTAATCCAACTGTCCTTGGAACGATACACGGAACTAAACCATTATTTATACTACTACACGATTGGGTACACTGCTCGTTAGTGTGTAACAATATTTAATCGGTATTTTTCCATACTATTTCATATAACAATTCATATACCACGTTTTGCACATCAAGTTTTTGGCGCCGCTACCGGGGACAGTTTTGTGTCAAAATAGAATTGTTAACTAATTTGTGATTAAGTAGTTTCTTAATTATTTTAAATTATTAATAATCTTTGATTTTAATTTTGTAGAATCGGTGCATTTAATAGTTTTGTTAGTTGTGTGATTGACAGATTTTAGGTTGCATATGCCACATACCCGAAGTTCAGATTCTCCATTACTTACATCGCTTACAGAGCCTGATAGAAAGCTTGGTAGGATCCCAAAAGAAGTACTTGAACTTTTTGAATCTTCATCAAAGCAGGAAACTTTTGATTTAGAATCAAGTACAACCAAGCCGAGATATTCTGAATTTGGTGAGCCCGTTCCTCCTCCAAAATTTGAAATGGAAGGAGAAGCAAGACCGGTGGTACCAAGACAATCAATGGCGGCCAAGATGAAGGCAACCCGAACCGGACAAAGTAGTGCTATTACTCCTCCCACTGGTGAGGTAAATTTTAAAATAAAAGGACCTATTCTCCAAATGATTAATAACAGGTGTTAATTTGGTGGTGGTCCGAATGAAGATGCAAACGAACATATTCATCTTTTTCAAGAGATATGTCATATCTTCTTTTCAAACTTAAACCAGACACTGACCAGGCCATATTTTTAAGATTTTTTCCATGGAAACTTCACGGGGAAGCACGAAGTTGGTTAGATTCATTGGCCGAGGCTACGATAGAAACTTAGGATGGTATGTTGGAAAAATTTCTTAAGAAATATTTTCCAGCTTCTAAGTCCGAGAGACTCCAACACCAAATTACCCAATTCTGTCAAAAACCGATGAAAACCTTGTACGAAGCATGGAATCAATTTTCCAAAATGCTAAGAGGTTGTCTAAACCATGGTTTGGATACCTTCCAAAACGTCCAAATCTTTTACAAGGGTTGTGATGTTGCAACCCGAATTTCCATTGATCAAGCGGCCGAAAGTTCACTTATGGACAAAACCGAGCAAGAGGCTTATGAGATAATCGAGAAGCTAGCCGATTATTCTCATGAGTGGTATCAAGAATGACCAATTACTCGTAATGCTCAAGTCCAAAGCGCCGGTGCTTATGATGACCATAGTTCCCTAAGTGTGAAAATAGACGGTGTTGCTCGAAACATGGACAAAATCACCAAGGAAATTCATAGTATGAAAGTAGGTTGTGAATACTGTGGTGGTCTCCATTTAGGAAAAGATTGTGATGCCGGTTTAAAAATGGCTCAAAAAGAAGAAGTGACTTTCATAAGCCAAAGAAATAATAATCAATTTCAAGGAAGAGCCCAATTTAACCGAAACTTTAACAACCCATACAACCCTCAAGGTCAAAATTCCAATTACTGATAATGATAAAAACGAACATATATTTCATAGCATTATTCCTCAAGAAAGACAAGCTTTTAGTTGCAATTGTCCTATTTACAAGTGATATTCGTTTAAATAATAAAAGGTGAAGACAAAAGACAGATTCGACGAATTGAAGACGCAAACGACCAAAAAGCTCAAAAGTACAAAATACAATCAATGAGGTTCCAATTATTGATAAGAAACGTCTCAAAATTACAAGAGTACAAGATTCAAAACGAAAAGTACAAGATATTAAATTGTACGCAAGGAAGTTCGAAAATCCGGAACCGGGACCAGAGTCAACTCTCAACGCTCGACGCAACGGACTAAAAATTACAAGTCAACTATGCATATGAATATAATATAATATATAATTAATTTTTAAAATTAATATATATATTATATTATATTTAAATAAACGTCGGCAGAAGAAAACAACCAAAAGTGGCTCTCCCCAGCTGGCCATGCAATCGCATGGCCTGGAAGGCATAAATCCATGCGATCGCATGAGCCCCTTTTCCAGATCATAGGTCTATAAAAATCGAGCTTTGGTGCACCATTTTTTCATCCATAATATCAATCTCTCTATCTATATACGTAGTATATATTTATATTTATATTTATATTTTAATTTATAATTATTATTATTATATTTAAACCCTAATTAGGTTAGATTAGTTAAATATTTAATTTAGTTATTTATTTTATTTGTATTTTTAAGTTTAATTAGTTTTATAAAATATAAAATTAATAGTTTTATAAAATAAATAATATAAAAATAATATTTTTATAAAAATTGTACTTTTTACAACTTTTAGTATATTTTTATATTTTATCCCTTTTTAATTGTTTTAGCGTAACTTTTGTAATTTTTGCTCGTATTTATTTTTAATTCATAGTTTTTGCCATAGTTATTTTTATTTCTAAATTTTTAGGCTTTGCCGTAAAATCCCTTAAGTGCTTTTTCTTTAGACTAAGATTTAAGTGCTTTAGAATTCTGCGACGTTTTTTTTTAAGTTTTAAACCTTTTTGAGATGTTGCCATTTGGGATATAGTTTTTCCTGTAAGCTTTAATATTTTTAGACCCTTTTACCTATGTATCAATTATCATTCCAATTAGTAATCTCAATTTGCGATTATAATTTTAAGTTAGTGATATTAATAAGGTTGGGTTAGTTGAGTTTTTTTTTAAGTTTTATAGTCATTTTTTTTTCTTTCTTATTTTTCGATGCCTTTTATTTTTCGATCTTTTCTTTTTCGACCTTTTTCGACGCGCTCTTTTTCTTTCTTATTTCTCGTCATTCTAGTTTTTAGGACTTAGAATTTTTTTCTACTTCTTATCTATACTTCTTAAAATTACGAAAATTTATTTTAAGTGGTTAAATTGATCGACATCAAAATTTTCTGGTTCGTAGTAATAGTTGGATTTGTACGTGGACCGGGTTATTGGAGCCAAACAGTCCTCAATTATATTGAGACCAAACGAATCCTGCTCCTCTGCTGCATCTTTTGGCTATTCGAAACGTGGGCAAAATCAGAAAAGTCTATTAATTGGATAACTTATATAATTTTTTCTTTTCTTTTAAAAACTAATAGGATATTCAGTGAATGCATCGAGCAAGACGTTCACCACCTGTAACTAGATCAAGACATCTAGCAAATATTATCGCCGTTGATTTTTCTTTAGAATCATCATCCAGTCGACCAAGTACTCCAATTCAAATTTCCGATAATCCATTTTTTGAACCCGACCTCACAATTGAGAATCTGGATAATATTCAGGGACAATTCATAGATCCTGAACCATTAAATTTTCCTCCGGAACCACCAATCATTCAAACAGAGATTTTTGAGGAACGAACCATTAAATCAGAATCCTCTAGTGATTTGGATTCAACAAATTCAATCATGGAAAATCTGGAACCTTTAAATATGGAAGACCGAATGAGAGCTAAACGCACTGGCCAAGGTCACGCAATTACTCATCCAGACATTAATGCGCCAGATTATGAAATCAAAGGACAAATTCTACATATGGTGACTAATCAATGCCAATTTAGTGGTGCGCCGAAGGAAGATCCAAATGAACATCTTCGTACCTTTAATAGGATCTGCACACTATTTAAAATAAGAGAAGTTGAGGATGAACAGATATATCTCATGTTATTTCCCTGGACTTTAAAGGGAGAAGCCAAAGATTGGTTGGAATCATTACCTGAAGGGGCGATCGATACATGGGACGTTTTAGTTGAAAAATTTCTTAAACAATTCTTTCCGGCATCTAAAGCCGTAAGACTTCAAGGAGAAATTGTTACGTTCACACAGAAGCCAAATGAAACTCTATATGAGGCGTGGACAAGATTTGGAAAGTTATTAAGAGGATGTCCGCAACATGGTTTAGATACCTGTCAAATAGTACAAATATTCTACCAAGGATGCGACATCACTACAAGGAAAGACATAGATATTGCAGCTGGTGGTTCCATTATGAAGAAAACCGAAACTGATGCTTACAAAATTATTGATAACACTGCTTCCCACTCACATGAGTGGCACCAAGAAAAAGATATCGTTAGATCATCTAAAGCAGCTAGAGCCGATTCTAGCCATGACTTAGATTCCATTTCTGCAAAGATAGATGCTGTCGAGAGACGAATAGAAAAGATGACTAAAGATATCCACTCAATACGAATTAGTTGTGAGCAGTGTGGAGGACCACATTTGACAAAAGATTGTCTTAGTATTGAATTAACAATGGAACAAAGAGAGAATATTTCATACATAAACCAAAGGCCTGGAAATAATTATCAGAATAATTATCAACCGCCAAGACCGATCTACAATCAAAACCAGAACTATAATCGAAATATTCCATACAACAACCAACAAGGTCCTAGCAATCAACAAGTATCCAATAATACTTACAACCAGCCAAGGTTGGAGATCTCGGATCTCGGGGAGATCTCGTTTAGACATTTTTTGGGAGATCACGGCATCTCGAAAAATCTCGGGGAGATCTCGGGCGTTGACTTATGTTGACTTTTTAGTTTTTATAATATAAATATATATAAATAAATAAATATATGTAACATTTATTTTCATTTTTATGAGATTTTACAAGTTAATCGAAGAAATGTTCGAGAAAATTCGAAAAATTATGAGATTTTATGAGAAAATTCGAGAAATGAGCGATAAAATTCGAGAAATCGTGGCTTTGACCAAGTTTGACCCCGTTGACCGAGAAATCTCGGGAGATGGACATCTCGTCTCGACGGACTTTCAAAAACGAGATCTCGGGGAGATCTCGAGGAGAAATAAGGAGATTTACAACACTGTAACCAGCAAAGACCTAATTTTCAAAACAAACCACCACAAACCGATGATAAAAAGCCGAATTTAGAAGATATGATGACGAAGCTAGTTGAAACTCAAACACAGTTTTTCACATCTCAGAAACAAACTAATGAACAAAATGCTCAAGCATTTAGAAATCAACAAGCTTCTATTCAAAATTTGGAACAAGAAGTAAGTAACCTAGCAAGGTTAATAGGTGAAAGAAAACCGGGAAGTTTACCTAGTGATACAAATGCTAACCCCCGGAATGAAACAGCTAAAGCCATTACCACAAGAAGTGGTACAACACTTAAACCACCTGAAATACCTGTAACTTCTGATGAAGCTATTCCTACTCCACAAGAACCACAACCTGAACAAGATAAGGAAAAAGAACCGGTAGTTGAAAAGGTTAATGAAGATAACACAGCTAAGGATAAACCTTATGTTAAACCATACCAACCACCACTTCCTTACCCAAGTAAAATGAAAAAAGAGAAACTTGAAGCCGAGCAATCCAAATTCTTGGATATGTTTAAACAGATAAATGTAAATCTTCCTTTCATTGATGTGATTTCAGGAATGCCTAGATATGCTAAATTTCTGAAAGATCTAATCTCGAATAGAAAGAAAATGGAAGAACTCTCGGCTGTTACTATGAATGCTAATTGTTCAGCAGTGCTGTTGAATAAGATACCAGAAAAACTATCTGATCCAGGAAGTTTCACAATTCCATATTTTTTGGGTAGTCTTAGTTCAATAGAAGCATTGGAAGACTTAGGTGCTAGTATAAATTTAATGCCGTATTCACTATACGCTAAACTAGACCTTGGAGAATTAAAACCAACAAGAATAAGCATACAACTAGCCGATCGATCAATAAAATATCCTAGAGGGATAATGGAGAACATGCTAGTTAAAGTTGGTACTTTAGTGTTTCCAGTAGATTTTGTTGTTCTGGACATGGAAGAAGATTCTCAAGTTCCTCTCATATTAGGAAGACCATTCTTAAACACGGCTAAAGCAATGATAGACGTGTTCGGTAAGAAACTGACCCTAAGTATAGAGGACGAGAGTGTCACCTTTTCAGTTGATAGAGCAATGCAACAACCGCAATCTGCAGATGATACATGTTATTATATTCAAACTATAGATTCACATGCAGAATTATTAGAAGAATTTCCAGAATTACAAGGAACAGGAGAATGTTCTTTAGGAGAAGGTAATGAACCAATTGATGAAGCTGAAATGTTAGCTACACTAATAGCTAATGGATATGAACCAACAACAGAAGAAATTCAAATGCTAAAAGAAGAAGACAGATATCGATATAAATCATCGATAGAAGAACCACTGACATTAGAGTTAAAGCCACTTCCAAACCATTTGGAATACGCTTATTTACATGGTGAATCTGAATTACCTGTAATAATATCGTCTTCTCTTACTAAAAATGAGAAATCTCAACTCATTTCTGTGTTGAAAGCTCATAAACCAGCCATTGCATGGAAGATTCATGATATTAAAGGAATAAGTCCTTCGTATTGCACACATAAAATCCTTATGGAAGAAGGTCATAAAACGTATGTGCAACGCCAACGAAGACTAAATCCGAATATGCAAGATGTAGTTAAAAAAGAAATTATTAAACTGCTAGATGCAGGTTTAATTTATCCAATCTCTGATAGTCCATGGGTAAGCCCAGTTCAATGCGTGCCTAAGAAGGGTGGCATGACTGTCATTACAAATGAAAAAAATGAGCTTATTCCTACAAGGACTGTAATAGGATGGCGTGTATGTATTGATTATAGAAAATTAAATGATGCCACCAGAAAAGATCACTTTCCCTTACCTTTCATTGATCAAATGTTGGAAAGATTAGCCGAAAATAGTTATTATTGTTTTCTTGATGGATTTTCCGGATACTTTCAAATTCCAATAGCACCCGAAGATCAAGAGAAAACCACATTCACGTGCCCTTATGGTACTTTTGCTTACAAACTCATGCCATTTGGACTTTGCAACATCCCTGCAACCTTTCAAAGGTGCATGATGGCGATTTTTCACGACATGATAGAAGAATGCATGGAAGTTTTCATGGATGACTTTTCAGTCTTCGGTGATACATTTGAATCATGTCTAGTTAATCTGGAACGAATGCTTATTAGATGCGAACAATCAAATCTAGTACTTAATTGGGAGAAATGCCATTTCATGGTTAAAGAAGGCATCGTTCTTGGACATAAAATTTCAAAAGAAGGAATTGAAGTGGATAGAGCTAAAGTAGATGTAATTGCTAAACTTCCACATTCCACCAATGTTAGAGGAGTTAGGAGTTTTCTAGGGCATGCCAGTTTTTACCGACGTTTCATAAAATATTTTTCTAAAATTGCCACTCCTATGAATAAACTCCTAGAAAAGGATGCTCCATTCATCTTTTCAGATGAATGTATCAAATCTTTTAATATTCTTAAAGAGAAACTCACTAATGCGCCGATCATGATAACACCAAATTGGAATCTACCGTTTGAACTAATGTGCGATGCAAGTGATTTTGCAATGGGAGCCGTTTTAGGACAAAGGATTGAAAAATGATTTCAACCTATATATTATGCTAGTAAGACGTTACAAGGAGTACAAACAAATTATACAACTACTGAAAAAGAACTCCTTGCTATTGTCTTTGCTTTTGACAAATTTCGTTCATATCTCGTTCTAGCAAAAACGGTGGTCTATACCGACCATTCTGCTCTTAGATACCTATTTTCGAAACAAGATGCCAAACCAAGATTAATCCGTTGGATCTTACTCTTACAAGAATTCGATATTGAAATCCGAGATAAAAGAGGAGCAGAAAATCTCGCCGCTGATCATCTTTCTCGTCTTGAAAATCCTGAATTAGAAGTTCTAAATGAATCGGCCATACAAGACAACTTTCCTGATGAATATCTATTGAAGATAGATTATAATGAAATACCATGGTTTGCAGACTATGCAAACTACTTAGTATGTGGATTCCTTGAAAAAGGATTATCGTACCAAAAACGAAAGAAATTCTTCAGTGATATAAAACACTATTTTTGGGAAGATCCACATCTGTTTAAAAGTTGTCCCGATGGAATAATACGCCGATGTGTATTCGGAGATGAAGCTAGTAAAATTTTAAACCATTGTTACACATGACCAACAGGAGGGCACTATGGGCCTCAACTAACAGCAAGAAAAGTTTATGAGGCTGGATTCTATTGGCCTACAATTTACAAAGACGCACACCTTCTTTGCAAATCCTGTGATGCTTGTCAAAGGGCCGGAAAAATAAGTCAACGTGATGAAATGCCACAAAATGTCATTCAAGTATGTGAAGTATTTGACATTTGGGGTATTGACTTTATGGGTCCATTTACAAAATCTCATAATAATCTCTATATTCTCGTAGCCATTGATTATGTATCTAAATGGGTGGAAGCACAAGCTCTCCCAACTAACGATGCACGAGTTGTTGTCTTTTTGCAAGTTTGGAACACCGAAAGCTTTAATAAGTGATCGGGGTACTCATTTCTGTAATAATCAACTTGAGAAAGTTCTCAAAAGATATGGAGTAACTCATAAAATCTCCACCGCATATCATCCACAAACAAGTGGACAAGTTGAAAATACTAACCGAGCTTTAAAACGTATTCTAGAGAAAACCGTAGGATCAAATCCAAAGGAATGGTCCATTAAATTGGAGGATGCACTCTGGGCTTTTAGAACAGCCTACAAAACTCCAATTGGAACCACACCTTTTAAACTCGTCTACGGAAAAGCATGTCATCTTCCAGTAGAAATTGAACACAAAGCATTTTGGGCTTTGAAGACATGTAATCTTAATTTACATGAAGCTGGACGTCTACGATTAAGTCAACTAAACGAATTAGAAGAATTAAGACATGAAGCATACAAAAATTCGTTAATCTATAAAGAAAGAACGAAGAAATGGTATGATAAAAGAATCAGAAGTTCAAAAGAATTTAAAGAAGGAGACAGAGTTCTTCTTTTCAATTCACGATTCAAGCTATTTCCTGGAAAATTGAAATCAAGATGGTCTGGACCATTCATAGTCAAAAGAGTTTTCCTATACGGAATGATAGAATTAATAAATTTAAATGGAATTGAATTTAAAGTTAATGGTCACAGAGTTAAACATTACATAGATAGTCCGATGGAAGTCGACAACGAAGTTAATCACAATTTTGATACCACAGCTAACTAAGTGTGAGGAGAATCAAGTCTTTTAAGGATTTTATGTATTTCTATTAGAGTTAGATTGTCTGTTTTCGTGTAGTTCTCGAAAATGGAACTCGAATGGTCTTTCCCTAGCAGGCCCTAAAGAACTAGTCTTCTCCCCCCATTCTGAATTTATATTTTTTTTAGGAAATGAAGACTGCCTGTGAACTAAACCATGGTCTAATGCTACACGCTTTGATCACTAAACGTAATAATGACACACTTCCGAGTGAAATAGTATCAGTAATCAGAGAAAGATTGGACGGAGTAAGAAAAGAATCCAGATGCGAAGATAATAAGTTACAATTTGGTAAAGGAAAATCAAAATCCGCAGTGAAAAGAAGAGCACGACACCTTAAAAGATGTCACAAATGCGGAAAATGGTCACATGGAGGTAAATGTTCAAATAATCAAACCTATTCAAATACCGAATTTGTTACTTTATGCAGAGACGGACCGTTCATATGTTTAGAAGAAAAAACACTGAATGCTCGAGGTTACGCCTATGTAGCTATGGAAAACCAATTAAACCGACTATCTTATGAATGGGATAGATCATATAACTAAGAATACTATCTCACAGGTAAGTCTGTACAGTTTTTATTTTTTTATTTTTATTTTTAACCTTTTGATAATAAACGCTAATTTGTTCGCTATAAAGTATTAAATTGGTATTGAATAAAATTAGGTTTGGCGATCGAAATTATTGATATCATACAAAAATTTATTACATCACTGCGAAATTTAACGTTTATTCTTAAGGTATAAATATCTTTAATCAATCAACCCAAAATATTTCAAAAATTCGTCATGAGTTAAATTATGTCATGGAACCGAAATTACTTTACCGAAAAGAGGGGCGCATATTTTTGATAATATTTGATTGATTAAAGTGGGATAAAAGCCAAAAAGATTTTTAATTTTATTTTTTTACCATGTTTTTTAAAATTAATATATAAATATTAAATTAATATTTTGAACTTTGTAAAATCAATATATTTAAAATTGTAAATATTTGAAAAATTAATCTTTTTAATATAATTTTGTATGTATAAAAACAAAAATATAATATAAGTTTGGTGTGGATTTATAATATGAATTTTTATTTAAGTTTGGTGTGAATTTTTAATTTTATGCATATTTTAAATTTAAGTTTGGTGTGAATTTAAAAACAAAAATTTACTTTATTTCGCTAAGTTAAAAATATGATTTTTAAAATTCGTCGTGAGTTGAAGACTAGGTCGTTGAACCGAAATTGCTTTACCCGAGGGAGGGACGAGAACTTTTATTATCATTATTTTTAATCTTATTGAATTAGAGTATGCCAAAAATATTAAAAAATCCAAAAATCTTTACTTTTAAAACCGCGCTTTGATTTGACAAATTTTAAAAATTTTGTCGAGGGACAGACTAGGACATCGATCCGAAACGCCCTCATCCTAAAAAGAAACAAATTTCTAAAATTTTATTAATTTTATGTTTTATAAAGTATAAGGTTTTATTTATTAAAAAAAAAAGGGCAAAACACTGTAGCCGGCACCCCATGCGATCGCATGGGGTTTGCACTTGGAACCCATGCGACCGCATGGGGACCAAATGCAGGTCAGACTCAAAACTCCCAGCGGGTCCGTCTTCTCCACGCAACACACACACAAACACGAACCAACCCCAAAATCACCTCTAAAATTCGCAATTTTCCACCGTAATTCGTCATTTTTCTTGCTATAATCATGCCTAGATTCTCATTCTTCAGCAAAATGGTAAAAATTACACTCCTAAACTCATAAATTTGCTAGTTTTTGTGATAAATTCCAATTTTTTACCTAATGCAATTTTGTTAATTTCTAGTGTAATTAGTGTTAAATTGTTAGTATTTTATGCATGTATAACCTAGATTGATGCTATTTAACATGATTTGAAGCCAAAAACTTCAAAAATTTTAGAAATCTAGGGTTTGTGTTCTTGAGCAATTTGGGGCTTTTTGATATAAACAGGTTATGGCCAATTTTTGTCATGAATTATTGCTAAATTGAGTAGTGTAACATATTTAGATAGTTAAATGATCCAAACATTGATCCTAAACATGATTTTTGGAGATTAAAGTGGACTTTTTAAGTCCAAAATTCATGAACTTGATTAATTTGATATATTTGCCATTTGAGACTTGTTTAATTATTAGTAATGAATATTTTGACATGTTATTTGAGTTAAAAGCTTATGAACTTTGTATACATTCTCATATTTGCTTATTTGAAAAGTGTAGAATTGTGAAAAATTGTGAAAATGTGTATAAGTTTAATTTTGATTTAACATGTTATAGTGATTGTTTTAAGTTGTTATTTTGCTAACACTAATGCATATTTGGATGCACAAATTTTGTGTTTAATGTGTTTTGTAGAAAGCCGATACTGGAGGTTCAGGAGCATCATCATCTAGACGACCAGCACCAGAACCAGAACCAGAAATACAACACGAACAAGAACCACAACAGGAACAACAACAACAGCCTGATCAGCACGTACCTTATTATGATCCGGTACAGTTTATTGATGAATTCATAGTATTTCCAATGAGGCCGCCAGTAGAATTCCCAACGATTCCTGAGCACACTCTGCATCCTAATCTGAGATTTGATAGGAGATGGAGAGATTACGAGACATATCAAAGGAACAAATTCAAATTGGTAACAAAAAATGTAGAGGTGCCAAGGGTAATCGATTGGGCCCCTTTGGAAATGGTCCATCTAGCTGACCGTGTTAGACAGCTTTTAGTTCAAAGGTATGGCAGTTCTTCTTTTACAGATTGGGAACGTCTTTTCACCATTCGTAGACCTGTATATAAGGAATGGTGTGTTGAGTTGATGAGTACTGTATCACTTGATACAAATATAGTTAGAATAGATGATAGAAGATTTCTTAAGTTTATCCTTGGCGTTAGGATGTACAGAATGTCCATGCTGGACATGGCCAGGGCCTTACAGATATATACTCCTGGTGAGTTGCTATTACCCGATTGTACAAATTTGATTCATTATGGTGAAAGGGTAGATAGTAACTTTGACGCTGACGCCATTTGGAGGCGTATGTCACATTTTGATGTTTTTACACGAGCAGGAGGACACTCCTATACACATATTGACAGAGCCGAGCTTCGTATTATTCATAGATTTTTGGCTAACTCGATTACACAGAGAGGTCATAATAAAGAAAAAATTACCTTACATGATTTATTCTACCTAAAGTGTATTCGGGATCCTAGAAGCTTTGTCAATATCCCTTACTGTGTTGCTTTTTATTTATCTAAAATGGTAGAGGGAATGCAGGACGGGAGTATAATAGGAGGAGGTATTTTTGTTACTCTCATTGGAGAGTATTTAGGTGTTGATAGGAACCAAGGGGGTCCATTACAGCTTTGTAGAGAACAGGTTGAGCCCTTAGGATTGAAAGTTTATGTGGGTGCTAAGGTATTGAAAAGTAGACGTAACCAGGCAGTACCCTATGAGGGATCTCATCCTCAGGTAGAGAGAGGCTCAGACGAGGAAATGGAGGAGGCGGAAGACATTAGGGATGTCTTTCGAGATACTATTCTTAACGTCCACGTTCGTATAGATGAGGAAGCAATGACGAACGCTGCCAGACATAGTATGTATGAGCAGTGGAACTCTGAGCGAGTATACGAGAATTATAGGCGACGCTAACACGATAGCTGGTTAGTTCATCAGCACCAAATCATGAGCCAGCTATCATATCAGGTACCAAATAATTACGTACCTACTCGACCTGCTCATTTTCCGCCACACAGCCCTGATATCCGACCACCCTTTAACCGGTATGACTATAATCAAGCCTATCAGAACACCTATAACCAACAATGGAACCCACCTGACGAGATGAACTGGAACCCATATCCAGACTGATTTAGTTCTATTTGGTTATTTATATGATTTTTATGTTTTTATCTTTTTACTTATTCATGTTTAAACTTATTTTATTGAATATACTTATGTAATCTTTATCATTTTTATTATTATTGTTTACTAATATTTCACATTTAGGATTTGAAAGTGGGATATTAAGTCCCATTTCAAATTGCCATGCATGTTTATATTTGTATGTATGTATATGGTAAATTGTACAAAATAGGGTAAAACAACGCATTTTCAAAGACTGGCATTAAGTTCAGCAAAAGCTACTAATTTTGACGACAAGATAAATGTGATGTAACAACATACAGAATGGACAAATGATATGTACCCGTTATCATTCAGCAAACAACGCCAATATGTTTAGAAACTTTGGTAAAATTTAATCATTTCTACGCTAATCACCCTCAATAATTTAAATTGTTACTGATTTCTTGCAAATGAGGGCATTGCAAGATCTTAAGTGTGGGAAGGGGTTAAATTCTTTCGGATTTTTTAAATTTTTTTACTTTAAACACTTGGTTACCATTAGAAATACTAGTAAAGTAGTAGTTGTATTAGAATCTAGTGCTCTCTGATAATAAAGAACAGCCCTAGTCTTATATACTGACTACCCAATTCTAGTAAAAATTTTCAAAATTTTCAATTAAATGAACTCAAAATCATGTTTATACATATTTATGAACGATAAAACTAGGTGTTAACACCGAAATTATTGTTACCTCGGAAAGGACATAAATTGAGAAACAAACCAAAATGTTAAAATTCATTTAAAATGGAATAGAGGACAATAAAAAGGAAAATAAAAGCCAAGTGTGGGAAATTTTCACCGAGTTATTCAAAATACATATCACATATTTTTGTACAAATAATTGAAAATACTTTTGTTTTGGACGATAATTAACTGTTTTACCCGATAAAAGAAAAGAAGAGATGGATCTACACGATGAATCAATTCCATCGTTAAAAGGAAGTAAAGTCTTTCGAAAAAGACACGCGCTTCTTGATTTAGGTCATGAAGTTGTCGTCCAGACCAGCTGTAGGTTGATGAAAAATCTAGAAAAGTCATCTCTAAAATCAGCAGGAAATCCATGGATCTCAGCATAAAACAGGGTCGCCAAGTGGTCAGATTTATCCTAACCATGAGAAGGATTTATCTCGTACAATGGGGGCACCGTGCAAATTAGCTTGATAAGACTAATAAATCAGATCCCCAGAAAGGATAATCTCCTTAAAAGATCAAAAATCAGCTTTTAAGCCTGATATTACTCAATCCTAGAGATTGACCTTAAAGATTGAGAATTCAAACTCATGGAATTCAATGATATCTAAACTCGAGCTTGAACGAGAAAATATTTTGATCAAATTATAAACCGATTTGTTTTCTGAAAACCCATTTTCAATGCGTTCATTACCATTGAACGTAAAATCGTAGGAATTCACCTGGAATTCATTAGGTCATCTGAACCAAATCGGGTGTCAACCGTAAGAACGGTGGTTGCATAGCATGGTCGAAGACAGGACCTTGTGCCAGACCGAAAAATCATAAGGGTGAGCTTTACTATTGCTCCTACAAAGGATAGTAATTGCGTCCGACACGTTATAGACCATAATTAAAAGCATGTCAGGGGACATTGCCTTAACAGTTGCTTGTTCAACACTTTCCTTTATAACCAGACGGTAGTTTACTGAAAGATAATATACGAAGCAAGTATACTGGATGTGTTGCTTTCCTAATACAAGGTTAGCAAGTGGGTGAAACAAAACCACAAGTTTTGAGCTAAAATTTTCAAATCTGAAACCCACCAAGCCCACAAAAATATTTTGCAAACACCGGTGAAGGGTTATTCCGGAAAACTTATCTAGGGTAAAAACTAGATTTAATTTTCAAAAGATCAAATATTTTCATAAAGATCCAATTTCCTTAATGGATCTAAATTTTATAGTCATGTGGGACTGTAAACCACATCGTTACTACCATTGTTTATACCGCCGTAAAGAAATCACTGATGTACAAAGTGTGAAGAATAAAGAAGTGATTCTAGTATTTCAAGACTATATTGCTTGAGGACAAGCAACGCTCAAGTGTAGGAATATTTGATAATGCTAAAAACGAACATATATTTCATAGCATTATTCCTCAAGAAAGACAAGCTTTTAGTTGCAATTGTCCTATTTACAAGTGATATTCGTTTAAATAATAAAAGGTGAAGACAAAAGACAGATTCGACGAATTGAAGACGCAAATGACCAAAAAGCTCAAAAGTACAAAATACAATCAATGAGGTTCCAATTATTGATAAGAAACGTCTCAAAATTATAAGAGTACAAGATTCAAAACGAAAAGTACAAGATATTAAATTGTACGCAAGGACGTTCGAAAATTCGGAACCGGGACCAGAGTCAACTCTCAACGCTCGATGCAACGGACTAAAAATTACAAGTCAACTATGCATATGAATATAATATAATATATAATTAATTCTTAAAATTAATATATATATATTATATTTTATTTAAATAAACGTCGGCAGAAGAAAACAACCAAAAGTGGCTCTCCCCGGCTGGCCATGCGATCGCATGGCCTGGAAGGCATAAATCCATGCGATCGCATGAGCCCCTTTTCCAGATCACAGGCCTATAAAAATCGAGCTTTGGTGCACCATTTTTTCATCCATAATATCAATCTCTCTATCTATATACGTAGTATATATTTATATTTATATTTTAATTTTAATTTTAATTTTAATTCTAATAATAAGGGTATGTTAGCGAATGTTGTAAGGGTGTAAGTCAAAATTCTGTCCGTGTAACGCTACACTATTTTTAATCATTGTAAGTTATGTTCAACCTTTTTAATTTAATGTCTTGTAGCTAAGTTATTATTATGCTTATTTAATCCGAAGTAATCATGATGTTGGGCTAAAAATATTAAAATTGGGTAAGTGGGCTTTGTACCATAATTGGGGTTTGGACAAAAGAACGACACTTGTGAAAATTAGACTATGGGCTATTAATGGGCTTTATATTTGTTTAACTAAATGATAGTTTGTTAATGTTAATATAAAGATTTACAATTGGACGTCCCTATAAATAACCATATACACTCGATCGGACACGATGGGCGGGGTATTTATATGTACGAATAATCGTTCATTTAACCGGACACGGGAATGGATTAATAGCCACTAGAATTATTAAAACAGGGGTGAAATTATGTACAAGGACACTTGGCATAATTGATAACAAAGTATTAAAACCTTGGGTTACACTCAGTCGACATCCTGGTGTAATTATTAAACAAAGTATTAAAATCTTGTTACAGTTTAAGTCCCCAATTAGTTGGAATATTTAAACTTAGGGTATAAGGATAATTTGACGAGGACACTCGCACTTTATATTTATGACTGATGGACTGTTATGGACAAAAACCAGACGGACATATTAAATAATCCAGGACAAAGGACAATTAACCCATGGGCATAAAACTAAAATCAACACGTCAAACATCATGATTACGGAAAGTTTAAATAAGCATAATTCTTTTATTTCATATTTAATTTCCTTTATTTTATATTTAATTGCACTTCTAATTATCGCACTTTTATTTATCGCAATTTCATTATCGTTATTTACTTTACGCTTTAAATTAAGTCTTTTATTTATTTAATATTTTACATTTTGTTTTAACTGCGACTAAAGTTTTAAAATCGACAAACCGGTCATTAAACGGTAAAAACCCCCCCTTTAAAATAATAATATTACTTATATATATATTCGTATTTTTATAATTTAAACTAATATAGCGTTAAGCTTTGATTAAAAGATTTTCCCTGTGGAACGAACCGGACTTACTAAAAACTACACTACTGTACGATAAGGTACACTGCCTATAAGTGTTGTAGCAAAGTTTAAGTATATCCATTCTATAAATAAATAAATATCTTGTGTAAAATTATATCGTATTTAATAGTATTTCCTGCTAAAATTTAAGCTAATTTATTTACACCTCGCAGAACATCAATTACCAACAAGGGTCAAGTAGTGGGTTCCAAAAACAAACTCCGGGTTTTTATCAAAAACCCCAACAGGAAGATAAAAAGTCAAATTTGGAGAGTATGTTGGAAAAGTTGATTGCATCACAAACTCAGCTTGTTACAAACATAAACCAAACAAACGAGAAAAACGAACACCAGTTTAAAAACCAACAAGCCTCAATTCAGAATTTGGAGAAGCAAATGAGTGGCTTAGCTAGTTTACTTATTGAAAGAAAACCAGGGAGTTTACCGGGCGATACCAATAAGAACCCCCGAAATGAGCACGCCAATGTTATCACCACACGGAGCGGTCTAGCATACGAGGCTCCAAGAATGCCCGAAAATTCTGATTTCAGTGTTCCATTGAACCGAAATGATGAACCGGTTAAGGAGCCGGAACAAGTGGTTGAAAAGGAAGAATGGGAGAAACCCGTAGTGAAGCCATATCAACCACCGCTCCCATACCCAAGGAAGCAACAACAAGAAAGGCTAGAAGCTGAAAGGTTAAAATTTCTAGATATGTTTAAACAAATTAACATAAATATGCCTTTTATTGATGTGATCTCAGGTATGCCAAAGTATGCTAAGTTTTTAAAAGACTTACTTACTAATCGAAAGAAAATGGAGGAACTTTCATCCGTCACCATGAATGCTAATTGTTCCACAATCTTAATGAACAAAATACCAAAGAAGTTAGCAGATCCTGGGAGTTTTACCATACCATGTCTCCTAGGAGATATGGAATGCATTAAAGCATTAGCGGATTTAGGGGCTAGCATAAATTTAATGCCTTATTCATTATATGTTAAGCTAAACCCCGGGGTACTAAAACCAACCCGAATGGCAATTCAACTAGCGGACCGCTCTGTTAAATTCCCTCGTGGAATTTTAGAGAATATGTTAGTAAAAGTGGGTACCCTAGTATTTCAGGCCGATTTTGTAATTTTAGACATGGAAGAGGACACACGTGTGCCTCTTATATTGGGTCGACCTTTCCTCAATACCGCTAGAGCTATGATAGATGTTCATGGGCAGAAATTGACCCTTAGTATTGAGGATGTTAAGGTTACCTTTTCCATTGACCATGCCTTGCAATACCCTAAGTCTACTGATGACCAATGTTATTATTTGCAAACCGTAGACGCATATTCGGAGTTATTGCAGGAATTTTCAGAATTGCAAGGTTCGGGAGAATGCATTTTGGCAGAAGGTGATGGAGAAAACATGGTGGAAGAAGTGGAGATGTTGACCACCTTGATGGCTAACGGTTATGAGCCAAATGATGAAGAATACAGAAAGTTGGATTTAAAAATTGAGTACCGGTGTAAAACATCGATTGAAGAACCTCCCGTTTTGGAACTCAAGCCACTTCCAAGTCACTTGAAATATGCTTACCTTCAAGAGGATTCTACTCTCCCGGTTATCATTTCATCCGAACTCTCTGTAAGTGAGATGTCTAAACTTGTTTCCATGTTAAAAGCCCATAAACTTTCTCTAGCATGGAAAATTCATGACATCAAGGGTATAAGTCCCTCTTATTGTACACATAAGATATTAATGGAAGATAACTATAAGCCATGTGTACAAAGACAAAGGCGACTGAACCCTAATATGCAAGAGGTCGTTAAAAAGGAGATTGTCAAACTCCTAGATGCGGGTCTTATTTACCCAATTTTGGATAGTCCTTGGGTGAGTCCGGTCCAATGTGTACCCAAAAAGGGTGGCATGACCGTTATCACCAATGAAAAAGATCAATTAATTTCTACTAGGACTATCACGGGTTGGAGGGTATGTATTGATTATAGAAAATTAAATGATGCTACCCGAAAAGACCACTTTCCCCTTCCTTACATTGATCAAATGTTGAAAAGATTAGCAGGAAAGAACTTTTATTGTTTTCTTGACGGTTTCTCGGGATATTTCCAAATCCCTATAGCACCCGTGGACCAAGAGAAAACCACCTTTACATGCCCTTTTGGTACTTTCTCCTATCGATGTATGCCCTTTGGCTTATGCAATGCTCCTGCTACCTTTCAAAGGTGTATGGTAGCTATTTTTCAT
Organism: Rutidosis leptorrhynchoides; assembly: GCF_046630445.1. NCBI lineage: Eukaryota > Viridiplantae > Streptophyta > Magnoliopsida > Asterales > Asteraceae > Rutidosis > Rutidosis leptorrhynchoides. The sequence continues at coordinate 576,068,176 of NC_092333.1, read as the reverse complement.
GACATGATTGAAGACTTTATGGAAGTATTCATGGATGACTTTTCAGTCTTCGGTGATTCTTTTGATTCATGTCTTCATAATCTTGAGCTTATGTTGATTAGGTGTGAAGAATCTAATCTTGTACTTAACTGGGAAAAATGCCATTTTATGGTAAGAGAGGGCATTGTTTTAGGTCATAAAATTTCCTCTGCGGGACTGGAGGTGGACAGAGCTAAAGTGGAAGTCATAGCCAAATTACCACCACCGTCAAATGTGAAAGGTGTAAGAAGTTTTCTGGGGCACACCGGTTTCTACCGTCGGTTCATTAAAGATTTTTCTAAAATTGCAACCCCGATGAACAAAATTCTTGAGAGAGACGCTCCATTTGTCTTTACGGACGAGTGTCTTAACGCCTTTAACCTCCTTAAAGCAAAACTCACGCAATCACCCATTCTTATATCGCCGAATTGGTCAATTCCATTCGAACTTATGTGTGATGCTAGTGACTTTGCTATTGGTGCCGTCTTGGGGCAAAGAATTGAAAAACATTTCCAGCCCATTTATTATGCTAGTAAGACATTGCAAGGAGCCCAACTTAATTACACTACCACCGAGAAGGAACTCCTGGAAATTGTCTTTTTGTTTGATAAATTCCGATCCTATTTGGTACTAGCAAAGACGGTTGTCTATACAGACCATTCAGCATTAAAATACTTGCTTGCTAAGCAAGATGCTAAACCCCGGTTAATACGTTAGGTCTTGCTTTTGCAAGAATTCGACATTGATATTAAAGACAAAAAGGGGGCCAAAAACCTAGCTGCCGATCACCTTTCTCGACTTGAGAACCCGAATCTTGAGGTTCTCCATGAGACTGTTATTCAAGATAACTTTCCGGACGAAAATCTCATGAAAATTGAGAAAATTGATGATCCTTGGTTTGTTGACATAGCCAACTATCTTGTTGGAGGGTACTTAGAAACCGGTTGGTCACATCAAAAAAGAAAAAAATTCTTTAGTGACCTGAAATACTACTTCTGGGAAGACCCTTATCTTTTTAGGCGTTGCGCGGATGGTATGATTCGGAGGTGCGTTTCGGGAAAGGAATGCACTCAAATTCTTCTTGATTGTCACCGTGGTCCAACGGGTGGGCACTTTGGTCCCCAAATTACGGGGAGGAAAGTTTACGAGGCCGGTTTTTATTGGCCTACAATATTCAAAGATGCCTACGCCATTTGTAAGGCTTGTGATGTGTGCCAACGGGCTGGTCAAATCACTAAACGGGATGAAATGCTTCAACAAAGCATCCAAGTATGCGAGGTGTTCGATGTTTGGGGAATTGACTTTATGGGGCCCTTTCCAAAATCTCATTCGTATCTTTACATACTCGTAGCCATTGATTATGTTTCCAAATGGGCGAAGACAAAACCTCTCCCCACAAATGATGGCCGAGTTGTAGTATCCTTTTTATTGGAACTTTTCTCAAGGTTTGGCACGCCTAAAGCCCTTATCAGTGACCGGGGCACCCACTTTTGCAATAAGCAATTAGAAAAGGTGTTAAAAAGATATGGAGTGATCCATAAAATTTCAACATCTTATCACCCTCAAACAAGTGGGCAGATAGAGAATACCAATCGATCTCTAAAACGCATACTTGAAAAGACCGTTGGTGCAAATCCAAAAGAGTGGTCTGTTAAGTTAAACGATGCATTGTGGGCCTTTCGCACGGCCTACAAAACACCTATTGGAACCATTCCTTTCCGAATGGTATACGGAAAAGCATGCCATCTCCCTTTGGAGATTGAACATAAAGCGCATTGGGCGCTAAGGGCATGTAATTTGGATTACCAAGAGGCGGGTCGGTTACGTTTGACCCAGTTGAATGAATTAGACGAGTTGAGGCTTGAATCCTATGACAACTCTCTAATTTATAAGGAAAAGACCAAACAATGGCACGACAAGAGATTGAAATCTAAAGGAATTCATGGAAGGAGATCGTGTCCTTGTTTACAATGCTCGTTTCAAGTTATCACCTGGAAAGCTTAAGTCCCGATGGTCGGGACCATTTGTTGTTAGAAGGGTGTACCCTTATGGTACAATTGAAGTGGTGAACTGGAAGGGCGATATTTTAAAGTGAATGGCCACCAGGTCAAACACTATGTCGATGGTCCCCTGGAAATTGAAGACGAGGTTAGCCTCAACTTCGAGAACAAAGCCTAAATAAAAATGGGGACGAGTTGGGTGAACGACTCGTTAAAGAAATTTCACGCATGTAAATAGTGTGAATCGAGTGTTTTATGATTGGTTTGATTGTTTTTAATGTACAAAATGACCTATGATGATGATATGAGCTTTTGTGTGTCGAAAATGGGAATTTTTATCAGTTTTATGAAGATTTTGAGCCACCAGACCATTGGGACGCCGTCCAAAAAGCCTTGGACGCCGTCCAATTTCAAAGGATTTTCGAAAAAAGAAGTCAGTAAGTTTTAGTGTAACTGGACGCCGTCCAGATTTCTGGACGCCGTCCAGATTTCTGGACGCCGTCCAGCTCTTCAATACTGGACGCCGTCCAGATGTTTGACCCAGAAAAAAAAACGCATTTTATAACATTCTAACCCAATTTTCAACCATAAAACACACTTCTCTCTTATTCCTTATCCCACAAACGAACCAACTCTCAAAAACCCTAATTTCTTACTTCAAATTCGTGCATTCTTCCTTCAAATTCAAGATTGAATCATGTTTTCTAGGGTATTGCTAATCTCTTTTCATACTTTTCTTTCTCAATTACTTGATTTGTATGTCTATATGCATAATTTAATGAAAGATAAGTGTGGGGTGTTTGATTTGCATGATTCTTGTTTAGATTAACATGCCTTAGTTGTTTAATTACCCATTATGTCTTGATTTTGCAATAATTACATGTTTAAGGGGTATGCTCATGATTCTAGGGTTTGTGATGATTAAATCCGAAATTAGGGTAATTAATTCAAGATATTGAGTTTGTTTGTGTTGTTTATGAAGCTTCTGAAGTGTTTAATTGTTGTTGATGATATAGATGTTAATTTGGCCGGGTCATAAATTGAATGTTCTTGAATTTTTAGCATGCTTTGAATTGTAATGATCTTATGAAGGATGTATGCTTGATTTTCATTTGTTTAAAGCCTATTGAAGTGGACGGATGCTATAATATAGTGGCGTTATAATGGTCATTTTGAACTAAATTGTGATAACTAGTGCTATGATTGTAATGAATATCATTAGAATGCAAGTTTAAATGTCATGACCTATGAACGCCACATGCTTGAGTCCTAAGTTGATGCCTAATTGTGAATTTTGTGATCCACATTTTTGTGAGAGTGTATTTGCTAGTTTATGTTGACTTTGGTTGACTGTGATCAATTATTCTGAACATACACCTTTGCTTATATGAATCACAATGCTTATGAACTTTGAATAGCATGGCTAATTCCCCTTGCTATTCGGTTATGTTTTTAGCTAACATTAACACAACGGTTTCTATGTTCATTGGTTTGGTGTTATTATGTTTTGCAGGGACAATCTAGTAGGGGTGGACAACCGAAAAGGGGCAGAACATCAAGAAACGTTCCACCACCACCACCGGTTCAACAACATTCATCATCATCATCATCTGGCGAAGAAGAAGACGCTCAAAATAATCCAATAGTTTGGTTAGAACATCTTCGGGACAATGATGATTACGGGGAAACTTTTACTCGAATTACCTATCGACTAATTAATGCTACATGGTATTTGGACTGCGCTTCTTTGATTGAGGTGGGTATGCATGCCCATGTCACTCATTTGTTAGCTATACCATATAGCAACAGATTGACCTACGCATGGGAACAAATTTTCAGTCTACACGATCAAGTGTTTCCCGTGCTATGTAAAGAATTTTACTCAACTTTCCGATTCAATAATGTTCGTGATCCACTCTCGGATGCTTTCTTTAAATTTCGGCTAGGGGGTGATGAAAGAAGTTTAAGTAGTTTTGGGTTATGTAGAGTTTTGGGTATTTTTCACGAGCTTACTGACGCACAATTAAGGCAATATTTGGTAAGCTTGGAGTATCATGGTGAAGTGAGTTTTAATGAACAATCCTTTTGGAGAAGGATTAGAGGGCTAAATTCATCTAGCGCGTTCAAATCAAGCAGACACAGGTATACTGAAATAGCAACCCCTGACGATAATCTACTCCATCGACTTATCACATGTACCTTTAATGCGAGAGTCGAAGGACATGAAAAGGTTAAGTCTCTGGATCTATGGATAATGGATCAAATAAAACGGGGTTGTCACACCGATATACCGGGGTTAATTGGGAACTATTTTCTGGGTATCGCACCGGATGCACCAAGAGACAAACCGCTTCTAGGGGGCCACTACATTACGCGGATTGCTCGTCACTTTAATATTGATCTTAATCGCCTGATCGAATGTGACAATGCAATGAAACCTTTAAAAAAGGTTTCTTATGTTAACGCCGAGATTTTGATGTACGACGAAAATAGGTGTTTGGTACCTTTTGTAGCAGGTGGCGCGAGTGGAAGTGGAGCGAATGTTCAACAGGAACAGTAAGAGGAAGAGGAAGCAGAAATAGAAGCCCAGACAAATGTTCAAGATCAAGGTCCTTGGTATCCGTCTCAATCTGGTTGGGATGATTTGGTCAACAGTATGAACAACATGAGGGTGAGTCAGCAAGGAATGGAGCAATGCCAGATTGCTCAAGTACATAACCAGGGATGGAACAGTTATGGTATTGATTTGAATAACCATAACACTGAGTTATATTATTCCAACCCCGATCAGTACTATGGAACAACACGTCTGACAACCCAATACTACACTGATCCTGAAAACCCACCTCCGCCTTACCCAATTTATAATACTAGCGATGCGATGCAGGATGCCAGGAACCGATTTGAGCAGGAATACCCGCAAGGACGCCGAAGCAGAGATGGCTCAGAAAACTACTTTTGGCCTTACGATAACTGAAGGTCTGCGAGCCAATGATCATTTTGTTACATTTTCAAACAATCTAGTTATTTGTTATGGTGTGTATTAAAACAATATTGGTTTGTATTTTTTTTTTAAAACTAATTGTGTGGTTTGATAATGGATGTGATTGTAAAAACACCGTTATTTTTATTATTATTTATGTGGTTTGTTAATTTGTGCAGCGTGGTTGAACTTCAAAGACTGGCATTAAGTTCAGCAACATTTGATATTATGATGTATGTATGTTGATAATCGAGGAATGGACGATGCTCTTGTGCTGGCAGTAAGTTCAGCGGCATTCATCTACATGTTCCACGATTTACAGGTTAAAAATTTGAAAATTTCTACAATCACCCTATCACTTTGCCCTCTAAATTTAATCATTTTTCTGATTTCATGAAGGGAGATTTTGAAAAAACGAGACAGAACAATTCAGTACAACTGGATGCCGTCCAGAAATCTAGACGCCGTCCAGCCCTTCACAACTGGACGCCGTCCAGAAATCTGGACGCCGTCCAGGCCTTTACAACTGGACGCCGTCCAGAAATCTGGACGCCGTCCAGAAGTAGGTTTCAGCCTACTTTTTGCTTTTGACCAACTTTCACCACTTTAAAAGTGTATTATTGAGAGAGATACGAACAGTTACGAGACAGAGGAGTTCCAAGACGATTTTAGGAGCAAAATTGGAGAATTCCAAGCTCTTGGAAGAGGCTTAACATCCAAGAATCAAGATTCAACACCTTTTCCATTTAAGATTCATTCTCTATTAGGTTGATTTCTTGTTCTTCACAATGAATTCTACTTATCAATTGATTGTTATTTTGTTTGTTAATATGATTGGTGGCTAAACTCTATATTGTTTGTCTAGATTAATAACTGAGGTATTGGATGTAATTTATCGATTGAATGTATTATGTGTGATAGTTTAAAGATTGAATTAAAGAACCATGCTTATTGATGTTAAATCATTTGTATCTAGTTAATTGATATGTTGTTGATAAAGAGAACTCTTGTTGATGTATCATATTGATTTACAATCAACTTGTCTTAGATTGATTGTTTACTAAACCGGACCAAGGGGGTAAATTAGATCAAAATGATTAGACGATATAGGAATGAATTTTGTAGAGCGAACGCAAAAGACAATTGTTATTCGAGTCTTTGATCTAGCTAATCAACTAGTCACAAACGAAAAAGTCTAGGTGATAGGGAACCCTCCACTTAGTAATTCTAGTTTGAGTACTTGCTAAAGATAACTCTTGGCAAGTCAATTTGGGTGATTAGCATATATATCATAGTTATTTGGTTACAAACACGAGAACTATAGAGAAAAGGGAACCCTTGATCTTGTAATCGAGTTTGCGTGTTTACTAAACAGAACTCTTGGTAAATCTATTAGGTAACTTACACACATAGTCATTCAATCGGGTCTTAACAATATAACTTACATCCAATACCGAGGGTAAAATATCTAGATGGACATTTCGTATCTTTGATCTTAATCAAACTATCTTATTTACTTTCTTTGCACTTGTTTTCATTATATAAACTTAAAAGACCAAAAATATTGTTTTTACTTTTAATCTTCTCTGATTTGGCTAAATCGTTAAATAGCCACAAAGACATAATATCTTGTACCTTTAAGTTTCATTTACTTAGTTAATCACAATATAGTTTCTAATTTTAGTTTGACTAATCCAACTGTCCTTGGAACGATACACGGAACTAAACCATTATTTATACTACTACACGATCGGGTACACTGCTGAAAGGACCCGTTCATATAGATTATAAACGATTCACAATAGTTGATTACATCGCGAGGTATTTGACCTCTATATGATACGTTTTACAAACATTGCATTCGTTTTTAAAAGACAAACTTTCTTTACATCAAAAATTGACGGCATGCATACCATTTCATATTACATCCAACTATAATTGACTTAATATTAATCTTGACGAACTCAACGACTCGAATGCAACGTCTTTCAAAGTATGTCTTGAATGACTCCAAGTAATATCCTTAAAATGAGCTAATGCACAGCGGAAGATTTCTTTAATACCTGAGAATAAACATGCTTTAAAGTGTCAACCAAAAGGTTGGTGAGTTCATTAGTTTATCATAATCCATCATTTCCGTAATAGTAATAGACCACAAGATTTCAGTTTCTATAAATATCCGTACACTCGCAAGTGTATAAAAGTATTCTATAAGTTGTAGGCACCCGGTAACAAGCCTTAACGTTCATGTTTTACCCTCTGAAGTACACCAGATCAGGTGTGTTTAAAATAACCTCGAAGTACTAAAGCATCCCATAGTCAGGATGGGGTTTGACAGGCCCAATAGATCTATCTTTAGGATTCGCGCCTACCGTACATAGACAAGTAGTTTAATGTTACCAAGCTAAGGGTATATTTCTGGTTTAAACCCACGTAGAATTAGTTTTAGTACTTGTGCCTATTTCGTAAAACATTTATAAAACAGCGCATGTATTCTCAGCCCAAAAATATATATTGCAAAAGCAATTAAAAAGGGAGCAAATGAAACTCACAATACTGTATTTCGTATCAATTATGTATATGACGGTACTGAACAAGTGCAGGGTTTGTCTCGGATTCACGAACCTATATTAAGTATATATATTTATATGTTGGTCAATATCTGTGTAACAATTTAGGTCAAGTCGTAGTGTATCACAATCCTAATGCTCGAGACCGACATGCAAAAGTCAACAAAAGTCAACTTGACCCAAAATGACTTCCAAAATCTATACATGTTTATTATATAACTTATATATAGTAGTTTTATATATTTAAATATATTTATCAGATCTTATTATACTAAATAATACAAGTCATTTATTAATAAATAAAAATTTATATTAAAATTCATATATGATAAAAATATACTTTTATATATCTCAAGTAATAAAATTTATAAAATTCACTTAATATCATAAAAATATAGTGGTATGTATTATTAATGTAATTACATTACGTGTGGTAAAAATATCTTTGTACGCATATTTATTTGATAAAATAATATTGATAATAATGATAATGATAAAAATAATAAGATGATAGTTTCAATAAAAATATTAATTTTTAATAATAAAGATAATTTTAGCAATAACATCAACTGATAACAGTTATAATAATCGTTTTAATAATAATATTAAAATTAATGATAATTCAGTTGACCATATCTTTTAATCCGTTCATCGAAACCACACGATTTCTAAATGAAAAGTTATTAATTTTTTTCTTCAGCTTTTCAACGACATGCATATCATATAACTTATCTCAGTAGCATATGTATCAAATTCGTGATTTATCATAAACTATTTAACGACGAAACTAAGCATACAAACATGCATAATCATATATACTCGAGCACTAGTTAGGGATACACTATTAATATATAAAAGATAAGATATGAATGCTCACGTATCAATATTGTGATTCAATATTGCAGGAAAGTACGTAGACGCAACGAAAATGATAAACGTTAGGTTGACCTCACGAGCAATACCCTCGATAAATACCCATAACCTTCATAGCTATAACCCATAATTTCCTTAGCTCTATCCCATTTGAAAACTTATTTTGAAATCGTCTGAATATAACTCCGTCGTAGTATTTTATGTATACTAATAATATCTTGAAATAATACTAAGTAATATATATATATATATATATATATATATATATATATATATATATATATATATATATATATATATATATATATATATATATATATATGTAATTCGATTGAGAGAGTTTAGAGAAATATATTTTCAAGTTTCTATGAAATAATGAAACCTATTGAATTCTATTTATAATAGATTATTGAATTATTAAAGTGAATTATTAAAGTATGAATTATTAAAGTGAATTATTAAAGTATGAATTATTAAAGTGAATTATTAAAGTATGAATTATTAAAGTGAATTATTAAAGTATGAATTATTAAAGTGAATTATTAAAGTATGAATTATTAAAGTGAATTATTAAAGTATGAATTATTAAAGTATGAATTATTAAAGTGAATTATTAAAGTATGAATTATTAAAGTGAATTATTAAAGTATGAATTATTAAAGTGAATTATTAAAGTATGAATTATTAAAGTGAATTATTAAAGTATGAATTATTAAAGTTAAAGTAAAGTAAAAGTAAAGTAAAGGTAAAGTTAAAGTATAGTAAAAGTATAAAACTATGTACGTATAATACGCGTATAAAAAAATATATATAATATTACTTTAAATCATTTTATATATTTAATAAAATAAAATATAAATATCGTTATCTTTATCATACTGGTTAAGTATTGAGTTGTCAAAAAGAATAGATTTCTTAAATCACAGTGGACCTCATAACATAGGCCCGTAATCATATCATAATGTATCTGATAATTCAATTATTTGATATTATCTCTTAATTCTGTCGATAAATATATCGAAACAAATATATTCATGTAAAGTATCATATATCTAATACTTTGTTAATGTTTTCAGTTAATATTATATATTATATATACATATCTATATACACATAATTGTTCGTGAATCGTCGAACACGGTCAAAGGGTAATTGATTACATGAATGTAGTTCCAAACTTTTTGAGATTCAACATTACAAATTCTGCTTATCGTGTCGGAAACATATAAAGGTTAAGTTTAAATTTGGTCGGAAATTTCCGGGTCGTCACAGTACCTACCCGTTAAAGAAATTTCGTCCCGAAATTTGATCGAGGTCGTCATGGCTAACTATAAAAATGTTTTCATGACGAATATGAGTTGATAAATAGAGTTTTATCATCATTGAGTAATATAGATAAAACAATTTGATTACGCGAAGAGTATAAGTGAAGCTATCGCAAGAGAGTGAAATGAGTAAACGTATATTCGTTTTAACCGATGACGTAGTTATGATTGATTTTCGGAATTCATGGGATTTAAAGAAAATCTTTGCAATAAGATTTGGTTCTTCGGAGATTAAGGAAATCAGGATCTTATTTGATTAAATGCGATAATCTGTCTTGATTTCTCTGTCTGATATTTTACTATAATTCCACCCCCTTCGTTTCTTTATTTCCAAAGCTCACACCTTCTAGTCTTTCTCCCCAATTCATACTTTAAAGAATTCGTTAATATACTTCATCCAGTATTGATTCTTGATATACTCTTAACTTTCATATCTGTCATTCTTCTTTTTCATCTACCACCGGAGGAAGTTATTTTCTTCTACCATTACCTTGGGGTTATTGTGTTTTTTATTCTCCCGTGTCTTTATATTGCTATACGCATTGATATACACGGTTTGTAATTTCGGGATTGTTATCGGGATTTATATTCTCCATTATATTTCGGAGCTTCATGCTTTCGTTTTTTCTTCCCGACCTTAAGTCAAGCGGATAATGGTCCAGAATTCATAGATATGAATTTTTGGATGAACATAGTTAATGTTCTAAGAAGAAAATCTTAATGGCACGATCTTGATTTGGCAAATTACCAGAATATCCGAAAATATAGAGCTATCAAGATGATATGTTCTTAATATGTTTGGAAATTGGGTAGAATGTAAGAGTCGTGTAAACAGTACATGATGACGGTATGTTCTGTGAATCATCACGTTCCATTAGAAACTCAGCATGACTTACTGTGATATAATCACGTTTATCAAGTGTCATTATATTATACTAACTCATGCTTCAATTCCCAACACTACTTCAAAAACATTCCTATTTTAAATTCAAATATTTTTTTTTAGAATTTAGAAACTAACAAAGTTTCTTTTTATGTTGTAAAGCAGATATTGCGAAGAGATAAAAGATTTCGGATAAGAATAGTTGTGAAAATATCTTCAGGAGTATCGAAGATATTATAATAAAAGATACGATAATATGGATGATGAAGAAGATTTGTTTGTGAAGGTTTAGAATAAGAAGTAAGTTGTTTGCTAATGATTTCAGTAGACACTGAATCATTTGGATCCTTTGAAGGCAGGTTTAGTCTTTGTGATTTGTCCACAGCCTCTTTCATGGTCTGCTCAATCCGTTTTCCAGTTTCAAACCTTCTCTTTTTCTCAGCTTTATCACCATACTATTCTTTATCATCAAACTTTTGACTGTTAAAGTCGTTTACAGTTTTTGCTGCTTCATCAGCATTTTTCCAATTTCGGAGAACTAGTTCATAGTTTGGGATGTTTTTCAGAAAATTCACATTCAAAGTATGTAAGTCTAGGAGATAGACGTTATATGTATAACTTTTGACGTAAAATTGTCGCGAAATTCAAAATACTGATTGCTAATTCCCAGTAGTTGGTGTGACAATTATTGTTACAGGATGTAGGTGAGTACATGATGGGGTTTTAATGAATAAGTATAGTGGCTTTTCGGAGAGGCTTAAGTCGAAGGTTAATGAAGTTGTTGATAAGTTTACTGCTAATGTGGCGAGATATGAAAGGTTCCCCGATAACAATGATGAAGGGGTAATTGTTATAATAAGGTTTATTCGTATAAACAAATGAAGGTGATTTGCTGGAGCTGTGACAAAACTGTCTATTTTGGAAAGAGATTGAAAAATTATATTTGGTAATAAATATCAAAGGATCTGACACGGATACGTGTTAAACTATAACTTTGGTTTCGAGAGCTTTTCAGATGCATGACAGTGGGTAATATGTGGTTGGATCATCATCTCGCATGTCTTTAGGAATTTTGAAGTGTTTGAACACATATTGTAATTGTTAATATACATATGATGTTCTAAGATTTTGAATGATACAAATATTTTTTGTGAGTTCCATGAATAGAAATGAGGTTCTAGGACAGTTTTGAAGTCAAAGTATAGTTTTGAAAGATGTAGGAATCTAAGAGTGATGATTTCGGTTATATCTTGAATCGAATTCTAAGATTTCAAAATCAGAATATGTAATTAGATTTTGAATGAGTATGGTTGTTTTGATTTCTATAAAAGAATGTATATTGTTGTGAAAGTAGGGAGTATAATGGATAATTTGCTGAATCAGATTCGAAGAATGTAACATATTAATTGTGAATTTATATATCTCTCGGGTATTACCTACCCGTTAAAAAAAATTTCACAATTAATATTTTGTACAAAAGAATTTTATTACAGTCTTTATGGAAATATATATGTGTATATTTCTTCAGATGTAATATTGATTTAACGAGTTAATATTAAATTAAACTCATTTGATTTATGGTTAAGGCTAGGATAGATAATTTCTAAACTTTAGAAATTACATAATCGCCGTAGAATGTTTCCCCAATGAAGTTATGAATCAATACTTCATCGTTGTGGTATTCCTTGTTATCTACATGGCGTATGACGTCGATGCTCGTGGGACAGATTGTGAAGTTGAGGTTTGCGATGCGGTTGTTGTTGGTGGTGGTAATGGTACTGTTGATGTTGTTGATGGTGGTACTGGTTATGCTGCTGGTGCTGCTGCTGGTGTTTGTAACCTTTGCACCATATTCTCCAAAGCCACTACCCGAGCGCGAATCTCGTTGACTTCTTCTATTACACCGGGGTGATTGTCGGTTCAGACGAGCGGATAAATAAGATCTAGAATTTGGTGTAGTATACAATTATGACGAGATACTCTGGAAATGAGAGAGAAAATGGTGTTTCGGACAGGTTCGCCGGTAAGTGTTTCAGGTTCATTGCCAAGAGGGCAATGTGGTGGATGAAAGGGATCGCCTTCTTCTTGTCTCCAATGGTTAAGTAGATTACGAACCCATCCCCAATTCATCCAGAATAGATGATGGCTAATTGGTTGATCCATTCCGGTCACACTGCTTTCGGAGCTCATGTGGAAATTCATATCGGCATAGCTGTCGGAATCCGAGGAACTCGAACTGGTTGAGGGATCCATCTTGTATGATCAGGGAAAGAATTTTTTTGGTATGAAATAGATTGTAGAATTTAGATTTGGTATTCTTCAATATATAATTTACATATGTATATATAATACCAAAATCCCATAAATTACGGAGGAATCTTTGAAAGATGTCAGTCAAAGTTTACAGTAACAGATATGCTAAGATAAGAATTCGTCTATACACTATTATGCAATAAATGTAGGAAAACGCGTCTAGACTTAAGAATGATAAGCAGGTAATTTCCTAAGGATGGTAAGTAGATGATTTCCGACTAAAAATGATAAGCAAAACTTTTGACATGCAGACACGGTCGAAGTCCAGACTCACTAATGTATCTTAACAACTATCAGTTAGACACACTAATGCAAGACCTGGTTCGCTAAGACCACCGCTCTGATACCAACTGAAAGGACCCGTTCATATAGATTATAAACGATTCACAATAGTTGATTACATCGCGAAGTATTTGACCTCTATATGATACGTTTTACAAACATTGCATTCGTTTTTAAAAGACAAACTTTCTTTACATCAAAAATTGACGGCATGCATACCATTTCATATTACATCCAACTATAATTGACTTAATATTAATCTTGACGAACTCAACGACTCAAATGCAACGTCTTTCAAAGTATGTCTTGAATGACTCCAAGTAATATCCTTAAAATGAGCTAATGCACAGCGGAAGATTTCTTTAATACCTGAGAATAAACATGCTTTAAAGTGTCAACCAAAAGGTTGGTGAGTTCATTAGTTTATCATAATCCATCATTTCCGTAATAGTAATAGACCACAAGATTTCAGTTTCTATAAATATCCGTACACTCGCAAGTGTATAAAAGTATTCTATAAGTTGTAGGCACCCGGTAACAAGCCTTAACGTTCATGTTTTACCCTCTGAAGTACACCAGATCAGGTGTGTTTAAAATAACCTCGAAGTACTAAAGCATCCCATAGTCAGGATGGGGTATGTCAGGCCCAATAGATCTATCTTTAGGATTCGCGCCTACCGTACATAGACAAGTAGTTTAATGTTACCAAGCTAAGGGTATATTTCTGGTTTAAACCCACGTAGAATTAGTTTTAGTACTTGTGCCTATTTCGTAAAACATTTATAAAACAGCGCATGTATTCTCAGCCCAAAAATATATATTGCAAAAGCAATTAAAAAGGGAGCAAATGAAACTCACAATACTGTATTTCGTATCAATTATGTATATGACGGCACTGAACAAGTGCAGGGTTTGTCTCGGATTCACGAACCTATATTAAGTATATATATTTATATGTTGGTCAATATCTGTGTAACAATTTAGGTCAAGTCGTAGTGTATCACAATCCTAATGCTCGAGACCGACATGCAAAAGTCAACAAAAGTCAACTTGACCCAAAATGACTTCCAAAATCTATACATGTTTATTATATAACTTATATATAGTAGTTTTATATATTTAAATATATTTATCAGATCTTATTATACTAAATAATACAAGTCATTTATTAATAAATAAAAATTTATATTAAAATTCATATATGATAAAAATATACTTTTATATATCTCAAGTAATAAAATTTATAAAATTCACTTAATATCATAAAAATATAGTGGTATGTATTATTAATGTAATTACATTACGTATGGTAAAAATATCTTTGTACGCATATTTATTTGATAAAATAATATTGATAATAATGATAATGATAAAAATAATAAAATGATAGTTTCAATAAAAATATTAATTTTTAGTAATAAAGATAATTTTAGCAATAACATCAACTGATAACAGTTATAATAATCGTTTTAATAATAATATTAAAATTAATGATAATTCAGTTGACCATATCTTTTAATCCGTTCATCGAAACCACACGATTTCTAAATGAAAAGTTATTAATTTTTTTCTTCAGCTTTTCAACGACATGCATATCATATAACTTATCTCAGTAGCATATGTATCAAATTCGTGATTTATCATAAACTATTTAACGACGAAACTAAGCATACAAACATGCATAATCATATATACTCGAGCACTAGTTAGGGATACACTATTAATATATAAAGGATAAGATATGAATGCTCACGTATCAATATTGTGATTCAATATTGCAGGAAAGTACGTAGACGCAATGAAAATGATAAACGTTAGGTTGACCTCACGAGCAATACCCTCGATAAATACCCATAACCTTCATAGCTATAACCCATAATTTCCTTAGCTCTATCCCATTTGAAAACTTATTTTGAAATCGTCTGAATATAACTCCGTCGTAGTATTTTATGTATACTAATAATATCTTGAAATAATACTAAGTAAATATATATATATATATATATATATATATATATATATATATATATATATATATATATATATATATATATATATATATAATTCGATTGAGAGAGTTTAGAGAAATATATTTTCAAGTTTCTATGAAATAATGAAACCTATTGAATTCTATTTATAATAGATTATTGAATTATTAAAGTGAATTATTAAAGTATGAATTATTAAAGTGAATTATTAAAGTATGAATTATTAAAGTGAATTATTAAAGTATGAATTATTAAAGTGAATTATTAAAGTATGAATTATTAAAGTGAATTATTAAAGTATGAATTATTAAAGTGAATTATTAAAGTATAAATTATTAAAGTGAATTATTAAAGTATGAATTATTAAAGTGAATTATTAAAGTATGAATTATTAAAGTATGAATTATTAAAGTGAATTATTAAAGTATCAATTATTAAAGTGAATTATTAAAGTATGAATTATTAAAGTGAATTATTAAAGTATGAATTATTAAAGTGAATTATTAAAGTATGAATTATTAAAGTGAATTATTAAAGTATGAATTATTAAAGTTAAAGTAAAGTAAAAGTAAAGTAAAGGTAAAGTTAAAGTATAGTAAAAGTATAAAACTATGTACGTATAATACGCGTATAAAAAAATATATATAATATTAATTTAAATCATTTTATATATTTAATAAAATAAAATATAAATATCGTTATCTTTATCATACTGGTTAAGTATTGAGTTGTCAAAAAGAATAGATTTCTTAAATCACAGTGGACCTCATAACATAGGCCCGTAATCATATCATAATGTATCTGATAATTCAATTATTTGATATTATCTCTTAATTCTGTCGATAAATATATCGAAACAAATATGTTCATGTAAAGTATCATATATCTAATACTTTGTTAATGTTTTCAGTTAATATTATATATTATATATACATATCTATATACACATAATTGTTCGTGAATCGTCGAACACGGTCAAAGGATAATTGATTACATGAATGTAGTTCCAAACTTTTTGAGATTCAACATTACAAATTCTGCTTATCGTGTCGGAAACATATAAAGGTTAAGTTTAAATTTGGTCGGAAATTTCCGGGTCGTCACAACTGCTCGTTAGTGTGTAACAATCTTTAATCGGTATTTTTCCATACTATTTCATATAACAATTCATATACCACGTTTTGCACATCAACAAGTATTAAACTTCAAATGAGATTAATCAACTTCCTAAGTCCCTTTAAGGAAGTAGATCACTAAGCTAGCATGTGCTTCTACTAATTGAAGTTACAAGACTTATACACTTTGTAATGATGATCCTAAGACAATACTAGGACATCCATTACACTAAGTAAACTCACAAGATTAATGATTTTGATTAATAAGTTTACAACAACCAAATTCTATATCTATAAGATCATGGAATCTTCTCTTGCTTGATCACATTTGAGTAGTAGTTAGAGCCCTTGTGATCTCTGGAAATATGCCTTTGAAATATGCAAGAGAGTCAGCTTCAAATGCTCCTTAATGTTTGCCTTTTATAGTGGGATTCAAAAAGTAGCCGTTGACACACGGTTGCCATCACAGTCGACCGAGGTTTGACCGTGCGTGCTCCAGTCCAAATTTAGTATCCGTTGTATAGCCGTTTGACTCAAATTTGAACACCACATTTTGGCACCTTTACTCCTTCTAGCACCTACAAAAGAAACCAAACATCCTATACAAGTACTATATGCATTAAGTGTGTGAGATTTGATCTTATTGCATGAAAGTCACTTAACATTCCAAAAGTCGTAAACCCAACATTCTTGGAGGAGTGTCTTGATTGATATTTAAGGAAATCTCAGTTTCGTCAAGACTTTGTTAGTCACATTAATGCCTTTGGTTCAATTCTAAAGACTAGTCACTATATCATTAACTTCCTAGTTTCAATTAATCACAAGTCATGTTTATTTTAAGCTTAGGTAGATTAATTTAATGATGTCTTTCTAAGATGATCATTAAGTATATAGAGACATCAAAGTTAAGTCATACTTGAACAAGCAATCACAATTTGTTACTTAGACAAGACCAAGTAAACAATTGATCATAATTTCATTGTGAACCAATTTACACTTAATTTGTTGGAGTAGACTAGTTACTTGAATCCTAACTAGTAAGCACGTAGCAAGCATGTTAATCAAGGTGACAAATTTATGGGTATTAAGCATATTGGCAAGTAGCAAGTAATACTCACACATAGCAAGAGATAGTTACCATAAGATCAATCATATAGATATTTGCACAACTTGTAATTTAAGCTTTTAGCAAGCTTACTTGCAATATAACATATTGTATGATTAATGTGTAAGTACACATTAATGTCCAACACATGCACAAGGTAAGAGCAATCTCTAGTTGGGACTTGGTGACCATCCTAAATGTATCTAAGTGTATTTTAGGATTACAAGTCTTTACTAGTTACACTTGAAAGCATTGTTCCTCATTTAGCCTTAATTAATCACTAAGTCATTTTCAATATCAATTATTGTTCTAGTGACATTGGCTTAAGTGTGTTGGTACTTGATGATCTACTAAGGATGTCTAGATAAGAATTAAGATCACAAGTTGTTGATTAACACTAATGAGTTATGCCTAATCTTAGTTAATTTGTCATTAAGATGTCATTAGGCGTAATTAACCACAATTAGTGTTTTTATGACCAAAACTCAATTGAGTATGGAAAGGACATCTATTCTAAGCATCTTGAGAAAGGCTTCATGAATTATAGATGTCGGGAACTAGTCAAACTTTATTTGGTCAAAATTGGTAACAGAGAAAACTGCGGTCGCACTGTGGTTGACCGTGGTGGCGACCGTGCAACTTGTTTTCATAAAACTGCATTGCAATTCAGTTTAGGGTTTCACGGCTGGATATACGGTCGACCGTGCCTTTGATCGTGTATGTTGCTGAACTTTTAATTCTATTCTTAAGCTATGTTTGACTTGGTCATTTGCAAGATAAAATATGGATTAGTGACCTTGCGTGTTTTATGTTAAGATGTCGATCATCACTTATGCATATGTATGTGTCATCATCAAAACATATTCTTTGGTTAATCATACTTAAGTTTGTCATTTAGTTCATTAACCAACATTCAACCAACAGAAACATACGATGAACTAATTTCTTAAACCTATAGATTCTCTCAACTTTATGTTGACCCGTTTTGCATGTTTTATCTTAGGTATTAATTGCTTCCGCTGTAGAACATTGTTGTTACATAGAAGTCAAGCCAAGCACTGGGACCAGAGTTAACAGTCCGTTAATGGATTTTGACGAGGTGTTATAAATATCTATGTATACATATCATCACAAACAACATAATACGTAATATACTATCAAATCAGGTCTAACATGGCAGGACGACGGTAGTATAACTCGCTACTACATATATATAACAACTAGGATAGTCCTACTTACCTGATGAATAACAATAACTCAGAAGTTTAATGTTATTGAGCCTTCTCTTTGTCCTTATCACATGAGGATAACACAACCATAGTTAAAACAGTGTTTTAAAGTTGAGTGTGTGCTTTCAATTTTGATAGACTGAAAATAAAAAGACTAATGTTTTTTTTACTTTTAGCTTAGTGATATGTTCATGTACAACTCTTAATTCGATAAGTAAAATTGTCACTAAATATGAATATTATTGGTCTATTTTCAAGTGACATAGAATCAGACAGCCCTTCATATTAAAAGGCAAATGGAAATATCGACATATTAAATAAAAAAATAAACAACCCCTAATTGAATGCGATCACCACTCTCATTCTGTGTACCGATCTAATACCAATCCTGTTAGATATCGGGGTTGTAAAACCTTCGTGCATGAAATGGTAATGACTCCGGATTGATCTTTGAATCGTGTGAACACTTTCTTAATCGAATATTTTGACCCTATTAGCCACGGGTTACAAGAAGTTTCGAATGGGATAAGACAAAGACAATATTGTCGTCTTGGCTAAAAGATAACAATTAAACAATTGCAGAGATGTATCTTCTAATTGTTTGAAATTGAAAGTGTGTAAAAGGATCAAAAATTCTGGAACCTTTTTCAAATACACAAAGGGTGTATTTATAATGGGTCAAAAGATTTCTTGAAAAGTCACAACCTTTGATTCACACCCATTAGTGACTTGGTAGTTAACATTCATGTATTTAGACTTAAAATAGTCTAAAAACACAGAAAAACCGCAAATAAATGCCTTGGAACAACCCTAAAACGTTTGAGGTTCAAATGTGCCTTTTGGGTTGAAAAGGCACCTTTTCAGCGAATTCAGTGTTAAGCCGCGCCGCGGGCTAACAAAGCAAAACACTTCCAAATATGCAAAAACTCTCGACTTTGAAATCATGCCTTAAGCCGCGCCGCGGGTCCAGGAGCCGCGCCGCGGCTTAAAGCTACTGCACACCAAAATTTTGTTTAAGCTTATTTTCAAGTGTGTTTAGCCTTTCAAGTCGCGTTTCGCATTCTTTCAAGTCGCGTTTCGCATTCCTTAAGTTCCAATTCGCATTCCTTAAGTTCCAAACATTATTTCCAAGTCCAAAAATAATACCTCAAACCACCTCACGTTTTACGAACGTGTACTCCACACTCTCCGAATTCGTGTAACGTATCAATGGTTCGAAAACACTTTCAACATAGTAATCCAATCAACTAAAATGACGTTGGATCATGCTAAAATCACCAACAATTCCCCCCCATTTTAGTATGATCCTTGATTACTAAAGTACCAACAATTAGAAACTAATGCATAAGTGTAAATGTCACATGGATTGAATTTACACATAGTATATTACACGTGCAAGAATTCGAAAATCAGGGTACTCTAATAGTTTGAACCCATCAATTCATTTGAAAACCTGTCGATAATATACACATTAGTTCCATACTCTCTACAATTAACCCGACACTATTATAAGCCTTGTGTCCCAATCCTCTCATGAACATATCAAAAGCCAGGTCCCAAGCTTTCTTGAGGCTGCTTAACCTCATGTTCACGTAGGTAGTTTCTTATAATCTTGCTCCCGGGATGCAATTTTTCAAGACAACTATTAAGAAGTATTTAACTTCAACCTTCTTTATCTCACGGGTCCGAACACATACTTTGGGATCATATATTAAATGTGTTCCAATCTTCAGATAGTAGGATTTTCTCATTGAATTCAGCTCCTAGCGTTGTACTAGAAGGGAATTGGGTATCCCACTATGGAATATTTAAATGGACTTCAATCCCACAACATTAGCCATCTTTTGCCGGCTTCCGGCTAATGCTTTTATCAAGTGATTTAGTCAAATTTTGTTGTGACCCAACAAAATTCACATAATCACTTCATTTCGTGATAAACCTCACTAAACACTATTTGTCTAAGGCATAAGTGTCTAGACTTTTACTTGTTTCAAATACATGCCTCAGTCAATGACATCCCATCACTAGGGATCACCATGAACTTTCATCTCATTCATTATGACTTCAATCAATTTCCTTTCTTTTGCAATCCTTAAAACCAAGGATTTACCAAGTTCTTACTATACCATAAGAAACTTGTGAGTACTCAAATCAATTGATTGATTAGTTCTTACATATGTCCACCTTTCACAAGTAATCAATGTAAACCTATAATTTATACACCCTTGATAATGTATCCCCATTATCCTTGTGTACACAATTATTACCATTACATTAGATGTGAGATTATAATTATAAACATACCCTAGTCAATCCACTTCTAAAACCTAGAAGTAATGACAACAAGTTTATAATATCCATAATCTCAACATCAAGACTTTGATCCAAGATATTTCATCTATACCAAGTGTTAAATTCAACAACTTGTAGATTTATCATCCTCTTGATCAATAGTAAACTCAATAGTTTAATATGCCTTAGGATCACCATTGCGAACTAAACCATAATCCATGGTTGACTTTTACAAGTATGAAAATACTTAAGTCACATCACAATATATTACCCTAGACATCGCTTGATCTTTTCCAACACCATGCTAAATTGGTCACTTGATGTAATCACATACATCATACCACCAATTTTCATAGCATAACGGTGTTCATAACAAATAAGCAATATCTACTCCCATTCCATATTAAAACATATTAGTTTCACTAACTTGTGTCATTTGATAAACCATCAAACGTTTTATGGACATAAATCACCAATGAATAGAGAATTCATGGACAATTTATTTAACAACAAGACCAGTCACTTTACAACCATACAATGTTGTCTTGTGACTTTTCCACGGATTATTACCACCCGTTAAATAGCATAACAATTGTCATCAATTAATCCATTGTCTTATCAACAATCACAATTGTTAATAATAGGGGGTTTTCATGTCAATATCCAAAGAATATATTAAACAATTTCTTTATTGACATCACATCCATCCATTTCTTTATTGAATCGTGTGAACACTTTCCTAATCGAATATTTCGACCCTATTAGCCACGGGTTATACGAAGTTTCGATTAGGATAAGACAAAGACAAGATTGTCGTCTTGGCTAAAAGATAACAATCAAACGATTGCAGAGATGTATCTTCTAATTGTTTGAAATTGAAAGTGTGTAAAAGGATCAAAAATTCTGGAACCTTTTTCAAATACACAAAGGGTGTATTTATAATGGGTCAAAAGGTTTCTTGAAAAGTCACAACATTTGATTCACACCCATTAGTGACTTGGTAGTTAACATTCATGTACTTAGACTTAAAATAGTCTAAAAACACAGAAAAACTGCAAATAAATGCCTTGGAACAACCTCAAAAAGTTTGGGGTTCAAATGTGCCTTTTGGGTTGAAAAGGCACCTTTTCAGCGAATTCAGTGTTAAGCCGGGCCGCGGGTCCAGGAGCCGCGCCGCGGGCTAACAAAGCAAAACACTTCCAAATATGCAAAAACTCTCGACTTTGAAATCATGCCTTAAGCCGCTCCGCGGCTTAAAGCTACTGCACACCAAAATTTTGTTTAAGCTTATTTTCAAGTGTGTTTAGCCTTTCAAGTCGCGTTTCGCATTCCTTAAGTTCCAATTCGCATTCCTTAAGTTCCAAACATTATTTCCAAGTCCAAAAATAATACCTCAAACCACCTCACGTTTTACGAACGTGTACTCCACACTCTCTGAATTCGTGTAACGTATCAATGGTTCGAAAACACTTTCAACATAGTAATCCAATCAACTAAAATGACGTTGGATCATACTAAAATCACCAACAAATCCAACATTAGCCGAACACAAAACTAATCTTATGTTGTCCTATATTTTATGACCCACAATGGATTATATATGATAACGCTCAACTATTACCCATATTGTAGGGACATATCAACCCATTTCTCTTGACCTTCAAACTCAATAGTTGAACCCGATAAATACTTTTGTTGCATTGTTTATATTATCTACTAACTTTTGAATCTTATGAAACAATCTTATATTTCTTTCAATTCAAATGTAATAAACAATTGCTGCAAGAGCAACCTTTCATTGATTGAATAGTGCACATTTAGTTTTACTGACCTACTTCTTATTTTATTATATGTAACTAGTATGTGCATCTGAGAGAATAACATAAACTTGAAGTGGTTTGACCATAAATTTAATGAACTTTACATTATATTAAAATATTCTATAACAAGTTATAAGTGATCAAAGGGCGTGAAAGTCAGTGAAGAATGTCAAAATCGAAGAATATTCTACGAGTAATAGTGTTCAATATATATATATATATATATATATATATATATATATATCGACCGCAATGACGGAGCTTAATGAGGGCAATGAAGGCCCTGGTTACCGCAAAAAATTTTAGTAGTTAATGTAGCTTGTATTCCTTTGAATTACGAACGTTTAAGCTTTTAAATCAACCAAATTGGAGTCCGTATGAACGAGACGTTACCAAAATGGTAAAGGCTTGCAGAATTTGCGAGTTATTACCATTTTTCAAAAAGCGTACAATGAATCGACCGTTAACTGACAAAAATCACCCTGCAACGAAGTACGAATTTTCTAATCGAATAAATTAAAATTAAAACCCGGATTTAAATATAAAGTAAATGGCAAAAAATAATACTCCGTACTAAATGTCATCAACAACTTACTATTCACGGTGGAAATTTGGTAAATACCCCCAACTTCGGGAGTAAAGTATCTTGGTAATTCTTTTTTTCTAAAAAAATAAAATTTTACATTATCTTTTTACTTCTTATTTTCAACTTCCTTTTTATTCCATTATTTTTAAATCTTCAACTAGCCAACTTTTTTTTTTTGAAAAATGTTTTTTACATTATTTATTTTTTTAACTTTATTTTTTATTCCTTTATTTTTTAGACATTCAATGAACCAACTGCTGACCATTTTTCTAAAAGCGTACAATGAATCGACCATTAACTGATATAAATCACTCTATAATGAAGCGCAGATTTTCTATTCTCGTTAGTTGCAATTTGAAAATCGAATAAATAAAGTTAAAAGTAAAACTCAGATTCAAATATAAAGTGAATGACAAAAAGAAATTGGTAAATGTAATTCAAGTAGTGCAAAACACGAAGCAGAAAACACAATTAGGCCACTTGTAATGGCTCGTGAAAGGAGCCGCCACCCACCGCCACCCGTCTCACCCCACCACCACCGATCCGCCACAGCACCCGTCAGCCACCGCCTCACCCCCTTCTAACGTTCGATTTGTGGGGCCCACTACTATATTTTTTGTCCCCCCCCCCCCCCCCAACGGCTACATAATTTAATTTTTAGTTTTTAGTTTTTATTTTTTTTCTTTTACATATTTATTTACCTATCTATATATACATACACATACTACACAAACAAAACCACTCAACACTCTCAATCTTTATTTAAACTCAAACACTTTTATACACTCCCAATCTTCCATTCCAAAAAAAATGTCTCAACAAAATAACAACGATTTCTTTAACCATATGTTAAACAATCCAATCCCGTCACTGAATCATTCATCATCGAACCAAGCTAGCAATTCGTCTCCAAGCCAAACTAGTTTTTCTCAACAACAACAATTTGTTCCATCACAACAACTACCATTTCAACAACAATTACAATTTGTTCAACCACCAACACTACCATTTCAACAACAATTACAATATCAAAACATGAATCCATACTATACACAACCACAATTTCCTATCCCCCAACAACAATTCTTTTCACAATCTCAACAACAACAACTTCCATACATGCCACAACATATAACACAACCGACGCTTGAAAGCGTACCCGAAACACAACCCGAAACCGAAAAACAAAAATCTAAAAGAAAGGGAAAATCTAAGTTCGTATTTGTTTTTTATTAATTATGCAACGTTTTTTTTATATTTTATTTTATGTATTGTCTTTTATTTTTAATTATGTAATGTTTTTTAATTTCTTAATAATGTAATGTTTTAATTTTATTTAATAAAATGTTATTGGTATTTATTTTATTTATTTAAATAATAATTTAAAATTGGTTAAAGTTTGAAATGGAGTGTATGATTGTGAGTGTTTAGTGAAAGGAATGTGAAAGGAATGTTAAAGGGCTTATGCTGATGTGGCGCTAATGTGGAGGAGAGAAGTTCAGTGAAAGAAGTGTATGATTGTATGTGGCCTTATGTTGGGCAAATTTTATTTTATTCTTTATTTCACAAATTATAAACACATCTTATTTCACAAATTTTATTTTATTCTTTATTGTTAATTATGTTTTCTTTGTAAAATTTAATCCAACACGCTCACTAGGAGCAGCAAGAGTATCTTGGGCAAACTCCAAAATCCTTTAATCTATCACAAAATCATTATAAACTCCAAAATCTTTTAATAAGTTTGTGTTTATACTACAGATAAAGACATTTTAATATAAGAATAAACAAGGTTGTAAAAAACGCGAGAACGGGTTGAAACGATTGGAACCTTGGAGCGTCGCAACGGTCAAGACGCCGTCAAAATGGATGTTAACTAACATTAACTTTTTATTTATATTACAAACATAAATATGTAAACTTAAAGGTAAATATCTATATCTATATCTATATATAATTTAAAATAGTTGCCTTTAAAATAAAATAATATTTATGTATAAAATATATATTAAAAGTCAACGCTGGTCAAAATTCGTCTTAACCCCATCTAGGGTTTTTTAAGGGTTTTTCACCATTGCTGACCGTTTTTTTACCATTGTTTAATCGTTGACCGTTTTTACCCGTTTTTAAATCCGTTGCGAAGATATACAAATAGAGTTGCAACGTCCGCTGCGATGGCCGTCTAGACCGTTTTTTGCAACACTGAGAATAAGTCATTGTCTCATATATCCACTGTTGTAAACGGCGTCTGTTGCGTCCGCTGCGACGCCCGTTGCGGCGTTTTGGTGACTAAACCGTTTCGACCCCGTCCCGTTTTCTTATAAGCAGGTCAACGGTCAAAAGTCAGGTCAAATACAGGAAAAATTGGGTCAACGCGGGTCAAAAGTCAGAAATTCTGTTAAAATCGGTCATAAGTCGGTCAATTCAATCAAAATTGACTTAGTTTAGTATTCCATTTTGTATTATATTAACGCTAATAGCAACTATAGGTACAAACTTGTCAACGAAGGTCTTTTAGCTCTAAAATATGTGTAAATATATATTTATATATGTAAAAGTCAACATTAGTCAACATCCGTTTCGACCCCGTCTCGGCCCCGTTTTTTCCGTTGCGACGTTTTGAGATCGCTACCGTTTCGGCCCCGTCTCGCGTCTTTTTCAACCTTGCATATATCTAATCGAATATAAAAGTAAATCAATGTTGTATTTACACTCTAAATTTAAATTTGTGCAAACACAATTAATTACTAGAGAAAGCATAAGTTCATGTAAAGGTCTTAAAATGTAGAATTTCCTTCGAACCTCATTTTTTATCCATCCAAACTTAAATGTCAAAATAATGTTACACATTTACTTACAAGGTTTAATGTTTTAACAACTTGACCATTTTTCATAAAAACGATCATAAATAAAAACATAAAGTACTAAATGGTGTGGGTGCGGTTAATTCGGTGCGTGTATCTATTATTTCCATAACCGACCCACAAAGTTTGGTTAATTCAAAAGTGTTAACCAAACCCGCGGTTATCCATTCAGCTTGGTTAATTCGGTGCGATTTTATTGGTTAATATGGCTACGATTCGATTAATGCGGTTTTATGCTCACCCCGTGTAGGTTTCCTTTCTAATCCGATAAAAAATGGGTGGAAATAAGCCAATGATAAAAATCTTATCACAATCCATTCCTCCCCATTCCTTTCCTTTTTGAAAAAAAAAAAACCCCTCGAGAGTCACCTTTAATTATTTTTTTCATTGCCTTCTTTTCCTTTCCACTATAAAACAAACTCGAAAATGAAGTTATTGGGACAACTGAAAATACTTACCTAGATGAGACGAAAGGACCAAACTGTTTGTTAGCCGATACATGTTCAAGCCCAATAGAAACGCGCCAATACAAACTTAACGCTCTAATAAACCTCAAGGTCTTGATGTATTGGTGATGACCCGACTTCCCCTAAGGGAGGTCAGGGGTTCGACCCCAATGAGCTGCAAAATATTTCTCTTGAGTTTACCCACCCATTTCATGAGTCTCGGCGGTTGCGAACGTCTTGCAATCGAGCCTCATCTGTGGGGATTTTACTACACGAGATGCTCGTATGAATTCGCTGTGGAGGTTTCCTCCTGAGGAATGTTCGTCATAGGAAATGATTGGATGGGTGTGCTCCGACATCGCATTCGGACTCGGTGACTTCTAACCGCCGTTAAAAGAAAAGAAGAAACACTCCAATAGAAACGAGTAACGTACTTTCATTTAAGTTAACTTAGAAATTTTATTTAAAGCTTCATTTTAATTTTTTTTTTTTTTTAATTAACATTTATCCTTCTCAAAGGTTTTATTTCAAGTTTTGTTACTGTTAAATGTTAAAAACAAATTGCCCAAATTAGAGTATATGAACAATAATTAGAGGCACATCTCAAATGATATAAAGATTAATGGAATTGAATAATGATTAAAGTATTTTAATTCAAAGCAAAAAGGTTGTTATATTTGTAGTATTTTTACACTTTATATCAAACTACGGTACCTTCATAGAAAAATGGATCTTATGTGCACACAAAGTGGTCAATCAATTCTTGAGATGACCTAATGATCTTGTAAGATCATCGATGTCAAGATTTTATTCTGAAAAAATTACACCGTTTGTACCTGTGATTTGTTAACATTTACATCATAGCACATAAACTTTTTTTTTCCACGTAGTTGGTACCTTAGTTTTGATTAACTATCGTAATTGGTACCTCAGCCTAAGTGCAGATCAAAGTTGTGCACCAACATGATGTATCAATGGATGAAAATGATTCACATCGAATTTGACTTTATTTTGATTTTTTTAGGCACATTAAAGATGGTCTAAACGAACTCGAAAGGATTTCTGAAGTTGAGGATTTTGAAATTTCTAGTAAAAGATTCAAATTCAATCTTCGCAAACAACACTTTGAAACCTTACATTTTTATTGAAAAGTGATGGTCCAAACCATCGTAAACGGAGATAAAAAACGAATGTGAAAACTTCGAAAAAATAAGCTTTTTAATCACACACCTTTTTACACAACAGAGTTCATTTAGGGTAATTGAAAGAGAGAAATTTCAATTTAATTTTTATGTCATTTTTGTGGCTATTTGCCAAAAATAAATAAATAAATATTAAACAGACTATTGTCAACATAAATAATACGTAATCAAATAGGTTGCAAGATAATGGGTTTTTTGGATTTTAAATTAGTTGAATTATTAAATTTTGATATATAATTTAATCAACTAAAACCAGGGAATATAAGTAGGATTAAAGTCAAAAATAGGCTACAAACTTACACAAATGTACTGATGTCGTCCACAAACTCATTTCCGTCCTACTGTCGCCTACAAACTTATAAAAAATGTGCTGATGTTAACATTTTGTTACCGGTTACCTGCTGAACCGGTAAAGTTAATTATTTAACTTTTTTTTATTCATTTTATATGTCCCGATGTCGCCCATATACTTTCAGTTGTGTTCCGATGTCGCCCATATACTTTCAGTTCTATTTCGATGTATCACCGACGTGTCATGACTACTTAGAAGTCACGTATCAACCATTTTGATTGACGGTTAAAAAAAGTATTTTGTTTATATTAGCACATTTTTTATAAGTTTGTAGGCGACAGTAGGACGGAAATGAATTTGTGGGCGACATCGGTACATTTGTGTAAGTTTATAGTTTATTTTTAACTTTAATCCATATAAGTAACAAAAATAACATCAAAGGGCCTTTGGGCTAGAGGAGACCTCTTCTTGAGCACATGTGTTCGAGTATTGTTAAATACATTATTTGTGTAAAATTATTTGTTGTGTGTTCATTTTCGGTTCAAATAAAATAACAAAGTATACTAATATTAATAACTAGATGGAGGCCTAGAGGAGACCTCTGATATTGAGGTCAGCATGAGGTCAGCTAGATACTATTCTTTCAGCTCCGCTATTATAGTTATTAGGATTAGGAATAGGAATAAAGGTGAATCTTTACGATAGACCAGAGAAATATCAAAATTTAGCCCATATTTGAATGACATTTGTTATCGAGGTATATAAGGTGAATCTTTACAGTTGACCAAAGAATGTATTAAATTTAGCCCAATATTAGAATGGCATTTTTTATTGAAAGATATAAAAAATAAATAGTTGACAACCATCATTGTTTATTTAGACGTCACTCAAATAGTCAAATGTTAGATTTAGTGTAGGTTTAGATTTTTTTAGAAGTGATAGATTAATATGAAGTATTATAGTATTTATAATGTTGAGGGGGTGTTTTAGAAATTAGAATGGAAAAGAGTTTTTAGAAAGTTGTTTTATTACTTCAATTTGTTTGTGTTTTGTTGTGTTACATTTTGCAAGACCACTAGCCTATTTATAGGCTCAATAAGTCTACTAGATCATTCTAGCAAATCTTGATTTTTTTGACTAACTAATTCTCTAACAATTTCTAGTCACTTCTACTTAAATATCTACTATTAAATATCTAATAAAACTTACTAATTATATTATACTATATATTTAATTGAGATAGCCCAAATAAATAGTACTATTTGGACTATCTCAATCTCACATTAAGAACTCCAAACTTTATCCAACGTACGAATCGACCCCCTCCCCAATTTTACTAAAAAACCCCACACCCTCGAGAAAATACAAAACAACCCCAAACCTACCCCCTTACCCCGACCCGACCCGACTCGCCTCCCCGTTATTATAACTATAATAATATTATATAATATATTTCGTCCTTTCACCTTTTTTTTTTACTTTTCTTTTCACCTTTTTTTCCTTTTTTCAAAAATAACCCAAACTTTGCACAAAAATTAAAACCGGCCCCCCAAACAGGGGGTAAAGTGTCAAATAACCATTTTCATAAAAAATCTTAACTAAACTTCACCCAAATATTCAACGAGTCATATCTTCTCGCTCGCAACGAGTTAAATTTTTTCGACACCATCGTTAAACTCGAAATGATTTTAGGAACACAATGTCACTAACTATACGCAAAATGGACTCTTTTTAAAAAAACGTTAAATATTTGAGATTTTCATACACGTTGATTTTGCGTTAAATTTTTAAAAGTCGACAATTCCATAGCGAAACGCGGAGATGCACATATATTGTTAATTTAAAATAACATTTAAATCTTTCACGAATTATACCTTTTAGTTCGACTCGAGTTGCACTTCAACGACATCATCGTTAGCCACGAAATAATTTGACAAACTAAACGCACTAAAATACATTGAAAACCGAACCCCCGGCGCGAAGCGAGGGTTCGTAAACTAGTTCTAGACTAATCTATATTAATCTAGAAAAACATTATAATATTTTAACACTCCTCCTTAATGTTTTTCGGTGTTACTCCGAGCATGTTGCGTAGGAACTCGAACTTGGGTCTTGGTAGTGCTTTAGTGAAAATATCTGCAATCTGCTCTTCGGTCTTGCAGTATTTTAATTCAATATCTTTCTTGGCTGAGCTTTCTCGCAGAAAGTGATACTTGATGTCAATATGTTTTGTTCTGCCATGGAACACTGGATTCTTTGCCATCGCGATCGCGGACTTGTTGTCGCAGAATATTTTTGTAGCTTCATCTTGTTTCTCGCCCATGTCTTCTAGTATTCTTCTTAGCCATATAGCTTGATTAGCTGAGTTTGCGGCTGCGACGTACTCGGCTTCAGCTGACGATTGTGCCACCGTTTCTTGTTTCTTTGATGTCCATGAGAATACACCAGATCCAAGTGTGAATGTGTATCCTGAAGTACTTCTCATGTCATCTACCGATCCGGCCCAATCACTATCAGTATATCCATGAAGCTTCGAGTCTATAGTGGGATTGTACCATATTTCATAGTCCATGGTACCTTGCAAGTATCTTAAAATTCTTTTAGAAGCTCCGTAATGTATTTGAGTAGGGTTTTTCATGTACCTGGATAATAGACTCGTTGCATACATAATATCTGGTCTTGTTGCTGTCAGATAAAGTAGACTTCCGATGAGACTTCTGAATCTTGAAGCGTCTGCTTTCTCCGATCCATCTTCTTGTCTCATCTTCTCATTGGCAACTAGTGGCGTCGCGACGGTTTTATAACCGTATAGTTTAAAATTTTTCAAGAGATTTTCTGTGTATTTCCTTTGGCATATGAAGATGCCTTCCTTTTCTTGACTGATTTCGATGCCAAGAAAATAGCGCATCAAACCAAGGTCGCTCATCTCGAACGTTTTCATCATGTCTTCCTTAAACTCTTGTATCATTCTCTCATTGTTTCCCGTATATATAAGATCATCAACATACAAGGAAATAATGAGAGTGTCAGAGTTACCCTGGGTTTTGATATAGAGTGTGGGCTCACTTTGACTCCTCCTGAATCCTGTACTTGTGAAGTAGCTGTCAATGCGGCTATACCAAGCACGTGGTGCTTGTTTAAGTCCATATAGAGCTTTCTTTAGCTTCAGGACTTGGTCTTCTTTTCCTTTCTGAATGAACCCTTGTGGTTGCTCGACGTATATTTCTTCTTCGAGAAATCCATTTAAAAAGGCTGATTTTACATCTAGTTGGTGAATCTTCCACCTTCGTTGAGCTGCTAATGCCACAAGTGCTCTTATAGTGTCTAGTCGAGCTACTGGTGCAAAAGTTTCGTTGTAGTCGACTCCTTGTTGTTGTGAGTAGCCTTTAGCTACTAGCCTCGCTTTGTGTTTTTGTATAGAACCGTCAGGGTTGAGCTTTGTTTTGTAAACCCATTTAACTCCAATGATTTCTTTATTTTCTGGAGGATCAACTAACTCCCATGTGTTGTTTTTCTCAATCATTCTTATTTCTTCATTCATAGCAGCCACCCACTTTTCATCTTTCGATGCAAATTCATAGCTTTCAGGTTCTATAGTTGTGAAGTTGCAAGTCTCGTACACCTCTGCTAACTTTTTAACTCTTCCCGGTGTTGACTCCGGACTTGAATCTTCTTGCGCTGAAGGTAATGTTGCCGAAGGAGAACTTGGCGTAGCAGGGCTCGTTTCTCCTGTGCTTTCATGACCAGAATGCTCTGTTTGTAGTGGATGTTGAGCTGGAGTTTCTATAGATATCCGCGGCAGATATGTTTGCTTTTCAACTTTGTCTTTCTCCCAGTTCCAAGAAGCTTCTTCGTCAAACTCCACGTCTCGGCTAATCACGATGTTATTGGTCTTCAAGTTGTAGACTCGGTAACCTTTTGATTGTGTGCTATAGCCCAAGAATATTCCTTTCTCTGATTTTTCTTGGAGTTTGTGACGTTTCTCCTTTGGAATATGAATGTAGCAGATAGATCCAAATACTCGTAAATGTTTTGCCGACGGTTTCCTTCCACTCCATGCCTCAATTGGAGTCTTGTTTTCAACTGCTTTCGTTGGACATCGGTTTAATATATATACAGCCGTGTATACAGCTTCAGCCCAAAAACTGTTTGGAAGGCCTTTTTCATGTATCATTGTTTTGGCCATTTCCATTACAGTTCTATTTTTGCGTTCAGAGACGCCATTTTGCTCAGGGGCGTATGAAATGTCCCGTTCTTATTGATTAAAAACGTTCCATATTAATTGATTTCGTTGCGAGGTTTTGACCTCTATATGAGACGTTTTTCAAAGACTGCATTCATTTTTAAACAAACCATAACCTTTATTTCATCAATAAAGGTTTAAAAAGCTTTACGTAGATTATCAAATAATGATAATCTAATATATCCTGTTTACACACGACCATTACATAATGGTTTACAATACAAATATGTTACAACAAAATAAGTTTCTTGAATGCAGTTTTTACACAATATCATACAAGCATGGACTCCAAATCTTGTCCTTATTTAAGTATGCGACAGCGGAAGCTCTTAATAATCACCTGAGAATAAACATGCTTAAAACGTCAACAAAAATGTTGGTGAGTTATAGGTTTAACCTATATATATCAAATCGTAACAATAGACCACAAGATTTCATATTTCAATACACATCCCATACATAGAGATAAAAATCATTCATATGGTGAACACCTGGTAACCGACAATAACAAGATGCATATATAAGAATATCCCCATCATTCCGGGACACCCTTCGGATATGATATAAATTTCGAAGTACTAAAGCATCCGGTACTTTGGATGGGGTTTGTTAGGCCCAATAGATCTATCTTTAGGATTCGCGTCAATTAGGGTGTCTGTTCCCTAATTCTTAGATTACCAGACTTAATAAAAAGGGGCATATTCGATTTCGATAATTCAACCATAGAATGTAGTTTCACGTACTTGTGTCTATTTTGTAAATCATTTATAAAACCTGCATGTATTCTCATCCCAAAAATATTAGATTTTAAAAGTGGGACTATAACTCACTTTCACAGATTTTTACTTCGTCGGGAAGTAAGACTTGGCCACTGGTTGATTCACGAACCTATAACAATATATACATATATATCAAAGTATGTTCAAAATATATTTACAACACTTTTAATATATTTTGATGTTTTAAGTTTATTAAGTCAGCTGTCCTCGTTAGTAACCTACAACTAGTTGTCCACAGTTAGATGTACAGAAATAAATCGATAAATATTATCTTGAATCAATCCACGACCCAGTGTATACGTATCTCAGTATTGATCACAACTCAAACTATATATATTTTGGAATCAACCTCAACCCTGTATAGCTAACTCCAACATTCACATATAGAGTGTCTATGGTTGTTCCGAAATATATATAGATGTGTCGACATGATAGGTCGAAACATTGTATACGTGTCTATGGTATCTCAAGATTACATAATATATAATACAAGTTGATTAAGTTATGGTTGGAATAGATTTGTTAACAATTTTCACGTAGCTAAAATGAGAAAAATTATCCAATCTTGTTTTACCCATAACTTCTTCATTTTAAATCCGTTTTGAGTGAATCAAATTGCTATGGTTTCATATTGAACTCTATTTTATGAATCTAAACAAAAAAAGTATAGGTTTCTAGTCGGAAAAATAAGTTACAAGTCGTTTTTGTAAAGGTAGTCATTTCAGTCGAAAGAACGACGTCTAGATGACCATTTTAGAAAACATACTTCCACTTTGAGTTTAACTATAATTTTTGGATATAGTTTCATGTTCATAATAAAAATCATTTTCTCAGAATAACAACTTTTAAATCAAAGTTTATCATAGTTTTTAATTAACTAACCCAAAACAGCCCGCAGTGTTACTACGACGGCGTAAATCCGGTTTTACGGTGTTTTTCGTGTTTCCAGGTTTTAAATCATTAAGTTAGCATATCATATAGATATAGAACATGTGTTTAGTTGATTTTAAAAGTCAAGTTAGAAGGATTAACTTTTGTTTGCGAACAAGTTTAGAATTAACTAAACTATGTTCTAGTGATTACAAGTTTAAACCTTCGAATAAGATAGCTTTATATGTATGAATCGAATGATGTTATGAACATCATTACTACCTTAAGTTCCTTGGATGAACCTACTGGAAAAGAGAAAAATGGATCTAGCTTCAATGGATCCTTGGATGGCTCAAAGTTCTTGAAGCAAAATCATGACACGAAAACAAGTTCAAGTAAGATCATCACTTGAAATAAGATTGTTATAGTTATAGAAATTGAACCAAAGTTTGAATATGATTATTACCTTGTATTAGAATGATAACCTACTGTAAGAAATAAATATTTCTTGAGGTTGGATGATCACCTTACAAGATTGGAAGTGAGCTAGCAAACTTGAAAGTATTCTTGATTTTATGAAACTAGAACTTTTGGAATTTATGAAGAACACTTAGAACTTGAAGATAGAACTTGAGAGAGTTCAATTAGATGAAGAAAATTGAAGAATGAAAGTGTTTGTAGGTGTTTTTGGTCGTTGGTGTATGGATTAGATATAAAGGATATGTAATTTTGTTTTCATGTAAATAAGTCATGAATGATTACTCATATTTTTGTAATCTTATGAGATATTTCATGCTAGTTGCCAAATGATGGTTCCCACATGTGTTAGGTGACTCACATGGGCTGCTAAGAGCTGATCATTGGAGTGTATATACCAATAGTACATACATCTAAAAGCTGTGTATTGTACGAGTACGAATACGGGTGCATACGAGTAGAATTGTTGATGAAACTGAACGAGAATGTAATTGTAAGCATTTTTGTTAAGTAGAAGTATTTTGATAAGTGTATTGAAGTCTTTCAAAAGTGTATAAATACATATTAAAACACTACATGTATATACATTTTAACTGAGTCGTTAAGTCATCGTTAGTCGTTACATGTAAGTGTTGTTTTGAAACCTTTAGGTTAACGATCTTGTTAAATGTTGTTAACCCAATGTTTATAATATCAAAAGAGATTTTAAATTATTATATTATCATGATATTATGATGTACGAATATCTCTTAATATGATATATATACATTAAATGTCGTTACAACGATAAACGTTACATATATGTCTCGTTTCAAAATCATTAAGTTAGTAGTCTTGTTTTTACATATGTAGTTCATTGTTAATATAATTAATGATATGTTTACTTATCATAATATCATGTTAACTATATATATAACCATATATATGTCATCATATAGTTTTTTTACAAGTTTTAACGTTCGTGAATCACCGGTCAACTTGGGTGGTCAATTGTCTATATGAAACCTATTTCAATTAATCAAGTCTTAACAAGTTTGATTGCTTAACATGTTGGAAACATTTAATCATGTAAATATCAATCTCAATTAATATATATAAACATGGAAAAGTTCGGGTCACTACACTGAAATGTCCCGTTCTTATTGATTAAAAACGTTCCATATTAATTGATTTCGTTGCGAGGTTTTGACCTCTATATGAGACGTTTTTCAAAGACTGCATTCATTTTTAAACAAACCATAACCTTTATTTCATCAATAAAGGTTTAAAAAGCTTTACGTAGATTATCAAATAATGATAATCTAATATATCCTGTTTACACACGACCATTACATAATGGTTTACAATACAAATATGTTACAACAAAATAAGTTTCTTGAATGCAGTTTTTACACAATATCATACAAGCATGGACTCCAAATCTTGTCCTTATTTAAGTATGCGACAGCGGAAGCTCTTAATAATCACCTGAGAATAAACATGCTTAAAACGTCAACAAAAATGTTGGTGAGTTATAGGTTTAACCTATATATATCAAATCGTAACAATAGACCACAAGATTTCATATTTCAATACACATCCCATACATAGAGATAAAAATCATTCATATGGTGAACACCTGGTAACCGACAATAACAAGATGCATATATAAGAATATCCCCATCATTCCGGGACACCCTTCGGATATGATATAAATTTCGAAGTACTAAAGCATCCGGTACTTTGGATGGGGTTTGTTAGGCCCAATAGATCTATCTTTAGGATTCGCGTCAATTAGGGTGTCTGTTCCCTAATTCTTAGATTACCAGACTTAATAAAAAGGGGCATATTCGATTTCGATAATTCAACCATAGAATGTAGTTTCACGTACTTGTGTCTATTTTGTAAATCATTTATAAAACCTGCATGTATTCTCATCCCAAAAATATTAGATTTTAAAAGTGGGACTATAACTCACTTTCACAGATTTTTACTTCGTCGGGAAGTAAGACTTGGCCACTGGTTGATTCACGAACCTATAACAATATATACATATATATCAAAGTATGTTCAAAATATATTTACAACACTTTTAATATATTTTGATGTTTTAAGTTTATTAAGTCAGCTGTCCTCGTTAGTAACCTACAACTAGTTGTCCACAGTTAGATGTACAGAAATAAATCGATAAATATTATCTTGAATCAATCCACGACCCAGTGTATACGTATCTCAGTATTGATCACAACTCAAACTATATATATTTTGGAATCAACCTCAACCCTGTATAGCTAACTCCAACATTCACATATAGAGTGTCTATGGTTGTTCCGAAATATATATAGATGTGTCGACATGATAGGTCGAAACATTGTATACGTGTCTATGGTATCTCAAGATTACATAATATATAATACAAGTTGATTAAGTTATGGTTGGAATAGATTTGTTACCAATTTTCACGTAGCTAAAATGAGAAAAATTATCCAATCTTGTTTTACCCATAACTTCTTCATTTTAAATCCGTTTTGAGTGAATCAAATTGCTATGGTTTCATATTGAACTCTATTTTATGAATCTAAACAAAAAAAGTATAGGTTTCTAGTCGGAAAAATAAGTTACAAGTCGTTTTTGTAAAGGTAGTCATTTCAGTCGAAAGAACGACGTCTAGATGACCATTTTAGAAAACATACTTCCACTTTGAGTTTAACTATAATTTTTGGATATAGTTTCATGTTCATAATAAAAATCATTTTCTCAGAATAACAACTTTTAAATCAAAGTTTATCATAGTTTTTAATTAACTAACCCAAAACAGCCCGCAGTGTTACTACGACGGCGTAAATCCGGTTTTACGGTGTTTTTCGTGTTTCCAGGTTTTAAATCATTAAGTTAGCATATCATATAGATATAGAACATGTGTTTAGTTGATTTTAAAAGTAAAGTTAGAAGGATTAACTTTTGTTTGCGAACAAGTTTAGAATTAACTAAACTATGTTCTAGTGATTACAAGTTTAAACCTTCGAATAAGATAGCTTTATATGTATGAATCGAATGATGTTATGAACATCATTACTACCTTAAGTTCCTTGGATGAACCTACTGGAAAAGAGAAAAATGGATCTAGCTTCAATGGATCCTTGGATGGCTCAAAGTTCTTGAAGCAAAATCATGACACGAAAACAAGTTCAAGTAAGATCATCACTTGAAAT
This sequence comes from Rutidosis leptorrhynchoides, assembly GCF_046630445.1. Taxonomy (NCBI): domain Eukaryota; kingdom Viridiplantae; phylum Streptophyta; class Magnoliopsida; order Asterales; family Asteraceae; genus Rutidosis; species Rutidosis leptorrhynchoides. The sequence continues at coordinate 576,030,430 of NC_092333.1, read as the reverse complement.
AAGATTGTTATAGTTATAGAAATTGAACCAAAGTTTGAATATGATTATTACCTTGTATTAGAATGATAACCTACTGTAAGAAACAAATATTTCTTGAGGTTGGATGATCACCTTACAAGATTGGAAGTGAGCTAGCAAACTTGAAAGTATTCTTGATTTTATGAAACTAGAACTTTTGGAATTTATGAAGAACACTTAGAACTTGAAGATAGAACTTGAGAGAGTTCAATTAGATGAAGAAAATTGAAGAATGAAAGTGTTTGTAGGTGTTTTTGGTCGTTGGTGTATGGATTAGATATAAAGGATATGTAATTTTGTTTTCATGTAAATAAGTCATGAATGATTACTCATATTTTTGTAATCTTATGAGATATTTCATGCTAGTTGCCAAATGATGGTTCCCAAATGTGTTAGGTGACTCACATGGGCTGCTAAGAGCTGATCATTGGAGTGTATATACCAATAGTACATACATCTAAAAGCTGTGTATTGTACGAGTACGAATACGGGTGCATACGAGTAGAATTGTTGATGAAACTGAACGAGAATGTAATTGTAAGCATTTTTGTTAAGTAGAAGTATTTTGATAAGTGTATTGAAGTCTTTCAAAAGTGTATAAATACATATTAAAACACTACATGTATATACATTTTAACTGAGTCGTTAAGTCATCGTTAGTCGTTACATGTAAGTGTTGTTTTGAAACCTTTAGGTTAACGATCTTGTTAAATGTTGTTAACCCAATGTTTATAATATCAAAAGAGATTTTAAATTATTATATTATCATGATATTATGATGTACGAATATCTCTTAATATGATATATATACATTAAATGTCGTTACAACGATAAACGTTACATATATGTCTCGTTTCAAAATCATTAAGTTAGTAGTCTTGTTTTTACATATGTAGTTCATTGTTAATATAATTAATGATATGTTTACTTATCATAATATCATGTTAACTATATATATAACCATATATATGTCATCATATAGTTTTTTTACAAGTTTTAACGTTCGTGAATCACCGGTCAACTTGGGTGGTCAATTGTCTATATGAAACCTATTTCAATTAATCAAGTCTTAACAAGTTTGATTGCTTAACATGTTGGAAACATTTAATCATGTAAATATCAATCTCAATTAATATATATAAACATGGAAAAGTTCGGGTCACTACAGCGTAACCAACAGTAAGTTGGCGTTTAACTCCTTCGTCTTCACAGAATTTGTTAAACTGTGTAGAGGTGTATTCTTTTCCTCTATCACTCCTTAGTGTTTTTATATAATGGCCACTACTCTTTTCGACGAAGTTCTTGAGCTTCTTGAATATTGTAAATACTTCTGATTTTTCACGCATGAAATAAACCCACGTCATTCTAGAATAATCATCGATGAAGAGAATAAAGTACCTGTTTTGGTTAAGTGACGGGGTTCTCATTGGTCCACAAATGTCGGTGTGCACCAGCTCCAGTATACCTTTCGCTCTCCAAGCTTTGTCACGAGGGAAAGGTTTTCGATGTTGCTTGCCCATCACACAGCTTTCACACGTGTCGGTGATCTCTTCTATGTTAGGCAAGTCTCTCATCATATTCTTCTGTTGGAGGATTTTTAGTGCGTGAAAGTTAAAGTGGCCAAATCTTCGATGCCATAGCCATGATTCTTCAACTTGAACTTTCATGGCTGTGTCTTGGATATACTGCCAACGAAGCGGAAAGTTGCGGTTCTCCATTGGCACTTCGGCTATTAATTTATAGTTATTTTTCTTGTCACGAATAACGCATGATTTGTCTTCGAAGAGTAAAGAGTATCCGTGCTCCATCATTTGACCAACACTTAACAAGTTACTTGCTAGGCTTGGTACTAGAAGAACGTCATTGATAGATCGAGTGACGTTATTAGTTTGAACAGTAATAGTACCTTTGCCTTTAGTATCCACGAGTTCTCCATTCCCTAACTTGACACGGGACTTTACGGAGGTGTTGATACTCTGAAATAGCTTCTCATCTCCTGTCATGTGATTGCTGCACCCACTGTCGATCAACCAAGTATCGTCCCTCTGTTTATTTGCAACATGACAGGCATAGAATAGCTGATTTTTGTTCTCCGGAATATCTTCACTTTCTTCCGTGAAGTTAGCTCGATGATTTTGTTTTAAACGGCAATCTTTTTCTAGATGCCCAAATCTTTTGCAGTTATTGCATTGTGGTTTCCCTTTGTGGAAACAATCTTTCTCCAAGTGGTTTGTCTTTTTGCAGATACCACATGGAGGATAGTTTTTTCTTCTCTGATCAAATCCGGTTCTGGGTTTTTCTCCTCCTCTCGACTTTTCTTCGAGATTTCTTTTCCCCTCATTATTAGATTTCTGAGACCTTATTTTGAGTTTAGACTGAAAGGCACTTTCTAGTGAGTTTTCACTACGCCGACTCAATCTAGCCTCATATGCTTCAAGAGAGCCAATTAATTCTGGTACCGACAGAGTCTCGATGTCTTTTGACTCTTCGATAGCAGTAATGACATGATCGTATTTTTCGGTCATACTGATAAGTATCTTTTCTACGATCCTTTTGTCAGTTATATTATCTCCATAGGCTCTCATTTGATTTACTATTTCTTTGATTCCAGAATAGTAATCTTTAACGGTCTCAGTCTCTTTCATATTTAAATTTTCAAAATCCCGTCTTAGAGTTAGTAGTTTGACGGATCTTACCTTGACGTTTCCTTGAAATTCTTCTTGAAGGATCTTCCACGCCTCTTTGGCTGTCGTAGCTCCCGTGATTCGTAGAAAGATAGACGGCGTCAAAGCTTGTTGGATGTAGCCCAGAGCGGCGGCATTTCTTACAACATTTTTGTTGTATTTTTCTTGTTCTTCCGTGGACAGAGTTCCGGCATCTTTCGGAGTTGTAAACCCGACTTCGACAATATCCCATAAGCTTTGTGCTTGGAAATATGTCTTCATTCGGATACTCCAAAAATCATAGTTGTCGCCATCAAAGATGGGGACGGGAATATTGTACGCACCAACGGTAGTCATGGTGTACTCGAACGAACGCCCAAACGGCTCTTGATACCACTTGTTAGATTTAGTGTAGGTTTAGATTTTTTAGAAGTGATAGATTAGTATGAAGTATTATAGTGTTTATAATGTTGAGGGGGTGTTTCAGAAATTAGAATGGAAAAGAGTTTTTAGAAAGTTGTTTTATTACTTCAATTTGTTTGTGTTTTGTTGTGTTATATTTTGCAAAACCACTAGCCTATTTATAGGCTCAATAAGTCTACTAGATCATTCTAGCAAATCTTGATTTTTTTGACTAACTAATTCTCTAACAATTTCTAGTCACTTCTACTTAAATATCTACTATTAAATATCTAATAAAACTTACTAATTCTAGAATAATCTATATTAATCTAGAAAAATATTATAATATTTTAACATCAAATATGACAAGGTGGTAGCTGTACAGAAAAATTTCACCGGGAAAACATTGTCGGAGTTTGACCGGATATGGTGACCATTATATAGATGGTAACATGACCGTTCAAGTTTTCCAAGTTACAACATTTGCTAATTTAAAATAGAAGTCCGTTTTAGCTATGATATTATAAATTGAAATTGAATCTTTTGATACAAATATAAAATAAGAAAATTACAAAAATGGTTCTCATTGTTTGTACGAAACAGTCCCTAAACTATCGTTTTGACAAGGACACTCACCATTGTTTGCAAATGTTGCATAGTCTCTCAATCTAACGCACGTTAAAAAATCGTTGAATTACCTCACATTTCAAGCAGGGTAAAATAGCTAATTTACATACTCTATGGGTATTTTGGCACACAAGTTTATGGAAGCTTAAACTTATTTTTCTAAAAACTTAAGCTAGTAACATTGTTTGGTAAGAACTTATTCAAGAGCTATTGAAAATCATAGACTCTAAAAAATACGCTCCTTGATGTAGCTTATAAAAATAAGCTAAAAGCAACATCGACCTCAACAATACTATATCCACTAAATTACCATCTTTTCCGACTTTTCTTTTTCTTGGCTTCTCATTCCAGCTGGGTTTTCCGGATTGGAATTTTGCTTTCAACTCTTGTTCCTTCTTATTCACTCAAAGATATTATGTTTATTCAGAATCATGGTTGAGGGGGAAAGCGAGAGTCTGACTTTCAAATCATGTGAGAATGTTCTTTTATAAGTCAATTCGTGTGGAAACTGCTTTTCTCCGTTTTAGTTTTTCAACTTCCTCGGTACCTGGGGTCGAGATGATTGTTGGAGGGTATTTGATCAACATGGGTTAGTTCGAGATGTGTATATAGTTAGGAAGTGGTTATCGAGCAAAACGTTTTGGTTTCATGAAGTTTGAAAATATTTGAGACGTCAAAAGCTTCATTAAATTGTTGAATCCTATCCAAATAAATGGTTACCATATTCATGCCTTTAAAGCGAGAGAGAGGAATTTGTCTCGTGTTGGTCATTTCGGTAAAGGTGTGGGTATGAGACCGTCGAATGGAATTGGTGTTCCTTGGGGAGAGAGGTAATTCTCCGAGGTTGTCATAGGGGACATTATTAATTTTTTTTTCTAAGAACAATCTACCTGCTAGGGATCAAAGTTTTCCTAACTTGAAACGACCTCAACTCTTAACCGAAAAAATGACAAAAAAAAAATCATTCATTTGGGATGCGGCACATCGGGTTGTCAGATGCAGTGCATCTGAACCTGATGCAGCTCACCCAATGACTCGAACACATCACAACCTTCACTAACCATTCACTAACCATTAACCAATTTGTTAGATGTGCCGCATCGCTTTCAGATGTGGCACATATGACCCCCTTAGCCCATCGGGTACTCTCTTGTATCATTTTTTGAAGACGTTTTTTATTCAGGAACTTTTCTGAATTTATATAAGTTTTCGTTATTTAAAAAAAAAAATGTAGCTGCATGAAAATTCATAAAATCGACACTATAAACTATTAGAGTATAAAGAAATTAAATTCGTAATGCAAACCCATTATGCAAGCAATTTGACATATAAGATACTCTGCAAACTGCAGCAAGATGAATGTTACACGAATAACGATATAAGCTACTTCAAACCGCAACAAAAATAGTTCAAAACAGCAACCTGTAAATGGAATTAAATGGAACTAAAGCCAACCTATCTTTAGATCCATTATAACAAACAATGAAGAAAACAAACGGTATGAATCCAAGCATCATAACATGGAATAGAGACATAACATAACACTTACCATGAGCTAATTACCTCCTATTATCTCTTCCCCTATTCAATTTAGTTGCTTCCTCATTCATGGTTGTTCCATTTTTGTATGTCAACTATAAAATTGTTGAGGCATATTGGATATCAGATATAGTTATTATATTTTGAACAACATATCCCAGGTTCCTAAAAGCAACAATCCCACCCACAAATAACTTACATTACACCACAAAGTTAGTGAGCTACTTTAAAGTAGCAAAATTCTCATCAAAATATTGATTGTTTAGAATATATGAGGAAAATGTTAAATCAACAACTGCACGTAATGTTATCATTTTCAAATTATTATATATCATTATCGTATATCATATAGTTGCATCATAAAGAACAAACATAAACTAAAGATTGGAAGATAAAGTAAATAACTCTAACTATGCAAACCTATATTTGTAATTCAGAAACCATATAAACCATTTGACTTTTTACCCCTCAAACATAGAAAACTCATAAACCATTCAGAAAGCATATAAATCAATATCGATTCCTCGAAGATATCCTCCATCCCAGCCTCTTATTAATATGTCAAAAAAAGTAATTATTTTCAATAAAACACTTTCAGAGAATCAGAAACAATTACACTTTATATCTTTTTCTAGCTCAATCGAAGTCTCTAATCCCAGATCTAAAAAATGCAACAACAAAGTTAATACAACCACAGAAGGTACAAATACATCATATCATTATACATCTACATACAAGTGATACTACTATATATTCGTTTTATAAACTAACTTTAAGCGATTGGATCGATAATTATCAAAATACTTTTGAAGAACCCGATTACAAATAATTAAATAGCTTATAACTCGCGAATTTGCGGGAGGGCCGGTTCTGAGTATTTTGATGCCGGGTGCAAAATGGTCAAATAATGCCTCTTTTCTATCTTATAATATCTTATAATGGTGTTTTTGAACCTAAAAAAACCACTTGTTATTTTTTACTCCGATAATGTAAAAATTTGCTAAATTTATACTCCGTAGTATATAGTATTACTTCATCAATCTCCAAACGCATGTGTATTTCTAATTTTGTTTTCTCCAAAATAGACAAGCAACTTTATTATTTTACTCTTATATATACTTTTACTTAAAAGTTTATAATACTATAAATGATATTACCTCTTGTCCTCTTAGAAGAGAAATTTTTATATTTTACTTAAAGTTACACCAATAAAATATATGTTTTGGAACGAAGTAAGTATATAGTTATTTGCTTAAGAGGGTATATAAACAGTAACACTATGAAGTATAAAACATTTAGTGAAGATTATAAAAATAATACTAACTGAATGTATAAAAATATTAATGTATTATAAATGAAGTATGAAGTAAATCGAATATGACTTTTTTTCTTGAAGAAATAACTTAAGTCAAGAAAATGATTAAAACCAAGTTCAATGCTCAATTATTGAAATACGACGGTACATATTTTTCATTATGCCACTTACTTTCAAAATTTTAAAATTAACACGTATAGGTCAATTGTTTGTACAATACGTTGTAAAAATTGTACCATATTTTAAAGCTAAAACTAATATATTTGAAAAATGAACAAAAACATACAATGATGAACCTGACGTGTAGAGTACTAACGAAAGTTAACTAAATATCCATAAAATAATTTTTCTCTCTCACTTCAACTTTTTGCCTATCTCTCTTTCTTCTTCCTTTTCTTTTTCCTTTTCCTTTTCCTCATGTATATTTCTACAACTTAATAAAAAAACTCAAACCCTCCATTTGATGCCCTTTAACTCTTGATGCCCAGTGCGGTCGCACTTGTGGCCCACCCCAGGTCCGGCCCTGTTCGCGGGGCTACTAAATGAATTTGATACGAATTTCATATTGTAACTTGATTTCATTTTATAGTTTTTAATTTAACATATATGTGCGAATGATATTGCAAAAATACTTTCAGTGAAATTAACATGTACAGTATATGTTTTAAGTTTATAAGATTAGAGTACTGAGTACAAGGTATTATATACGACTTGGAGTGATAGGTCGATTGGTTGTTCGCTCTCTGCAAACCCTGTTCTCTAGTTATCCGTTGTCTGGATAACTGTCATAGTCGTACATACTTATATCTCTCACCTGACCATTAGAAGAATATATGCTAAGCTAAGGCAGGGGCGAATTTAGAGGGGGGGTAGGGGGCGCCCGTCCCCAGTCGATTTCGAAATTTTAGTATAAAAATTTGAATTTTTTTTTTATTTTGTCCCAACCCAAAATTCATTTGCCCCAAACCCAAAAGTCATTTGCCCCAAACTCTAAAGTCTATGATCCAACAAATTTTATTTTTGCCCCAAACTCAAAAGTCTTGATCCATTTAATAAAGAGTTGGGCCAATTAAATAATAACAAGTCCACTAGTATCAAGTCCACCTCCTTTCTTTTTCCCTCTCAAAACCGTCATTCTAGTCCCATTTTTTTATGCTGAACGTACGATCCCAAAAAAAAAAAAAAAAAACACCTGCTATTACAAAATTCGCTGAACCCAGAACCCTAGAAGGCTTGAACCGAAATCAGTAGCATCAAAAATCGATATTCGAAGAAGTGCTGAAGCATCAAAAATCAGTAGCATCAAAATTCTTCTACCCTCTTTTTGTAAGGTAATAAATTCTCTAATTGAATTTTGTAAATTACAACAAAGCAGTAGCATCAAAAATAAAATTTAGGGTTTAATGTTATGTTCCTAAATTTGTTTCTATTTTGCATTTTTGCCCGATGTCTGCTGACATGCTCTTAATTTGGGTTCAAATGTTCAATTGTCTTTTTTATTTGAGATTTGTTATATGTAGACAGTAGACACTTCACACTAGAGTACTAGACATGTAGTTAATTGTTTTATATTGTTTTTTGTTGTTAATAGATTATTAATTGTTACCAGATTGTTGTTCATACTTGTTGTTAATTGTTATTATTGTTTTTGTTAACAGATTGTTGTTAATTGTTTTTGTTATGTTGTTGATTGTTATGTTATGTTATTTATTAATTGTTAATAGCCGAAGTTAAAGTTGAAGATGTAATGCAGCGTTTTAATCATATGCGTTTACGTAGAGGAAAATACTAGTTTTTGGTATATTTCGTGCAGTTTTTTGTTACATTTGGTGAAAAAAAAAAATTTGTAGCTCTTGTTGAATTTTTTTTGCCCCCGGTGACTTGGAGTTCTGGTTCCGCCACTGTGCTAAGGTATATAGAAACATGTGAAGTATTAACCCATCTCTCTGTTAGTCTCTTCAATAATCTCATTCCATTAAAAAGATATATCAAAGTAGAGATTGCAAGTCGCATAATGGAATTACCCTTGTTCATCATATAAGTCAAACACGTATGGATATAATTATGAAATTAAAAATATATTAAGTGTGTTGTGTAGTTTAATAGCCGCAAATTTGAGAGATTTTTTAAGTAAAGTAGTTTAGTCGATATAATTAAATTGAATGATGTACTCCGTTATTAAATCAATTTGACCGATATAATTAAGGTAGTTTAGATGTTAAAAACTACATACAAGTAACTCAGACAAATGGGTTAAAGTTGCTACCAGTGATCATTGTACATTTAAAAGAAGAGATTCTTCATTATAAAACAAGAAGTTATTTGTTATGGATGAAAGGTTAAGGAAATAATATAAACAAGAATATGAAAAACTAAATGTGTTAGATACAAATGGTTACAATCAAATCCTTATATAGAGGATTAAAGCAAAACATAATCATAACATACCAACAACTAGACCAACTAGTAGAACTAGATGACAACTAGCATACATGTGAACGCACCAATATGACAAGACAACTAGCAAACATGTGCACAAACCAATATGACAACTAGCATACATGTGAATACACCAACAAACCAGATCTAATAAAAAAGACAACTTGATTATGCAAGTATATGCCATAAAAGATAATGTCAAGTTGGCGACTAAACACCTTAACCATTAATTTGGTCAATAATGGTCGGAACCCATTTGGACAAGTTGAGCAACTTGAGTAATAATAATCAAGTTGAGCAAATTGAGCCACTTGAGTTGTGCACTAACATTTTAACACTCCCCCTTAGTGCAAACTCCTGATCAAAAATCCCCAACGCCTCTTGAAATTCCATGAACTTGGATTTCATTAGAGATCTAGTAAAGATGTCGGCTACCTGATCATTTGTCCTTACATTTTCTAGCTCGATTTTTCCGCTAAGAACCTTTTCATGAATGAAATTATACCTCATTTCTATATGTTCTGTACGAGCATGAAAAACAGGATTCAAAGTAAGTTTGATTGCACTTTTCATTGTCACATTTCAGTTTGACAACATAATCTACTTCTTCAAGTATGTCACCAATCAATATTCTTATCCAAGTACACTCTTGAGCTGCCATAGTTGCAGCTATGTATTCCAATTCCGTGCTAGACAAAGCAACAACATCTTGCTTCTTGCTACACCATGAAATAACTGCGGAACCCATGTTAAAACGGTAACCCGAGGTTGAATGACGATCATTTTGTGTCTCCCATCCAATCTGCATCTAAGAGATCATTTAACAAAACATCATCACATTTCTTATACCGCAATCCGTGGCTCATTGATCCTTTCACATAACGAAGGATCCTTTTAGCTGCATCAAGATGAACATTAGTTGGACATTGCATAAATTGTGAAACAATGCCAACCGAGTAAGCAATTTTTGGCCTTGTGATGGTTAGATAAATCAAACTTCCAACCATTTGTCGGAACAACTTCACATCCTTGAGCTCTTTTCCTTGGTCCCTCTTCATTTTAAGGTTTGGTTCCATTGGCGTAGTCATAGGCTTTGACTCTCCCATGTTGAAACGTTCCAAGAGACTTCCTGCATTGCCCCTTTGAGAGATTAGTTATCTGTTTTCTAGCTTATCGACTTCCAAGCCAAGAAAGCAACCAATCTCCCCCATATTCTTCATTTCAAAACGAACCGAAAGATCATCACTTAAACGAGATATTTCCGACTCGTTTCCTCCGGTGTTAATCATGTCATCAGCACATAGTAATACCAAAACATGAATACTGGATTCTTTCTTCATAAACAAACTAGAATCCACATAAAAAATTTTAAAACCACAAAAGACAAGGTATTGTGCGACCTTACCATACCAAGCTCTCGGAGCTTGTTTCAAACCATAAAGAGATTACTTCAACCGACACACATATTCTTTGAAGTGAACCTAATAGGTTGTTCCATAAACACCTCACGATTAAGCTCTCTATATAAAAAAGCATTCTTCACATCAAGTTGCCACAATTTTCACCCTGTGTAAGCCGCTAGTGAGATTATTGTTCTCACCATCACCATTTTAGCCACGGGGCTAATAGTTTCTTCATAATCAAGCCCATAACTATGACAAAAGCCACGAGCCACTAAACGAGCTTTGAACCTATTAATGGTTCCATCTGAGTTCTTTTTCAAACGGTACACATGTTTGCATCTAACTGGTTTACATGCTTTCGGTTTCTTGACAAGCTCCCAAGTTTCATTCTTTTCTAATGCATCAATCTCCTCTTGGATTGCTTTTTTCCAATCTGGAAAATCTTTAGCATCTTCATAACATGTTGGTTCTTTGGTTAAGCCACCTGAAAAGAAACAAGTTGTGACCGTGTTCACCTCATAGTCACTTAGATGTCTTGGTTATATCTTTTCTCTTGTTGACCTTCTAACTTGAGTTGGTACTTCTTCACTAGGTGCATCTTCTTGAGTTTGAGAAACACCATCATTCTCACTTTCTTCTTGAGTGTCGATGCTAGAAAACATAAATTTGTAATCTCTATTTTCTTCACCATTTTTGCTTGATTCGGAAAATTGAGAAGACACTTCATTAAATACCACATCTCTTGAAGTGGTAAACTTCGTTGTTTCTAGATCCATACACCTCCAACCTTTCTTGTGAAAATCATAACCAACAAAAATACACTTTCGAGCTTTTGGGTCAAGTTTGGTTCGGTTAGCTTTTGGAACATGAACATAACAAACAGAACCAAACACCCTAAAATAGCATACATTAGGCTTTTCACCATAAGCTAGCTCAAAAGATGATTTTTGTGTACCTGGCCAAGATTGAAATGTCCCGTTCTTATTGATTAAAAACGTTCCATATTAATTGATTTCGTTGCGAGGTTTTGACCTCTATATGAGACGTTTTTCAAAGACTGCATTCATTTTAAAACAAACCATAACCTTTATTTCATCAATAAAGGTTTAAAAAGCTTTACGTAGATTATCAAATAATGATAATCTAAAATATCCTGTTTACACACGACCATTACATAATGGTTTACAATACAAATATGTTACAACAAAATAAGTTTCTTAAATGCAGTTTTTACACAATATTATACAAGCATGGACTCCAAATCTCGTCCTTATTTAAGTATGCGACAGCGGAAGCTCTTAATAATCACCTGAGAATAAACATGCTTAAAACGTCAACAAAAATGTTGGTGCGTTATAGGTTTAACCTATATATATCAAATCATAATAATAGACCACAAGATTTCATATTTCAATACACATCCCATACATAGAGATAAAAATCATTCATATGGTGAACACCTGGTAACTGACATTAACAAGATGCATATATAAGAATATCCCCATCATTCCGGGACACCCTTCGGATATGATATAAATTTCGAAGTACTAAAGCATCCGGTACTTTGGATGGGGTTTGTTAAGCCCAATAGATCTATCTTTAGGATTCGCGTCAATTAGGGTGTCTGTTCCCTAATTCTTAGATTACCAGACTTAATAAAAAGGGGCATATTCGATTTCGATAATTCAACCATAGAATGTAGTTTCACGTACTTGTGTCTATTTTGTAAATCATTTATAAAACCTGCATGTATTCTCATCCCAAAAATATTAGATTTTAAAAGTGGGACTATAACTCACTTTCACAGATTTTTACTTCGTCGGGAAGTAAGACTTGGCCACTGGTTGATTCACGAACCTATAACAATATATACATATATATCAAAGTATGTTCAAAATATATTTACAACACTTTTAATATATTTTGATGTTTTAAGTTTATTAAGTCAGCTGTCCTCGTTAGTAACCTACAACTAGTTGTCCACAGTTAGATGTACAGAAATAAATCGATAAATATTATCTTGAATCAATCCACGACCCAGTGTATACGTATCTCAGTATTGATCACAACTCAAACTATATATATTTTGGAATCAACCTCAACCCTGTATAGCTAACTCCAACATTCACATATAGAGTGTCTATGGTTGTTCCGAAATATATATAGATGTGTCGACATGATAGGTCGAAACATTGTATACGTGTCTATGGTATCTCAAGATTACATAATATACAATACAAGTTGATTAAGTTATGGTTGGAATAGATTTGTTACCAATTTTCACGTAGCTAAAATGAGAAAAATTATCCAATCTTGTTTTACCCATAACTTCTTCATTTTAAATCCGTTTTGAGTGAATCAAATTGCTATGGTTTCATATTGAACTCTATTTTATGAATCTAAACAGAAAAAGTATAGGTTTATACTCGGAAAAATAAGTTACAAGTCGTTTTTGTAAAGGTAGTCATTTCAGTCGAAAGAACGGCGTCTAGATGACCATTTTAGAAAACATACTTCCACTTTGAGTTTAACCATAATTTTTGGATATAGTTTCATGTTCATAATAAAAATCATTTTCTCAGAATAACAACTTTTAAATCAAAGTTTATCATAGTTTTTAATTAACTAACCCAAAACAGCCCGCGGTGTTACTACGACGGCGTAAATCCGGTTTTACGGTGTTTTTCGTGTTTCCAGGTTTTAAATCATTAAGTTAGCATATCATATAGATATAGAACATGTGTTTAGTTGATTTTAAAAGTCAAGTTAGAAGGATTAACTTTTGTTTGCGAACAAGTTTAGAATTAACTAAACTATGTTCTAGTGATTACAAGTTTAAACCTTCGAATAAGATAGCTTTATATGTATGAATCGAATGATGTTATGAACATCATTACTACCTTAAGTTCCTTGGATAAACCTACTGGAAAAGAGAAAAATGGATCTAGCTTCAATGGATCCTTGGATGGCTCGAAGTTCTTGAAGCAGAATCACGACACGAAAACAAGTTCAAGTAAGATCATCACTTGAAATAAGATTGTTATAGTTATAGAAATTGAACCAAAGTTTGAATATGATTATTACCTTGTATTAGAATGATAACCTACTGTAAGAAACAAAGATTTCTTGAGGTTGGATGATCACCTTACAAGATTGGAAGTGAGCTAGAAAACTTGAAAGTATTCTTGATTTTATGAAACTAGAACTTTTGGAATTTATGAAGAACACTTAGAACTTGAAGATAGAACTTGAGAGAGATTAATTAGATGAAGAAAATTGAAGAATGAAAGTGTTTGTAGGTGTTTTTGGTCGTTGGTGTATGAATTAGATATAAAGGATATGTAATTTTGTTTTCATGTAAATAAGTCATGAATGATTACTCATATTTTTGTAATTTTATGAGATATTTCATGCTAGTTGCCAAATGATGGTTCCCACATGTGTTAGGTGACTCACATGGGCTGCTAAGAGCTGATCATTGGAGTGTATATACCAATAGTACATACATCTAAAAGCTGTGTATTGTACGAGTACGAATACGGGTGCATACGAGTAGAATTGTTGATGAAACTGAACGAGGATGTAATTGTAAGCATTTTTGTTAAGTAGAAGTATTTTGATAAGTGTCTTGAAGTCTTTCAAAAGTGTATGAATACATATTAAAACACTACATGTATATACATTTTAACTGAGTCGTTAAGTCATCGTTAGTCGTTACATGTAAATGTTGTTTTGAAACCTTTAGGTTAACGATCTTGTTAAATGTTGTTAACCCAATGTTTATAATATCAAAAGAGATTTTAAATTATTATATTATCATGATATTATGATGTACGAATATCTCTTAATATGATATATATACATTAAATGTCGTTACAACGATAATCGTTACATATATGTCTCGTTTCAAAATCATTAAGTTAGTAGTCTTGTTTTTACATATGTAGTTCATTGTTAATATACTTAATGATATGTTTACTTATCATAATATCATGTTAACTATATATATAACCATATATATGTCATCATATAGTTTTTACAAGTTTTAACGTTCGTGAATCACCGGTCAACTTGGGTGGTCAATTGTCTATATGAAACCTATTTCAATTAATCAGGTCTTAACAAGTTTGATTGCTTAACATGTTGGAAACATTTAATCATGTAAATATCAATCTCAATTAATATATATAAACATGGAAAAGTTCGGGTCACTACAAAGATGGTAACCGATTAGACACATGACAAGCACATTTAAGTGCTTCTGCCCATAGCTCCCTAGGCAATCCTTTGTCATCCAACCAAGATAAGCATATTGAAACTAGGTAAGCAATCTTCGTTTCCGAAACACCATTTTGTTGAGGAGTATCTGGACAAGTCATTTGACGAGAAATAACATTTGTTTTACAATAGGTAAAGAAATCATTTGACATGAATTCTCCACCATTATCACTCCTAAGAGCTTTTACCTTTCTCCCAAATTCGGATTCTACCGCTTCTTTGAACTCTATGAACTTTGATAAGGCTTCTTTTTTCTCCTTTAGAAATTTCACCCAAGTGAACCGAGAATAGTCATCAATTAACACCATGACATGCAATGACCGCTATAACTTGGTGTTTTTGTTGGCCCTGTCAAATCTATATGAATCAAGTCAAGCAAACATTGTTTTCGATTTGTTGAACTCTTATATGGAAGTCGGTGTGACTTTCCATATTGACACCCTTGGTATATTACATCCTTACAAACTTTCTTTAATTGAGAAATACCATCTACTAGCTTATGTGAGAATATCTTTTGTAACATTTGATATCCCACATGGCCTAGTCTTGCATGCCAAGGAGCTCTGTTGTCGGTTTGACTTGTTTTCTTCACATAAGACTTACCTACGGACAAGGTTGGAGAATTCGGATCTCGGGGAGATCTCGTTTGGACTTTTTAGGGAGATCTCGACATCTCGGAATAATCTCGGGGAGATCTCGGACGTTGACTTACGTTGACTTTATAGTTTTTTAATAAAAATATACATAAAAACATAAATATATGTATATTTATATACGTTTTTACGAGATTTTACAAAAATATCCGAGAAATGAGCGAGAAAATCTTAGAAATTACGAATTTCACAAGAAAATCTTATAAATTAGCAAGAAAATCCGAGAAATCGTGGCTTTGACTAAGTTTGACCCCGTTGACCGATAAATCTCTGGAGATGAACATCTTGTCTCGGTTGCCTTCTAAAAACGATATCTCGGGGTAGATCTCGGGGAGATCTCGTGAGATTTACAACACTGCCTACGGACAACACAAACAAATAACCTTTCTTTGCTCTCGTGAAAAGAACATCACCCACAACCTCCTTGACATTCTCAAGGACTTTCACATCCGTTGGACCAAAAAGAACATGCTTTCCGGATTCGGTAATTTGAGGTACCGAAACTAGATTCTTGGTCAATTTAGGAACAAGATAAACATCTTCCAAAGTAAATGTATCATTATTAACATCAATAATTACATTACCTTCCTTTTTAACCGGATGAGTTGAGTTTTAGGCCGTGATTACAACTCGATTTTGATTGTGATCTTTAACGTCATGTAGGAGAGTTCCATCACCGGTCACATGATGAGAGCAAACCGAATCAATAATCCAATGATTCTTCTTGACAACCGTATCAACGATAAAACATTGCTCCCATTTGACTTCATCATCATCGTTGTTGAACAAGCCACGTTCGCCTTTGTGACTTTAGAACGACAATATCTCTTGATGTGACCAACCTTCCCACACTTGTAACATGTAGGAGGTTTCTTCTCATAGTTACCTTTGTAACTAGTTTGATCTTTTTCTTTTACTTTGCTTGAAGAACCTTTCTGGAAGTTCTTCCCTTTTGAAAACAATACCGCATCATTTTCAAATCCTTTAGCCATTTGCTTGGCCAAAGCTTCTTGATTAGAGAGTAAATTCTTCAATTCTTCAACCGAAGGTTGAGTAGTCCACCCCTGATTAGAGATTATGAACGGGGCATACTCTTTCTTCAATCCGCGAACTAGATATCTTCTCAAACGAGCTTCACTAATTTTCTCGTTGGCATCAATCTCTGATATTTCAAAACAGAGATTATTGACCCGTAAGAAATATTCGAAAACACTCATACCTTCTTGTCTTAAGACTGCTAACTCGTTTTTCAAGATTTGTAACCTTGCGGTGTTTTTCTTAGAAAGAGTTTCTCAAGAGTATCCCATACTTCTTTTGGAGAAGTATTATCACGAACGTGTTATATGAACTCTTTGCTAATTGAAGTTCTCAATGCAAAAAGAGCCTTTCCACACCTTACCTTCCATTGACCATACCACCATCGTTTCCATTTGTGCCTTCTATTTTTGATAGCAAGATAACTAGTTTGGAACTTTGAGTAAACTTTGAGTATTTGCACACAAGAGTATAACTTATAACCAAGCTCTCGATACCATAAAACAACAAGTTATTTGCTATGGATAAAGTTAAGGAAATAATATGAACAAGAATATGAAAAACTAAATGTGTTGGATTGATTTCAGATGGTTACAATCAAATTCTTATATAGAGGATTAAAGTAAAACATAATCATAATATACCAACAACTAGACCCACTAGTAAAGCGAGATGACAACTAGCATACATGTGAACACACTAACATGACAACTAGCATAAACGTGAACACACCCATATGACAACTAGCATACATGTGAACACACTAACAACTAGATCTAATAAAACAAAATAAAAGGTAACTTGATTATGAAAGTATGCCATAAAAGATAATGTCAAGTTGGCCACCAAACACCTTAACTATTAATTTGGTCAATAATTATCGGAACCCATTTGGACAAGTTGAGCAACTTGAGCAATAATAATCAAGTTGAGCAAGTTGAGCTGTGCACTAATATTTTAACACATTCCTCCCGTAAATCTAACTTACCATACAATTTTTTTCAACCATGCAGCAAGTGTTTCTGCAAGACGATGGACCCGCTGGGCTATGGTGTTAAGGCCTTTTGGTCAGTGTTATACTCCAAACATTGCAGCCATGTTTAAAAGCAGTGCTTGTATAACAAGTTTATGATTTAAATAATATACCTTTGTGTTTATGATTTAGTCGATATCTAGCACAAATAATATCTTAGATAGTAAGAAATGCAATTATTCATCTATAGATAGAGATATAACAATGATTATATTGTATACTAGTACTTCGTACCTGACTGAACTGGTCATGATGCCATGGAAATAGCTTATTAATACCATATATCGAGGATAGTAACATTTCTTTGATACAACAGCAACACCTAAATCCACAAAAGTGAGGTATGTGGGCGGTAAGATGTAGACAATCTTTCCCCTATCTCAGAATAAAGAAAAGTCATTTCTCCACCCAACCTAGAGTGAAACACTCCAAGAGTAGAGAAGTCCCCCTCTCAATGTTCTATGGATAGAGAGATTGCTTCCGAATGAACCTCCGGCCAATAAGTAGGTTTAAAAAAAGAAGAAGTATTAGACGCCATGAAAATGGTATAATCAAATCTCCATGGTTTGAAACATGCATGAAGTTCAATTTAGGCTTTTAGCGGTAGTCAAGTCGCCAATAAATCGACGTTTGCTGTTAACTCGATTAATAGAGCCACTGATCAAGGGCTAATAACGAGTAACCGGACATGGGCTAGTTAGTAGTTAGTCCTGTAAAGAAGTATAACTAAACTATCATGGAAACACCTTCATTCCCTATAAAAACCAATTGCATCTCATCTATTACTACCTAAATATTGACACCCTGTGTCATAAATTAACTACATTAAATTCTATTTCAATTATCTATTATTACCTATATAATCTATAAAAAATACATATAAATTCAGTTTAAAAAAAAAAAAAAAAACTTCATTAATAAATAATCTTAAAAGTGACCCCAAGAGTCATAACTCATAAATAAGCTTATTTAATCATGTTAGTGTATTAAATAGAATCCCTATTAAATTAGTTTAAATAAATGAAATAAAATAATATATCTATATATAAAAAATGAATAATAAATAAGCTTACTTAATCATGTGTTAATGTATTAAATACAATTTTTAAATTAAATTAAATAATTGTAACAAAATAATATATATATATATATATATATATATATATATATATATATATATATATATATATATATATATGAATATAAGATTTAATATTAATTTTATGAACCGGATTAAATCAATATTAGTAACTTACATATAATATATATTTATTATTTATTCAATATCAATTAAATGGTAAATAAAGAATTAAATAGTAGTAAAATAAATAATAAATATATGGTAAACCAAAAATGAACAATAAATATACGAACCTTTCATCTTCTTACTAAATTAACTTATTTTTTACTAGCCTATAAATATGTATGTCATCTTCACTTTTCAATAGGAATCATACAATGGGAAGATCACATCATATTATTACTAAAAGATGGATATTCAAGATATGTATAATGAGGTAAATATATGTAATATATATTCAAATATGTATATGTATATATATACGTAGATAAATGTACATATATAACATTGATTTAATCATGAAGTATATATTTTCAGAATATATATATATATATATATATATATATATATATATATATATATATATATATATATATATATATATATACTGTAATTTGTTTTGTATCCTACATCTCCACTTTTCAGTAGCAATCATACAATGAGAAGATCACGCCATATTACTAAAAGATGAATATTCAAATTATGTATCATGAGGTAAATATGTGTAATCTATATTTTCTTTTATGATTTAAAATATTATTTAATATATATATATATATATATATATATATATATATATATATATATGTGTGTGTGTGTGTGTGTATGTGTGTGTATTCGAATATGTATATGTGTGTGTGTGTGTGTATATATATATATATTCAATAATATATTATATCATAATATATATATATATATATATATATATATATATATATATATATATATATATATATATATATATATATATATATATATATATATATATATATATATATTAATTATAACTTTTGAGTTTCTCATTAAATTGTTATCATTCATCACTTATATCATTTTATATGTTTATATGAATAAAAGATCACTTTATATTTAAATATAGGGATCATCAAAAGTCTCTCATTGATTATTTTAATAATATATGTAGTATGTAAATTATTTACGATTTAAAATATTATTTATATATAT
Organism: Rutidosis leptorrhynchoides; assembly: GCF_046630445.1. Taxonomy (NCBI): domain Eukaryota; kingdom Viridiplantae; phylum Streptophyta; class Magnoliopsida; order Asterales; family Asteraceae; genus Rutidosis; species Rutidosis leptorrhynchoides. The sequence continues at coordinate 576,010,759 of NC_092333.1, read as the reverse complement.
ATATATATATATATATATATATATATATATATATATATATATATATATATATATGTGTGTGTGTGTGTGTGTGTGTGTGTGTGTAATATTGATATATAATTATATATACATATATATATATATAATTAAATATAATGCGTGTTTGTTTGTTTTTGTAGCTACTGAAGAAACACTGAATTAAAAAAAAATGTCAAATGTAGACTTGCCAAGAAGACACGTGGTTGGCTCTATGTTGGATGAATTCGTTCGAAGATTCTTTTTTTTAATGTTTATAATGTGATTATTATATTGTATAATTGTATTTATATATTTAAGTTAATTTAAATTTCTTATATAAATTTTCTTACAATTCTATCCTTTTAATTATTAAATAGTATAGTATAAAAATATATATGTTAAAAAAGTTCAAATCAATTACCAGGATCCTTAACCCAATACCCTAAACAAATCTATGTATTCATTCGCTTTTTGGAGATTCGTAGAAGATTAGCATACATTTTGTCTACGTCGGCACTTAGTTACCTATTTTGATGTTCGTGGAAGTTTTTGCTTATTTATTACGATTATTATGGACTTTTTTTAAAGCATTATTATGGACTATTAAGAACTCTTTGTTTCATATGGTCGTTATTATATATGTCCTCCCAATAAGAACTATTACGTATGAGACAACCACATACTTTACTTTAAAATAAAAAATGCAAAGCGTAAAAATATCCGTGCAACGCACGGGCAATGCTTCTAGTGACTAGTATAAACTTGTACAAACACATGAATAGCATGTAAAGGTTAGATACCCAAACATATGGATATTCCCACAACTTGTCAATCTATGCGCACAATTCTATTTCAATTGATATAGTAAAATCCGGAAAACGCCCACATAAAGCAAACTTAACTTCTACAAATGTATAAATAGAACTGATAGCAACCGTCTTTAATTCCCTAAACATACAAGTTATATATAGCATGCTACTTAAACATACAACTGTAATAAGTGTACGAATATATATTTAACTGTGAGGATGCTTCATCTGGGATCCGGGTAAGCCTGGGGGCTCGGGTACCCGAGGGTTTACCGGTCCGTAGGGCTCCAATGTGGGTGTTGCGGGGCGGGTTCCCTCGTTAACCAAAAAAAAAAAAAAAAAAAAAAGAATATATATTTAACTGTTATTTTTATTTGTGAGAAAAATAGCAGTTTCATCAAATGTCCTCGTTAGATTAGACTTGCAATTCACTAATACTTGGCTACGTATTTTCACTATAAAGTCACATGTTTGAACTTTTAGATAATATTCAATCAAGAAAAAAAAATGAGAATATAAAAATGAATTTCAATATAAACCATGAACTCATGAAGCTCAAGCGAATCTTGGTGATAACAAGTCATACAAATCATGAACTTCAAATACAAGCTAATCTATGCCGAGCTACTTGGAAAATGCAAAAACCAGTTTGGTCAAAATATATTTGTGTTTTACTTTGAATTTGGTTTAGCCGTTAAAATGTTTAAGATTCATGTATGTGTTTGAAATGGGCAAAGCCATAACAAGATTCGCTTTTCCATTCTAAGTTTTTGTTATTTATGTTCTTTCCTACCACAACTTTGATGAAAAGTCGGCCGTCGTTCACAATCAACACTTTGTGAACTTGTTTATTTATCTACACATAACCCATATCTATCTAAACACAATATAACTAAAAAAAAGGCTAGTACATCCATCACCTTCGATGGCAATTTTGTTTTTTTTTCTTCCTTTTTTTCTTCTTATATTATACGTCTTATGTTCATTTCTTTTTTCGGTGTGTGCATACCTTCATGTGCATCTTCGTAACCACCATGTATGCTCCTTGTCTTTTATTCTATTATTTTATTTTTTTATTTTTTCTTTTTTTCTTTACTTGTTTTTAGTTTCTCAAAAGTGGTGATACGTTTGCCATATTCCATTCTTTTACACACAAAAAGGTACCAAATATAAATGAATTGATAAATGAAATCGTTTCCTTTTTATCGTTTACTTTCTAGTTTTATTTCTGCTCAATATAAATCAAATCTCCTACTCTTTTGTAATCTCAATGCAAATCCTAGCCATATTATCTTTGCTATTTATTTATTTATTTATTTATTATTCTTAATTGTCTATTATCTAATGAATAATCGGCGTGGGGCTGAGCCGCCTAACTTGATTAGGTTCCAAACTCCGAAAATAAAGGAGAGAAAAAATCATAAAAAATCTTATTTGCCGCATCGATGAAGATTGTTATCGCCTTCAGATAACTCGGGGTCTATATGCAAGGTCTATATGCAATGTTTGTTTTTTGAACAATGCAAATGCAGTAAGTATGTTTATCACTGCTGAAAGCCCTATTTCAGAACTTGTCTCAACCCAAATTTAAGCACCACCAGTTCCATAAGCCAATGCACCAATCACTCAACTCTCCATACCCGAGTTCTTTTGTTCTGGCAATGGTAGTGACAGCTGGAAGCAACTGAGAAAAATTAGTCGAGTATTGTCCGAAAGGCACTGATTTTCATATTGGTTTTAGCATTAAGGGGTTTTAGGATGTGTGTCAATTAAGTGATACCGAATACACATAGTTCTAGGAACTTAAGTAATTTTATGGATTGGAAACAGTGTAAAAAGTCAATCTATTCGGCTGGACTGCACACGAGTCAATTTTCACAATGTGTAAAGAAATGATGGTACGAAAAGAACCGGAAAAGTCTTACCAGGAAATTTCACCATCGAAGATCCGATCCATGACTCCTAATAAAAATCTTACTCAATTAACAAAAGATCTGATTCGATCAAACAATTGGACACCATGTTAAAGATGCTATTGTAATGGATTGACGCCAGTCCTTTACGATCCAAAGATTGACGCCAGTCCTTTACGATCCAAAATTAGATTAGGATCAAATTTAGTGTATTGAAATATAGAAAACGCAGCACTTTACTTTACTTATAAACTAGCTTATAACTCGCGAATTCGCGGGATTTTGAAAGAAATATTGCATCAGTTATCGATATAACTTCACAAAAAAAAAAGAGCAAAACAAAAAAAAACAGTTAGTGTTGCATGGCCAAAGTTTCGAGTATTGATATATAATATATAATGATAGTGACGCATATCATTGCCGATCCACCATACCATCAGTATATTGATGATTATAGAGATAGAGATATATAAGACATGTATTCTCAATTTCAATATATGCAACTACATAAAAAGGAGTAACAAAGTGATATAAATACCTAAAAATAAGTGGACCACCTTAATAAAGATTCAACTCTTCTAATTTCAAATTTCATCAGTCACACCATCAGAGGAGTCACCATCCGAGGATTCAGCTCGTTCTTACACAAACAATCTAAGTTCCACTTAAAAATGAAAGCCCTCGTGCATAAGTCGTAGGACTTGAGAGTTGAGATTGCCATTATTAGATCTCCATTTTCTCCTCTTCATCATCTATAACCAGCACCATCTGCGGTATAAACCAAATTAACATAAGGTTAAACGGTCATTTTTATGGTCGTTTTCTTTAACAAATGTTGTCAAAATGAATTCGTTACATCACTTTGCAGATGGATATATGAATAAAAAGAAACAATGAGTAGTCGACCTTTGCATTATAAATAATAAATAAATATATACACAATAAATATAAAAATATATATGAATAAAAAGAAAACAATAAGCAGTGGGACTTTGCAGATGGAAGCCATCCACTGAGACAAACAACTGCATCCAAATGAGTAGATTATGTGTTCCTATTCCCAAATTAATTTTTCATGTGTAAAGCAATTTGAAGAGTTTAGGACAATTGCTGCACCCATATTAAACCCTCCTACACAAAGTATGACTGCAAATCAAAGAATATGAATAAAAACAATATCAAAATCACTAAAGCTAAAATAGATTTTTGCCCTTGCCAAGACCGATTTCTTGGTTATGACAAGTTGACAACGGTATATATAATCTTTACTTGCAAACAATTATATAAAATTTATGAACTTACTATTAGGAGGCTTAGTAGACCCATACTAAACCCTCCTACAACAACTTTGACTGCAAAATCTTGGTCTCATCCGTTTTTGTCAAACATGGCTATCTTCAAGACAGGTCATGATAGTTAAATGTGCAATGTTCACCAGCATATAGATAATTTCTGAATTAGATATGACACAAGTGCGTTCTCAGATGAAATACAAATGAATAAATGTCCAATGTTGACACTAACGTCTCTATCGACATATTTCATGACACATAACCCAGATGTGTGTTCACCTAGCTAATGCTTGGTGCGAGTAAACCATAACAAACATCATGATCAGAAGCCAATATTTTTTCGAACATAACAACTATTAGCAGGACACTTTAGCATATTTATTAACACATGTAGTTAATATGCTCACGTGTAATATAATTTAGTGTGGCATCCAAATTTGTTACCTTATTGAAGCAAGATTGCTGCCATGTCCTGCCATCTGATCCTGATCAAGATGCCATTGAATTAAGATGTGGTTAGAAGTACATTTTCATGGCAGTTATTGTGGTTTGAATATATATATATATATATATATATATATATATATATATATATATATATATATAATTAAGCATATGTTTATCTAAAAGTCCAAACCTCGTCATTCTAATCCAATTTATATATTCTAAATATTCGCAAATTCAAAACAATAGTTACTTTATCCGAACCAAAAAATTCAACTCTGATCTCACAACCATAGAGCCCCTTAATTGCCACAACAAAACAACCTATACCCGTTGGGAATCATATGTAGTAACGTTATCTTATATCCAATAATTGAACACCATCTATTATTTTGAAAGGTTAAGACAATATATATATTAAATACCCTTAGAGCCACATATGTCATTGACAACCCCGAAATCAGTAACAACATAAAACAAAGCGAAACAAAAAAGGGCAAAAACACAATAAAAAAAATACAAATAGCAGGCATTCAGTGCCTGATCAATCATTTTTAATTATGGTTTCGTTAACCCACCAACAGAAGTCTAACTATTAAAATATTCAACTGTTATCATAAGAAGTCTAAATAGACAAAAGAACTGTTGCTAGTTGGTAAAAAAGTTTATAAAGTTAATACCTCCATTGTTGCCATTGGGATGGAAAAGTACACTGAAGGCTTGAAAGATTGACCTACATCAGATTACATTCCATATGACCTTTCAAAATCTGAATCTGTAAATAATTCAGAGCAATCGAAATAAAGCATATCAACTTGACATAAAGTAACATTTATCATGTGCCCAAAATAATTAGGAGAAAAGTAGTCAACCCATGATTACAAAAGCATATGTTAATACCAGTACTTGTTAAAGATACAAATGTGCTTTTAAAGCTGCTTTTATGTGCAAGAAACTTGAATCTTCTTCATGAGCATGCTGCTCCTCTACTTGTAACTCCATTTAAATGAATAAATGCAGACTCTTTCATCTAAATATAGAGTATGTATCCTAATCACCATTAATTAATCATAATATGAATTACGAATTTGTAAAATGTTCTATTTCCTTATCTGCTTGAACTTCATTTGGAGCAAAAATTGTTAATGAATTGTACAGAATACAAAATTAGGGTTCTGAAATATTACATACCTTGAAACATTAAGTGATGTATGAAAACCTCATTAACGACCTGCGATTAAATGATGAACATTACAATTATTGAATAAAAGTTTTGATAAAATTAAACAATTGAACAAATCTTGAAGAAGGATACCGATTCAACTAACCCTTTGATTTAGAGAACCCTAATTGCATCTTCTTGAATGGTTCGATCCGTGATATTTTTTGCGAACCCTAATTGCATATGCTGAATGTTTAAGTTTCGTATTTCTTGTTACTGAATGGAAACTAATTTGATTTGGGAGCGGAAATACTGAAATTGGAACATTCAAAGATATCTATTAACCGATCGTCTTTTTTGGTTTAGGGTAGAAAGAAGTTGTATGTGATAAATGGGAACGAATGGTCTGTACCCCAATTTTTCACCTACTCAAGGATACTTGGAGGGTATTGTGGTCACTCAACAATTGAATTTGAGAAGAGAAACAAATGTTGAGTGATTCAAGGTTTGATTTTGAAAGATGCTTTTTGATCTAATGGTCATTTCTCATCCATTTGAATTTTTTTGAAAAAGATTAGCTAAATAGGACTTTGTTATTATATATAATGTAAAATGTAGATGTAGATGTAGATGTAGATAGTATAGAAGTAGAGATAACGTACTACTTTATTTTATATGGTTTGTGTATTTTATGATTTGATATTTTTTTTTTAAAAGGCCAAAATTTATATCTAAACTATAATATTTACATGAATGTAAGGCTATACATAACCATTCGATGCATGAATAGCAACCGAGAGCTAGGAATTATAGGACACACGAGATAGCTAAACTATACATTAACTAGCTAACTGGCTTCTTTTGGGTTAATTAGCCATTGGTGCAAATTCAATCGTAATTTCTTCGATGTCTTATTTGTAGTGACCCGAACTTTTTCATATTTATATATATATATATATATATAAATATATATATTAATGAAATTAATATTTACATGATTAAATGTTTTCAACATGTTAAGCAATCAAACTTGTTAAGACTTGATTAATTAAAATGAGATTCATGTAGACAATTGACCACCCGAGTTGACCGGCGATTCACGAACGTTAAAACTTGTAAAAACTATATGATATATATATATATATATATAGTTAACATGATATTATGGTAATTAAGTATCTCACTAGGTATATTAACAATGATTTATATACCTAAAAAATGAGATTACTAAGTTAAGAAACTCGAAACGATATATATAACGATTATCGTTATAACAACGCCTTACTAAATACATATGTATCATATTAAGGTATTGTTACACTATATTTAACATGATAAAATGATAATTATATATATCATTATGTATGTTAACAATGAACTACATATGTAAAACAAGACTACTAACTTAAGGATTTCGAAACGAGACATATATGTAACGATTATCGTTGTATCGACATTTTAATGTATATATATCATATTAAGATATATTCATACATCATAATATCATGATAATGTAATAATTTAACATCTCATTATATATAATAAACAATGGGTTAACTACATTAAATGAGATCGTTAACTTAAAGTTTCAAAACAACACTTACATGTAATGACTAACGATGACTTAACGACTCAGTTAAAATGTATATACATGTAGTATTTTAAGATGTATTCATACACTTTTGAAAGACTTCAAGACACATATCAATGTACTTCTACTTATCAAAAATGCTTACAATTGCATTCTCATTCATTTTCATCAACAATTCTACTCGTATGCACCCGTATTCGTACTCGTACAATACCCAGTTTCTAAATGTATTTACTATTGGTATATATACTTCAATGATCAGGTATTAGCAGCCCTTGTGAGTCACCTAACCATCATTTAACATCTAGCATGAAATATCTCACAAAATAACAAACATATGTGACCTTATATTGACTAGCATAATCACGTTTTTGGTACTCATCACAAACACATTCATTTTCAATTATTTTTGCATCAAACAACTCTCTCTCAAGTGTTCTTCCATTTTTCTAAGTGTTCTTCATAATTTCCTTCATAATCTACATCAATCTAGCTCATAAATCCTAACCTATATCAACATACAAAACAACTACTCAAGAAAACTTCAAGAACACTTTCAAGTTTGCAAGTCTACTTCCAAGCTTTCTAATCCATTCCAAGCAATCATCTAGGATCAAGAAACCTTTGTTATTACAGTAGGTTATCTATCTAATTCAAGGTAATACTCATATTCAAACTTTGGTTCAATTTCTATAACTATAAAAATCTTATTTCGAGTGGAAATCTTACTTGGACTTGTTTTCGTGTCATGATTCTACTTCAAGAACTTTCAAGCCATCCAAAAATCCTTTGAAGATAGATCAATTTTTGTCACTTCTAGTAGGTTTACCTACTATAGTTGAGGTAGTAATGATGTTCATAACATCATTCAATTCATATATATAAAACTATCTTATTCGAAGATTTGAACATGTAATCACTAGAACATAGTTTAGTTAATTCTAAACTTGTTCACAAACAAAGTTAATCCTTCTAACTTAACTTTTAAAATCAACTAAACACATGTTTTGTATCTATATGATATACTAACTTAATGATTTAAAACTTGGAAACACGAAAAACACCGTAAAACCGGACATACGCCGTTGTAGTAACACCGCGGGCTGTTTCGGGTATGATAATTAAAAACTATGATAAAATTTGATTTAAAATTTGTTCTTCTGAAAAAAGGATTTTTATTATGAACATGAAACTATATCCAAAAATCATGGTTAAACTCAAAGTGGAAGTATGTTTTTCAAAATGGTCATCAAGATGTCGTTCTTTCGACAGAAATGACTACCTCTTTAAAAAATGACTTGTAACCTGTATTTCTGACTATAAACTTATACTTTTTCTGCTTAGTTTCATAAATTTTAGTTCATTATGAAACCATAGCAACTTGAATCACTCAAAACGGATTTGAAACGAAGAAATGACGGGTAAAATAAAATTGGATAAACTTGCTAGTTTTAGCTACGAAAATTTTGTAACAAATCTAGACTAAACATATCCTAACTAGTTTATATTGTATTATACATATTATGTAATCTTGGGATACCATAGACACGTATACAATATTTTGACATATCATATCGACCCATCTATATATATTATTTGGAACAACCATAGACACTCTATATGCAGTAATGCTGGAGTTAGCTATACAGGGTTGAGGTTGATTCCAAAATAATATATATACTTTGAGTTGTGATCTAGCCTGATACTTGTATACACTGGGTCGTGGATTGATTCGAGATAATATTGATTTATTTCTGTACATCTAACTGTAGACAACTAGTTGTAGATTACTAACGTTGGACTGCTAACTTAACAAACTTAAATCATTAAAACATAATATAAAAATATTGTGAATATATTTCGATCATAATTTGATATATATGTACATATTTGTTATAGGTTCATGAATTGACCAGTGGCCAAGTCTTACTTCCCGACGAAGTAAAAATCTGTGAAAGTGAGTTTCATTTGCTCCCTTTTTAAATGCTTTTGCAATATATTTTTGGGACTGAGAATACATGCGCTACTTTTATAAATGTTTGACGAAATAGACACAAGTAATCGAAACTACATTATATGGTTGAATGATCGAAATCGAATATACCCATTTTTGCTTGGTAGCCTAAGAATTAGTAAACCGATCTACTAATTGACGCGAATCCTAAAGATAGATCTATTGGGCCTAACAAACCCCATCCATGTTTGCGGATGCTTTAGTACTTCGATGTTGTTTTATCATGTCCAATGGATGTCTCAGAATGATGGGGATATTCTTATATGCATCTTGTTAATGCCGGTTACCAGGTGTTCACCATATGAATGATTTTTATGCATGCATGTTGTTTACAAGAAAATGGAAATATGAAATCTTGTGGTCTATTATTATGAATTGATAAATATATAGGTTAAACCTATAACTCACCAACATTTTTGTTGACGTTTAAAGCATGTTTATTCTCGGGTGATTATTAAGAGCTTCCGTTGTTGCATGCTAATTTATGGACAAGAGTTGGAGTCAGCATGCTTGTATAATATTGTTTAAAAACTGCATTCGAAGATTTAAATTGATGTGTAATATTATTGTAAACCATTATGTACTAATCGTGTGAAAACACTATATTTTAGATTATCATTATTTGATAATCGTCGTAAAATTTTTAAACCTTTATCGATAAAATAAAGGTTATGGTTTGTTTTAAAATCGAATGCAGTCTTTGAAAAACGTCTCATATAGAGGTCAAAACCTCGCAATGAAATCAATTAATATGGAACGTTTATATTCGATATGAACGGGACATTTCAGTTGGTATCGGAGCGTTGGTCTTAGAGAACCAGAATTACATTAGTGTGTCTTACCGAGTTTGTTAGGATGCATTAGTGAGTCTGGACTTCGACCGTGTTTTCTTCAAAAACGATTGCTTAACACTTTTTGTTGGAAACTATATATTATTAATATGTAAATATTATGTGATATATTAATCTCTTAACGTGTTTGATATTGTGTGATAGATGTCTACCTCTAGTATAAATTCCATCGACTCACCTAATAATAATGAAGAGTCGAATATATTTTGGGAAGATTCACAAATTCCCGAAGAAGAACCGGAAGAGGAGGAGCCGAAAGAGGAGGAACCGAAAGAGGAGGAACCGGAAGAAGAAGAGGTTCCGGAGGAAGAAATATTAATAACTACAGAAAAACGGTTAAATAAAAGAAAATCCTCAACCAATGGACCAAAGTTAAAAATGGTCAATGGTGTTTCCGCCAAGGAAGCAAAATATTGGGAAAATTACCAGTTTTCTGATGAATCGAATCCCGATGAGGATTCTGATGATGTTATAGAAATTACCTCGACCCAATTTGAAAAAGCAAAAGAAAACAATAAGGGAAAAGGCATTAAAATAGAAAAACCCGAGCCCAAAACCGATGAACTTTATGTTAACATGAAGTACCCTGATGGGGTGTACTGTAAACACCCGTATTTCTTAAACTTTCACTATAACCCGGGAACATCTAAGCCACCAGGTTTTTCTAGACCATTTGAGAAAAGAACGGCTCGTATTAGGGGAGCACCGTATATCCCTAGGAAATTAACGAAACGAACCAAGTCCGAAGAGGAAGAAACGAGTGAGTCGAAATAAAGAGTTGTAATCATGTTGTGTAATATATGTATTGTAGTATGCTTGTATTTTCATGTATATGTAAAAAATGCTTGTATTGTTTGTTAATTATCTTTTACGAATCTAATCCTCGTCTATTTTACAGTATAAAAACACACAATGGACGTTAAGGATAGACAACCGAATATTTTAGAAGACCTACCCGGGGACATGATTGATGAAATCTTGTCTAGAGTCGGTCAGAGTTCATCGGCACAATTATTTATGGCGAAATTAGTTTGTCAAACATTTGAAAGACATTCCAGGCATGCCTTAGTTTATAAAAGGCTTTCCTTTAATAGATGGGGTATATCACATTGAGAAGACCATAAGTTACGCCGTGTTTTCTTTAAAGCATTGAATGCGGGGAACCGAGATGCAATTTTATGCTACGGGTTGAGAGCCTATTTTGACTCTACCTATCCCAACATAGGACTTCGTTCTTTAGAAAGAGCTTCAAACATGCAACATAAAGAAACATATTATGTCTACGGGTTAGTAATGTTCGCTTCTCACCAAATCGAGAAAAAGAACATAGGATTGCAACTACTAATTAAACCATTCCCACAAGTGACGGATTCAGTAGTTGGGGTGAGAAATAAGATTTTTAGATTATTACGGGGCTGTTGGGCATTACGTAACCCCCATCCTTTTGAAAACGTTACAACATGCTGCCTAGCCAACGGTCACAACGGTTATTTTCCACAAGATCAAGGATGGGAAATAATACTAGTAAAACCCGAATGCATGACTTGTTTTTGGACTTATGAATTATGTGTCTTTATTGCCTTTGCTGAACGACTTGCGTATTAACTAGAATTGTCTTCGCAACTGCCTTGTATTAAAGTTATTGTGTGCTATATTTCATACTATATGTAATATAGTGGTATTGTAAGTTTGTAAAATATTGTATAAAAGTTTGAACGCGAAATATTATTGTAATCAGTTTTTCATATAGAATTGTAGTAGTTGAATTGTATATTAGCTACTAAGTATGAACTTAACGGGTAGGTACTACCCGAATGAAAAATTATAAAACGCAAATATGAAGAAAAAGCTTTTATAAATAAGTTCATATTATGCTACGAAATACTATTGACTACATTAATATTCTATATGATTAACTTAATTCTTTTGGCTATTTTTGAAGGGAATGGCACCGACTACTCGTCAGAACTTGAACATGAGCGAGGAAGACTTCCGTGTTTTCCTTGCAGCAAACATAGCTGCAGTACAGGCTGCGATGCAAAATAACAATAACTCTAGATCTAGCAGTGGAACTAATTCCATAAGAAATCGTGTAGGATGCTCCTACAAAGAACTCACTGCCTGCAAACCTCTGAAATTCGATGGAATCGAGGGTCCAATTGGATTAAAACGGTGGACCGAGAAGGTCGAATCGGTGTTTGTCATAAGTAAGTGCACTGAAGAAGATGAAGTAAAGTACGCTACGCATACCTTCACAGGCACTGCGTTAACATGGTGGAATACCTATCTCGAGCAGGTAAGACAAGATAATGCCTACGCACTACCGTGGTCGGCATTCAAACACCTGATGAATGAACAATATCGCCCCAGAAACGAGGTCAATAAGCTCAAAGTAGAGCTTAGAGGATTACGAACGCAAGGATTCGACATTACCACGTATGAACGACGATTCACAGAGTTGTGCCTATTATGTCCAAGAGTGTTCGAAGATGAAGAAGAGAAGATCGACCCATTTGTTAAAGGGTTACCAGAAAGGATTCAAGAAGATGTGAGTTCACACGAGCCCGCCTCCATACAAAAGGCAAGCCATATGGCTCACAAACTAGTAAACCAAATTGAGGGAAGGATTAAGGAGCAGGCGGCCGAAGAGGCCAACATGAAACAGGTCAAGAGAAAGTGGGAAGAAACCAGCGACAAGGGTCACCAATACAACAAAAACAACAATAACAACCACAATCACAATAACAATCATAACAACCGCAACAATAATCGCAACAATAACCGCAATCCTAACAATAACTCCAACAAACGTCCCAACAACAACAACAACAACAATCATTTCAACAACAATAAAAATCCCAACACCAATCTCAACAACAACAATGGCAACAAAAACCAAAAACAGCCATGCTAAAGGTGTGAAGAGCATCACCCGGGGTTCTGCACGATATTTTGCAACAGGTGTAAAAGAAATGGTCATAGCGCGATGAAGTGTGAGGTCTACGGACCAATGTATAACAGAATTAAAAGAACAAATAATGTCGGAACAATTAATGCTGCCATAGTTTGTTTTGGATGTGGAAAACTGGGCCACATTAATAGAGATTGCCCGAATAAGGGGAATACTAATGGGTAAGGCCGCGAAAGAGTTTTCAATATTAATATGGCAAAAGCGCAGGAAGACCCGGAGCTTGTTACGGGTACGTTTCTTATTGACAATAAATCTGCTTATGTTTTATTTGATTCGGGTGCGGATAGAAGCTATATGAGTAGAGATTTTTTGTGATAAACTAAGTTGTCCACCGACGCCTTGGATACTAAATTTTTACTCGTATTAGCAAACGGTAAATTAATTACAGCAGATAATATATGTCGGAATCGAGAAATTAAACTGGTTAGCGAAACGTTTAAGATTGATTTGATACCAGTAGAGTTAGGGAGTTTTGATGTGATAATCGGCATGGACTGGTTGAAAAAGGAGAGAGCAGAAATCGTATGTTACAAAAATGCAATTCGCATTGTACGAGACAAAGGAAAACCCTTAATGGTGTACAGAGAAAAGAGCAACGCGAAGTTAAATCTTATTAGTAACCTGAAGGCACGAAAATTAATAAGAAAAGGTTGCTATGCCATTCTAGCACACGTCGAGAAAGTCAATACAGAAGAAAAGAACATCAATGATGTTCCCGTCGCAAAAGAATTTCCCGATGTATTTCTGAAAGAATTACCGGGACTACCTCCACACCGATCTGTTGAATTTCAAATAGATTTCGTACCAGGAGCTGCACCAATAGCTCGTGCTCCATACAGACTCGCACCCAGCGAAATGAAGGAACTCCAAAGCCAATTACAAGAACTTTTAGAGCGTGGTTTTATACGACCAAGTACATCACCATGGGGAGCTCCAGTTTTGTTTGTCAAAAAGAAGGATGGTACATTCAGGTTGTGTATCGACTACCGAGAGTTGAACAAACTTACCATCAAGAACCGTTACCCACTACCGAGAATCAACGACTTATTTGATCAACTACAAGGCTCGTCGGTTTTTTCGAAGATCAATTTACGTTCCGGGTATCATCAAATGCGGGTGAAGGAGGATGATATTCCGAAGACTTCTTTCAGGACGCATTACGGTCATTACAAATTTATGGTTATGCCGTTTGGTTTGACTAACATACCAGCGGTGTTCATGGACCTCATGAACCGAGTGTGTGGACCATACCTTGACAAGTTTGTCATTGTTTTCATCGATGACATACTTATTTACTCAAAGAATGATCAAGAGCATGAAGAACATTTGAGAAAAGTGCTAGAATTGTTGAGAAAAGAAAAAATGTACGCTAAGTTTTCAAAGTGTGCATTTTGGTTGGAAGAAGTCCAATTCCTCGGTCACATAGTGAACAAAGAAGGTATTCAAGTGGATCCGGCAAAGATTGAAACCGTTGAAAAGTGGGAAACTCCGAAACATATACCCCAATTTTTAGGACTGGCTGGTTACTACAGAAGATTCATCCAAGATTTTTCCAAAATAGCAAAACCCTTGACTGCATTAACGCATAAAGGGAAGAAATTTGAATGGAAGGATGAACAAGAGAAAGCGTTTCAATTGTCAAAGAAAAAGCTAACTACGGCACCTATATTGTCATTGCCTGAAGGGAATGATGATTTTGTGATTTATTGTGACGCTTTGAAGCAAGGTCTTGGTTGTGTATTAATGCAACGAAAGAAGGTAATTGCTTATGCGTCCAGACAATTGAAGATTCACGAGCAAAATTATACGACTCACGATTTGGAATTGGGCACTGTTGTTTTTGCATTGAAAACTTGGAGGCACTACTTATATGGGGTCAAAAGTATCATATATACCTACCACAAAAGTCTCCAACATATATTTGATCAGAAACAACTGAACATGAGAAAGCGTAGGTGGATTGAATTGTTGAATGATTACGACTTCGAGATTCGTTACCACCCGGGGAAGGCGAATGTGGTAGCCGATGAAATGTCCCGTTCATATTGATTATAAACGTTCCATATTAATTGATTTCGTCGCGAGGTTTTGACCTCTATATGAGACGTTTTTCAAAGACTGCATTCATTTTTAAAACAACCATAACCTTTATTTTATCGATAAAGGTTTAAAAAGCATTACGTAGATTATCAAATAATGATAATCAAAAATATACCGTTTACACACGACCATTACATGATGGTTTACAATAAAAATATATTACATCAAAAATAAGTTTCTTGAATGCAGTTTTTACATAATATCATACAAGCATGGACTCCAAATCTTGTCCTTATTTTAGTATGCAACAGTAGAAGCTCTTAATAATCACCTGAGAATAAACATGCTTTAAACGTCAACAAAAATGTTGGTGAGTTATAGGTTTAACCTATATATTTATCAATCGAAATAATAGACCACAAGATTTCATATTTCAATACATCCCATACATAGAGATAAAAATCATTCATACGGTGAACACCTGGTAACCGACATTAACAAGATGCATATAAGAATATCCCCTATCATTCCGAGAAATCCTTCGGACATGATAAAACAAAATCGAAGTACTAAAGCATCCGGTACTTTGGATGGGGTTCGTTAGGCCCAATAGATCTATCTTTAGGATTCGCGTCAATTAGTAGATCGGTTTACTAATTCTTAGGTTACCAAGCAAAAGGGGCATATTCGGCTTCGATCATTCACCCATATAATGTAGTTTCATTTACTTGTGTCTATTTCATAAAACATTTATAAAACTGCATGTATTCTCATCCCAAAATATTAGATTTTAAAAGTGGGACTATAACTCACTTTCACAGATTTTTACTTCGTCGGGAAATAAGACTTGGCCACTGGTCGATTCACGAACCTATAACAAATATGTACATATATATCAAAGTATGTTCAAAATATATTTACAACATTTTTAATACATTTTAATGTTTTAAGTTTATTAAGTCAGCTGTCCTCGTTAGTAACCTACAACTAGTTGTCCATAGTTAGATGTACAGAAAATAAATTGATATATATTATCTTGACCCAATCCACGACCCAGTGTATACACGTCTCAGGCTAGATCACAACTCAAAGTATATATATTTTTGGAATCAACCTCAACCCTGTATAGCTAACTCCAACATTACTGCATATAGAGTGTCTATGGTTGTTCCAAATAATATATATAGATGGGTCGATATGATATGTCAAAACATTTGCATACGTGTCTATGGAATCCCAAGATTACATAATATATTAGAATACATGTATAATACAATACAAGTTAGCTAGGATATGATTTGTATAGAATTGTTACAATATTTCCCGTAGCTACAACAATCAAAAAATATCCAATCTTGTTTTACCCATAACTTCTTCGTTTTAAATCCGTTTTGAGTGAATCAAATTGATATGGTTTCATATTGAACTCTATTTTATGAATCTAAACAGAAAAAGTATAAGTTACAAGTTGTTTTTGTAAGAGGTAGTCATTTCAGTCGAAAGAACGACGTCTTGATGACCATTTTGAAAAACATACTTACACCTTGAGTTTAACCATGATTTTTGCATATAGTTTCATGTTCATAAGAAAAATCATTTTCCCAGAAGAACAACTTTTAAATCAAAGTTTATCATAGTTTTTAATTATCAAACCCAAAACAGCCCACGGTGTTACTACGACGGCGTATGTCCGGTTTAACGGTGTGTTTCGTGTTTCCAGGTTTTAAATCATTAAGTTAGCATATCATATAGATATAGAACATGTGTTTAGTTGATTTTAAAAGTCAAGTTAGAAGGATTAACTTTTGTTTGCGAACAAGTTTAGAATTAACTAAACTATGTTTTAGTGATTTCAAGTTTAAACCTTCGAATAAGGTAGTTTTATATATATGAATCGAATGATGTTATGAACATTATTACTACCTCAGGTTTTGTGGATAAACCTACTGGAAATGAGAAAAGTAGATCTAGCTTCAAAGGATCCTTGGATGGCTTGAAAGTTCTTGAAGCAGAATCTTGACATGAAAACAAGTTCAAGTAAGATTTCCACTCGAAATAAGATTTTTATAGTTATAGAAATTGAATCAAAGTTTGAATATGAGTATTACCTTGTATTAGAAAGATATCTTACTATAAATAAGAAAGATTTCTTGAGGTTGGATGATCACTTTACAAGATTGGAAGTAAGCTAGCAAACTTGAAAGTATTCTTGATTTTATGAAACTAGAACTTATAGAATTTATGAAGAACACTTAGAACTTGAAGATAGAACTTGAGAGAGATCAATTAGATGAAGAAAATTGAAGAATGAAAGTATTTGTAGGTGTTTTTGGTCGTTGGTATATGGATTAGATATAAAGGATGTGTAATTTTATTTACATGTAAATAAGTCATGAATGATTACTAATATTTTTGTAATTTTATGAGATATTTCATGCTAGTTGCCAAATGATGGTTCCCACATGTGTTAGGTGACTCACATGGGATGCTAAGAGATGACCATTGGAGTGTATATACCAATAGTAAATACATTTAGAAGCTAGGTATTGTACGAGTACGAATACGGGTGCATACGAGTAGAATTGTTGATGAAACTGAACGAGGATGTAATTGTAAGCATTTTTGTTAAGTAGAAGTACATTGATAAGTGTCTTGAAGTCTTTCAAAAGTGTATGAATACATATTAAAACACTACATGTATATACATTTTAACTGAGTCGTTAAGTCATCGTTAGTCGTTACATGTATATGTTGTTTTGAAACCTTTAGGTTAACGATCTTGTTAAATGTTGTTAACCCATTATTTATTATATCTAAAGAGATTTTAAATTATTACATTATCATGATATTATGATATATTAATATATCTTAGTATGATATATACAGTTAAATGTTGTTACAACGATAATCGTTACATATATGTCTCGTTTCGAAATCATTAAGTTAGTAGTCTTGTTTTTACATATGTAGTTCATTGTTAATACACTTAATGACATGTTTACTTATCATTTATCATGATTAGACATTGTGTATCAATATCTTAATATGATTCATATGTATTTAGTAAGACGTTGTTATAACGATAATCGTTATATATATCGTTTCGAGTTTCTTAATTCGATAAACTCAATTTTATGTATATAACTCATTGTTAAAATACCTAATGAGATACTTACTTATCATAATATCATGTTAACTATATATATAATCATATATATGTCATCATATAGTTTTTACAAGTTTTAACGTTCGTGAATCACCGGTCAACTTGGGTGGTCAATTGTCTATATGAAACCTATTTCAATTAATCATGTCTTAACAAGTTTGATTTCTTAACATGTTGGAAACACTTAATCATATAAATATCAATTTTATTTAATATATATAAACATGGAAAAGTTAGGGTCACTACAGTACCTACCCGTTAAATAAATTTCGTCCCGAAATTTTAAGCAGTTGGAGGAAAATAAGTGCGGGTATTTCTTTTTCATCTGATCTTCTCGTTCTCAGGTGAACTCAGGTCCTCTACGAGCATTCCATCGAACCTTAACAATTGGTATCTTGTTTTGCTTAAGTCTTTTAACCTCACGATCCATTATTTCGACGGGTTCTTCGATGAATTGAAGTTTTTCGTTGATTTGGATTTCGTCTAACAGAATAGTGAGATCTTCTTTAGCAAAACATTTCTTCAAATTCGAAATGTGGAAAGTGTTATGTACAGCTACGAGTTGTTGAGGTAACTCAAGTCGGTAAGCTACTGGTCTGACACGATCAATAACCTTGAATGGTCCAATATACCTTGGATTTAATTTCTCTCGTTTACCAAATCGAACAACGCCTTTCCAAGGTGCAACTTTAAGCATGACCATTTCTCCAATTTCAAATTGTATATCTTTTCTTTTAATGTCAGCGTAGCTCTTTTGTCGACTTTGGGCGGTTTTCAACCGTTATTGAATTTGGATGATCTTCTCGGTAGTTTCTTGTATTATCTCCGGACCCGTAATCTGTCTATCCCCCACTTCACTCCAACAAATCAGAGACCGGCACTTTCTACCATAAAGTGCTTCAAACGGTGCCATCTCAATGCTTGAATGGTAGCTGTTGTTGTAGAAAAATTCTGCTAACGGTAGATGTCGATCCCAACTGTTTTCGAAATCAATAACACATGCTCGTAGTATGTCTTCAAGCGTTTATATCGTCCTTTCGCTCTGCCCATTAGTTTGTGGATGATAGGCAGTACTCATGTCTAGACGAGTTCCTAATGCTTGCTGTAATGTCTGCCAGAATCTTGAAATAAATCTGCCATCCCTATCAGAGATAATAGAGATTGGTATTCCATGTCTGGAGACGACTTCCTTCAAATACAGTCGTGCTAACTTCTCCATCTTGTCATCTTCTCTTATTCGCAGGAAGTGTGCTGATTTGGTGAGACGATCAACTATTACCTAAATAGTATCAAAACCACTTGCAGTCCTTGGCAATTTAGTGATGAAATCCATGGTAATGTTTTCCCATTTCCATTCCGAGATTTTGGGTTATTGAAGTAGACCTGATGGTTTCTGATGCTCAGCTTTAACCTTAGAACACGTCAAACATTCCCCTACGTATTTAGCAACACCGGCTTTCATACCTGACCACCAAAAATGTTTCTTAAGATCCTTGTACATCTTTCCCGTTCCAGGATGTATTGAGTATCTGGTTTTATGAGCTTCTCTAAGTACCATTTCTCTCATATCTTCAAATTTTGGTACCCAAATTCTTTCAGCCCTATACCGGGTTCCGTCTTCCCGAATATTAAGATGCTTCTCCGATCCTTTGGGTATTTCATCCCTGAAGTTTCCCTCTTTTAATATTTCTTGTTGCGCCTCCTTTATTTGAGTAGTAAGGTTAGTGTGAATCATTATATTCATAGCTTTTACTCGAATAGGTTCCCTGTCCTTTCTGCTTAAAGCGTCGGCTACCACATTTGCCTTCCCCAGGTGGTAACGAATCTCAAAGTCGTAATCATTCAACAATTCAATCCATCTGCGCTGCCTCATGTTCAGTTGTTTCTGATTAAATATGTGTTGAAGACTTTTGTGGTCGGTATATATAATACTTTTGATCCCATATAATAGTGCCTCCAAGTCTTTAATGCAAAAACAACCGCGCCTAATTCCAAATCATGCGTCGTATAATTCTGCTCGTGAATCTTCAATTGTCTAGACGCATAAGCAATTACCTTCGTTCGTTGCATTAATACACAACCGAGACCTTGATTTGAGGTGTCACAATATATCACAAAATCATCATTCCCTTCAGGTAATGACAATATAGGTGCCGTAGTTAACTTTTTCTTCAACAATTGAAACGCTTTTTCTTGTTCATCCTTCCATTCAAATTTCCTCCCTTTATGCGTTAATGCAGTCAAGGGTTTTCTATTTTGGAAAAATCTTGGATGAATCTCCTGTAATAACCAGCTAGCCCTAAAAATTGGCGTATGTGTTTCGGAGTTTTCGGGCTTTCCTAGTTTTCAACGGTTTCAGTCTTTGCTGGATCCACCTAAATACCTTCTTTGTTCACTATATGACCGAGGAATTGAACTTCTTCCAACCAAAATGCACACTTTGAAAACTTAGCGTACAGTTTTTCTTTTCTCAGCAACTCTAGCACTTTTTTCAAATGTTCTTCGTGCTCTTGGTCATTCTTTGAGTAAATAAGTATGTCATCGATGAAAACAATGACAAACTTGTCAAGGTATGGTCCACACACTCGGTTCATAAGTGAAAGAACCCGTTCATATATATTATAAACGATTCACAATAGTTGATTACATTGCGAGATATTTGACCTCTATATGATACATTTTACAAACATTGCATTCGTTTTTAAAAGACAATCTTTCTTTACATCAAAAATTGACAGGCATGCATACCATTTCATAATATTCACTATCCAACTATAAATTGATTTAATAATAATCTTTGATGAACTCAATGACTCGAATGCAACGTTCTTCGAAATATGCTATGAAAGACTCCAAGTAATATCTTTAAAATGAGCAAATGCACAGCGGAAGATTTCTTTAACACCTGAGAATAAACATGCTTTAAAGTGTCAACCAAAAGGTTGGTGAGTTCATTAGTTTATCATAATCATTTATTTCCATCATTTTAATAGACCACAAGAATTTCATTTCCAGTTCTCATAAATATACGTCCCATGCATAGAGACAAAAAATAATCATTCATATGGTGAACACCTGGTAACCGACATTAACTAGATACATATAAGAATATCCCCTATCATTCCGGGATCCTCCTTCGGACATGATATAATTTCGAAGTACTAAAGCATCCGGTACTTTGGATGGGGTTTGTTAGGTCCAATAGATCTATCTTTAGGATTCGCGTCAATTAGGGTGTCTGTTCCCTAATTCTTAGATTACCAGACTTTAATAAAAAGGGGCATATTCGATTTCGATAATTCAACCATAGAATGTAGTTTCAATTACTTGTGTCTATTTCGTCAAACATTTATAAAAGCGCATGTATTCTCAGTCCCAAAAATATAAAGGGTAAAAAGGCAAATGAAACTCACCATACTGTATTTCGTAGTAAAAATACATATAACGTCATTGAACAAGTGCAAGGTTGGCCTCGGATTCACGAACCTAAATTAATTATATATATTTATGTGTTGGTCAATATTTGTCTAACAAATTAGATCAAGTCATAGTGTACCACAATCCTAATGCTCGAGACTAATATGCAAAAGTCAACAAAAGTAAATTTGACTCAAAATAATTTCCAAAAATCTATACATGATTAATATATAGTTTAAATATCGTCGTTTTATATTTTTAAATATTTTTAAAAGATTTATTAGAGTAAATAATATAATTTATTTATTAATAAATAAAATTTTATATTATATTTATATAATAAAATATACTTTTATATATATTAAGTAATAAAATTTATAGGGTTCATTTAATATTATAAAGATAATATGATAGGTATTATTAAAGTAAGTTATTACACGTAGTAAAATATGTTTGTATCAAATATTTATTTGATAAAATAATATCTATAATGATAGTAAGTAAAAGTTGTATTATTTTGTAATAATAATTATTATTATAAAAATATCAATATTTATAATTACTAAGATGACATTATGATAAACGATAATTCTAATTATGATAACTTTAATATTTACGATAATTTTTAATATTATCTTTAAAATAATAATTCTATTTAAAATAATAATAATAATAATGATATTTTATAGTAACAATGATATTTCTATTAAAATGATAATTTTTGTTAAAATGATAGTTTTAATACTAACGATAATTTTAATAATAATAGTAATGATAAAAATAATAAGAACGATAATTTTATCTAAATCAATATCTTATAATATTTTAATTTCATCATGATACTCTTACCCATTATTTCCTAATCGTTTCGTTTAATTGCTTTTAATCGTCTTTTATATCGTGTTCGTAATAATGATAATAATAGTAATCAAAATAATTAGGTGTTACAAATATTTGTTTTAATTACACTAATATTAATAATGATAGTTACTATAACATTATTAGCGATAATACTAATAATTATCTTAATGATAATATAGTAATAATAATATTAACAATAACAATAACCATTTTTAAATAATGATATATATATTAATAATGATAATAATAATAATAATACCAATAATAATAATAATAATAATAATAATAATTGGATAATAATAATAATACTAATTATAACTTTAACGATAATAACGATAGTAATAATAATAAAAAATAACAATTTTTTTAATGATAAATCCTTTTATTGATAAAGATAATAATAATAATAATAATAATAATAATAATAATAATAATAATAATAATAATAATAATAATAATAATAATAAGATAAAACTAGAACGACGATAATAACGACGATAATAATAATAATCATTTTTAATAATAATACAAAAATTCGATGGACTATAACTTCAAATCCGTTCATCGAAATCATTCGATATCTAAATGAAAAGTTCTTAATTTTTCGTTAGCTTTCCAACGACATGCATATCTTATACCTTATCTCAGTCGCATATATAACTAATTCAGGATTCAACATAACCTAACTAAAGGCAATATCAAAAGTACAAATATGCATAATCCTATATACTCGAGCACTAGTCAAGGATACACTATTAGTATGTAAAAGTTAAATTATGAGTACTCACGTATCAATATTGAGATTCAATATTGCAGGAAAGGTACGTAGACGCAATGGAGATGATAAACACTATATTGACCTCACGAGCATACCCATGAACCATACCCAATCACCTCCATAGCTATAACCCATAATTTCCTTAATCCAATCCCACTCGAAAAACAATTTCAAAATCACTCGGACAGCACTCTGACGTAATATTTTATGTATACTAATAATATCTTGAAATAATACGGAGTAAATATATATATGTAAATCGATTGAGAGAGTTTAGAGAAAAATATTTTCAAGTTTCTATGAAATAATGAAACCTATTGAATTCTATTTATAATAGATTTTTGAATTATTAAAGTGAATTATTAAAGTATGAATTATTAAAGTGAATTATTAAAGTATGAATTATTAAAGTGAATTATTAAAGTATGAATTATTAAAGTGAATTATTAAAGTTAAAGTAAAGTAAAAATAAAGTAAAGGTAAAGTTTAAGTATAGTAAAAGTATAAAACTATGTACGTATAATACGCGTATAAATATATATAATATTAATTTAAATCGTTATATATATTTAATAAAATAAAATATAAATATCGTTATCTTTATCATACTGGTTAAGTAATGAGTTGTCAAAAGTGGTTCTAGATATTTATAAAAGTTATATACGTTTTAATAATAAAGTTCTTTTTAAACTGAAAACGTTTTTGTACGTTTGAAACTAAATCAAATAAATATAATAATTTTGTTTTCCAAAACCAAATATATTTTTAAGAATCATTTTGTTTAAAGGTTAAAATAATGGAAATCGTTATATCATAAAATGTTTTAGAAAAGTAGAATCATATATATTCATAATAGGTTTCAAGTTTTTAAATTACAGTTTGTTGGTGAAGCATGGGATAAAGTTCAAAGGTTAAATAAACGTATGAAATCATCTTAATGAAAAATGTCGAGTTACTTAACTTGTTGATATCCAACATCTAAGTTATTTACACTTCACGTTCTTACTTATAAATCACTTTACCATTTTTCGAATGTTGTCAAAAAGAATAGATTTCTTAAATCACAGTGGACCTCATAACATAGACCCGTAATCATATCATAATGTATCTGATAAATCAATCATTTGATATTATCTTCTAATTCCATCGATAAACATATTGAAACAAATACGTTCATGTAAAGTATTATACGTTTAATACTTTATTAATATTCTCAAGTTATAATATATATATACATATTTATTTATATATAACGGTTCGTGAATCGTCGGAATTTGGTCTAGGTTATAAAGAATGTATGAACACAATTTAAAATTCTTGAGATTTAACTTAACAAACTTTGCTTATCGTGTCGGAATAATATAAAGATAAAGTTTAAATTTGGTTGGAAATTTCCGAGTTGTCACAGTACCTACCCGTTAAAGAAATTTCGTCCCGAAATTTGAGTGGAAAGGTCGTGAATGATAATAAGTATGTTTTCATGATGCATACAGGCTGAAAATTAGAGTTTTATCATCAGCGAATAATTTGGATAAACAATCCATTTATATGAAGAGTACGAATGAAGCTAACATAGAAGAGTGAAATGAGTAAGTGTAGATTCATCTTATCATTTGACGTAGATATGATTGATTTCCAGATTTCAAGGGATTTGAAGAAAATCTTTGTAATAAGATTTGATTCTCCGGTAACAAAAGGAATTTGGATCCGCTTTAAATGCGATAGTCCATTTTAATTGTTTTGTCGGCGATTTTCTTATAAATTCACCTCCTTCATTTTCTTACAACTCACACCTTCTGTTGATGCATTTTATGCAAGTCCCTAGACATCTACCCACGTCTATTGCATGTACAACAGTTTACAGGCCACCATGATCGTTCGTTATTATCCTATCCGTGTTTGTATGTGGTTACAGCAACTGCAGGAACGAGATTTAGATGTTTGACTATGTTACACTTAGTCAGACGTCCAAGTGAAGCCTCACTCGTACGGCTGATTGGCTCATACGCACGGTTGATACTGAGCTAAGTCACAATTACAACCTAAATGAGAAGACACGAGTGAGTGATCACCCGTACGGCTGATGAAGCCAACTCGTATGTGTGATGGATGAATCGTACGGGTGAGTCAACAGCAGGGGTATATAAAGTCTTATGTTCATCATTTTAGGTTAAGCCTCTCATTTGTTACACACACTCAGATCTGGTGAGCTCCTTCGATTCTCTCTCAACCCAAATCACCCAGGTGGTGAATAATAGCTCTAGGTGTTGATCTAATCACACTTGATTTAGTTATGGTATGACTAAATTAATCCCAAAAAGCTTAACCTATTTACTAGAGGGTTTGATTCACTTATTCCGTCATTGTGTGAGTTAAATCTGTTGATTTCTAAGTTCCTAGTCATGTTTCATCACCTTCTATTCTTTCCCCCTCAACTCATATTTTAAAGTGTTCATCAATATGCTCCATCCAGTTCTGATTCTCGATATATTTATAACTTTCATATCGGTCATTCTTCTTTTTGATCTACCGCCGGAAGAATCTATTTACTTCTACTATACTCTTGGGTTTATAGTGTTTCTAGTTCTCCCGTGTCTTTATATTGCTATATGCATCGATATATATGGTTTATAATTTTTGGTTTGTCGCTGGGCTTTATATCTTCCCTTATATTTCAAAGTCTCTGTTTCTATCTTCTATAATCATTGTCATCCACAGTTAATGCTCTCTTTTATTTACTGCAATTTATACCCCAATTTCTATTTCGGAGTTTTGTCCTTTCGTTTCTTCTTCTTGCGATTAAGCACCGCTTGTAATGGTCCAGAATTCACAGATATGAATTTCGGAATGAACATTGTTAATGTTCTAGGAAGGAAATTGTGATGGCACTATCTTGAATTGTCAAATTACTAGAATACCTTGGAAAAGGCCGAATCATCAAGAAATATTTTCTTGATATTTTAGAGGTTAAATAGAATACAAGAGTCATATAACATGGCACATGATGATGTTATGATCTATGAATCATCACGTTCCATTTAAAAACTCAGCATGAATTACTGTAATATAATCACGTTGATCAAGTGTCATTATTTTATACTAACTCATGCTTCAGTTTCCAACACTACTTCAAAAACATTCATATTTTAAACTCAAAGGTTTACAGAGTATAGGAACTAAACAGTTTCCTTTTTGATGTAATACAGATAGTACAAAGAGATAAATGATTCCAGATAAGAATAGTTATGGAAATATCTTCAGAAATATGGAGGATATTTA
Source organism: Rutidosis leptorrhynchoides (assembly GCF_046630445.1). Taxonomy (NCBI): domain Eukaryota; kingdom Viridiplantae; phylum Streptophyta; class Magnoliopsida; order Asterales; family Asteraceae; genus Rutidosis; species Rutidosis leptorrhynchoides. Next base: position 575,984,174 of record NC_092333.1, on the reverse strand, counting down.
TAATGAAAGATACGATGATATCTTAGAATTTCTAATATCAGAGGATGATGAAGAATATTGTCTGTAAGGGTTTAGTGTCAGGAGCAAGGTATTCGTTAATGACTTCAGCAGACACTGAATTATTTGGATTCTTTGAAGGCAGGTTCAGTCTTTGTGATTTGTCCACAACCTCCTTCATACTTTGCTCAATCCGTTTTCCAGTTCCAAAACTTCTCTATTTCTGAGCTTTGTTAATACACTAATCTTTATCATCAAACTTTTTACTGCTAAGGTCGTTTACAGTTTTTGTTGCTTCATCAGCATTTCGAGAACTAGTTCGTGGTTCAGAGTGTTTTTCAGAAACTTCACATTCGAAGTATGTAAGCCTTGGAAATAGACGTTATGTATAACTGTTGGCGTCAACATGCTGTGAGATTTCAAAATACTGATTGCTAATTCCCAATGATTCGTATAGTAATTCTCGTTACAAGAGGCAGATGAGTAAATGATGAGGTTTCGATAAATATAAAGATTCTTCGGAATGCCCAAGATCAGTGAAGTTGTTGGTAAGTTTATTGCTAATGTGGTGGAATATGAAAGGTTCTCCGGTAACAAAAGGGTAATCACATATATCAAAATTATGATAAGGCTACTCCGAATGAAAAATCGAAGTTGTCTTGCTGGAGCTGTGATATAATTTGCTACTTTGCAAAGGAATTGCAAGGTTATTTTTGCTAATAAATGCCAAAAGATCTGACACAGATATGTGTTGAATTATGACTTTGGTTTTGAGAGCTTTTTAAGTACATAACTGTGGGTAATATGTGGTTGGATCATCATCTCGATTGCTCATTATTTGAAGTGTCTTCAGAGATTTTCGAAGGGTTTGAACACAGATTGTAATTGTTTGTATACATTTGATGTTCTAACACACTTTTGAAGTCAAAGTATAGCTTTGAAAGATGTAGGAATCTAAAAGTGATGGTACCGGTTATATCTCGAATTGAATTCTGAGATTTTAAAATCAGAATATGTAATTGGGTTTGAATGAGTATGATTGTTTTGATTTGTATGAAAGAATGTATATTATTGTGAAAGTAGGAAGTATAATTGATAATTTGCTTAATCTGATTCGAAGAATGTAACATATTAATTGTGAATTTATATATATCTCTCGGGTATTACCTACCCGTTAAAAAATTTTCACAATTAATATTTTGTACATAATAATTTTATTACAGTCTTTATGAAAATATATATGTATATATTCTCCTCAGATGTAACATAGATTTTAATGAGTTAATACTAAATTAAACTCATTCGATTTACGGTTAGAACTAGAAGTGAATAATTCCTTGAAGGCTTTAGAGGTTACATAAGTATTTCTTCAATAATATTGAAATTATGAATCAATACTTCGTTATTTGTTGAGATGTGATGTTGGTTTTCGTTAAATTCTTGTGAACTTCGCAAAGTACGAATGATGTTATCTGAAAAGTTTCGATTACATCAATGATGAAGTGTAAAATCAAATATATACTTGATTTATTAGGAATTGGAATTTGTTGATTTGAGACAGAGATTGTAGTTAACGATGGTTAAGTCACGGGCGAGGGACGTACATTATTGCATATTTGTAATATGAATTAATCGAGTAGTTAAGATTCACACACAATAGCTTAGCACGGAAAGATTTATTTTTTATTTCAAAATATATATATAAAATATATATATAATTTCTTCAGAGGGAATGAGTTAATTCTTCATAACTTGTTGATACAATATACACGTTATTGATTCGTAATGATGTCCACAGTGATTCTTGAACTGACGGAGTTTGTGATATTATAGGTGTTGTTGATTCTGATGTTGACTGTACTGACGATGCTGGTGACGTTGACGGTACTGTTGATGCTGTTGGTAAAACAAGTTTAACTTGTTAATCACACACCATTTTTTTTCAGGGTTTCTACTCTTCCTTCTATCATTTTGGTTCGCTTAACTGATTTTTGGTTAGGGCTAGATTAGATAATCTCTAAGACTTTAGAGATTATATAATCGCCGCGGAATGTTTCTCCAATGAAGTTATGAATTAATACTTCGTCAGTTATTGTTGTTGGTACTCCTTGGTATCTATGGTGCGTATGACGTTGATACTAGTGGGACAGATTGTGAAGTTGAGGTTTACAACGTGGTTGTGGTTGGAGGTGGTAATGGTACTGTTGGTGTTGATGATGGTGGTACTGGTTATGCTGCTGGTGCTGCTGCTGGTGTTTGTAATCTCTGCACCATATTCTCCAAAGCCACTACCCGAGCGCGAAGTTCGTTGACTTCTTCTATTATTCCAGGATGATTGTCGGTCGGAACGAGCGGATAAATAAAATCTAGAATTTGATGTAGTATATAATCATGACGAGATACCCTGGAAATGAGAGAGAAAATGGTGTCTCGAACAGGTTCGCCGGTAAGTGCTTCAGGTTCTTCGCCAAGAGGGCAATGTGGTGGATGGAAAGGATCGCCTTCTTCTTGTTTCCAATGATTGAAGAGGCTACGAACCCATCCCCAATTCATCCAGAATAGGTGATGACTGATTGGTTGATCCATTCCGGTCACACTGCTTTCGGAGCTTGAGTGAGATTCCATTTCAGAATCCGAGTGACTTGAACTGATGACAAATTCCATTTCGTACGATTGGATAAAGGATTTTCGATATAAAATGATTTTTCGGCTATCGGGTGGTATTCTATTTACATAGGATATCTATATATAGATATCAAAAGATTTCATAGATTACGGAGGAATTTGCGGGATATGTCAGGCAAAGTTTAAAGTAACAGATACGATAAGATATGATTTAGCAGATACGCTAAGATATGAATTTTGTCTATACACTACTCATGCAATTAATGTAGCAAGATGTGTCTAGACTGTAGTGACCCGAACTTTTCCATGTTTATATATATTAATTGAGATTGATATTTACATGATTAAATGTTTCCAACATGTTAAGCAATCAAACTTGTTAAGACTTGATTAATTGAAATATGTTTCATATAGACAATTGACCACCCAAGTTGACCGGTGATTTACGAACGTTAAAACTTGTAAAAACTATATGATGACATATATATGGATATATATATATAGTTAACATGATACTATGATAAGTAAACATATCATTAAGTATATTAACAATGAACTACATATGTAAAAACAAGACTACTAACTTAATGATTTTTAAACGAGACATATATGTAACGATTATCGTTGTAAAGACATTTAATGTATATATATCATATTAAGAGATATTCATACATGATAATATCATGATAATATAATAATTTAAAATCTCATTTGATATTATAAACATTGGGTTAACAACATTTAACAAGATCGTTAACCTAAAGGTTTCAAAACAACACTTACATGTAACGACTAACGATGACTTAACGACTCAGTTAAAATGTATATACATGTAGTGTTTTAATATGTATTTATACACTTTTGAAAGACTTCAATACACTTATCAAAATACTTCTACTTAACAAAAATGCTTACAATTACATCCTCGTTCAGTTTCATCAACAATTCTACTCGTATGCACCCGTATTCGTACTCGTACAATACACAGCTTTTAGATGTATGTACTATTGGTATATACACTCCAATTATCAGCTCTTAGCAGCCCATGTGAGTCACCTAACACATGTGGGAACTATTATTTGGCAACTAGCATGAAATATCTCATAAAATTACAAAAAAATGAGTAATCATTCATGACTTATTTACATGAAAACAAAATTACATATCCTTTATATCTAATCCATACACCAACGACCAAAAACACCTACAAACACTTTCATTCTACAATTTTCTTCATCTAATTAATCTCTCTCAAGTTCTATCTTCAAGTTCTAAGTGTTCTTCATATATTCTACAAGTTCTAGTCACATAAAATCAAGAATACTTTCAAGTTTGCTAGCTCACTTCCAATCTTGTAAGGTGATCATCCAACCTTAAGAAATCTTTGTTTCTTACAGTAGGTTATCATTCTAATACAAGGTAATAATCATATTCAAACTTTGGTTCAATTTCTATAACTATAACAATCTTATTTCAAGTGATGATCTTACTTGAACTTGTTTTCGTGTCATGATTCTGCTTCAAGAACTTCGAGCCATCCAAGGATCCGTTGAAGCTAGATCCATTTTTCTCTTTTCCAGTAGGTTTATCCAAGGAACTTAAGGTAGTAATGATGTTCATAACATCATTCTATTCATACATATAAAGCTATCTTATTCGAAGGTTTAAACTTGTAATCACTAGAACATAGTTTAGTTAATTCTAAACTTGTTCGCAAACAAAAGTTAATCCTTCTAACTTAACTTTTAAAATCAACTAAACACATGTTCTATATCTATATGATATGCTAACTTAATGATTTAAAACCTGGAAACACGAAAAACACCGTAAAACTGGATTTACGCCGTCGTAGTAACACCGCGGGCTGTTTTGGGTTAGTTAATTAAAAACTATGATAAACTTTGATTTAAAAGTTGTTATTCTGAGAAAATGATTTTTATTATGAACATGAAACTATATCCAAAAATTATGGTTAAACTCAAAGTGGAAGTATGTTTTCTAAAATGGTCATCTAGACGTCGTTCTTTCGACTGAAATGACTACCTTTACAAAAACGACTTGTAACTTATTTTTCCGACTATAAACCTATACTTTTTCTGTTTAGATTCATAAAATAGAGTTCAATATGAAACCATAGCAATTTGATTCACTCAAAACGGATTTAAAATGAAGAAGTTATGGGTAAAACAAGATTGGATAATTTTTCTCATTTTAGCTACGTGAAAATTGGTAACAAATCTATTCCAACCATAACTTAATCAACTTGTATTGTATATTATGTAATCTTGAGATACCATAGACACGTATACAATGTTTCGACCTATCATGTCGACACATCTATATATATTTCGGAACAACCATAGACACTCTATATGTGAATGTTGGAGTTAGGTATACAGGGTTGAGGTTGATTCCAAAATATATATAGTTTGAGTTGTGATCAATACTGAGATACGTATACACTGGGTCGTGGATTGATTCAAGATAATATTTATCGATTTATTTCTGTACATCTAACTGTGGACAACTAGTTGTAGGTTACTAACGAGGACAGCTGACTTAATAAACTTAAAACATCAAAATATATTAAAAGTGTTGTAAATATATTTTGAACATACTTTAATATACATGTATATATTGTTATAGGTTCGTGAATCAACAGTGGCCAAGTCTTACTTCTCGACGAAGTAAAAATCTGTGAAAGTGAGTTATAGTCCCACTTTTAAAATCTAATATTTTTGGGATGAGAATACATGCAGGTTTTATAAATGATTTACAAAATAGACACAAGTACGTGAAACTACATTCTATGGTTGAATTATCGAAATCGAATATGCCCCTTTTTATTAAGTCTGGTAATCTAAGAATTAGGGAACATACACCCTAATTGACGCGAATCCTAAAGATAGATCTATTGGGCCTAACAAACCCCATCCAAAGTACTGGATGCTTTAGTACTTCGAAATTTATATCATATCCGAAGGGTGTCCCGGAATGATGGGGATATTCTTATATATGCATCTTGTTAATGTCGGTTACCAGGTGTTCACCATATGAATGATTTTTATCTCTATGTATGGGATGTGTATTGAAATATGAAATCTTGTGGTCTATTGTTACGATTTGATATATATAGGTTAAACCTATAACTCACCAACATTTTTGTTGACGTTTAAAGCATGTTTATTCTCAGGTGAATATTAAGAGCTTCCGCTGTTGCATACTAAAATAAGGACAAGATTTGGAGTCCATGTTTGTATGATATTATGTAAAAACTGCATTCAAGAAACTGATTTCGATGTAACATATTTGTATTGTAAACCATTATGTAATGGTCGTGTGTAAACAGGATATTTTAGATTATCATTATTTGATAATCTACGTAAAGCTTTTTAAACCTTTATTTATGAAATAAAGGTTATGGTTTGTTTTAAAAATGAATGCAGTCTTTGAAAAACGTCTCATATAGAGGTCAAAACCTCGCAACGAAATCAATTAATATGGAACGTTTTTAATCAATAAGAACGGGACATTTCATAGACTAATAATGATAAGCAGGTAATTTCCTATGGATGATAAGCAGATGATTTCCGACTAGAAATGATAAGCAAAACTTTTGACATGCAGACACGGTCGAAGTCCAGACTCACTAATGCATCCTAACGACTTATCAGTTAGACACACTAATGCAGACCTGGTTCGCTAAGACCAAACGCTCTGATACCAACTGAAAGAACCCGTTCATATACATTATAAACGATTCACAATAGTTGATTACATTGCGAGATATTTGACCTCTATATGATACATTTTACAAACATTGCATTCGTTTTTAAAAGACAATCTTTCTTTACATCAAAAATTGACAGGCATGCATACCATTTCATAATATTCACTATCCAACTATAAATTGATTTAATAATAATCTTTGATGAACTCAATGACTCGAATGCAACGTTCTTCGAAATATGCTATGAAAGACTCCAAGTAATATCTTTAAAATGAGCAAATGCACAGCGGAAGATTTCTTTAACACCTGAGAATAAACATGCTTTAAAATGTCAACCAAAAGGTTGGTGAGTTCATTAGTTTATCATAATCATTTATTTCCATCATTTTAATAGACCACAAGAATTTCATTTCCAGTTCTCATAAATATACGTCCCATGCATAGAGACAAAAAATAATCATTAATATGGTGAACACCTGGTAACCGACATTAACTAGATACATATAAGAATATCCCCTATCATTCCGGGATCCTCCTTCGGACATGATATAATTTTGAAGTACTAAAGCATCCGGTACTTTGGATGGGGTTTGTTAGGTCCAATAGATCTATCTTTAGGATTCGCGTCAATTAGGGTGTCTGTTCCCTAATTCTTAGATTACCAGACTTTAATAAAAAGGGGCATATTCGATTTCGATAATTCAACCATAGAATGTAGTTTCAATTACTTGTGTCTATTTCGTCAAACATTTATAAAAGCGCATGTATTCTCAGTCCCAAAAATATAAAGGGTAAAAAGGCAAATGAAACTCACCATACTGTATTTCGTAGTAAAAATACATATAACGTCATTGAACAAGTGCAAGGTTGGCCTCGGATTCACGAACCTAAATTAATTATATATATTTATGTGTTGGTCAATATTTGTCTAACAAATTAGATCAAGTCATAGTGTACCACAATCCTAATGCTCGAGACTAATATGCAAAAGTCAACAAAAGTAAATTTGACTCAAAATAATTTCCAAAAATCTATACATGATTAATATATAGTTTAAATATCGTCGTTTTATATTTTTAAATATTTTTAAAAGATTTATTAGAGTAAATAATATAATTTATTTATTAATAAATAAAATTTTATATTATATTTATATAATAAAATATACTTTTATATATATTAAGTAATAAAATTTATAGGGTTCATTTAATATTATAAAGATAATATGATAGGTATTATTAAAGTAAGTTATTACACGTAGTAAAATATGTTTGTATCAAATATTTATTTGATAAAATAATATCTATAATGATAGTAAGTAAAAGTTGTATTATTTTGTAATAATAATTATTATTATAAAAATATCAATATTTATAATTACTAAGATGACATTATGATAAACGATAATTCTAATTATGATAACTTTAATATTTACGATAATTTTTAATATTATCTTTAAAATAATAATTCTATTTAAAATAATAATAATGATATTTTATAGTAACAATGACATTTCTATTAAAATGATAATTTTTGTTAAAATGATAGTTTTAATACTAACGATAATTTTAATAATAATAGTAATGATAAAAATAATAAGAACGATAATTTTATCTAAATCAATATCTTATAATATTTTAATTTCATCATGATACTCTTACCCATTATTTCCTAATCGTTTCGTTTAATTGCTTTTAATCGTCTTTTATATCGTGTTCGTAATAATGATAATAATAGTAATCAAAATAATTAGGTGTTACAAATATTTGTTTTAATTACACTAATATTAATAATGATAGTTACTATAACATTATTAGCGATAATACTAATAATTATCTTAATGATAATATAGTAATAATAATATTAACAATAACAATAACCATTTTTAAATAATGATATATATATTAACAATGATAATAATAATAATAATACCAATAATAATAATAATAATAATAATAATAATAATAATAATAATAATAATAATAATAATAATAATAATTGGATAATAATAATAATACTAATTATAACTTTAACGATAATAATGATAGTAATAATAATAAAAAATAACAATTTTTTTAATGATAAATCCTTTTATTGATAAAGATAATAATAATAATAATAATAATAATAATAAGATAAAACTAGAACGACGATAATAACGACGATAATAATAATCATTTTTAATAATAATACAAAAATTCGATGGACTATAACTTCAAATCCGTTCATCGAAATCATTCGATATCTAAATGAAAAGTTCTTAATTTTTCGTTAGCTTTCCAACGACATGCATATCTTATACCTTATCTCAGTCGCATATATAACTAATTCAGGATTCAACATAACCTAACTAAAGGCAATATCAAAAGTACAAATATGCATAATCCTATATACTCGAGCACTAGTCAAGGATACACTATTAGTATGTAAAAGTTAAATTATGAGTACTCACGTATCAATATTGAGATTCAATATTGCAGGAAAGGTACGTAGACGCAATTGAGATGATAAACACTATATTGACCTCACGAGCATACCCATGAACCATACCCAATCACCTCCATAGCTATAACCCATAATTTCCTTAATCCAATCCCACTCGAAAAACAATTTCAAAATCACTCGGACAGCACTCTGACGTAATATTTTATGTATACTAATAATATCTTGAAATAATACGGAGTAAATATATATATGTAAATCGATTGAGAGAGTTTAGAGAAAAATATTTTCAAGTTTCTATGAAATAATAAAACCTATTGAATTCTATTTATAATAGATTTTTGAATTATTAAAGTGAATTATTAAAGTATGAATTATTAAAGTGAATTATTAAAGTATGAATTATTAAAGTGAATTATTAAAGTATGAATTATTAAAGTGAATTATTAAAGTTAAAGTAAAGTAAAAATAAAGTAAAGGTAAAGTTTAAGTATAGTAAAAGTATAAAACTATGTACGTATAATACGCGTATAAATATATATAATATTAATTTAAATCGTTATATATATTTAATAAAATAAAATATAAATATCGTTATCTTTATCATACTGGTTAAGTAATGAGTTGTCAAAAGTGGTTCTAGATATTTATAAAAGTTATATACGTTTTAATAATAAAGTTCTTTTTAAACTGAAAACGTTTTTGTACGTTTGAAACTAAATCAAATAAATATAATAATTTTGTTTTCCAAAACCAAATATATTTTTAAGAATTATTTTGTTTAAAGATTAAAATAATGGAAATCGTTATATCATAAAATGTTTTAGAAAAGTAGAATCATATATATTCATAATAGGTTTCAAGTTTTTAAATTACAGTTTGTTGGTGAAGCATGGGATAAAGTTCAAAGGTTAAATAAACGTATGAAATCATCTTAATGAAAAATGTCGAGTTACTTAACTTGTCGATATCCAACATCTAAGTTATTTACACTTCACGTTCTTACTTATAAATCACTTTACCATTTTTCGAATGTTGTCAAAAAGAATAGATTTCTTAAATCACAGTGGACCTCATAACATAGACCCGTAATCATATCATAATGTATCTGATAAATCAATCATTTGATATTATCTTCTAATTCCATCGATAAACATATTGAAACAAATACGTTCATGTAAAGTATTATACGTTTAATACTTTATTAATATTCTCAAGTTATAATATATATATACATATTTATTTATATATAACGGTTCGTGAATCGTCGGAATTTGGTCTAGGTTATAAAGAATGTATGAACACAATTTAAAATTCTTGAGATTTAACTTAACAAACTTTGCTTATCGTGTCGGAATAATATAAAGATAAAGTTTAAATTTGGTTGGAAATTTCCGAGTTGTCACAGTACCTACCCGTTAAAGAAATTTCGTCCCGAAATTTGAGTGGAAAGGTCGTGAATGATAATAAGTATGTTTTCATGATGCATACAGGCTAAAAATTAGAGTTTTATCATCAGCGAATAATTTGGATAAACAATCCATTTATATGAAGAGTACGAATGAAGCTAACATAGAAGAGTGAAATGAGTAAGTGTAGATTCATCTTATCATTTGACGTAGATATGATTGATTTCCAGATTTCAAGGGATTTGAAGAAAATCTTTGTAATAAGATTTGATTCTCCGGTAACAAAAGGAATTTGGATCCGCTTTAAATGCGATAGTCCATTTTAATTGTTTTGTCGGAGATTTTCTTATAAATTCACCTCCTTCGTTTTCTTACAACTCACACCTTCTGTTGATGCATTTTATGCAAGTCCCTAGACATCTACCCACGTCTATTGCAGGTACAACAGTTTACAGGCCACCATGATCGTTCGTTATTATCCTATCCGTGTTTGTATGTGGTTACAGCAACTGCAGGAACGAGATTTAGATGTTTGACTATGTTACACTTAGTCAGACGTCCAAGTGAAGCCTCACTCGTACGGCTGATTGGCTCATACGCACGGTTGATACTGAGCTAAGTCACAATTACAACCTAAATGAGAAGACACGAGTGAGTGATCACCCGTACGGCTGATGAAGCCAACTCGTATGTGTGATGGATGAATCGTACGGGTGAGTCAATAGCAGGGGTATATAAAGTCTTATGTTCATCATTTTAGGTTAAGCCTCTCATTTGTTACACACACTCAGATCTGGTGAGCTCCTTCGATTCTCTCTCAACCCAAATCACCCAGGTGGTGAATAATAGCTCTAGGTGTTGATCTAATCACACTTGATTTAGTTATGGTATGACTAAATTAATCCCAAAAAGCTTAACCTATTTACTAGAGGGTTTGATTCACTTATTCCGTCATTGTGTGAGTTAAATCTGTTGATTTCTAAGTTCCTAGTCATGTTTCATCACCTTCTATTCTTTCCCCCTCAACTCATATTTTAAAGTGTTCATCAATATGCTCCATCCAGTTCTGATTCTCGATATATTTATAACTTTCATATCGGTCATTCTTCTTTTTGATCTACCGCCGGAAGAATCTATTTACTTCTACTATACTCTTGGGTTTATAGTGTTTCTAGTTCTCCCGTGTCTTTATATTGCTATATGCATCGATATATATGGTTTATAATTTTTGGTTTGTCGCTGGGCTTTATATCTTCCCTTATATTTCAAAGTCTCTGTTTCTATCTTCTATAATCATTGTCATCCACAGTTAATGCTCTCTTTTATTTGCTGCAATTTATACCCCAATTTCTATTTCGGAGTTTTGTCCTTTCGTTTCTTCTTCTTGCGATTAAGCACCGCTTGTAATGGTCCAGAATTCACAGATATGAATTTCGGAATGAACATTGTTAATGTTCTAGGAAGGAAATTGTGATGGCACGATCTTGAATTGTCAAATTACTAGAATACCTTGGAAAAGGCCGAATCATCAAGAAATATTTTCTTGATATTTTAGAGGTTAAATAGAATACAAGAGTCGTATAACATGGCACATGATGATGTTATGATCTATGAATCATCACGTTCCATTTAAAAACTCAGCATGAATTACTGTAATATAATCACGTTGATCAAGTGTCATTATATTATACTAACTCATGCTTCAGTTTCCAACACTACTTCAAAAACATTCATATTTTAAACTCAAAGGTTTACAGAGTATAGGAACTAAACAGTTTCCTTTTTGATGTAATACAGATAGTGCAAAGAGATAAATGATTCCAGATAAGAATAGTTATGGAAATATCTTCAGAAATATGGAGGATATTTATAATGAAAGATACGATGATATCTTAGAATTTCTAATATCAGAGGATGATAAAGAATATTGTCTGTAAGGGTTTAGTGTCAGGAGCAAGGTATTCGTTAATGACTTCAGCAGACACTGAATTATTTGGATTCTTTGAAGGCAGGTTCAGTCTTTGTGATTTGTCCACAACCTCCTTCATACTTTGCTCAATCCGTTTTCCAGTTCCAAAACTTCTCTATTTCTGAGCTTTGTTAATACACTAATCTTTATCATCAAACTTTTTACTGCTAAGGTCGTTTACAGTTTTTGTTGCTTCATCAGCATTTCGAGAACTAGTTCGTGGTTCAGAGTGTTTTTCAGAAACTTCACATTCGAAGTATGTAAGCCTTGGAAATAGACGTTATGTATAACTGTTGGCGTCAACATGCTGTGAGATTTCAAAATACTGATTGCTAATTCCCAATGATTCGTATAGTAATTCTCGTTACAAGAGGCAGATGAGTAAATGATGAGGTTTCGATAAATATAAAGATTCTTCGGAATGCCCAAGATCAGTGAAGTTGTTGGTAAGTTTATTGCTAATGTGGTGGAATATGAAAGGTTCTCCTGTAACAAAAGGGTAATCACATATATCAAAATTATGATAAGGCTACTCCGAATGAAAAATCGAAGTTGTCTTGCTGGAGCTGTGATATAATTTGCTACTTTGCAAAGGAATTGCAAGGTTATTTTTGCTAATAAATGCCAAAAGATCTGACACAGATATGTGTTGAATTATGACTTTGGTTTCGAGAGCTTTTTAAGTACATAACTGTGGGTAATATGTGGTTGGATCATCATCTCGATTGCTCATTATTTGAAGTGTCTTCAGAGATTTTCGAAGGGTTTGAACACAGATTGTAATTGTTTGTATACATTTGATGTTCTAACACACTTTTGAAGTCAAAGTATAGCTTTGAAAGATGTAGGAATCTAAAAGTGATGGTACCGGTTATATCTCGAATTGAATTCTGAGATTTTAAAATCAGAATATGTAATTGGGTTTGAATGAGTATGATTGTTTTGATTTCTATGAAAGAATGTATATTATTGTGAAAGTAGGAAGTATAATTGATAATTTGCTTAATCTGATTCGAAGAATGTAACATATTAATTGTGAATTTATATATATCTCTCGGGTATTACCTACCCGTTAAAAAATTTTCACAATTAATATTTTGTACATAATAATTTTATTACAGTCTTTATGAAAATATATATGTATATATTCTCCTCAGATGTAACATAGATTTTAATGAGTTAATACTAAATTAAACTCATTCGATTTACGGTTAGAACTAGAATTGAATAATTCCTTGAAGGCTTTAGAGGTTACATAAGTATTTCTTCAATAATATTGAAATTATGAATCAATACTTCGTTATTTGTTGAGATGTGATGTTGGTTTTCGTTAAATTCTTGTGAACTTCGCAAAGTACGAATGATGTTATCTGAAAAGTTTCGATTACATCAATGATGAAGTGTAAAATCAAATATATACTTGATTTATTAGGAATTGGAATTTGTTGATTTGAGACAGAGATTGTAGTTAACGATGGTTAAGTCACGGGCGAGGGACGTACATTATTGCATATTTGTAATATGAATTAATCGAGTAGTTAAGATTCACACACAATAGCTTAGCACGGAAAGATTTATTTTTTATTTCAAAATATATATATAAAATATATATATAATTTCTTCAGAGGGAATGAGTTAATTCTTCATAACTTGTTGATACAATATACACGTTATTGATTCGTAATGATGTCCACAGTGATTCTTGAACTGACGGATTTTGTGATATTATAGGTGTTGTTGATTCTGATGTTGACTGTACTGACGATGCTGGTGACGTTGACGGTACTGTTGATGCTGTTGGTAAAACAAGTTTAACTTGTTAATCACACACCATTTTTTTCAGGGTTTCTACTCTTCCTTCTATCATTTTGGTTCGCTTAACTGATTTTTGGTTAGGGCTAGATTAGATAATCTCTAAGACTTTAGAGATTATATAATCGCCGCGGAATGTTTCTCCAATGAAGTTATGAATTAATACTTCGTCAGTTATTGTTGTTGGTACTCCTTGGTATCTATGGTGCGTATGACGTTGATACTAGTGGGACAGATTGTGAAGTTGAGGTTTACAACGTGGTTGTGGTTGGAGGTGGTAATGGTACTGTTGGCGTTGATGATGGTGGTACTGGTTATGCTGCTGGTGCTGCTGCTGGTGTTTGTAATCTCTGCACCATATTCTCCAAAGCCACTACCCGAGCGCGAAGTTCGTTGACTTCTTCTATTATTCCAGGATGATTGTCGGTCGGAACGAGCGGATAAATAAAATCTAGAATTTGATGTAGTATATAATCATGACGAGATACCCCGGAAATGAGAGAGAAAATGGTGTCTCGAACAGGTTTGCCGGTAAGTGCTTCAGGTTCTTCGCCAAGAGGGCAATGTGGTGGATGGAAAGGATCGTCTTCTTCTTGTTTCCAATGATTGAAGAGGCTACGAACCCATCCCCAATTCATCCAGAATAGGTGATGACTGATTGGTTGATCCATTCTGGTCACACTGCTTTCGGAGCTTGAGTGAGATTCCATTTCAGAATCCGAGTGACTTGAACTGATGACAAATTCCATTTCGTACGATTGGATAAAGGATTTTCGATATAAAATGATTTTTCGGCTATCGGGTGGTATTCTATTTACATAGGATATCTATATATAGATATCAAAAGATTTCATAGATTACGGAGGAATTTGCGGGATATGTCAGGCAAAGTTTAAAGTAACAGATACGATAAGATATGATTTAGCAGATACGCTAAGATATGAATTTTGTCTATACACTACTCATGCAATTAATGTAGCAAGATGTGTCTAGACTGTAGTGACCCGAACTTTTCCATGTTTATATATATTAATTGAGATTGATATTTACATGATTAAATGTTTCCAACATGTTAAGCAATCAAACTTGTTAAGACTTGATTAATTGAAATATGTTTCATATAGACAATTGACCACCCAAGTTGACCGGTGATTCACGAACGTTAAAACTTGTAAAAACTATATGATGACATATATATGGATATATATATAGTTAACATGATACTATGATAAGTAAACATATCATTAAGTATATTAACAATGAACTACATATGTAAAAACAAGACTACTAACTTAATGATTTTTAAACGAGACATATATGTAACGATTATCGTTGTAAAGACATTTAATGTATATATATCATATTAAGAGATATTCATACATGATAATATCATGATAATATCATGATAATATAATAATTTAAAATCTCATTTGATATTATAAACATTGGGTTAACAACATTTAACAAGATCGATAACCTAATGGTTTCAAAACAACACTTACATGTAACGACTAACGATGACTTAACGACTCAGTTAAAATGTATATACATGTAGTGTTTTAATATGTATTTATACACTTTTGAAAGACTTCAATACACTTATCAAAATACTTCTACTTAACAAAAATGCTTACAATTACATCCTCGTTCAGTTTCATCAACAATTCTACTCGTATGCACCCGTATTCGTACTCGTACAATACACAGCTTTTAGATGTATGTACTATTGGTATATACACTCCAATGATCAGCTCTTAGCAGCCCATGTGAGTCACCTAACACATGTGGGAACCATCATTTGGCAACTAGCATGAAATATCTCATAAAATTACAAAAAAATGAGTAATCATTCATGACTTATTTACATGAAAACAAAATTACATATCCTTTATATCTAATCCATACACCAACGACCAAAAACACCTACAAACACTTTCATTCTTCAATTTTATTCATCTAATTAATCTCTCTCAAGTTCTATCTTCAAGTTCTAAGTGTTCTTCATATATTCTACAAGTTCTAGTCACATAAAATCAAGAATACTTTCAAGTTTGCTAGCTCACTTCCAATCTTGTAAGGTGATCATCCAACCTCAAGAAATCTTTGTTTATTACAGTAGGTTATCATTCTAATACAAGGTAATAATCATATTCAAACTTTGGTTCAATTTCTATAACTATAACAATCTTATTTCAAGTGATGATCTTACTTGAACTTGTTTTCGTGTCATGATTCTGCTTCAAGAACTTCGAGCCATCCAAGGATCCGTTGAAGCTAGATCCATTTTTCTCTTTTCCAGTAGGTTTATCCAAGGAACTTAAGGTAGTAATGATGTTCATAACATCATTCTATTCATACATATAAAGCTATCTTATTCGAAGGTTTAAACTTGTAATCACTAGAACATAGTTTAGTTAATTCTAAACTTGTTCGCAAACAAAAGTTAATCCTTCTAACTTAACTTTTAAAATAAACTAAACACATGTTCTATATCTATATGATATGCTAACTTAATGATTTAAAACCTGGAAACACGAAAAACACCGTAAAACTGGATTTACGCCGTCGTAGTAACACCGCGGGCTGTTTTGGGTTAGTTAATTAAAAACTATGATAAACTTTGATTTAAAAGTTGTTATTCTGAGAAAATGATTTTTATTATGAACATGAAACTATATCCAAAAATTATGGTTAAACTCAAAGTGGAAGTATGTTTTCTAAAATGGTCATCTAGACGTCGTTCTTTCGACTGAAATGACTACCTTTACAAAAATGACTTGTAACTTATTTTTTCGACTATAAACCTATACTTTTTCTGTTTAGATTCATAAAATAGAGTTCAATATGAAACCATAGCAATTTGATTCACTCAAAACGGATTTAAAATGAAGAAGTTATGGGTAAAACAAGATTGGATAATTTTTCTCATTTTAGCTACGTGAAAATTGGTAACAAATCTATTCCAACCATAACTTAATCAACTTGTATTGTATATTATGTAATCTTGAGATACCATAGACACGTATACAATGTTTCGACCTATCATGTCGACACATCTATATATATTTCGGAACAACCATAGACACTCTATATGTGAATGTTGGAGTTAGCTATACAGGGTTGAGGTTGATTGCAAAATATATATAGTTTGAGTTGTGATCAATACTGAGATACGTATACACTGGGTCGTGGATTGATTCAAGATAATATTTATCGATTTATTTCTGTACATCTAACTGTGGACAACTAGTTGTAGGTTACTAACGAGGACAGCTGACTTAATAAACTTAAAACATCAAAATATATTAAAAGTGTTGTAAATATATTTTGAACATACTTTAATATACATGTATATATTGTTATAGGTTCGTGAATCAACAGTGGCCAAGTCTTACTTCTCGACGAAGTAAAAATCTGTGAAAGTGAGTTATAGTCCCACTTTTAAAATCTAATATTTTTGGGATGAGAATACATGCAGGTTTTATAAATGATTTACAAAATAGACACAAGTACGTGAAACTACATTCTATGGTTGAATTATCGAAATCGAATATGCCCCTTTTTATTAAGTCTGGTAATCTAAGAATTAGGGAACAGACACCCTAATTGACGCGAATCCTAAAGATAGATCTATTGGGCCTAACAAACCCCATCCAAAGTACTGGATGCTTTAGTACTTCGAAATTTATATCATATCCGAAGGGTGTCCCGGAATGATGGGGATATTCTTATATATGCATCTTGTTAATGTCGGTTACCAGGTGTTCACCATATGAATGATTTTTATCTCTATGTATGGGATGTGTATTGAAATATGAAATCTTGTGGTCTATTGTTACGATTTGATATATATAGGTTAAACCTATAACTCACCAACATTTTTGTTGACGTTTAAAGCATGTTTATTCTCAGGTGAATATTAAGAGCTTCCGCTGTTGCATACTAAAATAAGGACAAGATTTGGAGTCCATGTTTGTATGATATTATGTAAAAACTGCATTCAAGAAACTGATTTCGATGTAACATATTTGTATTGTAAACCATTATGTAATGGTCGTGTGTAAACAGGATATTTTAGATAATCATTATTTGATAATCTACGTAAAGCTTTTTAAACCTTTATTTATGAAATAAAGGTTATGGTTTGTTTTAAAAATGAATGCAGTCTTTGAAAAACGTCTCATATAGAGGTCAAAACCTCGCAACGAAATCAATTAATATGGAACGTTTTTAATCAATAAGAACGGGACATTTCATAGACTAATAATGATAAGCAGGTAATTTCCTATGGATGATAAGCAGATGATTTTCGACTAGAAATGATAAGCAAAACTTTTGACATGCAGACACGGTCGAAGTCCAGACTCACTAATGCATCCTAACGACTTATCAGTTAGACACACTAATGCAGACCTGGTTCGCTAAGACCAAACGCTCTGATACCAACTGAAAGAACCCGTTCATATACATTATAAACGATTCACAATAGTTGATTACATTGCGAGATATTTGACCTCTATATGATACATTTTACAAACATTGCATTCGTTTTTAAAAGACAATCTTTCTTTACATCAAAAATTGACAGGCATGCATACCATTTCATAATATTCACTATCCAACTATAAATTGATTTAATAATAATCTTTGATGAACTCAATGAATCGAATGCAACGTTCTTCGAAATATGCTATGAAAGACTCCAAGTAATATCTTTAAAATGAGCAAATGCACAGCGGAAGATTTCTTTAACACCTGAGAATAAACATGCTTTAAAGTGTCAACCAAAAGGTTGGTGAGTTCATTAGTTTATCATAATCATTTATTTCCATCATTTTAATAGACCACAAGAATTTCATTTCCAGTTCTCATAAATATACATCCCATGCATAGAGACAAAAAATAATTATTAATATGGTGAACACCTGGTAACCGACATTAACTAGATACATATAAGAATATCCCCTATCATTCTGGGATCCTCCTTCGGACATGATATAATTTCGAAGTACTAAAGCATCCGGTACTTTGGATGGGGTTTGTTAGGTCCAATAGATCTATCTTTAGGATTCGCGTCAATTAGGGTGTCTGTTCCCTAATTCTTAGATTACCAGACTTTAATAAAAAGGGGCATATTCGATTTCGATAATTCAACCATAGAATGTAATTTCAATTACTTGTGTCTATTTCGTCAAACATTTATAAAAGCGCATGTATTCTCAGTCCCAAAAATATAAAGGGTAAAAAGGCAAATGAAACTCACCATACTGTATTTCGTAGTAAAAATACATATAACGTCATTGAACAAGTGCAAGGTTGGCCTCGGATTCACGAACCTAAATTAATTATATATATTTATGTGTTGGTCAATATTTGTCTAACAAATTAGATCAAGTCATAGTGTACCACAATCCTAATGCTCGAGACTAATATGCAAAAGTCAACAAAAGTAAATTTGACTCAAAATAATTTCCAAAAATCTATACATGATTAATATATAGTTTAAATATCGTCGTTTTATATTTTTAAATATTTTTAAAAGATTTATTAGAGTAAATAATATAATTTATTTATTAATAAATAAAATTTTATATTATATTTATATAATAAAATATACTTTTATATATATTAAGTAATAAAATTTATAGGGTTCATTTAATATTATAAAGATAATATGATAGGTATTATTAAAGTAAGTTATTACACGTAGTAAAATATGTTTGTATCAAATATTTATTTGATAAAATAATATCTATAATGATAGTAAGTAAAAGTTGTATTATTTTGTAATAATAATTATTATTATAAAAATATCAATATTTATAATTACTAAGATGACATTATGATAAACGATAATTCTAATTATGATAACTTTAATATTTACGATAATTTTTAATATTATCTTTAAAATAATAATTCTATTTAAAATAATAATAATGATATTTTATAGTAACAATGACATTTCTATTAAAATGATAATTTTTGTTAAAATGATAGTTTTAATACTAACGATAATTTTAATAATGATAGTAATGATAAAAATAATAAGAACGATAATTTTATCTAAATCAATATCTTATAATATTTTAATTTCATCATGATACTCTTACCCATTATTTCCTAATCGTTTCGTTTAATTGCTTTTAATCGTCTTTTATATCGTGTTCGTAATAATGATAATAATAGTAATCAAAATAATTAGGTGTTACAAATATTTGTTTTAATTACACTAATATTAATAATGATAGTTACTATAACATTATTAGCGATAATACTAATAATTATCTTAATGATAATATAGTAATAATAATATTAACAATAACAATAACCATTTTTAAATAATGATATATATATTAACAATGATAATAATAATAATAATACCAATAATAATAATAATAATAATAATAATAATAATAATAATAATAATAATAATAATAATTGGATAATAATAATAATACTAATTATAACTTTAACGATAATAACGATAGTAATAATAATAAAAAATAACAATTTTTTTAATGATAAATCCTTTTATTGATAAAGATAATAATAATAATAATAATAATAATAATAATAATAATAAGATAAAACTAGAACGACGATAATAACGACGATAATAATAATCATTTTTATTAATAATACAAAAATTCGATGGACTATAACTTCAAATCCGTTCATCGAAATCATTCGATATCTAAATGAAAAGTTCTTAATTTTTCGTTAGCTTTCCAACGACATGCATATCTTATACCTTATCTCAGTCGCATATATAACTAATTCAGGATTCAACATAACCTAACTAAAGGCAATATCAAAAGTACAAATATGCATAATCCTATATACTCGAGCACTAGTCAAGGATACACTATTAGTATGTAAAAGTTAAATTATGAGTACTCACGTATCAATATTGAGATTCAATATTGCAGGAAAGGTACGTAGACGCAATGAAGATGTTAAACACTATATTGACCTCACGAGCATACCCATGAACCATACCCAATCACCTCCATAGCTATAACCCATAATTTCCTTAATCCAATCCCACTCGAAAAACAATTTCAAAATCACTCGGACAGCACTCTGACGTAATATTTTATGTATACTAATAATATCTTGAAATAATACGGAGTACATATATATATGTAAATCGATTGAGAGAGTTTAGAGAAAAATATTTTCAAGTTTCTATGAAATAATGAAACCTATTGAATTCTATTTATAATAGATTTTTGAATTATTAAAGTGAATTATTAAAGTATGAATTATTAAAGTGAATTATTAAAGTATGAATTATTAAAGTGAATTATTAAAGTATGAATTATTAAAGTGAATTATTAAAGTTAAAGTAAAGTAAAAATAAAGTAAAGGTAAAGTTTAAGTATAGTAAAAGTATAAAACTATGTACGTATAATACGCGTATAAATATATATAATATTAATTTAAATCGTTATATATATTTAATAAAATAAAATATAAATATCGTTATCTTTATCATACTGGTTAAGTAATGAGTTGTCAAAAGTGGTTCTAGATATTTATAAAAGTTATATACGTTTTAATAATAAAGTTCTTTTTAAACTGAAAACGTTTTTGTACGTTTGAAACTAAATCAAATAAATATAATAATTTTGTTTTCCAAAACCAAATATATTTTTAAGAATCATTTTGTTTAAAGGTTAAAATAATGGAAATCGTTATATCATAAAATGTTTTAGAAAAGTAGAATCATATATATTCATAATAGGTTTCAAGTTTTTAAATTACAGTTTGTTGGTGAAGCATGGGATAAAGTTCAAAGGTTAAATATGTGATGACCCGAGAATTTCCGATCAAATTCAAACTTGATCTTAATATAATTTCGACACGATAAGCAAAATCTGTAATGTTGAGTCTCGAAAGTTTTGAAATCTATATTCATGTAATTAATTATCCATTTGACCTTGACTAATTCCGACGATTCACGAACAATTTCTTGTAACCAAATATGTATATATATATAAATGTGAGTTATAGTCCCACTTTTAAAATCTAATATTTTTGGGATGAGAATACATGCAGGTTTTATAAATGATTTACAAAATAGACACAAGTACGTGAAACTACATTCTATGGTTGAATTATCGAAATCGAATATGCCCCTTTTTATTAAGTCTGGTAATCTAAGAATTAGGGAACAGACACCCTAATTGACGCGAATCCTAAAGATAGATCTATCGGGCCCAACAAGCCCCATCCAAAGTACCGGATGCTTTAGTACTTCGAAATTTATATCATGTCCGAAGGAGGATCCCGGAATGATGGGGATATTCTTATATGCATATTGTGAATGTCGGTTACCAGGTGTTCAATCCATATGAATGATATTTTTGTTTCTATGCATGGGACGTATGATTATGAGAAATGGAAGTATGAAATCTTGTGGTCTATTAAAATTATGAAATGATTCTTTATGATAAACTAATGAACTCACCAACCTTTTGGTTGACACTTTAAAGCATGTTTATTCTCAGGTACGAAAGAAATCTTCCGCTGTGCATTTGCTCATATTAGGGATATTACTTGGAGTCATTCATGACATATTTCAAAAGATGTTGCATTCGAGTCGTTGAGTTCATCAAGATTATTATTAAGTCAATTATATTTGGATATATTATGAAATGCTTTACATGCCTGTCAACTGTCGATGTAACGAAAGTTTGTCTTTTAAAAACGAATGCAATGTTTGTAAAATTTATCATATAGAGGTCAATTACCTCGCGATGTAATCAACTGTTGTGAATCGTTTGTAATCGATATGGACTTCGTCCGGATGGATTAGGACGGGCATTTCAGTTGGTATCAGAGCAGTGGTCTTAGTGAACCAGGTCTACATTAGTGTGTCTAACTGATAAGTCGTTATGATACATTAGTGATTCTGGACTTCGGTCGTGTCTGCATGTCAAAAGTTTTGCTTATCATTTCGTGTCGAAAATCATCCGCTTATCATCCTTAGGAAATTACTTGCTTATCATTCTTAATCTAGACATATCTTACTGCCTGGATTACATAATTAGTGTATAGACAAAAATTCATATCTTAGCGTATCAGTTACTGTAAACTTTGCCTTACATATTCCGTAAATTCCTCCGTAACTTATGGGATTTTAGTATTATATATGCATATGTAAATTATGTATTGCAGGATACTAATCTACATCCTATAATCTATTTCTTGTCGAAAATCCTTCATTTGATCGTACGAGATGAATCCTTCAACCAATTCGAATTCCTTGGTTTCCGACAGCTATTCCGATATGGAGTTTCAACTAAGCTCCGAAAGCAGAGTCGCCAGAATGAATCAACCAATTCATTTGATGGGTTCGTAGACTACTTAATCATTGGAGACAAGAAGAAGGTGATCTTTTTCGTCAACCGAATTCACCTCTTGGCGAAGAACCTGAAACACTTACCGGCGAACCTATTCGAAACACCATTTTCAGCCTCATTTCTAGAGTATCTCGAAATGATTATATTCTAACCACAATTCTAAACCTTATTCATCCACTCATTCTGACCGACAATCATCCCGGAACCATAGAAGAAGTCAACGAGCTTCGCGCTCGAGTAATCAATTTGGAAAATGTAGTGCAAAATGTACCAGCTTCAGCAACATCATCGACACTAACAGTACCATCAGTAACAGCACCAGTACCATCAACAATCCATGCCTTGACATCTCATTCTGTACCTCGAGTATAATCATCGTTCTACGTATCGTTCTACATCGATTATCTTCGTTCTTCATGACGATTAAGTAATCTCTAAATGTTTTAGAGATTATGTATTCTAGTTCTAACGATAAATCAAATGAGATTAATATCATTTTGACTCGTTAAATCTATAGTTACATCTGAAGAAAATATATATGTATATATATTTTCATGAAGATTGTAATTAAAAGCTCTTTTATACAAACGGTTAATGTTGAAAATATTTTAACGGGTAGGTATTACCCTAGAAATATTTAGATTTCGCATTAATATGTTACACTGTACATCCTTCAAATTTGATTCAACGATCATTTACTATCCTATTTACAACCACCGATATACATATCCGTCAACAAAGAGTAACTATTTTCAATCAATTTCATATTTGGATTTTTACCTATCAGAATCCAACAAGTGGCATAATGAAGAAAAACATTGGATAAAATAAAAATTTCTAGAAACAAACGAATTAACTAATTGAAATTTTGTTAAGAATTCACGCTAACTGTTCCTAGCTAACTGATTACATTTTATTTATCGCAATTTAATTATCGCAATTTACATTCTCGCAATTTTATTTATTGTCATTTAATTTCTGTTATTTACTTTACGCACTTTATTTATCGTTATTTAATTTCTGTTATTTATTTTACACACTTTAAATGTCGGGACACGTATACAAGGTTTTGACATATCATATCGACGCATCTATATATATTATTTAGAATCACCATAGACACTCTATATGCAGTAATGATCGAGTTCTCTATACAGGGTTGAGGTTGATTCTACAATAATATATATACTTTGAGTTGTGATCGAGTCTGAGACAAATACGGGTCACGATACGTATTAATTAATTCGAATATTATATATTAAACTATATATGAATTATTGAATTGCTAACTGTGGACTATCAACTGTGGACTACCAACATTGGACAATTAAAATGAATTAAAATATTGACTATAACATATGAAACTAAACAATTCTTCAAGTTTGCCACTTGAATTCATCTTAAACCTCATTTGTATCTTCACGATTACATTCTGCGTTCAAACCTTTCATGATTCTTGAAAACACCTCAACCGAGAGGATGAATCAACCGCACTTCATCTACGGAAGGAAAGATTTATGCATATAGTTATGCACCTGAGAAACTCTCGGCAACTGAGTAAAAGTTTAACACATAGCCGCGTCAAATCCTTTGGCATTTATTAGCAAAAATAACTTTGCGATCCCTTTTCAAAGTAGCAAATTTTGTCACAGCTTCAGCAAATCAACTTCGACTTTTCGTTCGAAACAACCTCATTATCACCTTGACTAATATGTATGTTCATTTATTGTTACCGGGAACCTTTTATATTCCACCATATTACCGTCAGCGTTTAATCATCTAAAAACATAATTTTCTTGAAATCATCTCGGATCGATAACAAATGATTCAGATAGGGTAGCAGTAAATGTAGAGGAATCGGCAATCAGTACTTTGAAAACTCACAGCATATCTACATCAACAGTTATATGTATGACATTTATCTCTTAGAATTATGATCTCTCATTCTGAAATTCTGAAAAACACTCAGTCACAAATCAATACTCTGAATGTTGAAAAATCTGAATGAAGCAGCAGAAACTATAGATAACCGTAAACGACCATAATCATCGAAAGTTTGATGATAAAGATTAGTATGTTGGAAAAGCTCAGAAAAGTTGGAACTGGAAAACGGATTGAGCTAACCGTAAAGGAAACCAAGGAGAAATACAAGTAACATACCCTAAATTCATAGAACCCAGATAAATCTAGATCCGTTGAAATATTTAGAGAATATCTTGCTCCGAAGTCATGTTAAAATCTTGCGGAAAATCTTTCTCCATCAACCATCGAACTTAGAAATTCCAAAATATCATCATCAATATCTTCGATATTTCTGAGGATAATTTCATAAATATTCTCGTCCGAAATTATATACCTCTTCGTGCGTCCTGTGTATCATTATGTTGGAAACATTCAATGGAAAATTTAGTATCGAAAAGCGGATTATGCGAAACTATGAAGGAAGCCGTGAACAAATCACAAAGAATAAGTTTGACTTCAAAGAATCCAAATGATTCCGCTTCTGATGAAATATTTAGCGAATACCTCGCTTCCGAATCTAAACCCTTACGGATAAATCTGCTTCATCATCCATCGATATTAGAAATTCCAAGATATCATCGTATCTTTCATTATAAATATCCTCCATATTTCTGAAGATATTTTCATAACTAATCAAATCTGAAATCATTAATCTCTTCGTGCTATCAGTGTTACATCATATAGAAACTGTTAGTTTTCTATATTCTGTAAACTTTCGAGTTTAAAATACGAATGTTTTGAAGTAGTGTTGGGAACTGATACATGAGTTAGTATAATATAATGACACTTGATCAACGTGATTATATTACAGTAAGTCATGCTGAGTTTCTAATGGAACGTGATGATTCACTGATCTTAACATCATCATGTGCCATGTTACATAACTCTTTCATTCTACTTAACTTCGGAACATATCAAGAAAATGTATTCTTGATGATTCTATCTTCTGTAATTTTGATAAATTTGAAAATCAAATCGTACTATCACGTTCCACCCTACTTAGAACATTATTATCATTCGAAACTCTATATCTAAGAATTCTGGACCATTATTCGCTTGACTTGGAGTCGGGAAGAGAAAACAAGAGCAGGGAGCACCGAAAAATAAAAGGAAATAGAAAACTGATCATAAACACAGGAATTACAAACTGTGCATATCAATGTTTATCGAAACATAAAGACATGGGAGAATTAAAAACATTATAACCCCAAGGGCGAAGTAGAAGAAAACAGATTCCTCCGGTGGTAGTTGAAATGTCCCGTTCTTATTGATTAAAAACGTTCCATATTAATTGATTTCGTTGCGAGGTTTTGACCTCTATATGAGACGTTTTTCAAAGACTGCATTCATTTTAAAACAAACCATAACCTTTATTTCATCAATAAAGGTTTAAAAAGCTTTACGTAGATTATCAAATAATGATAATCTAAAATATCCTGTTTACACACGACCATTACATAATGGTTTACAATACAAATATGTTACAACAAAATAAGTTTCTTGAATGCAGTTTTTACACAATATCATACAAGCATGGACTCCAAATCTCGTCCTTATTTAAGTATGCGACAGCGGAAGCTCTTAATAATCACCTGAGAATAAACATGCTTAAAACGTCAACAAAAATGTTGGTGAGTTATAGGTTTAACCTATATATATCAAATCATAATAATAGACCACAAGATTTCATATTTCAATACACATCCCATACATAGAGATAAAAATCATTCATATGGTGAACACCTGGTAACCGACATTAACAAGATGCATATATATAAGAATATCCCCATCATTCCGGGACACCCTTCGGATATGATATAAATTTCGAAGTACTAAAGCATCCGGTACTTTGGATGGGGTTTGTTAGGCCCAATAGATCTATCTTTAGGATTCGCGTCAATTAGGGTGTCTGTTCCCTAATTCTTAGATTACCAGACTTAATAAAAAAGGGCATATTCGATTTCGATAATTCAACCATAGAATGTAGTTTCACGTACTTGTGTCTATTTTGTAAATCATTTATAAAACCTGCATGTATTCTCATCCCAAAAATATTAGATTTTAAAAGTGGGACTATAACTCACTTTCACAGATTTTTACTTCGTCGGGAAGTAAGACTTGGCCACTGGTTGATTCACGAACCTATAACAATATATACATATATATCAAAGTATGTTCAAAATATATTTACAACACTTTTAATATATTTTGATGTTTTAAGTTTATTAAGTCAGCTGTCCTCGTTAGTAACCTACAACTAGTTGTCCACAGTTAGATGTACAGAAATAAATCGATAAATATTATCTTGAATCAAACTATATATATTTTGGAATCAACCTCAACCCTGTATAGCTAACTCCAACATTCACATATAGAGTGTCTATGGTTGTTCCGAAATATATATAGATGTGTCGACATGATAGGTCAAAACATTGTATACGTGTCTATGGTATCTCAAGATTACATAATATATAATACAAGTTGATTAAGTTATGGTTGGAATAGATTTGTTACCAATTTTCACGTAGCTAAAATGAGAAAAATTATCCAATCTTGTTTTACCCATAACTTCTTCATTTTAAATCCGTTTTGAGTGAATCAAATTGCTATGGTTTCATATTGAACTCTATTTTATGAATATAAACAGAAAAAGTATAGGTTTATAGTCGGAAAATAAGTTACAAGTCGTTTTTGTAAAGGTAGTCATTTCAGTCGAAAGAACGACGTCTAGATGACCATTTTAGAAAACATACTTCCACTTTGAGTTTAACCATAATTTTTGGATATAGTTTCATGTTCATAATAAAAATCATTTTCCCAGAATAACAACTTTTAAATCAAAGTTTATCATAGTTTTTAATTAACTAACCCAAAACAGCCCGCGGTGTTACTACGACGGCGTAAATCCGGTTTTACGGTGTTTTTCGTGTCTCCAGGTCTTAAATCATTAAGTTAGCATATCATATAGATATAGAACATGTGTTTAGTTGATTTTAAAAGTCAAGTTAGAAGGATTAACTTTTGTTTGCGAACAAGTTTAGAATTAACTAAACTATGTTCTAGTGATTACAAGTTTAAACCTTCGAATAAGATAGCTTTATATGTATGAATCGAATGATGTTATGAACATCATTACTACCTTAAGTTCCTTGGATAAACCTACTGGAAAAGAGAAAAATGGATCTAGCTTCAACGGATCCTTGGATGGCTCGAAGTTCTTGAAGCAGAATCATGACACGAAAACAAGTTCAAGTAAGATCATCACTTGAAATAAGATTGTTATAGTTATAGAAATTGAACCAAAGTCTGAATATGATTATTACCTTGTATTAGAATGATAACCTACTGTAAGAAACAAAGATTTCTTGAGGTTGGATGATCACCTTACAAGATTGGAAGTGAGCTAGCAAACTTGAAAGTATTCTTGATTTTATGTAACTAGAACTTGTAGAATATATGAAGAACACTTAGAACTTGAAGATAGAACTTGAGAGAGATCAATTAGATGAAGAAAATTGAAGAATGAAAGTGTTTGTAGGTGTTTTTGGTCGTTGGTGTATGGATTAGATATAAATGATATGTAATTTTGTTTTCATGTAAATAAGTCATGAATGATTACTCATATTTTTGTAATTTTATGAGATATTTCATGCTAGTTGCCAAATGATGGTTCCCACATGTGTTAGGTGACTCACATGGGCTGCTAAGAGCTGATCATTGGAGTGTATATACCAATAGTACATACATCTAAAAGTTGTGTATTGTACGAGTACGAATACGGGTGCATACGAGTAGAATTGTTGATGAAACTGAACGAGGATGTAATTGTAAGCATTTTCGTTAAGTAGAAGTATTTTGATAAGTGTATTGAAGTCTTTCAAAAGTGTATAAATACATATTAAAACACTACATGTATATACATTTTAACTGAGTCGTTAAGTCATCGTTAGTCGTTACATGTAAGTGTTGTTTTGAAACCTTTAAGTTAACGATCTTGTTAAATGTTGTTAACCCAATGTTTATAATATCAAATGAGATTTTAAATTATTATATTATCATGATATTATCATGTATGAATATCTCTTAATATGATATATATACATTAAATGTCTTTACAACGATAATCGTTACATATATGTCTCGTTTAAAAATCATTAAGTTAGTAGTCTTGTTTTTACATATGTAGTTCATTGTTAATATACTTAATGATATGTTTACTTATCATAGTATCATGTTAACTCTATATATATCCATATATATATGTCATCATATAGTTTTGCCAAGTTTTAACGTTCGTGAATCACCGGTCAACTTGGGTGGTCAATTGCCTATATGAAACATATTTCAATTAATCAAGACTTAACAAGTTTGATTGCTTAACATGTTGGAAACATTTAATCATGTAAATATCAATCTCAATTAATATATATAAACATGGAAAAGTTCGGGTCACTACAGTACCTACCCGTTAAATAAATTTCGTCCCGAAATTTTAAGCTGTTGAAGGTGTTGACGAATCTTCTGGAAATAGATGCGGGTATTTCTTCTTCATCTGATCTTCATGCTCCCAGGTGAACTCTGGTCCTCTACGAGCATTCCATCGAACCTTAACAATTGGTATCTTGTTATGCTTAAGTCTTTTAACCTCACGATCCATTATTTCAACGGGTTCTTCGATGAATTGAAGTTTTTCGTTGATTTGGATTTCATCTAACGGAATAGTGAGATCTTCTTTAGCAAAACATTTCTTCAAATTCGAGACGTGGAAAGTGTTATGTACAGCCGCGAGTTGTTGAGGTAACTCAAGTCGGTAAGCTACTGGTCCGACACGATCAATAATCTTGAATGGTCCAATATACCTTGGATTTAATTTCCCTCGTTTACCAAATCGAACAACGCCTTTTCAAGGTGCAACTTTAAGCATGACCATCTCTCCAATTTCAAATTCTATATCTTTTCTTTTAATGTCAGCGTAGCTCTTTTGTCGACTTTGGGCGGTTTTCAACCGTTGTTGAATTTGGATGATCTTCTCGGTAGTTTCTTGTATAATCTCCGGACCCGTAATCTGTCTATCCCCCACTTCACTCCAACAAATCGGAGACCTGCACTTTCTACCATAAAGTGCTTCAAACGGCGCCATCTCAATGCTTGAATGGTAGCTGTTGTTGTAGGAAAATTCTGCTAACGGTAGATGTCGATCCCAACTATTTCCGAAATCAATAACACATGCTCGTAGCATGTCTTCAAGCGTTTGTATCGTCCTTTCGCTCTGCCCATCAGTTTGTGGATGATAGGCAGTACTCATGTCTAGACGAGTTCCTAATGCTTGCTGTAATGTCTGCCAAAATCTTGAAATAAATCTGCCATCCCTATCAGAGATAATAGAGATTGGTATTCCATGTATGGAGACGACTTCCTTCAAATACAGTCGTGCTAACTTATCCATCTTGTCATCTTCTCTTATTTGTAGGAAGTGTGCTGATTTGGTGAGACGATCAACTATTACCCAAATAGTATCAAAACCACTTGCAGTCCTTGGCAATTTAGTGATGAAATCCATGGTAATGTTTTCCCATTTCCATTCCGGGATTTCGGGTTGTTGAAGTAGACCTGATGGTTTCTGATGCTCAGCTTTGACCTTAGTACACGTCAAACATTCTCCTACGTATTTAGCAACATCGGCTTTCATACCCGGCCACCAAAAATGTTTCTTGAGATCCTTGTACATCTTCCCCGTTCCAGGATGTATTGAGTATCTGGTTTTATGAGCTTCTCTAAGTACCATTTCTCTCATATCTCCAAATTTTGGTACCCAAATCCTTTCAGCCCTATACCGGGTTCCGTCTTCCCGAATATTAAGATGCTTCTCCGATCCTTTGGGTATTTCATCCTTTAAATTTCCCTCTTTTAAAACTCCTTGTTGCGCCTCCTTTATTTGAGTAGTAAGGTTATTATGAATCATTATATTCATAGATTTTACTCGAATGGGTTCTCTGTCCTTCCTGCTCAAGGCATCGGCTACCACATTTGCCTTCCCCGGGTGGTAACGAATCTCAAAGTCATAATCATTCAATAATTCAATCCACCTACGCTGCCTCATATTCAGTTGTTTCTGATTAAATATGTGTTGAAGACTTTTGTGGTCGGTATATATAATACTTTTGACCCCATATAAGTAGTGCCTCTAAGTCTTTAATGCAAAAACAACCGCGCCTAATTCCAAATCATGCGTCGTATAATTTTGTTCGTGAATCTTCAATTGTCTAGACGCATAAGCAATCACCTTCGTTCGTTGCATTAATACACAACCGAGACCTTGCTTTGATGCGTCACAATAAATCACAAAATCATCATTCCCTTCAGGCAATGACAATATAGGTGCCGTAGTTAGCTTTTTCTTCAATAACTGAAACACTTTCTCTTGTTCATCATTCCATTCAAATTTCTTCCCTTTATGCGTTAATGCAGTCAAGGGTTTTGCTATTCTGGAAAAGTCTTGGATGAACCTTCTGTAGTAACCAGCTAGTCCTAAAAACTGGCGTATGTGTTTCGGAGTTTTCGGGGTTTCCCACTTTTCAACAGTTTCTATCTTTGCCGGATCCACCTTAATACCTTCTTTGTTCACTATGTGACCGAGGAATTGAACTTCTTCCAACCAAAATGCACACTTTGAAAACTTAGCGTACAATTCTTCCTTCCTCAATACTTCTAACACCTTTCTCAAATGTTCACCATGTTCTTGGTCATTCTTTGAGTAAATAAGTATGTCATCAATGAAAACAATGACAAACTTGTCAAGGTATGGTCCACACACTCGGTTCATAAGGTCCATGAACACAGCTGGTGCATTAGTTAAACCAAATGGCATGACCATAAACTCGTAATGACCGTAACGTGTTCTGAAAGCAGTCTTTGGAATATCATCTTCTTTCACCCGCATTTGATGATACCCGGAACGTAAGTCAATCTTTGAATAAACAGACGAGCCTTGTAGTTGATCAAATAAGTCGTCGATTCTCGGTAATGGGTAGCGGTTCTTGATGGTAAGTTTGTTCAACTCTCGGTAGTCGATACATAACCTGAATGTACCATCTTTCTTCTTGACAAACAAAACAGGAGCTCCCCACGGTGATGTGCTTGGTCGAATGAAACCACGCTCTAAAAGTTCTTGTAATTGGCTTTGCAGTTCTTTCATCTCGCTGGGTGCGAGTCTGTAAGGAGCACGAGCTATTGGTGCAGCTCCTGGTACAAGATCTATTTGAAATTCAACGGATCGATGTGGGGGTAATCCCGGTAATTCTTTCGGAAATACATCGGGAAATTCTTTTGCGACGGGAACATCATTGATGCTCTTTTCTTCAGTTTGTACTTTCTCGACGTGTGCTAGAACAGCATAGCAACCTTTTCTTATTAGTTTTTGTGCCTTCAAATTACTAATAAGATGTAGCTTCGTGTTGCCCTTTTCTCCGTACACCATTAAGGGTTTTCCTTTTTCTCGTATAATGCGAATTGCATTTTTGTAACAAACGATCTCTGCTTTCACTTCTTTCAACCAGTCCATACCGATTATCACATCAAAACTCCCTAACTCTACTGGTATCAAGTCAATCTTAAATGTTTCGCTAACCAGTTTAATTTCTCGATTCCGACATATATTATCTGCTGAAATTAATTTACCATTTGCTAATTCGAGTAAAAATTTACTATCAAAAGGCGTCAATGGACAACTAAATTTAGCACAAAAATCTCTACTCATATAGCTTCTATCCGCACCCGAATCAAATAAAACGTAAGCAGATTTATTGTCAATAAGAAACGTACCCGTAACAAGCTCCGGGTCTTCCTGTGCCTTTGCCGCATTAATATTGAAAACTCTTCCGCGGCCTTGTCCATTCGTGTTCTCCTGGTTCGGGCAATTTCTAATAATGTGGCCCGGTTTTCCACATTTATAACAAACTACATTAGCATAACTTGCTCCGACACTACTTGCTCCGCCATTACTCGTTCCGACACCATTTGTTCCTTTCGTTCTATTAACCCCTGGTCCGTAGACCTCACACTTCGCCGCGCTATGACCATTTCTTTTACACTTGTTGCAAAATTTGGTGCAGAACCCCGAGTGATACTTTTCACACCTTTGGCATAGCTGCTTCTGATTGTTGTTGTTGTTGTTGTTGTTGCGGTTATTATTGTTGTTGGGATGATTGTTGTAGTTGCTGTTGTTGTTGTTGTTGTTGTTGTTGGGCCGTTTGTTGTGGTTGCGATTGATGTTGCGATTGTTGGGATAATTGTTACGATTATTGTTGTAATTGCTGTTGTGGTTGTATTGGTGATTCTTATCACCGTTTTCCTCCCACTTTCTTTTGACTTGCTTCACATTGGCCTCTTCAGCAGTCTGTTCTTTAATTCTTTCTTCAATCTGGTTCACTAGTTTGTGAGCCATTCTACATGCCTGTTGTATGGAGGCGGGCTCGTGTGAACTTATATCTTCTTGGATTCTTTCCGGTAATCCTTTCACAAACGCGTCGATCTTCTCTTCCTCATCTTCGAATGCTCCCGGACACAATAGGCACAATTCTGTGAATCGTCTTTCGTACGTGGTAATATCAAATCCTTGGGTTCGTAACCCTCTAAGTTCTGTCTTGAGCTTATTGACCTCGGTTCTGGGACGGTACTTCTCGTTCATCAAGTGCTTGAATGCTGACCACGGTAGTGCGTACGCATCGTCTTGTCCCACTTGCTCTAGATAGGTATTCCACCATGTTAACGCAGAACCTGTGAAGGTATGCGTAGCGTACTTTACTTTATCCTTTTCAGTACACTTACTTATGGCAAACACCGATTTGACCTTCTCGGTCCACCGTTTCAATCCGATCGGTCCTTCGGTTCCATCAAATTCTAAAGGTTTGCAGGCAGTGAATTCTTTGTAGGTGCATCCTACACGATTTCCTGTACTGCTAGATCCAAGGTTATTGTTGGTATGTAGCGCAGCCTGTACTGCGGCTATGTTTAAAGCTAGAAAAGTACGGAATTCCTCTTCATTCATATTCACGGTGTGTCGAGTAGTCGGTGCCATTTCCTTCAAAATAGTCAAATGGAACAAGTTAATCATACAGAATATTAAGAGTAGTTAATAGTATTTCGTAGCATAATATGAACTCATTTATAAAAGCTTTTTCTTCATATTAGCGTTTTATAAGTTTAAATTCGGGTAGTACCTACCCGTTAAGTTCATACTTAGTAGCTAATATACAATTCAACTACTACAATTCTATATGAAAAACTGATTATAATAATATTTCGCGTTCAAACTTTTATACAATATTTTACAAACTTACAATACCGCTTATTTTACATAAAGCATGAAATAGAGCACACAATAACTTTGATACAAGATAATTGTGAAGATAATTCTAGCTAGTACACAAGTCGTTCAGCAAAGGCAATAAAGACACGTAATTCATACGTCCAGAAACAAGTCATGCATTCTGGTTTTACTAGGATTACTTCCCATCCTTGGTCTTGTGGAACATAACCGTTATGGCCGTTGATAAGACAGCGTGTTGTAACGTCGTCAAAGGGACGAGGGTTACGTAATGTCCAACAGTCCCTTAACAATCTAAAAACCTCATTTCTTACCCCAATTACCGACTCCGTCACTTGTGGGAACGTTTTGTTTAATAGTTGTAGCCCGATGTTCTTGTTCTCACTTTGGTGAGAAGCGAACATTACTAATCCGTAAGCATAACATGCTTCTTTATGTTGCATGTTAGCCGCTTTTTCTAAATCACGAAGTCCAATATTCGGATATATTGAGTCAAAATAATTTCTTAACCCATTGCGTAAAATAGCATTTGGGTTCCCCGCAATATATGCGTCAAAGTAAATACATCGTAACTTATGGATTTCCCAATGTGATATCCCCCATCTTTCGAACGAAAGCCTTTTATAAACCAAGGCATTCTTGGAACGTTCTTCGAATGTCTTACAAACTGATCTCGCCTTAAATAGTTGTGCCGAAGAATTCTGACCGACTCTAGACAAGATTTCATCAATCATGTCTCCGGGTAGGTCTCTTAAAATATTGGGTTGTCTATCCATTTTGTGTTTTTATACTGTAAAATAGACAAGAGTTAGATTCATAAAAAAAAACTTATTAATACAAGCAATTTTTACATATATCATAAAGCATAAGCACACTATATTACTTATATTACACCACACGAATACAACTATCTTATTCCGACTCGCTTGTTTCTTCTTCTTCGGTTTTGGTTCGTTTTGCCAAGTTTCTAGGGATATATGATGTTCCCCTAATACGAGCCGTCGTTATCCACATTGGTTTAGAAAAACCTGGTGGTTTAGAGGTTCCCGGGTCATTGTTACAACTTAAGGACTTCGGGAGTTGACGATACATATAAAGTTCATCGGGGTTGGAATTAGATTTCTCTATTTTTATGCTATTTCCTTTATTATTTTCTTTTGCCTTTTTAAATTCAGTTGGGGTAATTTCTATAATATCATCGGAATTCTCGTCGGAATCCGATTCATCGGAGAATTGGTAATCCTCCCAATATTTTGCTTCCTTGGCGGAAACACCATTGACCATAATTAACCTTGGTCGGTTGGTTGAGGATTTTCTTTTACTTAACCGTTTTATTATTTCCCCCACCGGTTCTATTTCTTCATCCGGTTCTGATTCTTCTTCCGGTTCCGATTCTTCTTCCGGTTCCGACTCTTCTTCCGGTTCCTCTTCGGGAACTTGTGAATCAGTCCACGAATCATTCCAATTTACATTTGACTCTTCATTATTATTAGGCGAGTCAATGGAACTTGTTCTAGAGGTAGACATCTATCACATAATATCAAACGCGTTAAGAGATTAATATATCACATAATATTCACATGTTAAAAATATATAGTTTCCAACAAAATTTGTTAAGCAATCATTTTTCAAGTAAACACGGTCGAAGTCTAGACTCACTAATGCATCCTAACAAACTCGATAAGACACACTAATGCAAAATTCTGGTTCTCTAAGACCAACGCTCTGATACCAACTGAAATGTCCCGTTCTTATTGATTAAAAACGTTCCATATTAATTGATTTCGTTGCGAGGTTTTGACCTCTATATGAGACGTTTTTCAAAGACTGCATTCATTTCAAAACAAACCATAACCTTTATTTCATCAATAAAGGTTTAAAAAGCTTTACGTAGATTATCAAATAATGATAATCTAAAATATCCTGTTTACACACGACCATTACATAATGGTTTACAATACAAATATGTTACAACAAAATAAGTTTCTTGAATGCAGTTTTTACACAATATCATACAAGCATGGACTCCAAATCTCGTCCTTATTTAAGTATGCGACAGCGGAAGCTCTTAATAATCACCTGAGAATAAACATGCTTAAAACGTCAACAAAAATGTTGGTGAGTTATAGGTTTAACCTATATATATCAAATCATAATAATAGACCACAAGATTTCATATTTCAATACACATCCCATACATAGAGATAAAAATCATTCATATGGTGAACACCTGGTAACCGACATTAACAAGATGCATATATATAAGAATATCCCCATCATTCCGGGACACCCTTCGGATATGATATAAATTTCGAAGTACTAAAGCATCCAGTACTTTGGATGGGGTTTGTTAGGCCCAATAGATCTATCTTTAGGATTCGCGTCAATTAGGGTGTCTGTTCCCTAATTCTTAGATTACCAGACTTAATAAAAAGGGGCATATTCGATTTCGGTAATTCAACCATAGAATGTAGTTTCACGTACTTGTGTCTATTTTGTAAATCATTTATAAAACCTGCATGTATTCTCATCCCAAAAATATTAGATTTTAAAAGTGGGACTATAACTCACTTTCACAGATTTTTACTTCGTCGGGAAGTAAGACTTGGCCACTGGTTGATTCACGAACCTATAACAATATATACATATATATCAAAGTATGTTCAAAATATATTTACAACACTTTTAATATATTTTGATGTTTTAAGTTTATTAAGTCAGCTGTCCTCGTTAGTAACCTACAACTAGTTGTCCACAGTTAGATGTACAGAAATAAATCGATAAATATTATCTTGAATCAATCCACGACCCAGTGTATACGTATCTCAGTATTGATCACAACTCAAACTATATATATTTTGGAATCAACCTCAACCCTGTATAGCTAACTCCAACATTCACATATAGAGTGTCTATGGTTGTTCCGAAATATATATAGATGTGTCGACATGATAGGTCGAAACATTGTATACGTGTCTATGGTATCTCAAGATTACATAATATACAATACAAGTTGATTAAGTTATGGTTGGAATAGATTTGTTACCAATTTTCACGTAGCTAAAATGAGAAAAATTATCCAATCTTGTTTTACCCATAACTTCTTCATTTTAAATCCGTTTTGAGTGAATCAAATTGCTATGGTTTCATATTGAACTCTATTTTATGAATCTAAGCAGAAAAAGTATAGGTTTATAGTCGGAAAAATAAGTTACAAGTCGTTTTTGTAAAGGTAGTCATTTCAGTCGAAAGAACGACGTCTAGATGACCATTTTAGAAAACATACTTCCACTTTGAGTTTAACCATAATTTTTGGATATAGTTTCATGTTCATAATAAAAATCATTTTCCCAGAATAACAACTTTTAAATCAAAGTTTATCATAGTTTTTAATTAACTAACCCAAAACAGCCCGCGGTGTTACTACGACGGCGTAAATCCGGTTTTACGGTGTTTTTCGTGTCTCCAGGTCTTAAATCATTAAGTTAGCATATCATATAGATATAGAACATGTGTTTAGTTGATTTTAAAAGTCAAGTTAGAAGGATTAACTTTTGTTTGCGAACAAGTTTAGAATTAACTAAACTATATTCTAGTGATTACAAGTTTAAACCTTCGAATAAGATAGCTTTATATGTATGAATCGAATGATGTTATGAACATCATTACTACCTTAAGTTCCTTGGATAAACCTACTGGAAAAGAGAAAAATGGATCTAGCTTCAACGGATCCTTGGATGGCTCGAAGTTCTTGAAGCAGAATCATGACACGAAAACAAGTTCAAGTAAGATCATCACTTGAAATAAGATTGTTATAGTTATAGAAATTGAACCAAAGTCTGAATATGATTATTACCTTGTATTAGAATGATAACCTACTGTAAGAAACAAAGATTTCTTGAGGTTGGATGATCACCTTACAAGATTGGAAGTGAGCTAGCAAACTTGAAAGTATTCTTGATTTTATGTAACTAGAACTTGTAGAATATATGAAGAACACTTAGAACTTGAAGATAGAACTTGAGAGAGATCAATTAGATGAAGAAAATTGAAGAATGAAAGTGTTTGTAGGTGTTTTTGGTCGTTGGTGTATGGATTAGATATAAAGGATATGTAATTTTGTTTTCATGTAAATAAGTCATGAATGATTACTCATATTTTTGTAATTTTATGAGATATTTCATGCTAGTTGCCAAATGATGGTTCCCACATGTGTTAGGTGACTCACATGGGCTGCTAAGAGCTGATCATTGGAGTGTATATACCAATAGTACATACATTTAAAAGCTGTGTATTGTACGAGTACGAATACGGGTGCATACGAGTAGAATTGTTGATGAAACTGAACGAGGATGTAATTGTAAGCATTTTTGTTAAGTAGAAGTATTTTGATAAGTGTATTGAAGTCTTTCAAAAGTGTATAAATACATATTAAAACACTACATGTATATACATTTTAACTGAGTCGTTAAGTCATCGTTAGTCGTTACATGTAAGTGTTGTTTTGAAACCTTTAAGTTAACGATCTTGTTAAATGTTGTTAACCCAATGTTTATAATATCAAATGAGATTTTAAATTATTATATTATCATGATATTATCATGTATGAATATCTCTTAATATGATATATATACATTAAATGTCTTTACAACGATAATCGTTACATATATGTCTCGTTTAAAAATCATTAAGTTAGTAGTCTTGTTTTTACATATGTAGTTCATTGTTAATATACTTAATGATATGTTTACTTATCATAGTATCATGTTAACTATATATATATCCATATATATATGTCATCATATAGTTTTGCCAAGTTTTAACGTTCGTGAATCACCGGTCAACTTGGGTGGTCAATTGTCTATATGAAACATATTTCAATTAATCAAGACTTAACAAGTTTGATTGCTTAACATGTTGGAAATATTTAATCATGTAAATATCAACCTCAATTAATATATATAAACATGGAAAAGTTCGGGTCACTACAGTAGTTGGAAAAGGAGAATAATTGATGCGATAGTAAGGATAAGGACAAGGATTAAAACTGGATGAAGCATATTTACTGATGAATTGAAAGTATGAATTAAAATATAGAAATTGGAAGTGGTGAGAAGTAATAGAACGGAAGAAGTTCATTTATAGTGAAAATACCAGACAGAGAAATCGAGACAGATGATCACATTTAATTATAGAGATCTTACTTTCCATAAATCCCGAAGAATCAGATCTTATAGATTTTCTTTTAAATCCCTTGAATTCCGGAATCTAACCAAGACAACGTAAAAGGTTAAGACGCACCTTATTTTCTAAATTCAACCCTATTTACGTCAAAAGCTAAGGAAAATCTTATTTTCTTCAATTCATTTTTTTTACGATAGCTTCACTCATATGCTTCAAGTAACCGAAACGTTTAATTTATATTACTCGAAAACGATAAAACTCTATTTACCACTCATATTCGCCAGGAAAACATTTTTATTGTTAGCCATGACGACCTCACTCAAATTTCGGGACGAAATTTCTTTAACGGGTAGGTACTGTGATGACCCGAGAATTTCCGATCAAATTCAAACTTGATCTTAATATAATTTCGACACGATAAGAAAAATCTGTAATGTTGAGTCTCGAAAGTTTTGAAATCTATATTGTAATTAATTATCCATTTGACCTTGACTAATTCCGACGATTCACGAACAATTTCTTGTAACCAAATATGTATATATATATAAATGTGAGTTATAGTCCCACTTTTAAAATCTAATATTTTTGGGATGAGAATACATGCAGGTTTTATAAATGATTTACAAAATAGACACAAGTACGTGAAACTACATTCTATGGTTGAATTATCGAAATCGAATATGCCCCTTTTTATTAAGTCTGGTAATCTAAGAATTAGGGAACAGACACCCTAATTGACGCGAATCCTAAAGATAGATCTATCGGGCCCAACAAGCCCTATCCAAAGTACCGGATGCTTTAGTACTTCGAAATTTATATCATGTCCGAAGGAGGATCCCAGAATGATGGGGATATTCTTATATGCATATTGTGAATGTCGGTTACCAGGTGTTCAATCCATATGAATGATATTTTTGTTTCTATGCATGGGACGTATGATTATGAGAAATGGAAGTATGAAATCTTGTGGTCTATTAAAATTATGAAATGATTCTTTATGATAAACTAATGAACTCACCAACCTTTTGGTTGACACTTTAAAGCATGTTTATTCTCAGGTACGAAAGAAATCTTCCGCTGTGCATTTGCTCATATTAGGGATATTACTTGGAGTCATTCATGACATATTTCAAAAGATGTTGCATTCGAGTCGTTGAGTTCATCAAGATTATTATTAAGTCAATTATATTTGGATATATTATGAAATGCTTTACATGCCTGTCAACTGTCGATGTAACGAAAGTTTGTCTTTTAAAAACGAATGCAATGTTTGTAAAATTTATCATATAGAGGTCAATTACCTCGCGATGTAATCAACTGTTGTGAATCATTTGTAATCGATATGGACTTCGTCCGGATGGATTAGGACGGGTCTTCACAAAATAAACGTATGAAATCATCTTAATGAAAAATGTCGAGTTACTTAACTTGTCGATATCCAACATCTAAGTTATTTACACTTCACGTTCTTACTTATAAATCACTTTACCATTTTCTGAATGTTGTCAAAAAGAATAGATTTCTTAAATCACAGTGGACCTCATAACATAGACCCGTAATCATATCATAATGTATCTGATAAATCAATCATTTGATATTATCTTCTAATTCCATCGATAAACATATTGAAACAAATACGTTCATGTAAAGTATTATACGTTTATTACTTTATTAATATTCTCAAGTTATAATATATATATACATATATATACATATTTATTTATATATAACGGTTCGTGAATCGTCGGAATTTGGTCGAGGTTATAAAGAATGTATGAACACAATTTAAAATTCTTGAGATTTAACTTAACAAACTTTGCTTATCGTGTCGGAATAATATAAAGATAAAGTTTAAATTTGGTTGGAAATTTCCGGGTTGTCACAATAAGGTCCATGAACACAGCTGGTGCGTTAGTCAACCCAAACGGCATAACCATAAACTCGTAATGACCATAACGCGTCCTAAAAGCAGTCTTTGGAATATCATCCTCCTTCACCCGCATTTGATGATACCCAGAATGTAAATCAATCTTCGAATAAACCGACGAGCCTTGTAGTTGATCAAATAAGTCATCAATTTTCGGTAGTGGGTAGCGGTTCTTGATGGTAAGTTTGTTCAACTCTCGGTAGTCGATACAAAACCTGAATGTACCATCTTTCTTCTTGACAAACAGAACAGGAGCTCCCCATGGTGATGTACTTGGTCGAATGAAACCACGCTCTAAAAGTTCCTGTAATTGACTTTGTAATTCTTTCATTTCGCTGGGTGCGAGTCTGTATGGAGCATGAGCTATTGGTGCAGATCCTGGTACAAGGTCTATTTGAAATTCAACGGATCGATGTGGGGGTAATCCCGGTAATTCTTTCGAAAATACATCGAAAAATTCTTTTGCGACGGGAACATCACTGATGTTCTTTTCTTCAGGTTTTAATTCCTCGATATGTGCTAGAATGATGTAACAACCTTTTCTTATTAGTTTTTGCGCCTTCAAACTACTAATAAGATTTAATTTCGCGTTGTTCTTTTCTCCGTACACCATTAAAGGTTTTCCCTTTTCACGCATAATGCGAATCGCATTTTTGTAACAAACGACCTCTGCTCTCACCTTTTTCAACCAGTCCATGCCAATTATTACATCAAAACTCTCTAACTCGACTGGTATTAAATCAATTTTAAACGTTTCATCCCCTAGTTTAATTTCTCTATCCCGACATATATTATCTGCTGAAATTAATTTACCGTTTGCTAATTCGAGTAAAAATTTACTATCCAAAGGCGTCAATGGGCAACTTAACTTAGCACAAAAATCTCTACTCATATAGCTTCTATCCGTACCCGAATCAAATAAAACATAAGCAGATTTATTATCAATAAGAAACGTACCCGTAACAAACTCCGGTTCTTCCTGCGCTTCTGCCGTATTAATATTGAAAACTCTTCCATGGCCCTGCCCATTAGTATTCCCCTGATTCGAGCAATTACTTCTAATGTGGCCCGTTTTTCCACATGCATAACAAACAAAGGCGGCATTACTTGTTTCGCCACTATTTGTTCCTTTAGTTCTGTTAAACTTTGGTCCGTAGACCTCACACTTTTTCGCACCATGGCCAGTTCTTTTACACTTGGTGCAAAATGTCGTGTAGAACCCATTCTGTTGGTACTCTTCACACCTTTGGCATTGTTGGTTTTTGTTGCCGTTGTTGTTATTGAGGTTGTTGTTGAGATTGTTATTGTTGTTGGAATGGTTGTTGTAGTTGTTGTTGTTGTTGGGATGTTTGTTGTAGTTATTATTAGGATTATGGTTATTGTTGCGATTATTGTTGCGGTTGTTCGGATAGTTGCTGCGATTGTGGTTGTAATTGTTGTTGTTGTTGTTCTGGTGACTCTTGTCACCGTTTTCCTCCCACTTCCTCTTGAGTTGTTTCGTATTGGCTTTTTCGGCCGCCTGCTCTTTAATTCTTCCCTCAATCTGATTTATGAGTTTATGAGCCATTCGACTTGCCTTCTGTATAGAAGCGGGCTCGTGTGAACTCACATCTTCTTGAATCCTTACTGGTAACCCTTTTACAAACGCGTCGATCTTCTCTTCTTCATCTTTGAATGCTCCCGGACACAATAGGCATAACTCTGTGAATCGTCGTTCATATGTGGTAATGTCGAACCCTTGTGTTCGTAACTCTCTAAGTTCTGCCTTGAGCTTATTGACTTCATTTCTAGGACGGTACTGCTTGTTCATCAATTGCTTGAATGCCGACCACGGTAGTGCGTAAGCAACATTTTGTCCTACCTGTTCAAGATAGGTGTTCCACCACGTTACCGCAGTACATGTGAAGGTATGCGTAGCGTACTTAACTTTTTCCTCTTCAGTACACTTACTTATGGCAAACACCGATTCGACTTTCTCGGTCCACCATTTCAATCCAATTGGTCCTTCAGTTCCATCAAATTCCAAAGGTTTGCAGGCAGTGAATTCTTTGTAGGAGCATTCGACACGATTTCTTGTGGAATTAGTTCCACTGCTAGATCCAGAGTTATTGTTATTTTGCATCGCAGCCTGTACTGCGGCTATGTTTGCTGCAAGGAAAACACAGAAGTCTTCCTCGCTCATGTTCAAATTCTGACGAGTCGCCGGCGCCATTTCCTTCAAAATAGCCAACTGAATCGAGTTAATCATACAGAATATTAAGAGTAGTCAATAGTATTTCGTAGCATAATATGAACTCATTTAT
Source organism: Rutidosis leptorrhynchoides (assembly GCF_046630445.1). NCBI lineage: Eukaryota > Viridiplantae > Streptophyta > Magnoliopsida > Asterales > Asteraceae > Rutidosis > Rutidosis leptorrhynchoides. Next base: position 575,940,061 of record NC_092333.1, on the reverse strand, counting down.
AAAAGCTTTTTCTTCATATTAGCGTTTTATAAGTTTAAATTCGGGTACTACCTACCCGTTAAGTTCATACTTAGTAGCTAATATAAAATTCAACTACTACAATTCCATACGAAAAACTGATTACAATAATATATCACATATAAATATTCTTCAAACTTACAACATCGCTATATTACATATAACATGAAATATAGTACACTTTGATACAGGACAGTTTTGAAGATAAATCTAGTTAATACGCAAGTTGTTCAGCAAAGGAAATAAAGACACGTAATTCATTAGTCCAGAAACAAGTCATGCATTCTGGTTTTACTAAGACGACTTCCCATCCTTGGTCTTGTGGAAAATAACCGTTATGACCATTGGCTATGCAGCATGTTGTAATGTCGTCAAAAGGACGAGGGTTTCATAATGTCCAACAGCCCCGTAATAATCTAAAAACCTTGTTTCTCACCCCAACTACTGAATCCGTCACTTGTGGGAAGATTTTATTTAAAAGTTGCAATCCGATGTTCTTTTTCTCACTTTGGTAAGAAGCGAACATCACTAACCCGTAAGCATAACATGCTTCTTTATGTTGCATGTTAGAAGCTCTTTCTAATTCACGAAATCCTATGTTGGGATATGTTGAGTCAAAATAGGTTCGTAACCCGTAGCGTAAAATTGCATCTGGGTTTCCCGCACTAAATGCCTTAAAGAAAACTTGGCGTAACTTAAAGTCTCCCCAATGTGATATACCCATCTTTCAAAGAAAAGCCTTTTATATACTAAGGCATGCCTGGAATGTCTTTCAAACGTTTGACAAACTAATTTTGCCGTAACTAATTGTGCTGATAAATTCTGCCCGACTCTAGACAAGATTTCATCAATCATATCTTCTGGTAGGTCTTCTAAAATTTTTGGTTGTCTATCCTTAACGTCCATTTTGTATTTTTATACTGTAAAATAGACAAGGATTAGATTCATAAAAGATAATTAACAAACAATACAAGCAATTTTTACATAGAACATAAAAGTACAAGCACAATACAATACATATAATACACAACATGATTACAACCCTCTAATCTGAATCACTGGTTTCTTCTTCTTCGGACTTGGTTCGTTTTCCTAATTTTCTAGGGATATATGATGTTCCTCTAATACGAGCCGTCATTTTCCACAATGGTTTAGAAAAACCTGGTGGTTTAGAGGTTCCCGGGTTATTGTTACAATTTAGAAAATACGGACGTTGCCGATACATATAAAGGTCATCGGGGTTGGAATCAGGTTTCTCTATTTTTATACCTTTTCCCTTATTATTTTCTTTTTCCATATTAAATTGGGTTGAGGTAATTTCTATAACATCATCGGAATCCTCATCGGGATCCGATTCATCGGAAAATTGGTAATCTTCCCAATATTTTGCTTCCTCGGCGGAAACACCATTGACCATTTTTAACTTTGGTCCGTTGGTTGATGATTTTCTTTTATTTAATCGATTTACTGTAGGTATCAAAATTTCATCCTCCGGAACCTCTTCTTCTTCCGGTTCCTCCTCTTCCGGTTCCTCTTCTTCCGGTTCCTCTTCTTCCGGTTCCTCTATGGGAATTTGTGAATCTTCCCAAATTATATTCGAATCTTCATTATTATTAGGTGAGTCGATGGAATTTGTACTAGTGGTAGACATCTATCACACAATATCAAACACATTAAAAGGTTACTATACCACATAATATTTACATGTTAATAATATATAGTTTCCAACAAAAGTGTTAAGCAATTGTTTTTAAAGAAAACACGGTCGAAGTCCAGACTCACTAATGTATCCTAATAAACTCGATAAGACACACTAATGCAAATTTCTGGTTCTCTAAGACCAACGCTGGGATACCAACTGAAATGTCCCGTTCATATTGATTATAAACGTTCCATATTAATTGATTTCGTCGCGAGGTTTTGACCTCTATATGAGACGTTTTTCAAAGACTGCATTCATTTTTAAAACAACCATAACCTTTATTTTATCGATAAAGGTTTAAAAAGTATTACGTAGATTATCAAATAATGATAATCTAAAATATACCGTTTACACACTACCATTACATAATGGTTTACAATAAGAATATATTATATCAAAAATAAGTTTCTTGAATGCAGTTATTACATAATATCATACAAGCATGGACTCCAAATCTTGTCCTTATTTTAGTATGCAACAGCGGAAGCTCTTAATAATCACCTGAGAATAAACATGCTTTAAACGTCAACAAAAATGTTGGTGAGTTATAGGTTTAACCTATATATTTATCAATCGAAATAATAGACCACAAGATTTCATATTTCAATATATCCCATACATAGAGATAAAAATCATTCATACGGTGAACACCTGGTAACCGACATTAACAAGATGCATATAAGAATATCCCCTATCATTCCGGGAAATCCTTCGGACATGATAAAACAACATCGAAGTACTAAAGCATCCGGTACTTTGGATGGGGTTCGTTAGGCCCAATAGATCTATCTTTAGGATTCGCGTCAATTAGTAGATCGGTTTACTAATTCTTAGGTTACCAAGCAAAAGGGGCATATTCGGCGTCGATCATTCACCCATATAATTTAGTTTCATTTACTTGTGTCTATTTCATAAAACATTTATAAAACTGCATGTATTCTCATCCCAAAATATTAGATTTTAAAAGTGGGACTCTAACTCACTTTCACAGATTTTTACTTAGTCGGGAAGTAAGACTTGGCCACTGGTCGATTCACGAACCTATAACAAATATGTACATATATATCAAAGTATGCTCAAAATATATTTACAACATTTTTAATACATTTTAATGTTTTAAGTTTATTAAGTCAGCTGTCCTCGTTAGTAACCTACAACTAGTTGTCCATAGTTAGATGTACAGAAAATAAATTGATATATATTATCTTGACCCAATCCACGACCCAGTGTATACACGTCTCAGGCTAGATCACAACTTAAAGTATATATATTTTTGGAATCAATCTCAACCCTGTATAGCTAACTCCAACATTACTGCATATAGAGTGTCTATGGTTGTTCCAAATAATATATATAGATGGGTCGATATGATATGTCAAAACATTTGCATACGTGTCTATGGAATCCCAAGATTACATAATATATTAGAATACATATATAATACAATACAAGTTAGCTAGGATATGATTTGTATAGAATTGTTACAATATTTCCCGTAGCTACAACAATAAAAAAATATCCAATCTTGTTTTACCCATAACTTCTTCGTTTTAAATCCGTTTTGAGTGAATCAAATTGCTATGGTTTTATATTGAACTCTATTTTAAGAATATAAACAGAAAAAGTATAGGTTTATAGTCGAAAATATAAGTTACAAGTCATTTTTGTAAGAGGTAGCCATTTAGTCGAAAGAACGACGTCTTGATGACCATTTTGAAAAACATACTTACACTTTGAGTTTAACCATGATTTTTGGATATAGTTTCATGTTCATAAGAAAAATCCTTTTCCCAGAAGAACAACTTTTAAATCAAAGTTTATCATAGTTTTTAATTATCAAACCCAAAACAGCCCACGGTGTTACTACGACGGCGTATGTCCGGTTTAACGATGTGTTTCGTGTTTTCAGGTTTTAAATCATTAAGTTAGCATATCATATAGATATAGAACATGTGTTTAGTTGATTTTAAAAGTCAAGTTAGAAGGATTAACTTTTGTTTGCGAACAAGTTTAGAATTAACTATACTATGTTCTAGTGATTTCAAGTTTAAACCTTCGAATAAGGTAGTTTTATATATATGAATCGAATGATGTTATGAACATCATTACTACCTCAGGTTTTGTGGATAAACCTACTGGAAATGAGAAAAGTAGATCTAGCTTCAAAGGATCCTTGGATGGCTTGAAAGTTCTTGAAGCAGAATCATGACACGAAAACAAGTTCAAGTAAGATTTCCACTTGAAATAAGATTGTTATAGTTATAGAAATTGAATCAAAGTTTGAATATGAGTATTACCTTGTATTAGAAAGATATATTACTGTAAATAAGAAAGATTTCTTGAGGTTGGATGATCACTTTACAAGATTGGAAGTAAGCTAGCAAACTTGAAAGTATTCTTGATTTTATGAAACTAGAACTTATAGAATTTATGAAGAACACTTAGAACTTGAAGATAGAACTTGAGAGAGATCAATTAGATGAAGAAAATTGAAGAATGAAAGTTTTTGTAGGTGTTTTTGGTCGTTGGTATATGGATTAGATATAAAGGATGTGTAATTTTGTTTACATGTAAATAAGTCATGAATGATTACTAATATTTTTGTAATTTTATGAGATATTTCATGCTAGTTACCAAATGATGGTTCCCACATGTGTTAGGTGACTCACATGGGATGCTAAGAGCTGATCATTGGAGTGTATATACCAATAGTAAATACATTTAGAAGCTAGGTATTGTACAAGTACGAATACGGGTGCATACGAGTAGAATTGTTGATGAAACTGAACGAGGATGTAATTGTAAGTATTTTTGTTAAGTAGAAGTACATTGATAAGTGTCTTGAAGTCTTTCAAAAGTTTATGAATACATATTAAAACACTACATGTATATACATTTTAACTGAGTCGTTATGTCATCGTTAGTCGTTATATGTATATGTTGTTTTGAAACCTTTAGGTTAACGATCTTGTTAAATGTTGTCAACCCATTATTTATTATATCTAAAGAGATGTTAAATTATTACATTATCATGATATTATGATATATTAATATATCTTAGTATGATATATATACAGTTAAATGTTGTTACAACGACAATCGTTACATATATGTCTCGTTTCGAAATCATTAAGTTAGTAGTCTTGTTTTTACATATGTAGTTCATTGTTAATACACTTAATGACATGTTTACTTATCATTTATAATGATTAAACTTAGTGTATCAATATCTCAATATGATTCATATGTATTTAGTAAGACGTTTTTATAACGATAATCGTTATATATATCGTTTCGAGTTTCTTAATTCGATAAACTCAATTTTATGTATATAACTCATTGTTAAAATACCTAATGAGATACTTACTTATCATGATATCATTTTAACTATATATATAATCATATATATGTCATCATATAGTTTTTACAAGTTTTAACGTTCGTGAATCACCGGTCAACTTGGGTGGTCAATTGTCTATATGAAACCTATTTCAATTAATCACGTCTTAACAAGTTTGACTGCTTAACATGTTGGAAACACTTAATCATATAAATATCAATTTCATTTAATATATATAAACATGAAAAAGTTCGGGTCACTACAGCCGACGCCTTGAGTAGAAAGGACAGAGAACCTATACGGGTAAAAGCTATGAATATAATTATTCGTACTAACCTTACTACTCAAATAAAGGAGGCGCAACAAGGAGTTTTAAGAGAAGGACAGTTAAAGAATGAAATACCCAAAGGATCGGAGAAACATCTTAATATTTAGGAAGACGAAACCCGGTATAGGGCTGAAAGAATTTGGGTACCAAAGTTTAAAGATGTGAGAGAAAAGGTACTTAAGGAAGCACATAAAATGAGATATTCAATACATCCCGGAGCGGGGAAGATGTACAAAGATCTCAAGAAACACTTTTGGTGGCCAGGCATGAAAGCCGACATTGCTACATACGTAGGAGAATGTTTGACGTGTTCTAAGGTCAAAGCTGAACATCAGAAACCATCAGGTCTACTTCAACAACCCAAAATCCCAGAATGGAAATGGGAAAACATTACCATGGATTTCATTACTAAATTACCAAGGACTGCAAGTGGTTATGATACTATTTGGGTAATAGTCAATCGTCTCACCAAATCAGCACACTTTTTTCCAATTAGAGAAGATGATAAAATGGAAAAGTTGGCACTTTATACTTGAAGGAAGTTATCTCCAGACATGGAATACCAGTCTCTATTATCTCTAATAGGGATGGCAGATTTGTTTCAAGATTCTGGCAGACGTTGCAACAAGCATTGGGGACTCGTCTAGACATAAGTACGGCTTATCACCCACAAACTGATGGGCAAAGTGAAAGGATGATACAGACCCTTAAAGACATGCTACGAGCATGTGTTATCGATTTCGGAAACAGTTGGGATTGACATCTACCGTTAGCAGAATTTTCCTACAACAACAGTTATCATTCGAGTATTGAGATGGCACCATTCGAGGCACTTTATGGTAGAAAGTGTAGGTCTCCAATTTGTTGGAGTGAAGTTGGGGATAGACAGATTACGGGTCCAGAAATTATCCGAGAAACCACAGAGAAAATCATTCAAATTAAACAACGGTTGAAAACCGCTCAAAGTCGACAAAAGAGCTACGCGTACATTAAGAGAAAAGATATAGAATTTGAGATTGGAGAGATGGTCATGCTTAAGGTTTCACCTTGGAAGGGTGTTGTTCGATTTGGTAAACGAGGGAAGCTAAATCCAAGGTACATTGGGCCATTCAAGATTATAGATCGTGTCGGACCGGTAGCTTACCGACTTGACTTACCTCAACAACTCGCCGGAGTACATAATACTTTTCATGTCTCGAATCTGAAGAAATTTTTTGCTAAAGAAGATCTCACTATTCCATTAGACGAAATCCAAATCAATGAAAAACTTCAATTCATCGAAGAACCCGTCGAAATAATGGATCGTGAGGTTAAAAGACTTAAGCAAAACAAGATACCAATTGTTAAGGTTCGATGGAATGCTCGTAGAGGACCCAAGTTCACCTGGGAGCGTGAAGATCAGATAAAGAAGAAATATCCGCAAACTATTGCCAGAAGATGCGTCAACACCTTCAACAGCTTAAAATTTCGGGACGAAATCTATTTAACGGGTAGGTACTGTAGTGACCCGAACTTTTCCATATATATATATATATATATATATATATATATATATATATATATATATATATATATATATATATATATATATATATATATATTAATGAAATTGATATTTACATGATTAAATGTTTTCAAGATGTTAAGCAATCAAACTTGTTAAGACTTGATTAATTAAAATGAGATTCATGTAGACAATTGACCACCCGAGTTGACCGGCGATTCACGAACGTTAAAACTTGTAAAAACTATATGATGATATATATATATATGGATATATATATATAGTTAACATGATATTATGATAAGTAAGTATCTCACTAGGTATATTAACAATGATTTATATACCTAAAAAATGAGATTACTAAGTTAAGAAACTCGAAACGATATATATAACGATTATCGTTATAACAACACCTTACTAAATACTTATGTATCATATTAAGGTATTGTTACACTATATTTAACATGATAAAATGATAATTATATATATCATTATGTATGTTAACAATAAACTACATATGTAAAACAAGACTACTAACTTAAGGATTTTGAAACGAGACATATATGTAACGATTATCGTTGTATCGACATTTTAATGTATATATATCATATTAAGATATATTCATATATCATAATATCATGATAATGTAATAATTTAACATCTCATTAAATATAATAAACAATGGGTTAACTACATTAAATGAAATCGTTAACTTAAAAGTTTCAAAACAACACATACATGTAACGACTAACGATGACTTAACGACTCAGTTAAAATGTATATACATGTAGTATTTTAAGATGTAGTCATACACTTTTGAAAGACTTCAAGACACATATCAATGTACTTCTACTTATCAAAAATGCTTACAATTGCATTCTCATTCATTTTCATCAACAATTCTACTCGTATGCACCCGTATTCGTACTCGTACAATACCCAACTTCTAAATGTATTTACTATTGGTATATACACTTCATGATCAGCTCTTAGCAGCCCTTGTGAGTCACCTAACCACGTTCTCTGAACCATCATTTAACATCTAGCATGAAATATCTCACAAAATAACAAACAAATGTGACCTTATATTGACTAGCATAATCACGTTTTTGGTACTCATCACAAACACATTCATTTTCAATTATTTTTGCATCAAACAACTCTCTCTCAAGTGTTCTTCCATTGTTCTAAGTGTTCTTCATCATTTCCTTCATAATCTACATCAATCTAGCTCATAAATCCTAACCTATATCAACATACAAAACAACTACTCAAGAAAACTTATAGAACACTTTCAAGTTTGCAAGTCTACTTCCAAGCTTTCTAATCCATTCCAAGCAATCATCTAGGATCAAAAAACCTTTGTTATTTACAGTAGGTTATCTCTCTAATTCAAGGTAATACTCATATTCAAACTTTGGTTCAATTTCTATAACTATAACAATCTTGTTTCGAGTGAAAATCTTACTTGAACTTGTTTTCGTGTCATGATTCTACTTCAAGAACTTTCAAGCCATCCAAGAATCCTTTGAAGATAGATCAATTTTTGTCACTTCTAGTAGGTTTACCTACTATAGTTGAGATAGTAATGATGTTCATAACATCATTCGATTCATATATATATAACTATCTTATTCGAAGATTTGAACATGTAATCACTAGAACATAGTTTAGTTAATTCTAAACTTGTTCGCAAACAAAGTTAATCCTTCTAAATTAACTTTTAAAATCAACTAAACACATTTTCTATATCTATATGATATGTTAACTTAATGATTTAAAACTTGGAAACACGAAAAACACCGTAAAACCGGACATACGCCGTTGTAGTAACACAGCGGGCTGTTTTGGGTATGATAATTAAAAACTATGATAAACTTTGATTTAAAAGTTGTTCTTATGGAAAAATGAATTTTCTTATGAACATGAAACTATATTCAAAAATCATAGTTAAACTCAAAGTGGAAGTATGTTTTTCAAAATGGTCATCAAGATGTCGTTCTTTCGACGGAAATGACTACCTCTTTAAAAAATGACTTGTAACCTGCATTTCCGACTATAAACTTATACTTTTTCTATTTAGTTTCATAAATTTTAGTTCATTATGAAACCATAGCAACTTGAATCACTCAAAACAGATTTGAAACGAAGAAATGACGGGTAAAACAAAATTGGATAAACTTGCTAGTTTTAGCTACGAAAATTTTGTAACAAATCTAGACTAAACATATCCTAACTAATTTATATTGTATTATACATATTATGTAATCTTGGGATACCATAGACACGTATACAATGTTTTGACATATCATATCGACCCATCTATATATATTATTTGGAACAACCATAGACACTCTATATGCAGTAATGCTGGAGTTAGCTATACAGGGTTGAGGTTGATTCCAAAATAATATATATACTTTGAGTTGTGATCTAGCCTGAGACTTGTATACACTGGGTTGTGGATTGATTCGAGATAATATTGATTTATTTCTGTACATCTAACTGTGGACAACTAGTTGTAGATTACTAACGTTGGACTGCTAACTTAACAAACTTAAATCATTAAAACATAATAAAAAATGTTGTTAATATATTTCGATCATAATTTGATATATATGTACATATTTGTTATAGGTTCATGAATCAACCAGTGGCCAAGTCTTACTTTCCGACGAAGTAAAGATCTGTGAAAGTGAGTTTCATTTGCTCCCTTTTAAATGCTTTTGCAATATATATTTTTGGGACTGAGAATACATGCACTACTTTTATAAATATTTGACGAAATAGACACAAGTAATCGAAACTACATTATATGGTTGAATGATCGAAATCGAATATGCCCCTTTTTGCTTGGTAGCCTAAGAATTAGTAAACCGATCTACTAATTGACGCGAATCCTAAAGATAGATCTATTGGGCCTAACAAACCCCATCCATGATTGCGGATGCTTTAGTACTTCGATGTTGTTTTATCATGTCCGATGGATGTCTCGGAATGATGGAGATATTCTTATATGCATCTTGTTAATGTCGGTTACCAGGTGTTCACCATATGAATGATTTTTATGCATGCATGTTGTTTACAAGAAATGGAAATATGAAATCTTGTGGTCTATTATTACGAATTGATAAATATATAGGTTAAACCTATAACTCACCAACATTTTTGTTGACGTTTAAAGCATGTTTATTCTCAGGTGATTATTAAGAGCTTCCGCTGTTGCATGCTAATTTATGGACAAGAGTTGGAGTCAACATGCTTGTATAATATTGTTTAAAAACTGCATTCGAAGATTTAAATTGATGTGTAATATTATTGTAAACCATTATGTAATAATCGTGTGAAAACGCTATATTTTAGATTATTATTATTTGATAATCATCGTAATATTTTTAAACCTTTATCTAACATAATGGTTATGGTTTGTTTTAAAATCGAAAGCAGTCTTTGAAAAACGTCTCATATAGAGGTCAAAACCTCGCAACGAAATCAATTAATATGGAACATTTATATTCGATATGAACGGGACATTTCATTATTAATCCACTCAAAGCTTCGAATTTGGATCTCATTGAGTGAGAGAGCCCCGTTTATGCCTTTGTTCTCAAACGTCTTCTTGTTTCGATTTGTCTATATTATGTACCCGGAAACCCACTCAAGGTTGAAGAACTCGGAGCTTGGGGAGTTCTCGTCGGGACAATTTTTGGGTGTTCTCGGAGAACTCGGAAGAACTCGGTTATTGACCAACGTTGACTTTCTAATATAAATATATATTTTCGAATATATATATGTCTAAATATTAAACTTTTGAAATAATTTTTATGATACATAATATAATATTTAGCTACAACCAAATGTTGACCGAGATATTCAATTTATCGAACGTGGACCGAGATTAGACTGAGATTTGATCGAGAAACTCAATTTATCGGTCGTTGACCGATAAAATCGAAAGTTGACCAATTTTTTGAAACGAGAACTCGGCAGCCACCTGGAAACGAGTTATTGCCGAGTTCTCGACCGATTTTTGCAACCATGAACCCACTCGACCACTTGCCATAATTGTTTTTCTTTTGGCGTTTTAGTGTGATTGTTATTTCCCCAAAAGGCTTCCTCAACATTTAGATTTGAAACGTGCCCTACGTTTCACCATTTGTAGACCCGATCCAATATATCCATGCGTGTTTATATAAGAATAACGCATGGTCAATGGTGTTGGTTGTGTCATTACATCGAGGCATAATATCGAATCTAAGTCCATATCTCTCTTGTCTAATTAGACCCTAACCGGGAGCCTTCTCATCTTTGATCTCTAAACGAAAATCCCGAATTTTTAAGGCAACAACCGTTTTTTTAATGTTTCAGTATCCACACTTCCTGTATGCAAACTTAGATCATCGATTAATCGAGTTAAATCGCATGTGTTGAATTGTCTAAAACCGCTGCTACTAAGTGACTACTCCCACGAATCATGATGAAGATTTTAATATTGCATTCTGCTAATTTTCGCTTCCATCTCAGTTAGCTCCGCTTGAGTACGACATGTTGCCGATCTTGTCCAACACTACGTGAAGACCCACTCAGATCCCGACCATCGAATTCTGTCTGCTACTATCGCAGATGTGTCTTGATCCAGGGGAAAAATTCTGATATATTTATCCTTGAACTTCATATTACCTGACCAAATTTTGCTCCAAAAACGCGTTGACCTGCATCTTCAATTTTCTTGCTAAAAGAATTAGTGAAAGAAATCCCCATAGCATCAATATACGGCCTAATATGCGCCATATTGGGCCATACATAACCCTGAACGAAACCTCTATTGAAACCTTGACCCAAGCCACCTGAATCCCCATAAATACTTTTAATTATCTTGATCCACAAAACTTGTGGTTCCGTTTTACAAGCCACCACCATTTTTCTTGAAGAGCAAGATTTTAACCTTTGAGAGACTCGACATTTAACCCCCCTTTCCGTATGATTTTTGAGTTTTAACCCATTTCATCCACGTTAATTCCCCCCGCACCCCACAAAAAAAAATATTATTTCTCACACCCTCAACTTTTTTGAGAAGGCAAGAGGGAGCTCGAAAGAGAGAGAAGTAATATAACGACAAACTACTAATAACCGACTTGATTAGAGTTAAACGTCCACCTATGAATATCGATTTCGCTTTCTAATCCGACAATCTATTCTCGAATTTTTCCACAATCGGCCAATCACTCATTTTTGGCATTTTCTTACCAATAGGGAGTCCAAGCTAGATAGGTGCAAGGAAATATACCTATTTTACACCCTATATGCGAGGCCATATATTCAACATCTTAGTTATATGCAAGATTGTTTTACATGCTTCGTGTATAAAAAAGTATTTTTTTGTTTTACTTAGAAATTACATATTAACTACTAGACAAAACTTATGAATAGTATCAGGGGTATTTTTGTCTTTTCACTTTTTTTATTTTTTTTCCCTTCTTTCCTTTATTTCTTTCAAGTAACACCACAAAAGCTCCCACACTTTGTTCAAAAATTAAAATCGGCCCCCCAACACAGGGGTTAAAGCGTCAAATCAAAATTTTCATAAAATATCTTAAATAAACTCCACTCAAATATTCAACATGTCATATCTTCTCGCTCGCAACGAGTTAAATTTTTCCGACACCATCCTTAAACTCGAAATAATTTTATGAACACAATGTCACTAACTATACGCAAAACGGACACTTTTAAAAAAAGCTAAATATTTAAGGTACTTTTCATATATATGTTGATTTTTCACTCGCAAGCTCCGTAACTAAACACAATAAAATACATTAAAAACAGAACCCCTGGCGCGAAGCGAGGGTTCGAAAACTAGTTGAGTTTCTATTTATCATTCACATTTAAATGTATAACTAAGTAAATTTAGGATTTATTTAAAGAGTGAATGATTTTTTTATTTTATTTTTTGCGAAAGAACATATTATTATTATTGTAAATAAATAAAAAGGAGATCCGATGATCTAGTGCGTTACATGAAGTGTTACAAATACAGAAATCGAATCTGTTTGAAATTAAATCTAATGTTCAACATGAACTTGATTGAAATAAAACTAAAACTTTGATGAAACAATCATTAGCCGATACCGAGAAGCTACTGCTTCCATGAGAAGTAACCGCCACCTAGACCACCGAATCCTAAAAAAGTCCTCACCTGAACCGAAGTCTGCATTAGCGTACCTCAATCCACAAACCCCACAACCAACTGTTTCATCCCCAAACCTGTAAATATGTAACCCATCCACTCGTCGGGCAATCCCAGAACACCCGCCTCGAGACCGCATCAATCAGAATACCAGAACAAAACCCCCGTTAGCTAGCACATCTAAGTAAACCCCCAATCATCAATCAACACAAAAACCCTAACCTGTCGAGCCCCTACCCAACGGAAGTTCGGGAGACAACCGAGAACAATACTCCAAAAAACTAATCTTTTGACGCTTAACAACCCTAGAGTCGCTAAGGCGGCAACAACACCGGACCGTTCCGAACCGAGTCCGGTGATGAGGAAGATGGAACGAGTTGGGCAGGAACAAACAAACAACGCAACGGAATCACGGTCATATAACCCACACACCAATGAACCCAAACGAGCCCACCAAGTGACCCGACCAAAATAACTAAATCGAACCACCCAAAAACCAACAGCAAGCCCTAAGACGCTAGGGGGACGATGAGAAAATATTCGCCATTTTGGAAAAGGTAAAAGGAAAGCTCCGGCGAAGCCGCCGGAGAAAAGAACCCGCAACTCCAAACCGATCAGAAAATACACGATGAGCAAGAATAAAAACAAAATCAGCCACTTACCAATAAGAACCCAGCACAGAGCCCCAAAAGACTCGCCGCCCGCACCAAGATCTCGCCAGAAAAGTGGCGCTCACCGCTGGAGTAACGCTGCAAGTACCGAGCCCAGTTCCAACAGCCGATCTAGACAACCCCATCAAACCCAAGCAGTGCCGGAACACAGAAGACCGAAGTCTTCGTCGCCTGTGTCCACCACCACCGGAAGCAAAATCGCTGGAAAAAACCGAGAGAACCAAGATGGTAATCGGATCTGAAGAGAGAAGATGGGAAAAATGAAAAAAAAAAGTACGAAAGGAAAGCCATCGGACCACCGGCGAGATGCCGGTGGCCGGAAAAGGAATTTTCATGGAGATTACAAACCTGTAGATGATGTGATCTAGAAGAAGAGATGATACTAGAAGATTGTTGTTGATTATATACTAAATCAACTCAAAAAAGCAAGTTTGCACTATCAACAATAAAGAAAATAAGAAAAAGAAGACTTACTGTTGTTACCGGAGAGAAAAAAAGAGGAAAAAAGAAAGCAAAAGTTGGTCAAAGGGATTTTTACAGTGGTTTTTGCTATTGTACGGAGAAGAAAGTTATGTTGGGTGCTGCAAAGGTAGAAAGTTGATTTTTTTTTTGTAAAGAGTGAATGATGACAACGTCAGGAAGATGCCAATCAATCTTCCGGAACTTTGTGTTTTTTGTCTGGAATGACGGATGAAGTATAATACTAATCTTTTTTATCTCTTAAAAAGGAGCAATATCTCAATGAAACTCTTTTATGACCATAGGATCAATGTCAATATGAGATCCTAGCCATCGATTTTCAAGATTAGCTAGCAAATAAAAGTGATTAGTTAACCATAAATTGAAATCCCTTAATTACTCTTCTATATTTTTTCATACGAGCATCAGAATCAATTTAGGGGTCATTTACATTCAATAATTTCTAGGGTTTCAAACTTTCACCTTACTCCATGAAAAAAACCCTGGCGAATCATCTCTCAAAATTTCTATCTCTAATTCGTTTCGTTTTTCAGAAGGATTGATATTAACCTAAGATGAAGAATCGTCAAAACAAACACGTGTATCAAGATCTGGTTTGCAATTTAGATTTCGATTGCATCAGGTTTCATTGATTTGTAAGATCACGATTGCTGATTTTAGACATCCCAATGAAACTGAAGGTGCACAATAACCCTATTTCTACCTTTAGATCTCGATTGCATATTTGTTTGGTATATATCAAATATATATATATATATATATATATATATATATATATATATATATATATATATATATAATCTCTTCCTCACATAAAGCATGGTGCTTACATCCAATGTGTCAATCCCACAACCCCACATGTTTTCCAATCGCCACATGTCCTCATTCTCTGATTTTCTCTAATTTTTTTAATTTTTTTAAACACCAACTAAAATTACGGAATTACATCCGTTCCCCATTCATTTTCATCGATCCCTCTCCAATTTTTCATCTCCTTCAACCTCCTTTCTGCAATTTTCACCGAACACGGTTTCCCAATGATTGATAAACCTTAAATTACTGCACGGCATGTCTAATTCATTATTAATTGAATCGTGATTTAATTTAGTACCCATTCGTTTCAATTCGTCTCATCAAACCCTAATTTAATTGATTTCCCAAAAAAAAAGAATGCCGGCACCCTCATTACACCTTTCTATCAAGCTTCATGTTGATTTTTCATGAATCGCGATGATGATTTTACAGAAATCCGATTACAGGTAAGTTACTATTTTGTTTATGTTTCTATTACAATTTGTTACATTCTTTCATTCATTACTTTCTTACTTCTATTCATATTGTATTTGAATTTCACAATTTATACTTGATATTAAAGATAATTCATACTTAAATTACACAATAAAATAACAATATAATTATCACCGTGCTTGAATCACTGCCAAAAGAATTGATTATGTTTTTTCTTAATAAAATTTAAAGAGATTGATTTTTTTTTAAATAATCCAGATCAGTTGTTTAAATCATATTTGTTTACAATATATTTAAATTTTAATATTTCAGGGGAACCTTTATTCATTTATCAATTACAATTATTTGTTTTTACTAACCGTAAACTAAATAAAAAATAAATAAAATAAATGTTTAAATAAATAGCACAAGTATAAATATAAATAAATTTATTTAAATATTTAAATATATTAGATATTAGTTAAGTAGATAATAAATATTTTGTAGTGTCTTGCTGTAATTGCATTTTTTTAGGAAAAAAACAACCGTCACCAAAATTTCGCAGTCAATATCATTATCATCTAATCAACTTTCAAAATAACTTCCCCAATTTTTGGTAACCGAATATATTTCATTTTAACTCTTATATATACGGTTTTATCACCTTCAACTTATCAATGCAAAATTTCAATCTCTATCGATCAAACCTTTTTCTGTAATCAATAACCTTCAGTTTGTCACATATGGAATCAAAGATGTTATTGGTAAAAGCAATCAATCCAAGGTACCCGACTGTAAGTACAATGGTCAGGATTCTTAGTATTGAAACGTTGTCCAAATCAAATTTTGATCAAGGAAAGCCTTTCCTGGATGTAATCGCTACTGACAAAGAGGTTACTTCTAACTATATACGTTATACTTAATTTTTAATAGATAATACTTAATACTTACTACGTAATGCTTCTTTTGCTGTTTTAATACACCCACTTTATTTTTAATCTTTGTAATCTTTGTATATATCATGTTGTTTTTCTTCTGCTTATATGTCGTATTACAGGGTGACCGAATTGGTATTACACTCAAGAATTATCATAAGAACAAATTTGAGGATATTCTGAAGGAGCAGAATATTTATGTTCTTAAAAATGTTGGCACACAACGATTCACAAATAACAAACTGAATCACTGGACTCATGATACCAGGTTAA
The DNA here is from genome assembly GCF_046630445.1 of Rutidosis leptorrhynchoides. Classification (NCBI taxonomy): domain Eukaryota; kingdom Viridiplantae; phylum Streptophyta; class Magnoliopsida; order Asterales; family Asteraceae; genus Rutidosis; species Rutidosis leptorrhynchoides. The sequence goes on along the minus strand of NC_092333.1, from coordinate 575,923,396 downwards.
TCTTTATCAACAAAACAACAATCATGCCTATGCCCTCCAATCAATGGACAGGTAGTGATGTTTCAGATTCATTCCTTTTGAAGATCTTATCACCTGTCAACTATCAGAAAAACACACTGCGGGTATCATCAATCTTCTGTATTTATGATATTTTAAATTTTTTAAATTGATTTCTCTTTAGTCTTAACTCATATACCATTTATTGTGTATTTCTAATATTTGTTTTACAAATCTCACATATGTGATTGGTAAAGTTCACTACTATGATCGTGAACCGAAAACATATGGTTCATCCACTGATGAAAATTCTAAATACATCAACCTGGAACTGAAGGATATATAGTAACATCTATATCTTAAAAATGCAATTTTTTCAAAATTTTACTCCACATTTCAGTCCATATTGGTATTATATTAAAACTAATTATAATTATTATTTGTTTTCACAGTGGTTCCATTGTCTCATGCACATTGTTTGCTAAATATATGGTTGATTTTTTTGCTCATATGAAACAAACTGATGAAAATCAGTGTGTCATTCTGCTTATTCAGTTTGGAAGAACCAAAAAATACAACCGTACGTATATTTCTATACATTTACATATGTCTTTCATAACCACATTTATGTATTTGTATTGGCATTTAGCTTTACATTTACTCTCTCTTATCAACTGCAGGTCAGCTAACTGTTGGTAGTGACAGGAGTCACACCGGATTGTTTTTGGACACCAACATACCGATTGTCACTGACTTCAGGACACGGTTGTATTTAATTACATATTAACCTTCTTTTTATTCCTTAAAATACATCTATTATTAAGCAGTCTACATTTGTAAATGCTTATACTTTTACGATTTTGTTATATACTTTTTCATATAAATTATTCTGTCATATTAATTGATTATACAATTGTTACAGATTTCTCGCCAATCACGAAGAGAATGGTGCAGAGACATCGTTCGCACCTTCGCTGACACCAACCTTAACACCTAAAGGGAAACCACTAGACGAGTGGTTCGAAAATGTTACATGTGTTGGATGTGGTGACTTGTCATACAATAATGTCAGGCTAATTTTGGTTGTTTCCAAATTACATTTTTGTAGTGGTCAGAGTGTTTTCCTCTTATATTTAACTAACAACTACCACATAAATATGGTCTTTTATAGGAGGGAGTTTATGTTGTTGCAGCTGATATCATTGTCATTGAACCAGACAGTACGTGGTCGTACATCGTCTGTAAGAAATGTCATAGAACAGCAAAAACAAAATCTAATGATGTTGATCTTACACTGGACATTGATCAACAGTTGATGTTAAAGCGTAATTGTAGTAATTGTGGCGATAACCCACAAGTTGCTCTAAGGTATCTAACACTATCACATCAACACTGACTCATATCAGCTTTTTATGTTACACTTACTGAAAAAAAACAATAACATTTATACATAATAACGTTTGTTAACTTACAGAATGTATTTCATCCAAAAAACAGGTTCAAAGTAAGTGTGCGCATGTCAGATGATACTGGAATTGCAACAGTTACTATCTTTGAAACTATTGTCAAAAAGTTTGTTACCAAATCCGCTTATGAACTCCAAAAGTCATTACTTGAAGACGAGGACCACCCCTCAGAGTTGGAAGCATTAGTTGGTCAAAATCTTCTCTTGAAGGTGGATGTTAAGCCTTACAACAAAAAGTATACCCTTGAGAAGTATACAGTCAAAGACGCATCCACAGATGAAACATTTTTCGAGAAATTTCGCGAGCAGTACAAGGTAATAATTATATCTCAAACATGACAGTTTTAAAAATATTGTCACATTTGTTTTTTCTTATAAACACAAGATTATTTGCAGAAATTATGAGTTAGTTATTTATTCGAAAAGAACAATGGCTCCAAAGAACTGGTTCAATATCACCAAAAATTGGGTCAAAGTTACAGAATTGCAGCTAAAATTGTTCGATAACGCCCATTACAGGAGATTCCCTTCATTCATGCAAATTGTAGATGGATCCAACGTTAATGTTCTGGTATGTATTTTATTGATAAATACGTAAATTTACATACAAAAACTTTAAAAATCAACTTTTAAATTTTGCATTCACATTTTTCATATTAAAATTGTAATAGACTATTTAAAAATATTTCCATCATTTCTGTGTTTCTATACATTGTTTTTTTTTTTTTTTTAAATTGTGTATTATTTTTTTACAATAAATTAACATATTATTATTATTTAACAGACCATGGCAAAAAAATTTAAATCTGCATATAAGGGACGGAAAAGCCCACATGATCATGTGTGGATTCACTATAACGGTTCGTACAAAAAATGTTTACCCATGTCTATGATTCAAGATAGGTTGATATTTCGTGAAGGATGGCAAGAGTTAATTTCTGACTTACAATTAAATCAGGGAGATACAGTTATTTTATATGCACTTACTTTTCGGAATATAGAATTAATCATTTATAATGAAGTTGGCGATGAAAAGAAAAACATATCACCTGCACTTCTTGGGGAAATGTACAAACCTGACTACTTACAATCTGAGGTTAAAACTTATGATTGCAACATTACGATACCAAGAGGTCATGTATTAGTAAGTACACTTTCACATGTATATTATATTGCAAAATTCTACATAATTGATAGACCAATTGTTCTTACAGATAATTTAACAAACATTACTTATATTGCAGTTAAATTATCTTATCTATCATATTAATTAAAAGTTTATTTTTGTTTTAAACGTCTTCCAAAAGAGTTGATGTTACTACCTGGACTACGAAGTGGAAAAAGTGTTTCATGTTATAATTTAGCAAGGAAGAAATACAAATGGCGGCTGAAACAAGAAAACTCAAGGACAAAGCCAAACCTATCAGTTACATACGGTTTTCAGCAGTTCCGTAAAGAAAATCGTTTGAAGTATGGAACAACATGGGTTTTCACCTACAATTTCGACGAACGCGCTTTCTACCTATATTGATGTTTAGTAAAATCATTCATAAATGTTTTTGCATTTGATTTGTTCAAGAACTATCTTTGGTATTCATATCTACTATTATGTTTTATTTAAAATGTTTTTTTACATACAATCATCAACACCTAATGTACTAACCCTTAACATAATAGAGCCAACCGTACAACGTACGGGCTCTTAAAGTCTAGTTATTATTTTATTATTATAAAGCATGTGCTATAAATTCTACGTGTCATTTTCTCAAGTAATCTTAATTAAATAATCCTACGTGTCATCTTCTAAATAAAGCTTGATTATTTTATTAAATTGAATAATATAATCATTACTTTAAGATGAAAGATAATAATGATAATAATAAAATAATGCATTAGCCGTTAATATATGTTATGGGCAAACATATTGAAAAATATGTTTGTAAAGTTAATTATCGTATATCGATTATGTCCATATTTAAAAACTATCACTTTCCGTCAATTTAGCCTAATATATTTAAATAAAATAGTAAAATAAAACTACATATAATAATAATATTTAAATAACCAAAAACTTATATCTCTAATCACATATAGTTACCACTAGTAAAATGACCCGTGGAACCACGGGTTCGTTTAGACGAAACAGTTTAATGATATTTTTAGGTACTAAGTGAACGTAAATGCTAAAGTTATTTAGTTTAATGACCCGTGGAATCAAATAGTCCGACTAAGAAACTCGTCAGCTGAACATTTCATCAAACACCTAAAATGCATATTAAACAATCCACATCCAATCATAAGAGATAATATTGGTTGTCATTTTATTTTAAAAGTGTAAATTAAAATATAAATGTAGAACTTGTTTACTTCTGCCTAACTTTTATACCTTCTCGTACTCAATACAAAATAATTAATTAAATTAATTTAAAATTATTTAATTTTAATAATTAAAATAATTATTAATAAGATTTAATAATAATAATTAATTAATAAGATTTAATTTTAATTAAAAATTATTTAGATTAATGACATCACCCACCATGCTTAGATTTTTTTCTTTTTCTTTTTGATTTTTTCTTAACAAAGGAATTAGCCTAATAATGACATCATTATTTTAGCAATATAATAGAAACTATAGATGTTTGGGTGTTGCCGAGAGCCACAAACAAAAACACTCCACTTTGTTTTTTTTTCTGTGTTTTTTTTTTTCAAAAAAGACCAAATCATATAGGGATTATTTATTGTTTTATTACTCTTCTCTAAACATATATATTATTTTATTACATTATATATTATGATTATATGATGGTTGCACTACACTTAAAGTTTTACTATAAATATGTTGTCCACTAATACTTAAAGATATTGTTCAATCATTGCGCCATCAGTTAACAGGTAAAAACAAGTTTTTATGTATTCATGTTTGATTTTTATTGATTATTTGTCAGTTGTAGTTAAAATAATGATTTGATAATCAACAACAACAACAACAAAACCCAATCTCATATGTGTGGGGTATGGAGATGTGAGATGTAGAAAATCCTTCATCTACTCTTGAATAAAGAGAAGTCGTTTTCTCCACCCCGAGTGAAACACTCACAAGAGTAGAGAGAGTCATCTCTCTCTCGATTCGACGGATAAACATATTGCTTCTAAGCGGACCTCCGGCTAGGTAGTAAGAGAAATATATATATATATATATATATATATATATATATATATATATATATATATATATATATATATATATATATATATATATATATATATATATATATATATATATATTAATAATAATAATAATAAAATAAAAAAATAAAATCTAATAGATAAATAAATAAATAAATAAATAAATAGATAAATAAATAAATAAAGCTAAAATAAAAATAAATAAATAAATAATTAAATAAAGACGTCGTGAAAATGGTGGAATCAAATTTTCATGAGTTTTAGAAACATATCTGAAGTTCAATTTAGGCTCGAAGTAGCAGTCAAGTAGCCCATAAATCGACACTCGCTATTGCCTCACTTAGTAGGACCGTAATTAGAAGAAAAAAAATTAAATAATAGAAAGAAAATAAATAAATAAATAATATATATATATATATATATATATATATATATATATATATATATATATATATATATATATATATATATATATATATATATGAAAAACGTACCTTAGGCTGCTGTGAGGTGCTTAAGGCATACCTGAAAAGTGGTACACTAAAAGAACAAAAACTATATATGACCATATGCAAACGACCAAAAACCATATAATGATTTGATAATCCTTATATTTAAATCTATGTTTGCATTCCTTCACTTGAGATTTTGACATAATTATATTAGTTTGTACCAACAAAATATTCAATTAGAAATTTACATAAAAACTACTACTAACGATCAATTTTAAAGCAATGTTTTACGAATTTAAGTTTGGTGTTTTATCGATTGATTATCAATTGAAATTAAAATGGTTCCAACGGACGGGCTCACAATTTATGCGTTATTATTCAATAGCAAGGCTTTCTATACAAATATTATCAATAATAAAATATTTTTACATTGTAATTGTATTATACATTTGATAGGTATTACTACTAACGTTATCGAATAAGAATCTAAAATCGTCGTGCAACGCACGGGCTCATAAAACTAGTATATATATATATATATATATATATATATATATATATATATATATATATATATATATATATATATATATATATATATATATATATTATAAATCTTATTAAATGAAGTTCATCGAGTTTTTTAAGGGATGGTGGTAAATTTAAAAAGTATTTAAAGGAGTCATGTACTTTTACAAATATTTATAAAATACATTTTTTCTTTTTAAATCTGAATTTTCATTGATTGCTTTAAGAGATTTACATACGTTAAATGCCCAATATTATTATTTACTCTGACTCACTGTATACACCAATACATCCGTACACTTGTAGCGTACCACCAAATAATATGGAATGGTAAATCTCCAGTAAACTTGCCATTTACAACAACAAAAATCTCTCATAACGGACTGTGCCAAACTAACAGAATCGAGAGAAAAGGGACAATCTATGGGTTGGGGGAACGATAACAAATACTTAATTGACATGGGGTGTACATCAGTTTGGTTTTCGATTTCTTCGGTTTATTTGATTCGGTTCTACAAAGTTAGAAGGCAAAACTGAAACGGAATTCAAATTCGAAACCTTATTCAAATTCGGAACCTTCAAATTCAGAACCGAACCCAAAGTGAAAATCAAATTTGGATTCAGTTAAATCTGAAAACTCGAAAAATCATAATTTAACCAAAAGTCATTTTTAAATTCCACTTTTGTTTTTTAAAATCGGTTTATCGTCAATATATATTAATAATTTAATACTCTATATTATTAGTTGAATTCGATTTTCGGTAAACTGAATTCAAAAAAGTTAAACCGAAAAGTAAATTCAAAGTTGAAAACTGAACCGAGACCGAATTTAAAATCGATTCAATTTGGTTTATTTTTTTCGGTTTTCCTTTGGTTCGCTTTTGGGTTAATCGATTTGGAATCAATAATGAACACTCCTAGTTGACAATAAAATTGTACATGATCGATAGACTACGACTTTTAAAAAGAAGACAATGATTGTGAATATTGGGAAAACAGGAGAACCGATGGTCATTTCTTACGTTATGTATTTCAACGTCATCATCTATTTATTTATTACAGTATTAGGATGTCAAATTGTTATTAATTAACTAAAAGGAAAAAACAATAGCACTAAATGATAAATATTTTCTAAACTACCCCATTTTCTTAAATACGTTTTCAAGTTACTGGGGTCTGTTAAAAAACTCATTGATTTTTATCTTATAATATGTATCCATGTTGTAAAACTTCCATTTGTCTATAACTTTGGTCGCCACATGTTTAAACTTTACCAGTTGTATGATATTCAATATGTGAGCTACTTTTATTATGTTACAAAGATAGGGTTGTAATCCCTTGAATCCAATAATTTGCTTGAAATCTAACGGATCAATCAGAGCGCGACATGTGGCGCAACAATCAAATCACATGTGATTGAAAAAAAAAATTTAAAATTTTTTTTAATAATTTTTTTTGAAATTTTTTTTTTGAAATTTTTTTTTGAAATTTTTTTTTTTACTTTTTTTAAAAAATTTAGCATTTCAAATCCAATCACATGTGATTGTAAAGCCCAATCACATGTGATTGTAAAACACAATCATATGTGATTCTGCATGTCAAATCTAATCACATGTGATTGAAAAAAAAATTCATTTTTTTTTTCAAAAAAAATTCAAATTTTCTTTTAAAAAAAAATTTCAACCGGAAAGCGACTTTAATTTGGTGATTTGATCAAGTTTGTTAGCGTTTCGTGATCATATCTTCAAAATTTCAGACTTTAATTCGGTGATTTAATCAAAAACTTGGTGTTTAAAGGTTTTAGCACAAATTAACTGAAAATCGTCATTTTACTAAATTTTTTTTTTTCAATCACATGTGACTGGCATGCAGAATCACATGTGATTTACCGCATGTCAAATCCAATCACATGTGATTGAAAAAAAAAAATTTAAAAAAAAAATTTCGGAAATTTTTTTTTTTAAAAAAAAATAAATTTTTTTTTTTGAATTTTTTTTTCAATAACATGTGATTATCGCGCCACGTGTACTCTGATTGGTCCCTTGAATCTCAACTTAAAATTTGATTTTATTTGAATATTCCTCTACAAAGATATACAACTGGCCCTTCTGAAAACACTAAACTTAAGCTTCATGGTATGTTATGGAACAACATACATTTATACGTGATGGTAAAGTTCCTAAATTCCTTTAACATACACTCCCCAATAGCATTGCACGTAAGCGATATACAAAAACTTCATATTCTATCATAAAAAATATGCAAATGAATAAGAAAACTGAAGGAAAAACGATTCATAAAACTATTAGCAAACAGGTTACTGAGTATACCAATTGAGAAAGTGGGTCATATTTATGAAAACAAAATAATTTTATCAAGCTTCATAAAATAATCCTATATATATATTGATAAGCTTTAAAAAGTAATTCTAAATAAGCCAATGAAGTGGATTTGGAAAGTCAAAGGTTATTCTCGGAATATCATAGATACCATAGGCGAAACTACAAGGGGGCAGTGGGGCGCCCGCCCCCACTAAAATTTTTTTTCAGTGTAAAAATTTTGGATTTTTCTACTTTGCCCCCGGTGATTTTTTTTTGCCCCAAAACCTTCAAATTTTGCAAAAAAATTCTCCAACTTTTGTCCCAAAACCTTCAAATTTTGCCAAAAAATCTTCAACTTTTTCTCAAAAACCTTCACAATTTGCCTAAAAACTCCAATTTTTTGCCCCAAAACCTCTATATTTTGTCCAAAAAATTGCTACGGTTTTAAATTTTTTTTTTTTTTTGCCCCGGTGAAAAAAATCCTAGTTCTGCCCAGTCTACACGATGAATATTTCAAAAAAAATAAAAAATGCTCGCCCGTGTTAATATATAGCGAAGGTGGGTTGGGCTTCCAGTATTTAAGTGGGCTACTAATTATCTTGATTGGTGTCATCTGTATAAAACTCAAAATTTTCACACTAAACATAACGTAGATGTTGGGCTTTTGGCGGTTGGACTGCTCATTTGAGTGGTGGCACGGGCCACCACTAAATATAGTGTGGCTCCGGCCCTGAGCTAGCTTCTCTTGTGCAAAAAAAACTGCAACTTAATTTTAAAAGAACTTAAAAGAACTAAGTAATGTTATGGGTCAAAACTAACTATTTGTATTGTGATTTTGAAGCTTAAAAGATCATGGCATTGGGCTACGAGGTTTCTACACTATGCTCGTGTTGTTGTGTTACAGAACAGAATGGAGTGGTTGTGGAAGCCCATGAAGTTATATTGTATTACTTTTTGTTGCCATAATATAATTTAAGATCACGTTTGATTTTTTTTACAAAAAACTGAATAAACAGGCGAGGCAAGTGATTTTCCTTTGTGACTGTCAATTCTCCACTAACCAACTTAAAGTTGCTACATCTGAGTTTGTTGTGGACTTGTGGAGTATATTGTATTCAGAACATTCACATATCTTTTTGATGGAACTATAGTTAGTTGTGCCTGAAGAAGAATGATGATATTGATGAAAAGTTGGTAAGATATATTCTTTGTTTTTTTAATGCTCATTATTAGGCTGTTGATAAGTTGTAATTTCAACTATCTAGCTTTTGAATTACCTGTAATCTTTATAAACACGTTTTATTAACGAAAGTGTGGAATTATTGCAGGTGCTAATGGGATCTAGCTGATTAAATCATGTTTTTAATGTGGTCAATGATATATTATATAATCACGGTTCATAAGATGTTGGGTATGTAGGATTTGCAATGAAACAGAAATTAAGTTACGTGTCCAATGTTGGATAATCATGGAAGTCCAAAGTCTGGCCCACGATTTTGTAATCTAAATGAAAGTCCAAGAAGTAGAATTGATTTAGTCTACATGTTTGATCAGTCTAGTGTGAAGTGGCCCAAGGATAAATTAAATAAGTAGAATGCTGAATATAAGCACGTGGGGGACTTGGTCATTTGGTTAGCCGTTAGGTAAGAATAATGGGTTTTACAAGTTAAGGAAATAAGTATGCATGTGTACTTTGAATAAGGTTGACCGAATATTAGTAGGTTTGAATTTGCATGAAGTGGTGACCGAATATAATGCAGGCAAGGGAGTTAGTGGGTACATGAAAATAATTAGATTGTTAGTGGAAGTGTATGTGTATTAGGGGTAGTTATATGTACGTGGGTTGAGTCAGTATATCATGGGTTACTCTTATTTTTTCATGTAGTATAAGTAGAAGCCTTATAGTTTGTTTGTAATTGGCACTTTTCCAAGAAAGTAATATCATAAGAAAATTGCCCCAATTGTTTGTTCTATATTGGTTTATATTTATTATTATGTAGTGTATGTTTCAACAATTGGTATTAGAGCAGGAAGTAGATCCAGGTTCGCAGTAAGAAAGTAGCATGTAAAAGCAGAAAAGAAGCATCAGTTTAGCATGAATGATTACCATTGATTTGATCATCAGAAAAGCAGGCAAAAAATTGATCAAAGCAGGAAGATCATATGAAGCAGTGGTTGATTTGTGAAGAAAAAAATCAACAAGAAAGGAAGCAGTTTAGCAAAGCGGATTATCAGCATATAATGGTACCAGCGATTAACGCATCGATGCAACAGGTGATCACAATCAGTGATCATAAGCAGTCAGCAGAATAGCAGAATAGCAGAAAAGCATCAGCAGTAGAAAGATGCAGCATGTGATCACTATCAGTGATCAAAAGCAAGTAGCAAGTAGCTTGCAGCAGGATTAATTGCAGCAGGATTAATCAAATTTTGATCATAAGAAAAAAAAATAGCAGTGGAAGTTAGCATGTCAGCAGTAGAATGACAGTCAGCAGAAAACAGCAGGCTGCAGTAGCAGAAAACTTTAGCAATCACAAAGTTTTCGTAGCAAGTGGCGAGAAAGCATTCAGCAAGTTGTAGCAAGTCAAAAGAGGCGTGGTTCAAGATTACGGGGGTGAATGTTGGATAATCTTGAAGTCCAAAGTCTGGCCCACTATTGTGTAATCTAAATGAAAGTCCAAGAAGTAGAATTGGTTTAGTCTACATGTTTGATCAGTCTACTGTGAAGTGGCTCAAGGAGAAATTAAATAAGTGGAATGCGGAATATAAGCACGTGAGGGACTTGGTCATTTGGTTAGCCGTTAGGTAAGAATAATGGGTTTTACAAGTTAAGGAAATAAGTATGCATGTGTACTTTGAATAAGGTTGACCGAATGTTAGTAGTTTTGAATTTGCATGAAGTGGTGACCGAATATAATGCAGTCAAGGGAGTTAGTGGGTACATGATAATAATTAGATGGTTATTGGAAGTGTATGTGTATTAGGGGTAGTTATTTGTACGTGGGTTGAGTCAGTATATCATGGGTTACTCTTTTATTTTTTCATGTAGTATAAGTAGAAGCCTTTTAGTTTGTTTGTAATTGGCACTTTTCCAAGAAAGTAATATCATAAGAAAATTGCCCCAATTGTTTGTTCTATATTGGTTTCTATTTATTAATATGTAGTGTATTTCATCGGTTAAGGAAATGCATAATGGTCCCACATCGAAAACTCATAGAAAGAAATGTATGCGTATAAGTTTATGGGAACCTCACTTTATCACCAATTGATTTTAGAGTAATGTGGAACTCATGAGCTTATATGTTGTACATGTTGGAGATCCTGAAACGATCCTACATGTGGTATCAGAGCCGGAGCAGGGAGAAAGTAAACAGGACGCAAGATGATGAAATTCGATGATCGATAACATGTAGCAAGTAGCATGCAGAAAGTAAGAGCAAGGATGGTCACCGATGCTCATCAAGCAGCATGGATTAACCGATTAAGGGGGTGACTGTTGGAGATAATCGGTTAAGAAAATGCGTAATGGTCCCACATCGAAAACTCATAGAAAGAAATGTATGTATATAAGATTATGGGAACCTCACTCTATCATCAATTGATTTTAGAGTAGCGTGGAACTCATGAGCTTATATGTTGTACATGTTGGTGGACCTGAAATAATCCTACATGAGTTTCCGTAATGTTGTAGAAGATGTTGCTGTTGATCTTTCGCAGGTCATGTTGTACCTTTGTGGATCCAATGAATAAATTAATGTTATGTTTTATAAGAAATTCTAATTCTAATGCCATGACTAATGTACTGAATGTAGGGATACTTATGAATCTGACATTGGATCATGTTCAGTGTCTCCTGATAAACTCTATCGATTTGAATTTGTTCATGCCTATAAAGCTCAATTACACACTAGAATGTTGCTAAAATTGTTGATGTCTCTGTGGACAGTTGTGCAAAGGACGGTTGAAATTTTGATTGTCGGGATGGGAAGTCAACTTATGGGGAATTTAGTCAGAGGGCAGAGGCCGCAAGTGGTGAGTAACAACTTGTATTGGGATGAATTTACTATAGTTGGTGTTATTTGTATGATTTTGTGCAACAAACATCAATGGATGGTAGTTGTAATTGTTTGGTGGTTTAATGAACTGATTATGACTTTTCGGTTCAAACTTGCAATTAATTGAATCATTATAATTATATGGTGTTAGTTGATACTTGTATGGGAAGAAATATGATTCATTAAATAAAACGTGTTCACAAGTTGAGTTTGGGCCATGTAAAGTTGATGCTCATATGGCTTGGTTTTGATAATTTGGGGATCAGGGACAAAGGTCTCAACCTATGGGAAGTTGTATGCGTGTAAGATTAGGTTGTGGTATGGATGCTGTCAGTGTTGTGATTTAGCGCACTTTCAAGACCCGAGAAATTAATAGGACAATTAAGCAATAAATAAAGACACAAGATTTTACGTGGTTCGGCGTGAGGCCTAGTCCACGGGCGGAAGCAGGGAAGGATTTTATTAGCAAATATGACAAACTCGAGGTTACAGTGTATCACTCAATCTAGGATCTAAAATACTAACAAAGTATTTAGACCGCTCACTAGATTATAACACTTCCCTCTTAACTCATTCATAGAATTTTGATTAACAATTCTATACCTCACTCTTTTCTCTATACTACTTTTACAAGAGTTAATTAAACTCTTTCAAGCATGGGATGATCAAAATGAAATCCATGCACTTCCTTTTATAGTTGAACTTGTATGTTAGGAATAAGACTTCAAATTGCATACTCCTTCCATTTGTCATTTGTTTAAAACAAGTTGTAAACAAGTTGTAAACAAGTTGTCAACAAGTTGTAAGTTCTAGTGCATCCCCTTTCTTTGACTTGTAATACCAATATGTATACAATTTGAATTTGACATCTCAAATACAACTCATAACATAGTTGGCATTCTAGAGTTTACTAGATAATAGTTGTCATGCATGTATGTAGTCTTCATTCTAGTGTGAAACCAAGTTGGAATTGAGTCAATAAAAACATTGTGGGCTTGACCAAAGGACCATCCAACAGTCAGTAAGGTGTGATTGTATCTCTATGGCCAAAGTTGGAGAAATTTTGATTGTGTAGCTTTCTAGATCAGATATAAGTTGAAGATTACTAAGTTGACTTGTGCAACTATCTAGAGATCAAGAAAACATGAAGTGTGTACTATTAGTACTAAATTGTATTTTGAACATAGCAGATCACATATAACAATAGATATATTAGAGATTATGGTTTAATCTGTATTGGGTTAGGATGTCCATTAAAACTCCCCAATAGGATCTTGATTAGTTTTATATTATTTCTTAATGTTGTTTATTTTTCGCCTTTAGGTTTTCCTCTATTTTTCATATTAACTGGAATCAAACTAATGTTTACTAATCCCATCTTTGAGTTAAAATAAAACCCTTAAAAGTACTCGATATATCTTTTCAAGTTTCTTGATTTGCCCCTAACTAATGTGCCTTTTAATAATTTGATTGGAGATGGACATGGATAGCACAATCTGTTGTAGTAAGGTTAGATGAGTTGTAATTGGAAGGTAAATTTTTTGTTTCACTATTTGATGAGTAAAGTTGTTAATAGTCATGGCAATTTAATCCATTCTATTCTGATTCCTTTCTGTTTGATGAGTAAATTAATTATGAAGAGAATCGATTCCGTTTATGTTAAAATTAAAGGGTGTGATATGACAAACAAAGGGAAAGTGTAAAAATGTTTAAGAAGTTTATTTGGTGGTGAATAACAAAAATAAAGTGTTGCAAGTAATCTTTTATTTTTTGTAAATAAAGAGTTCCCATATAGTAAACCTTTTACTCTTTCTTTATCTACACATTGAACTTTTTTAATAGAGTGGTGTAGCATGTAAGTACTTCATAATGTAAAGTTTACTACGGATGAGAACTCTTTATCTATACATTGAACCTTTTACTTCCAACACTACTAGAAAACAGACTTTTTGTGAGAACACTTATTGAGGACACTTATGTTCTTACAAAAGTGTAGCTAAACGACAAAAACATGGGCCTGGGTTGAATTTTTAATTTGACTAACACTATTATGAGGACATATCGTCACAATATATGTTATTTATTTTATTTTCGATTTTCTTTTTAGAATCAAAGAAGAAAAAATAAAGAAACGTTGAATTTTTTTATTGACCAGAACTATTGTGAGGACATGTTCTCAAAATAGATAATTAATTTTATTTCAACAAATAAATTTTTATTAAAATGAATTATAATTAAAATTTCAGTTCCCTCTAAAATAAAATAAAAACTTGGGTAACCTATTGAGAGAACTTGTCCGCACAATACATAATTAATTTTCTTTTTATATAAATAAATCTATTTATATTAAAACAAATTATATTTAAATTTTAAATTCCCTCGAAAATAAAATAAAAACCCGAACAACCTATTGCGAAGACTTGTCCTCACAATAGGTAATTAAATTCATTTTTATAAATAATTTTTTTTTTGTTAAAACCAACCTATTGCGAGGACTTGTATGTATATCTATATACGGTAAACATAATATGTATGCCCGATAAGCTTTTGACTCGTCCGCTAAGCCATAGGCTCGTCCGCTAAGCCATACACTCGTCTGATATACCATACGCTCGTCTGATATGCCATACGCTCGTCCGATAAGCCTTAAGCTTGTACGATGTGCTGTAAGGTCGTCTGATGTGCCTTAAGGTCTTTCGAGGAGCCTTTAGGTCGTCCGATGAGCCTGAAGGTCGTCCGATGAGCCTTAAGGTCTTCTGATGAGCCTAAAGGTCGTCCGTTGAGCCTTAAGGTCGTCCGATAATCTTTTGGCTTCTCCGATAAGCGTTGGGCTCGTACGATAAGCGATACGCTCGTCCGATATGCCTTAATCTCGTCCAATGTGATGTAAAGTCGTTAGATACGCCTTAGGCTCGTCCGATAAGCCCTAGTCTCATTCGAAAAGCCTTAGACTCGTACGATAAGCCATACCTTCCTCCGGTGAGCCATATGCTCGTCCGATGAGCGTATATATATGACGTCCGATGATCCTATATGTCATTCGATGAGCCTATATGTTAAATGACTAATGTCTAAAGATAATAAATTTGATCATTTCATAACATGTGAATATCGTATAATTTAGCCAACTTGTCAATAATTGAAATACTCGTTGAAAAATTTAACAAACTTTTTTACATCGATATTGCAATATATCTTACATATGCCCACGAATTCGCAGCTATTAAACTACTATATACCTCATATTCTGATTTTTTAACAATTGCAACAAGTATGTTCAATTAATCAATTCATTCATTAAAGTGTTTGAATTAAGAAGCTTTATATATTTTTTTATTATTTACTACGGCTTAATTTATTAAAAAATTGTTTAAAAAAAGATTTAATTCCATATCTTCAACAAGATATACATTCCAAGTTTTCCGCTTCTGTTAGTATATTTTTATAACTTCCATATCTTCAACATTATTTACATTCCGTAACAACAATAAAAACTCTCTCTGCTTGTATTTTTTTCGAAGGCGATATGGCAAAAACACCGGCGATCGGAATTGATTTAGGGACAACGTACTCGTGTGTAGCAGTTTGGCAAAACAATCGCATTGAAGTCATCCCTAATGAACAAGGCAATCGAACCACTCCTTCTTGTGTTGCTTTTACCGACTCTGATCGTTTGATCGGTGACGCGGCAAAGAACCAAATCACCAGGAACTCTGCAAACACTGTTTTCGGTATAATCTTTTTTATTAATATATATTTTTAATTTAATTTTTAATCATCTTAGTTACGTAAAATTGTTTAGTATTTGAAACGAAAGTGGTTATTTTTTCGTAAAAGTAGTTTATAGATGGTTTGATACTGACACTAATTAATTATTTAAAACACTTTCAGGAATGATTAGTAGTGGATTTCTATTTTTATTTTTTTGGAACATGTTATTTATTTATTTTCTAAATTTCCCTAAGGTTAACATACGGTACAGTTATTTTAATATGTATTCACCATTGAACTTTGCAGATGCCAAAAGACTAATTGGAAAGAGGTATGCTGATGCTACTGTACAAAGTGACATGAAAGTTTGGCCTTTTAAGATTGTAGAAGGGGAAAATGGTAAGCCAATGATTGAAGTAACGTATCAGGGTGTTACTAAGCTGATTTCTCCTGAAGAAATTTCATCCATGGTGCTAACAAAGATGAAAGAGACAGCTGATACATACCTTAATGACAATGTGACATCAGCAGTCATCACTGTACCAGCTTATTTTGACGATTTACAACGACAAGCTACTAAAGATGCAGCTACTATTGCTGGCCTTAATGTTTTGCGCTTGATCAGTGAACCGACTGTAGCAGCTGTAGCTTACGGTCTGGACCAGAAGTCCAAAATCAGAGGTGCAAAAAATGTGGTTATATTTGACTTAGGCGGTGGTACGTTTGATGTATCTCTTGTTACCATTAATGAAGGGAAGTTAGATGTTAAGGGTGTTGATGGTGATGCTCATTTAGGTGGTGAGGATTTTGATAATCGAATGGTGGATCACTTTGTTGCGGAATTTAATAGGAAAGAAAAGAAAGATGTTAGCAAGAATCCAAGAGCGTTAGCGAGGCTGAGAGTGGCTTGTGAGAGAGCAAAGAGGATTCTCTCTTCGACAACTTTTACTATTATAGAAGTTGACTGCTTGTATGATGGTGTTGATTTTTCAGCAAAGATTTCTCGGGCTAAGTTTGAGGAGTTGAATATGGATTTCTTTAATAAGTGTATGGAAATTGTAAATAGATGTCTTGAAGATGCAAAATGGGATAAGAAAATGGTAGATGAGGTGGTCCTGGTTGGTGGGTCCACAAGGATTCCAAAGGTTCAACAAATGTTACAGGAATTTTTTGATGGTAAGGACTTGTGCAAGACAATCAATCCTGATGAGGCTGTTGCGTATGGTGCAGCTGTTTTGGCTGCAAAGCTTAGTGGTCAGGGCAATCAAATGGTTCAAGAGTTGACGTTGTCGGATGTCACCCCTCTTTCACTTGGTTATAATCTATTAGGGGATGTCATGGGTGTTCTCATCCCGAAAAACACCCCAATACCTGTTATGAGAGAGCATATTATCATTACAACTATGGACTACCAACCCGCTTTTAGAATCATGGTTTATCAGGGAGAGAGAAGTAAAGCAAGCGACAACATTCATATAGGTGAATTGACTCTTCATAATATTCCTGCAGCCCTTAGGGGTGTTACAAGAGCAAAGGTTAGGTTTGAAATTGATGTTGATGGACTTCTGAAAGTTTCCGCTGAGGTATTGACCACTGGTCAGAAGGAAAACATCAAAATCGCAAACGGTAAGAGAAGTCTTTCAAAGGAAGAAATTGAGAAGATGTTGAATGACGCAAAGAAATTCAAAGTTGAGGATCAAAATTACCGAGCGAGAGTCAGAGCCTATAACGACTTGGAGTATTACGTTTATCTAATGAAAAGAAGAGTGAATGATGACAACGTCAGGAAGATGCTAAATCCGCAAGATTTGAGTAAGATGGATGATTTGGTGGAGGGTGCAATGGTGTGGCTTGAAATGTATAAGCTAGCAGAAGTCGATGTGATTGCAGAAAAGAAGAAGAAACTGGAATGCGTCTTCAACTCGATAATTGGTCAGTTAATGTAAGGCTGAGAGGGAGCTCCATTGAACCTTTTAATTTTTCTTATTAGTGATTTGTTTCATCTTTTATGATCAGTTTTGATCTTCATCTTTTGTGTCACCAACTACTATACTGCCTCAATTGTTTGGTACTTTTAGTCACTTCTCCTTTTATTTTTATTATTTGGTGATGTTCTCATGTTCAATGTATCACCTATTTTGATTTGAAAGTTATTAGATGTCTTTTTAATCTACTGCATGAGAATTTAATTCTTTACCAATTTACTCATCACTACATGATGTAGATTTATTATATGTTCATATTCAAGTAAAATAATGCATTACATATTTTGTTTTCACCTAAGTAATGGTAAAGTGTCATTTGGTTGTAAGTATGTACCAAGGTTAAACTATTATATTTTACTGCATCATCTGGTCTGGCTTTCTCTGAGTGGTTCTATTTAATTGAAATCCCCGTAGGCAATCTAGACTTAAAGTGTCAATGGGTTGTAAGTAAATTAATGTATTATATATATAGTTACAGAGGGACACTGGTGATTCTTGGTGGTAAGTAGACCCTTAGTGTATTTAGACTTGTACTTGGCAATGGCAATTTAGACTCATACTCTCAAAATTGGGTCAATTGCATCAAACTTTCGGGTCTATTGGGTCTTGATAGAAATTAGACATGACAATGTAAACCAAAACTTAAAAAAATGTCCAATTGGTTTCCCTCCAACTTATTGAGTCATATACCAAATTTAAAGGAACATGTCCGATGGGTATCAATTGCTAAGTCTAATAGTTCTTGTGAATGGGTCAAATGGATCGAGTATAACAAGTTTCATTCGTGAAACATTTATGAAAGCAACTTTTTGAGTCAAAAGTTTAATACAAAAAACTTTGAAAAATAAAAGTGGACTATTGGAATGAGACAGAGGGGGTAATAGTTTTGTATCAAGACAAGGGTGGAATGCCTAAGATTCGTTTTTAAGTATTGTAAATTTCTTATCAGGCAACCACCTGATCTTGTTAGAGTGCTCCCAACGTGCCCGCTCTGGGGGCCGCCCAGGCCACCGCCCACCTGGGCGCCTATAACACCCCGCCAAATTCCATCTGACGGTGTGTTAATCATCGGGTCCCACAGTAATGGTTACGCCCTCTAATGAGACGCTTTTCAAAAGTATTCGCATTTATTTTATTTAAAACATTTGACTTCAAACGTGAGTTTCCAACATACAAAAGAAAATACCAACGTTAACCGTAATACATAACCAACAGTGTTTAACAATACAAAAGTTTAAATGCGAATAACAAATGATGTCTTTAAGAAACATGCTGGACCCCAACAAGCAATGCCATGCACCTTAGAAACAGCGGAAGCTAAACGTCTATGGACCTGAGAACAACACGCAAAATGGGTCAACAAATATGTTGGTGAATCTACAGGTTTAAGTATTTAATCATCAGTATTAGACAACGAGGTTTATACAGTACATTGTAAAAGCATATACATTATTATGAGCACTTGAATACAAAGCTTAACACCACGAGTAGTTTAGAGCTACACGATTTCCTTTACCCCATCTAGTATACACTTGTTCGAGTGTAAAATAGTACGAAGAATATGCACCCATGTTAAAGTAGGGTGAGGCTTGTCTAACCTAACGGATCCGTTCATCTAGTTCGCGCTTACCAAAAGGTAATTAAAGTATTCAAGCTAAGGGCTTTCTGAACAATAACTCATATGTATATAGTACTCGTGTCAAAAGTAAAAGCATTTATAAACAGCGTGTATTCTCATCCCAAAATAAATGTGAAAAAGTGGGACTGTAGACTCACAATGTATAATAATGGTCGGTTCTCAAGTTCGTGTCCGGTTTCAATAGCGGAAGTTCCGTATGCGTCCTAAGGTAAATGAGGATGGCCAATGTCTATATAAGTAATTAAATATAGAATTCGATTCTTAAATGTGTCATCATTATGCTTGTAATCATGTTCAAGTGTTACTTTTAATTAAGTAGTTAATCGTAAGTGTTCAAAGTGGACTGATTTGGAAGTCAGTTTTACATCGGCCATATATCCTAGAATATTAAGATTTAGAAAATCATTCGAATACTGAGACGTAGCTTATTGAGTTAGCTTTCCAACGCATATAGTCACACCCACTAATTCTAAGCATAAGCAACTTAAAATTGTGAACTTTTCTGTAGTGGTCAGAATGTGTGACGGTTGGTGAACTCAACTTGCTCGGTGCATAAAAATCAAATGACAAACTTAATTCATACAAATCCAAAGCCAAGAGTTGTATAACATCTGGAATTAAGTCATATCCAAGGCACATGACTCAAGTGTTTATCAAATGTTTCAGAATGCAAACTCTTAACATGCATGGTTTTAATAATCAAAATCAAACAACAAAACACGAAGATTGACCATCGGGAGGGCATAACTCACATGTCTCATGTCTTCATGTAACATATCCACCTCTGAGATTTAGATTATTTAGTTGACATTAAATGTCATTTGAACAATAATCTCATATTAGGCTTGTTAGTCATGTTTTATTGGCGATGAAACATCAAACGTTTCAGCACAACAAAACCCGACATATTGACTAAACTCTCTTTGTGAAACATACTTAAATACCAAATGTAGGAACCATGATTGTTCCAGAAGTGATGTACATATAAATAGACATTAGGAAACTTTTAAACTCATCAAACGATGACATTAAGGTCAGCTAATACACGAAACTAAAGAATAATATTTTCGGTTCAGCATTTCAGCAACACCAAACATGAATGTCATTTTGTTTTGGACATAACTCTCACCTCATTTCACCATTGAAGGTGATTCAAGTTGGAGGGTTTAGGTCATTGAGTATTCTACCCAATTAACATGCATGTTTGGTCAGAAGACCAACACAAAAATGTCAAGTACACCATCTTTAGCTGATGGTCAGAAAACTCAAATAGCTGAACATGCAAAATGTTATCAACAAGATGAGACACTTCTACTCATCATCCATGCATATATCTTACATGAAAAGAAAGGTATTGAACTATATTTTATCATGGAGAAAAGCCTTATACTAAAAAGTTAAATTTTCAAGTAGTTATAGCTATGTATATCTCGGACTTGAAATCTGAGAATTGTTCAGCAACAAACAAAACGATTACTAGTTTCGTTTAGCCATATCTCTCATCTCCTTTCACCAATGAAGATGGTTCAAGTTGGAGATATTAGGTCATTGAGATTTACTTCTAAAACAAAAGTCATATGTGACTGTAAATATTCATAAAAATCGAAAACATGCAAGTACCATTCGGAGGTCAGAAATTCTTTCAGCAAGACATGCATTTTTGTTTCAAGAAGATGAGGTACTTATACTCATCATCTATGCATGGTTCTTATATGGATAGAAAGGTATTGAACTGTAGTTTAACATAATGAAAAGCTTTTAACTCAAAAGTAAAATTTTCAAATGATTATAGCTGTTGCAAATTCAGATTCACTGCTGGAAATTTTCAGCAAGCCACATGCAAGCAATGCATGTGTAATTCAACACTCTTACAAGCATAATTTGATATATGTAAGTTAATTAATGATGAAATTAGTTGTATTAGAGTTTACTTACAGCCTAAGAGCTTAAAATTTAAAGGGTTTAATGTGTGCTCGAAGAAATGCAAGTAGTGATTGTAGTTAATAAATGTGTTCTTGAACTAAAAATGCAAGTAATGATCTTGATGATGATGGTTGAAGATGATGATGGATGGTGACATTTTTGGGGGTTGTGGTACTGATTCTTGAGAGACAAATTAGATAGAATATCTGTGTGTTTGTGTTTGGTGTTGAATGAAGTGAAAACAAGCATGCTAGAAGACTTAATCAAGGAAATTGTGCAAGTGTGCACCTAGGGAAGAGGGGTGTCCGGTTCTAGGGGTGGGAGGGAGGTGATTTATTATTTTTTTATTAGATAATATTGTAGGATATCAAAATACAAACGTCTGGGCTTTTGAATCACCTCATTTCGAGTCCGTATGACTGAGATATGCTAAAAATAGCGCAACCGGAGATTCTAAGATAGGGATTTCTGATACTTTTAAACCGAAGCATATAAACACGTAATATGTAACACACATTAAAATAGTACTTCATAAACGTTCATGAAAGGTTAACTAACATGGCAAGACATAGAGGTCGAATAGGGTTGTTAAGTGATTAACGAACAACTTAACGGTAAAAGTAGGGTTGTTACATTACCTACTCGTTATTGAAAATTTCGTCCAGAAATTTTAGTGAACGTCCGCTGAAGTAGTTTCCTCAGGAAAAAGTTGCGGGTATTTCAACCTCATCTGGTCTTCACGCTCCCACGTGAACTCTGGTCCTCTTCTCGCGTTCCACCGAACTTTAACGATAGGAATTCTGCTTTGCTTCAACTGTTTGACCTCATGGCCCAAGATTTCGACAGGTTCTTCAATGAAATGAAGTTTGTCATTGATACGCAAATCCTCTAAAGGAATAATCAAATTCTCGTCGGCTAAGCACTTCTTCAAGTTGGATACATGAAAAACGTCGTGTATACCACTGAGTGCTTGTGGCAGTTCCAACCTGTAAGCTACCGGTCCAACTCTTTCAGTTATCTCGAATGGTCCAACATATCTAGGACTTAGTTTACCTCGTTTCCAGAACCGTATAACACCCTTCCAAGGTGATACTTTAAGCATAACTTTGTCACAAACTTGGAATTCTATATCCTTTCATCTAACATCGACGTAACTCTTTTGACGACTCCGAGCCGTTCTTAATCGTTCCTGGATCTGTAGAACTTTCTCCATTGTCTCCTGAATAATCTCAGGACCTGTCAACTGACTATCCCTCAATTCGCTCCAACAAACGGGAGATCTACACTTCCTTCCATACAACGCTTCAAAAGGTGCAGCTTTAATGCTCGCATGGTAGCTGTTATTGTATGAGAACTCAGCTAGTGGTAAGTACTTATCCCATCCGTTTCCGAAATCAATGACACATGCTCGCAACATGTCCTCAAAAGTCTGAATAGTCCGCTCACTCTGGCCATCTGTCTGGGGGTGATATGATGTACTCATATCCAAACGGGTCCCCATTGCTTTCTGTAATGACTGCCAAAACCTGGAAGTGAATCTGCTGTCGCGATCGGATATAATAGATATAGGCACTCTATGCCTAGAGACGACTTCCTTAATGTAAACTTGAGCCAACCTCTCCATTTTATCAGTTTCTCTTATCGGTAAGAAGTGTGCAGACTTAGTGAGACGATCCACGATAACCCAAATAGTATCGTAACCTCCCACCGTTTTCGGCAGTTTCGTGATGAAGTCCATTGTATTACCTTCCCACTTCCACTGGGGAATTTCTGGTTGAGTTAATAACCCTGATGGCTTCTGATGTTCCCCCTTGACTTTAGCGCAAGTCAAGCACTGATGTTTCGCTAGGTGTATATAAAATAGCTTATATTTTTACAGGGAAATACTATTAAATACGATACAATTTTACACAAGATATTTATTTATTTAGAGAATGGATATACTTAAACCTTGCTACAACACTTATAGGCAGTGTACCTAATCGTACAGTAGTGTAGTTTTTAGTAAGTCCGGTTCGTTCCACAGGGAATCTTTTTTTTTAAACAAAGCTTAACGCTATATTAGTTTACTTTTATAAAAATACAAATATATATATAAGAAATATTATTATTATAAAGGGGGGTTTTTACCGTTTAATGACCGGTTTGTCGATTTTAAAACTTTAGTCGCAGTTAAAACCAAATGTAAAATAATAAATAAATACAAGACTTAATTTAAAGTGTAAAGTAAATAACGATAATGAAATTGCGAATAATAAAAGTGCGATAAATTAAACTTGCGATAATTAAAAGTACGTTAATTAAAAGTGCAATTAAATACAATAACAATAAAAATGCGATAATTAGAAGTGCAATTAAATATAAAATAAAGGAAATTAAATATGAAATAAAAGAATTATGCTTATTTAAACTTCCGTAATCATGATGTTTGACGTGTTGATTTTAGTTTTATGCCTATGGGTTAATTGTCCTTTGTCCTGGATTATTTAATATGTCCATACGGATTTGTCTATAATAGTCCATCAGTCATAAATATAAAGAGCGAAAGCCTTCGTCAAATTATTCTTATTCCCGAAGTTAAATATTCCAACTAATTGGGGATTCGAATTGTAACAAGGTTTTAATACTTTGTTTAATGAATACACCAGGTTATCGACTGCGTGTAAACCAAGGTTTTACTACTTTGTTAACAATTACACCAATTACCCTTGAATGTAATTCACCCCTGTTTCAACAAGTCTATTAACTATTAATCCAGTTCCGTATCCGGTAAAATGAACAATAATTCGTACTTATAAATATCCCGCCCATCGTGTCCGATTAAGCGTATGTGGTTATATATAAATACGTCGAATTATAAGTTTGTATATTAAATTAACAAGGTATTGTTTAGTTAATATAAAACCCATTAATAGCCCATAGTCTAATTTCCACAAGTGTCGTTCTTTTGTCCAAACCCCAATTATGGTACAAAGCCCAATTACCCAATTTTAGTAATTAGCCCAACATCATGATTACTTCGGATTAAATAAGCATAATAATAACTTAGCTACGAGACATTAATATAAAAAGGTTGAACATAACTTACAATGATTAAAAATAGCGTAGCGTTACACGGACAGAATTTCGACTTACACCCTTACAACATTCGCTAACGTACCCTTATTATTAGAATTATAATTAAAATTAAAATTAAAATATAAATAAATATAAATATTACGATATAGATAGAGAGATGGATGGATTTTTTGGTGATTTTTGCGATCAGAATTCGTTTGCTTTTATAGGGATTTTCAAAACTTGGGGCTCCGCGACTCGCGGCCCTTTTGGCCTTCAAACTCCGCGAGTCGCGGAGTTTGCTTTTACAGCTCACACGAGTTTGGCTCTTTGTTTACCGACGGTTTTATAAATAAATATAATATATTAAATAATTATAAGAATTATTTAAATATTATATTATATTTATGTGCATAGTTGACTTGTAATTTTTAGTCCGTTGCGTTGAGCGTTGAGAGTTGACTCATGTCCCGGTTCCGGATTTTCGAACGTCCTTGTGTACAATTTTATATTTTGTACTTTGCGTTTTGAATCTTGTACTCTTGTAATTTCGGGACGTTTCTTATCAATAATTGGAACCTCTTTGATTGTCTTTTGTACTTTTGAGCTTTTTGGTCGTTTGCGTCTTCAATTCGTCGAATCTGTCTTTTGTCTTCACCTTTTATTATTTAAACGAATATCACTTGTAAATAGAACAATTGCAACTAAAAGCTTGTCTTTCTTGAGGAATAATGCTATGAAATATATGTTCGTTTTTAGCATTATCAAATATTCCCACACTTGAGCGTTGCTTGTCCTCAAGCAATATCGTCTTGAAATACTAGAATCACTTCTTTATTCTTCACACTTTGTACATCAGTGATTTCTATACGGTGGTATAAACAATGGTAGTAACGATATGGTTTACAGTCCCACATGACTATAAAAATTTAGATCCATTAAGGAAATTGGATCTTTATGAAAACATTTGATCTTTTGAAAATTAAATCTAGTTTTTACCCTAGATAAGTTTTCCGGAATAACCCTTTACCGGTGTTTGCAAAATATTTTTGTGGGTTTGGTGGGTTTCAGATTTGAAAATTTTAGCTCAAAACTTATGGTTTTGTGTCACCCACTTGCTAACCTTGTATTAGGAAAGCAACACGTCCAGTTTACTTGTCCCGTATATTACCTTTCGGTAAACTACCGTCCGGTTGTAAAGGAAAGCGTTGAACAAGCAACTGTTAAGGCAATGTCCCCTGACATGCTTTTAATTATGGTCTATAACGTGTCGGGCGCAATTACTATCCTTGGTAGGAGCAATAGTAAAGCTCACCCTTATAATTTTTCGGTCTGGCACAAGGTCCTGTCTTTGACCACTATGCAACCACCGTTCTTACGGTTGACACCCGATTTGGTTCAGGTGACCTAATGAATTCCAGGTGAATTCCTAGGATTTTACGTTCAATGGTAATGAACGCATTGAAAATAGGGTTTTCAGAAAACAAATCGGTTTGTAATTTTGATCAAAATATTTTCTCGTTTAAGCTCGAGTTTAGATATCATCGAATTCCATGAGTTTGTAATTCTCAATCTTTAAGGTCAATCTCAAGGATTGAGTAATATCAGTCTTAGAAGCTGATTTTTGATCTTTTAAGGAGATTATCCTTTCTGGGGATCTGATTCATTAGTCTTATCCAGCTAATTTGCATGGTGCCCCCCCCATTTTACGAGATAAATCCTTCTCATGGTTAGGAAAAATCTGACCACTTGGCGACCCTGTTTAATGCTGAGGTCTGTGGATTTTCTGCTGATTTTAGTGATGACTTTTCTAGATTTTTCGTCAACCTACAGCTGGTCTGGATGACAACTTCTTGACCTAAATCAAGAAGCGCGTGTCTTTTTCGGAAGACTTTACTTCCTTTTAATGATGGAATTGATTCATCGTGTAGATCCATCTTTCTTACAGTAAATCAGGTAAAACTTTTTAGTTTAGTCCAAAGCAAAAGTATTTTCAGTTATTTGTACAAAAATATGTGATATATGTTTTGAATAACTTGGAGAATTTTCCCACACTTGGCTTTTATTTTCCTTTTTATCGTCCTCTATTCCATTTTAAATGAATTTTAACATTTTGGTTTGTTTCTCAATTTATGTCCTTTCCGAGGTAACAATAATTTCGGTGTTAAAACCTAGTTTTATCGTTCATAAATATGTAAAAACATGATTTTGAGTTCATTTAATTGAAAATTTTGAAAATTTTTACTAGAATTGGGTAGTCAGTATATAAGACTAGGGCTGTTCTTTATTATCAGAGAGCACTAGATTCTAATACAACTACTGCTTTACTAGTATTTTTAATGATAACCAAGTGTATAAAGTAAAAATTTTAAAATCCGAAAGAATTTAACCCCTTCCCATAATTAAGATCTTGCAATGCCCTCATTTGCAAGAAATCAGTAACAATTTAAATTATTGAGGGTGATTTGTGTGAAAATGATTAAATTTTACCAAAGTTTCCAAACATATTGGCGTTTGTTTGCTGAATGATAAATGGTGCACATCATTTGTTCATTCCTTCTTGTTGTTATTTCACATATATTTTGCATCTTGTCGTCAAAATTAGTTGCTTTTGCTGAACTTAATGCCAGTCTTTGAAAATACGTTGTTTTACCCTGTTGTGTACATAAGATAAACTGCAAACATATATACATATTTCTGAAGTTTGGTATATTACCCCACATTCAAAAATTATTAAAATCTAAGAATAAAAGTTAGAACATTATAAAAACTATTACAATATTAACATAAGTATTAAACGTATCAATATTACAAATTACAAAATAAATAAAACTAAGTAGACTAGGGATGATACTGGTACCAATAGGGGTTCCAAGCATAACCATAGGTGCTATAGAATGCTTCGGCAGGGTTATACGTAGGATACGGTGGTTGCATCTCTATAGACCAGGGAGGGAAGATGGGTTTCGGTGTAGGAATATAGTTTCTACCTATATGTTGGTAATGAGCTATGATTTGGTTCTGATGAACTTGCCAATCTTCAAATGCTCTCTGTCTAGCATTTTCGTACTCCTGTGAAGCTATAAACCTTTGCATTTCTTGCATCTCATTTCCCCCTCCTACATTACCTTGCTGTTGGTTTCTCTCAACCTGTGGATGTCTACCATGGTATGGTACTGCGGCGTTATTTCGCCTCTTCAAAACTTTCGCACCATGGTATACATTTAAACCTATAGTATCGCGGGGTTCTGGTTCTTCGACTAATAATCCCCCCCGACTTATATCCACACCGAGATATTCAGCAATCAAAGTAATAAAAATACCACCTCCTATTATGCTATGCGGTCTCATCCCCCGAACCATAGCTGATAAATAATAACCCACACAATACGGTATACTTACAGCGCTTTGTGGGTCTCGAATACACATATGGTAAAACAAATCCTGTTCATTTACCTTTTCCTTGTTCTTACCCCTTTGTGTAATCGAATTAGCTAAAAACCTATGAATTACTCTTAATTCAGCTCTATCTATATCCAAATAAGAGTAATTTCCCCCTTTGAAACGGTGATGGCTTGTCATTTGACTCCACACACCGTGTGTATCAAAATTTTCATCTATCTTTCTACCATTTAGTATCAACCCTCTACAATCGGCAGATGCTAACTCCTCAGGCGTATATATACGTAAAGCCTGAGCCATGTCTAGTAAAGACATGTGGCGCATCGAACCGCCTAACAAAAATCTAATAAAAGAACGATCGGTTAAACTAGCTACCCGATCATTCAACTCTATACTACACAACAATTCTTCACACCATACTTTATATACAGGTCTACGCATGGTGAATAAACGTACCCAGTCATTAAAAGTAGAATTACCATACCTCTGTACAAGTAATTCCCTAATTGGCCCGGCTAATTCTACAGCTTCTAAGGGTCCCCATTCTATGACCCTAGGTACCTCAACAACTTTAGAATGAAGCGTATGCAACCCCCTTTGATACTTTGGATAATCTATCCAAAGTCTGTCAAATCTCAGGTTCGGATGCAAATCTTCCAAGTGCATATCAGAAAATGTCATGACTGGATGAGGTATATCCTGCTTGTAGTAGTTATCCACCTCCTGTTGTTCCGCATTCTCAGCAGGAGCATTGCGAGCTTGGGATGAAGATTCACCCCTTTCAGTCTGCAAAACACATCAAACACAATTTTTGTGCATCCAAATATGCATTAGTGTCAGCAAAATCATCAATCAAAATAATTACAATGACATGATCAATTTATATCAAACTTAAGCTTATTTTCACATTTTTATCAAATCTACACTTTTTCAAATAAGCATATACGAAAATGTTCGCCAAGTTCATAAGAATTTAACTCAAATAACATGTCAAAATAATCATTACTAGCAATTAAACAAGTTTCAAATGGCATTATCTTTCAAAAATCAAGTTCATGAATTTTTAGACTTGAAAAAGTCCACTTTAATTCTCAAAATCATGTTTAGGCTCAAAGTTTGGATCATTTAACTACCTGAACATGTTACACTACTTAATTTAGCAACAATTCATGACAAAAATCGGCCATAACCTGTTTATATCAAAAAGCCCCAAATTTGCTCAAGAACACAAACCCTAGATTACTCAAAATTTGAAGTTTAATGCTTCTAATCATGTTAAATAGCATCAATCTAGGTTATACAAGCATAATACATAAACAATTTAAGCATAATTACACTAAAAAGCATCAAAATCAAATTGGGGAAAAATTGCTCAAGAACACTAATTTTCGGATTAAATGGTGTTTAGGTGTAGAAATTTACCGTTTTTCTTGAGTAATTCCTTGATAGCATCCTTCTCAACATGATTTTAGTAAAAGATTTGATGATTAACGGTTAAAAATTGTGATTTTGGGGTGTATTTTTCGGGTTTTTCGCGCAGGTTTTTCTCTGTTTTTTTTTTCTGTGTTGAAACTGATCAGTTTGATCAGTTATATTTTTTTCCTGTATTTTTGTCCTCCCGCGACTCGCGGTGAATTACCCTTCAAACTCCGCGAGTCGCGGAGTTTGCTTTTTTTTTTTTTTTTTTTAACATCTTATATTAATTAAAACAATTAAGTAATTAATTTTAAAATTTTGTTTCCCTTGTTATTTAGGACGAGGTCGTTTCGGATCGATGTCCTAGTCCGTCCCTCGACAAAATTTTAAAATTTGTCTTTTTGGCAGCGATTGTTTTAAAAGCTAAGATTTTTGGGTTTTTTAATGTTTTTGACATACTTTAATTCAATAAGATTAAAAATAATGATAATAAAAGTTCTCGTCCCTCCCTTGGGTAAAGCAATTTCGGTTTAAAGACCTAGTCTTCAACTTACGACGAATTTTAAAAATCATATTTTTAACTTAATGAGATTAAGTAAATTTTTGTTTTTAAATTCACACAATTTAAATATAAAATTCAAAATTAATATTAAAAATTCACACCAAACTTACAATTTAAAATGCATAAAATTAAAAATTCATATTTTAATAATTAAAAATTCACACCAAACTTAATTTAAAAATTCATATTATAAATTCACACCAAACTTATATTAATTTTTCAAATATTTACAATTTTAAATATATTGTTTTTACAAAGTTTACAATATTAATTTAAGATTTAAATATTAATTTTAAAAACATGGTAAAAATAAAATTAAAAATCTTTTTGGCTTTTTATCCCACTTTAATCAATCAAATATTATCAAAAATATGCGCCCCTCTTTTCGGTAAAGTAATTTCGGTTCCAAGACCTAATTTAACTCATGACGAATTTTTGAAATATTTTGGGTTGATTGATTAAAGATATTTATACCTTAAGAATAAACGTTAAATTGCGCAGTCATGTAATAAATTTTTTTGAATGATATCAATAATTTCGGTCGCCAAACCTAATTTTATTCAATACCAATTTAATACTTTATAGCGAACAAATTAGCGTTTATTATCAAAAGGTTAAAAATAAAAAAAAAATGTACAGACATACCTGTGAAATAGATTTCTTAGTTATATGATCTATCCCATTCATAAGATAGTCGGTTTAATTGGTTTTCCATGGCTACATAGGCGTAACCTCGAGCATTCAGTGTCTTTTCTTCTAAACATATGAACGGTCCGTCTCTGCATAGAGTAACAAATTCGGTGTTTGAATAGGTTTGATTATTTGAACATTTACCTCCATGTGACCATTTTCCGCATTTGTGACATCTTTCTAGGTGTCGTGCTCTTCTTTTCGCTGCGGATTTTGATTTTCCTTTACCAAATTGTAACTTATTATCTTCGCATCTGGATTCTTTTCTAACTCCGTCCATTCTTTCTCTGATTACTGATACTAATTCACTCGGAAGTATGTCATTATTACGTTTAGTGATCAAAGCGTGTAGCATTAGACCATGGTTTAGTTCACAGGCAGTCTTCATTTTGTAAAAATCTAAAAAAAATAAAAATTCAGAATGGGGGGAGAAGACTAGTTCTTTAGGGTCTGCTAGGGAAAGACCATTCGGGTTCCATTTTCGAGAACTACACGAAAACAGACAATCTAACTCTAACAGAAATACATAAACCCCTTGATTCTCCCCACACTTAGTTGGCTGTGGTATCGAAATTGTGATTAACATTATTTTCAATTGAATCATCAACAACTTGTATATCTTTGACTTTTACTTCAATCCATTTGTTGATTTCCTCCGTAACTTTCACAAATTCAACTAACATTGCCTTTTCTTTTGACGATAAATTGGATATTAATCGGTTATATAACTTAAAGTTTCCTTTAATCTTAGCATCGTGAATCCGTTTATAAAGTTTCTTCGTTGAACTGTTAAAAATGGATTCATCTAATTTCGTATCATCAACGGCATTCTTTGTGATTGGATCATCATTAAGTGTTTCTTCATCTTCCCCACACTTATGCGTTTTTATTGGTCTAACAGTTTTGGTTTGTGGAGATCTAAACTTTCGGTTCACAAAGGTGATCGATGTATCACCATCCCTTAGTGTTATTCTACCTTCTCTTACATCAATGAATGCCTCGGTGGTTGCTAAAAATGGGCGACCTAGAATTAGAGGAATATCAAGGTTTTCCTCCATATTAATCACTATGAAGTTTGCAACAAAGGTCAAACTTCCCACGTTAACAAGTAAATTATCTGCTATTCCAACCGGGTGTTTAATGGTTTGGTCAAATGATTGAACACCTATTTTGGTTGGTTTTAATTTACCCATGCCTAATCTTTTGTATAAGGAAAGAGGCATAATATTTGCACTTGCTCCTAAATCTGCGAGTCCATTATATACAGCACCATCATTAAGTAAGCAAGAAATGATAAATTCACCCGGGTCTCCTGCTTTAGTAAGTCGAGTTGGTTTGTAAACCTTTTTCGGGTGTTCTTTCCTTGGTTCTTTCATTTCTATTTGAATTTCTTGTTCACATTTTTCTTCGTTTCTTGGAATGGGAGGTTTGTATAGGAATTCTTCTTCATCACTGATAAGGCTAAAAAGGAACATATATTTCATAGCATTATTCCCCAAGAAATACAAGATTTTAGTTGCAATTGTTCCATTTTCAAGTAATATTCGTTTATATTAAATAAGTGCGAAGACAAAAGGCGAAAACGACGAATTGAAGACACAAAGGTCCAAAAAGCTCAAAAGTACAAGATACAATCAAAAAGGTTCAAATTATTGATGAGGAACGTCTAAAAATGACAAGAGTACAAGTTACAAAACGCAAAGTACACGATATAAAATTGTACGAAAGGACGTTCGAAAATCCGAAACCGGGACATGAGTCAGCTCTCAACGCTCGACGCAACGGTGTAAAAATTACGAGTCAACTATGCACAAGAATAAAATATAATATTTAAATAATTCATAATAAGAATAATATTAAATAATAAAAAGTTGTTAATTGAGCATAGTTCAGGGGTCGTAAGCGAAAATTCAATTTAACATTTTGCCTATAAAAGGCGACGTATTACGATCAATTGGAGAGAACTTTTTTTCGATCATTTTTTCTATCTTTTTCTTATTTTTCTATCTATCAATATCAATATCTATAATTTATATCTATAATTCTCTATCATAATGTTAATGTAATCAGATATAACAATAATCTTAATTTTAATTTTAAATTATGATAATAATAAGATTTATGATAGAGATCGTTTGAGTGTGTAAGTCGAAATTCTGTCCGTGTAACGCTACGCTATTTTTAATCATTGTAAGTTATGTTCAACCTTTTTACATTAATGTCTCGTAGCTAAGTTATTATTATGCTTATTTAAAACGAAGTAATCATGATGTTGGGCTAATTACTAAAATTGGGTAATTGGGCTTTGTACCATAATTGGGGTTTGGACAAAAGAACGACACTTGTGGAAATTAGACTATGGGCTATTAATGGGCTTTATATTTGTTTAACTAAATGATAGTTTGTAAATGTTAATATAAAGATTTACAATTGGGCGTCCCTATAAATTACCATATACACTCAATCGGACACGATGGGCGGGGTATTTATATGTACGAATAATCGTTCATTTAACCGGACACGGGAATGGATTAATAGCCACTAGAATAATTAAAACAGGGGTGAAATTATGTACAAAGGACACTTGGTATAATTGATAACAAAATATTAAAACCTTGGGTTACACTCAGTCGACAACCTGGTATAATTATTAAACAAAGTATTAAAATCTTGTTGCAGTTTAAATCCCCAATTAGTTGGAATATTTAACTTCGGGTATAATTAAAATTTGACGAGGACACTCGCACTTTATATTTATGACTGATGGACTGTTATGGACAAAAACCAGACGGACATATTAAATAATCCAGGACAAAGGACAATTAACCCATGGGCATAAAACTAAAATCAACACGTCGAACATCATGATTACGGAAGTTTAAATAAGCATAATTCTTTTATTTCATATTTAATTTCCTTTATTTTATATTTAATTGCACTTCTAATTATCGCATTTTTATTGTTATTGTATTGCACTTTTAATTATTCACAATTTCATTATCGTTATTTACTTTATGCTTTAATTTAAGTCTTGTATTTATTTTTAATATTTTACATTTGGTTTTAACTGCGACTAAAGTTTTAAAATCGACAAACCGGTCATTAAACGGTAAAAACCCCCCTTTTATATAATAATAATACTACTACTTTATAGATATATATTTTTCTATTTTTCTATTTTGTGTGCGTTAAACTTCTCGAGCTTTCCCTGTGGAACGAACCGGACTTACTAAAAACTATACTATAATACGATTAGGTACACTGCCTATAAGTGTTGTAGCAAGGTTTAAGTATATCCACTTGATAAATAAATAAATAACTTGTGTAAAATTGTAGCATATTTCGTCGCATTTCGTACTAAAAATAATACTATTTCGTACCCCATCCCTACAACATCAATCACTCAAATTTGAAACCTCCATATATTCAACTTTTGATTTTTCATATGTTGTTGATAACATATTTATGTTTTCATTTTGAAGGTTTTCTTGGGTGGTGAAATTATGATTAACTTCATTGTCAACTTCCATCGGACCATGTATGTAATGTTTAACTCTGTGACCATTAACTTTAAATTCAATCCCATTTGAATTTATTAATTCTATCGTTCTGTATGGGAAAACTCTTTTGACTATGAATGGTCCAGACCATCTTGATTTCAATTTTCCAGGAAATAGCTTGAATCGTGAATTGAAAAGAAGAACTCTGTCTCCTTCTTTAAATTCTTTTGAACTTCTGATTCTTTTATCATGCCATTTCTTCGTTCTTTCTTTATAGATTAACGAATTTTCATATGCTTCATGTCTTAATTCTTCTAATTCGTTTAGTTGATTTAATCGTAGACGTCCGGCTTCATGTAATTCAAGATTACATGTCTTCAAAGCCCAAAATGCTTTGTGTTCAATTTCTACTGGAAGATGACATGCTTTTCCATAAACAAGTCTAAAAGGTGTGGTTCCAATTGGAGTTTTGTAGGCTGTTCTAAAAGCCCAGAGTGCATCCTCCAATTTAATGGACCATTCCTTCGGATTTGATCCTACGGTTTTCTCTAGAATACGTTTTAAAGCTCGGTTGGTATTTTCAACTTGTCCACTTGTTTGTGGATGATATGCGGTGGAGATTTTATGAGTTACTCCATATCTTTTAAGAACTTCCTCAAGTTGATTATTACAAAAATGAGTACCCCGATCACTTATTAAAGCTTTCGGTGTTCCAAACCTTGCAAAAAGACGTTTTAAAAAGTTGACTACAACTCGTGCATCGTTAGTTGGGAGAGCTTGTGCTTCCGCCCATTTAGATACATAATCAATGGCTACGAGTATATATAGATTATTATGAGATTTTGGAAACGGACCCATAAAGTCAATACCCCAAATGTCAAATACTTCACATACTTGGATGACATTTTGTGGCATTTCATCACGTTGACTTATTTTTCCGGCCCTTTGACATGCATCACAGGATTTGCAAAGAAGGTGTGCGTCTTTGTAAATTGTAGGCCAATAGAATCCAGCATCATAAACTTTTCTTGCTGTTAGTTGAGGCCCATAATGCCCTCCTGTTGGTCCTGTGTGACAATGGTTTAATATTTTACTAGCTTCATCTCCAAATACACATCGGCGTATTATTCCATCGGGACAACTTTTAAACAGATGTGGATCTTCCCAGAAATAGTGTTTTATATCACTGAAGAATTTCTTTCGTCTTTGGTACGATAATCCTTTTTCAAGGAATCCACAAACTAAGTAGTTTGCATAGTCTGCAAACCATGGAATTTCATTATAATCTATCTTTAATAGATATTCATCAGGGAAGTTGTCTTGTATGGCTGATTCATTTAGAACTTCTAATTCGGGATTTTCAAGACGAGAAAGATGATCAGCGGCGAGATTTTCTGC
The DNA here is from genome assembly GCF_046630445.1 of Rutidosis leptorrhynchoides. Lineage (NCBI taxonomy): Eukaryota > Viridiplantae > Streptophyta > Magnoliopsida > Asterales > Asteraceae > Rutidosis > Rutidosis leptorrhynchoides. Next base: position 575,888,106 of record NC_092333.1, on the reverse strand, counting down.
TCCTCTTTTATCTCGGATTTCAATATCAAACTCTTGTAAGAGTAAGATCCAACGGATTAATCTTGGTTTAGCATCTTGTTTTGAAAATAGGTATCTAAGAGCAGAATGGTCGGTATAGACCACCGTTTTTGCTAGAACGATATATGATCAAAATTTGTCAAAAGCAAAGACAATAGCAAGGAGTTCTTTTTCAGTAGTTGTATAGTTTGTTTGTGCTCCTTGTAACCTCTTACTAGCATAATATATAGGTTGAAATCGTTTTTCAATCCTTTGTCCTAAAACGGCTCCCATTGCAAAATCACTTGCATCGCACATTAATTCAAATGGTAGATTCCAATTTGGTGTTATCATGATTGGCGCATTAGTGAGTTTCTCTTTAAGAATATTAAAAGATTTGATGCACTCATCTGAAAAGATGAATGGAGCATCCTTTTCTAGGAGTTTATTCATAGGAGTGGCAATTTTAGAAAAATCTTTTATGAAACGTCGGTAAAAACCGGCATGCCCTAGAAAACTCCTAACTCCTCTAACATTGGTGGGATGTGGAAGTTTAGCAATTACATCTACTTTAGCTCTATCCACTTCAATTCCTTCTTTTGAAATTTTATGTCCAAGAACGATGCCTTCTTTAACCATGAAATGGCATTTCTCCCAATTAAGTACTAGATTTGATTGTTCGCATCTAATAAGCATTCGTTCAAGATTAGCTAGACATGTTTCAAATGTATCACCGAAGACTGAAAAGTCATCCATGAAAACTTCCATGCATTCTTCTATCATGTCGTGAAAAATCGCCATCATACACCTTTGAAAGGTTGAAGGGGCGTTGCAAAATCCAAATGGCATGCGTTTGTAAGCAAAAGTACCATAAGGGCACGTGAATGTGGTTTTCTCTTGATCTTTGGGTGCTATTGGAATTTGAAAATATCCGGAAAATCCATCTAGAAAACAATAGTAACTATTTCCGGCTAATCTTTCCAACATTTGATCCATGAAAGGTAAGGGAAAGTGATCTTTTCTGGTGGTGTCATTTAATTTTCTATAATCAATACATACACGCCATCCTGTTACAGTCCTAGTAGGAATAAGCTCATTTTTCTCATTTGTAATGACAGTCATGCCACCCTTCTTAGGCACGCATTGAACTGGGCTTACCCATGGACTATCAGAAATTGGATAAATTAAACCTGCGTCTAGCAGTTTAATAATCTCTTTCTTAACTACATCTTGCATATTAGGATTTAGTCTTCGTTGGCGTTGCACATACGTTTTATGACCTTCTTCCATAAGGATTTTATGTGTGCAATACGAAGGACTTATTCCTTTAATATCATGAATCTTCCATGCAATGGCTGGTTTATGAGCTTTCAACACAGAAATGAGTTGTGATTTCTCATTTTCAGTAAGAGAAGACGATATTATTACAGGTAATTCAGATTCACCATGTAAATAAGCGTATTCCAAATGGTTTGGTAGTGGCTTTAACTCTAATTTCGGAGGTTCTTCTATCGATGATTTGTATCGATATCTGTCTTCTTCTTTTAGCATTTGAATTTCTTCTGTTGTTGGTTCATATCCATTAGCTATAAGTGTAGCTAACATTTCAGCTTCATCAATTGGTTCATTACCTTATCCTAAAGAACATTCTCCTGTTCCTTGTAATTCTGGAAATTCTTCTAATAATTCTGCATGTGCATCTATAGTTTGAATATAATAACATGTATCATCTGCAGATTGTGGTTGTTGCATTGCTCTATCAACTGAAAAGGTAACACTCTCGTCCTCTATACTTAGGGTCAATTTCTTACCGAACACGTCTATCATTGCTTTAGCCGTGTTTAAGAATGGTCTTCCTAATATGAGAGGAACTTGAGAATCTTCTTCCATGTCCAAAACAACAAAATCTACTGGAAATACTAAAGTACCAACTTTAACTAGCATGTTCTCCATTATCCCTCTAGGATATTTTATTGATCTATCGGCTAGTTGTATGCTTATTCTTGTTGGTTTCAATTCTCCAAGGTCTAGTTTAGCGTATAGTGAATATGGCATTAAATTTATACTAACACCTAAGTCTGCCAATGCTTCTATTGAACTAAGACTACCCAGAAAACATGGAATTGTGAAACTTCCTGGATCAGATAGTTTTTCTGGTATCTTATTCAACAGCACTGCTGAACAATTAGCATTCATGGTAACAGCCGAGAGTTCTTCCATTTTCTTTCTATTTGAGATTAGATCTTTCAAGAATTTAGCATATCTAGGCATTCCTGAAATCACATCAATGAAAGGAAGATTTACATTTATCTGTTTAAACATATCCAAGAATTTGGATTGTTCGGCTTCAAGTTTCTCTTTCTTCATTTTACTCGGGTAAGGAAGTGGTGGTTGGTATGGTTTAACATAAGGTTTAGCCTTAACTGTGTTATCTTCATTAACCTTTTCAACTACCGGTTCTTTTTCCTTATCTTGATCAGGTTGTGGTTCTTGTGGAGTAGGAATAGCTTCATCAGAAGTTACAGGTATTTCAGGTGGTTTAAGTGTTGTACCACTTCTTGTGGTAATGGCTTTAGCTGTTTCATTCCGGGGGTTAGCATTTGTATCACTAGGTAGACTTCCCGGTTTTCTTTCACCTATTAACCTTGCTAGGTTACTTACTTCTTGTTCCAGATTTTAAATAGAAGCTTGTTGATTTCTAAATGCTTGAGCATTTTGTTCATTGGTTTGTTTCTGAGATGTGAAAAACTGCGTTTGAGTTTCAACTAGCTTCGTCATCATATCTTCTAAATTCGGCTTTTTATCATCGGTTTGTTGTGGTGGTTTGTTTTGAAAATTAAGTCTTTGCTGATTATAAGTATTATTGGATACTTGTTGATTGCTAGGACCTTGTTGGTTGTTGTATGGAATATTTCGGTTATAATTCTGGTTTTGATTGTAAATCGGTCTTGGCGGTTGATAATTATTCTGATAATTATTTCCAGGCCTTTGGTTTATGTATGAAATATTCTCTCTTTGTTCCATTGTTAATTCAATACTGAGACAATCTTTTGTCAAATGTGGTCCTCCACACTGCTCACAACTAATTCGTATTGAGTGAATATCTTTAGTCATCTTTTCCATTCGTCTCTCCACAGCATCTATCTTTGCGGAAATGGAATCTAAGTCATGGCTAGAATCGGCTCTAGCTGCTTTAGATGATCTAACGATATCTTTTTCTTGGTGCCACTCATGTGAGTGGGAAGCAGTGTTATCAATAATTTTGTAAGCATCAGTTTCGGTTTTCTTCATAATAGAACCACCAGCTGCTATATCTATGTCTTTTCTTGTAGTGATGTCGCATCCTTGGTAGAATATTTGTACTATTTGACAGGTGTCTAAACCATGTTGCGGACATCCTCTTAATAACTTTCCATATCTAGTCCACGCCTCATATAGAGTTTCATTCGGCTTCTGTGTAAACGTAACAATTTCTGCTTGAAGTCTTACAGCTTTAGATGCAGGAAAGAATTGTTTAAGAAATTTGTCAACTAAAACATCCCATGTCTCAATCGCCCCTTCAGGTAACGATTCCAACCAATCTTTGGCTTCTCCCTTTAAAGTCCAGGGAAATAACATGAGATATATCTGTTCATCTTCCACTTCTCGGATTTTAAATAGTGTGCAGATCCTATTAACGGTACGTAGATGTTCATTTGGATCTTCCTTCGGCGCACCACTAAATTGGCATTGATTAGTCACCATGTGTAGAATTTGTCCTTTGATTTCATAATCTGGCGCATTAATGTCTGGATGAGTAATTGCGTGACCTTGGCCAGTGCGTTTAGCTCTCATTCGGTCTTCCATACTTAAAGGTTCCAGATTCTCCATAATTGAATTTGTTGAATCGGAATCACTAGAGGATTCTGATTTAATGGTTCGTTCCTCAACAATCTCTGTTTGAATGATTGGTGGTTCCGGAGGAAAATTTAATGGTTCAGGATCTACGAATCGTTCCTGAATATTCTCCGGATTCTCAATTGTGAGGTCGGGTTCAAAAAATGGATTATTGGAAATTTGAACTGAAGTACTTGGTCGACTGGATGACGATTCTAAAGAAAAATCAACGGCAGTAATATTTGCTAAATGTCTTGATCTAGTTACAGGTGGTGAACGTACAAAAGATGGTGAACGTCTTGCTCGGTGCATTCACTGAATATCCTATTAGTTTTTAAAAGGAAAGAAAAATTATAATAAGTTATCCAATCAATAGACTTTTTTGATTTTGTCCACGTTTCGAATAGCCAAAAGATGCAGCAGAGGGGCAGGATTCGTTTGGTCTCAATATAATTGAGGACTGTTTGGCTCCAATAACCCGGTCCACGTACAAATCCAACTATTACTACGAACCAGAAAATTTTGATGTCTATCAATTTAACCACTTAAAATAAATTTTCGTAATTTTAAGAAATTTAGATAAGAAGTAGAAAAAAAAAAAATCTATGTCCTAAAACTAGAATAGCGAGAAATAAGAAAGAAAAAGAGTTCGTCGGAAAAAGGTCGAAAAAGAAAAATGGTTGAAAAATAAAAGGTGACGGAAAAATAAAAGAAACTTATAAAACTTAAAAACACTTGACTAACCTAACCTTATTACTACTACTAACTTAAAATTATAATCGCAAATTGAGATTACTAATTAGAATGATAATTGATACATAGGTAAAAGTCGTCTAAAAATATTAAAGCTTACAGGAAAAACTAAATCCCAAATGGAAATAACTTAAAAAGAAGCTAAAACTTAAAAAGGCGTCGCAAAATTCTAAAGCACCTAAATCTTAGTCTAAAGAAAAAGCACTTAAGGAATTCTACGGCAAAGCCTAAAAATCTAGAAGTAAAAATAACTATGGCAAAAACTAAGTTTAAAACTAAATATGAGCGAAAAATACAAAAGTTACGCTAAAACAATTAAAAAGGGACAAAATATAAAAATATACAAAAAGTTGTAAAAATTACAATTTTTATAAAAATATTATTTTTATATTATTTATTTATTAAAACTATTAATTTTATAATTTAATTAAACTAATTTAAACAAAATATACAAAATAATAATAAAAACTAAAATAAATATTTAATTAAAACCTTAATTAGGGTTTTATAATAATAATTATAATAATAATAATAATTCGTAATTAATACTGAATTAGGGTTCTGTCGCGTGTCAGAGTTACTCCGCGAGTTGCGGTAATCGAGGCATTAAACCCCGCGAGTCGCGGGGTTCCAAATTTCAACTGACAGGTTTAAAATTCGACGCGTTTTTTTTTTTTCTTTTTTTTTTCTGTTTATAATTTTTCTGTTTATATAAAAAAAATATGTGTATAATAAAAACTTATATTTAAAACAAAACTAGAATAAAAAATAGACTACTTTATAATTTTAAAAAATCTTAAAGCTAGATATATATATATATATTTTTTTCATTTTTTATATTTAATAAATATATTTATAAAATAAATTAAATAAAACTTATATTTTTACAAACTAAAGAAACTTTATAAAACTTAAATATTTAACAAAATCCTAAAAATATTTATATTTTTGTTTTTCTTTTTATATTTTCGAATATTTAAAACGTATTTTTATAAAAACGAATTTTAATAAAAGTAAACTAAAAATCTTTTTTTTTTTTTTTATTATTAGCGTTGCGCTTCCGGCTTTTAAGAGTATTCCCTGCAGCGGCGCCAAAAATAACTTGATGTTTCGCGAGGTGTATATAAAATAGCTTATATTTTTACAGGGAAATACTATTAAATACGATACAATTTTACACAAGATATTTATTTATTTAGAGAATGGATATACTTAAACCTTGCTACAACACTTATAGGCAGTGTACCTAATCGTACAGTAGTGTAGTTTTTAGTAAGTCCGGTTCGTTCCACCGGGAATCTTTTTTTTTTAAACAAAGCTTAACGCTATATTAGTTTACTTTTATAAAAATACAAATATATATATATAAGAAATATTATTATTATAAAGGGGGGTTTTTACCGTTTAATGACCGGTTTGTCGATTTTAAAACTTTAGTCGCAGTTAAAACTAAATGTAAAATAATAAATAAATACAAGACTTAATTTAAAGTGTAAAGTAAATAACGATAATGAAATTGCGAATAATAAAAGTGCGATAAATTAAACTTGCGATAATTAAAAAGTACGATAATTAAAAGTGCAATTAAATACAATAACAATAAAAATGCGATAATTAGAAGTGCAATTAAATATAAAATAAAGGAAATTAAATATGAAATAAAAGAATTATGCTTATTTAAACTTCCGTAATCATGATGTTTGACGTGTTGATTTTAGTTTTATGCCTATGGGTTAATTGTCCTTTGTCCTGGATTATTTAATATGTCCATACGGATTTGTCCATAATAGTCCATCAGTCATAAATATAAAGAGCGAAAGCCTTCGTCAAATTATTCTTATTCCCGAAGTTAAATATTCCAACTAATTGGGGATTCGAATTGTAACAAGGTTTTAATACTTTGTTTAATGAATACACCAGGTTATCGACTGCGTGTAAACCAAGGTTTTACTACTTTGTTAACAATTACACCAATTACCCTTGAATGTAATTCACCCCTGTTTCAACAAGTCTATTAACTATTAATCCAGTTCCGTATCCGGTAAAATGAACAATAATTCGTACTTATAAATATCCCGCCCATCGTGTCCGATTAAGCGTATGTGGTTATATATAAATACGTCGAATTATAAGTTTGTATATTAAATTAACAAGGTATTGTTTAGTTAATATAAAACCCATTAATAGCCCATAGTCTAATTTCCACAAGTGTCGTTCTTTTGTCCAAACCCCAATTATGGTACAAAGCCCAATTACCCAATTTTAGTAATTAGCCCAACATCATGATTACTTCGGATTAAATAAGCATAATAATAACTTAGCTACGAGACATTAATATAAAAAGGTTGAACATAACTTACAATGATTAAAAATAGCGTAGCGTTACACGGACAGAATTTCGACTTACACCCTTACAACATTCGCTAACGTACCCTTATTATTAGAATTATAATTAAAATTAAAATTAAAATATAAATAAATATAAATATTACGATATAGATAGAGAGATGGATGGATTTTTTGGTGATTTTTGCGATCAGAATTCGTTTGCTTTTATAGGGATTTTCAAAACTTGGGGCTCCGCGACTCGCGGCCCTTTTGGCCTTCAAACTCCGCGAGTCGCGGAGTTTGCTTTTACAGCTCACACGAGTTTGGCTCTTTGTTTACCGACGGTTTTATAAATAAATATAATATATTAAATAATTATAAGAATTATTTAAATATTATATTATATTTATGTGCATAGTTGACTTGTAATTTTTAGTCCGTTGCGTTGAGCGTTGAGAGTTGACTCATGTCCCGGTTCCGGATTTTCGAACGTCCTTGCGTACAATTTTATATTTTGTACTTTGCGTTTTGAATCTTGTACTCTTGTAATTTCGAGACGTTTCTTATCAATAATTGGAACCTCTTTGATTGTCTTTTGTACTTTTGAGCTTTTTGGTCGTTTGCTCTTCAATTCGTCGAATCTGTCTTTTGTCTTCACCTTTTATTATTTAAACGAATATCACTTGTAAATAGAACAATTGCAACTAAAAGCTTGTCTTTCTTGAGGAATAATGCTATGAAATATATGTTCGTTTTTAGCATTATCAAGCACTTTCTGACATAGGTAGCAATGTCAGCTTTCAAATTTGGCCACCAATAAAATGCCTTCAAATCTTGGTACATTTTATCTGATCCCGGATGAATTGAGTACCTTGACTTGTGTGCTTCCTCCAACACTAGTTCTCTCAATCCACCAAACTTTGGTACCCAGATTCGATCAGCAAAGTACCGTGTTCCGTCCTCCTTGATGTCAAATTTCTTATCCATTCCATTAAGAAATTCAACATCGACATTTTCTTGCTTCACGGCCTCTCGTTGTGCTTCACGGATCTGTGAAGTGAGATTTGTACGGACAACTATGTTAAGAGCTTTAACCCTGAGAGGTTTATCTCTCTCTTTCCTACTCAGAGCGTCTGCTACGACATTTGCTTTTCCAGGATGGTATTCAATTTCACAGTCGTAATCATTTATTAATTCCATATAACGTCGTTGTCTCATGTTGAGCTGTTTCTGATCGAAAATGTGCCGTAGACTCTTATGGCCAGTGAAGATAGTAAACTTGGTTCCATACAGGTAGTGTCTCCATATTTTGATTGCAAAGACTACAGCTCCTAGTTCAAGGTCGTGCGTAGTATAGTTCTGCTCGTGAATCTTTAATTGTCGCGATCCATAAGCAATGACCTTGTTTCGTTGCATTAACACGCACCCCATTCCTTTCCGTGAGGCATCACAATAAATAACAAAATCTTTATTCCCCTCAGGTAGAGATAATATCGGTGCAGTTGTCAACTTCTGTTTTAACAACTGAAATGCAGCTTCTTGTGGTTCTGACCACTCATACTTCTTGCCTTTATGAGTTAACGCGGTTAATGGTCGAGCAATTGTAGAGAAACCTTCAATGAACCTCCTGTAGTAACCAGCTAGACCCAAAAAATTCCGGATCTGAGTTGACGTATTTAGAGTTTCCCAATTCTTAACTGACTCGATCTTTGCTGGATCGACCTGTATTCCATTGGCCCCTACAACATGGCCAAGAAATTGTACCTCTGGTAACCAAAAATCACACTTAGAGAACTTTGCATATAACTGATCTTTTCTAAGCATAGTCAATACCGATCGTAGATGCTGTTCGTGCTCTTTCTTGTTCTTGGAGTACACCAATATATCATCAATAAACACAATGACAAATTTATTTAGGTATGGCTTACACACACGGTTCATGAGGTCCATGAACACTGTCGGTGCGTTCGTCAAACCAAACGGCATCACTGTAAACTCATAATGTCCATAACGTGTTCGAAACGCCGTCTTCGCGACATCAACTTCTTTGACTCTCAATTGGTGATACCCGGATCTCAAATTAATCTTCGAATAACAACTCGATCCCTGTAGTTGATCAAATAAGTCATCAATCTTCGGTAGCGGATACCGATTCTTGATTGTCAACTTGTTCAATTCTCTGTAGTCGATACACAATCTCATCGACCCATCCTTCTTTTTAACAAACAAGACCGGAGCTCCCCAAGGCGAAGAACTCGATCGTATAAATCCCTTGTCTAACAACTCTTGCAATTGGCTAGACAACTCTTGAAGTTCTGGGGGTGCAAGTCGGTACGGTGCGCGAGCCACCGGTGCCGCTCCTAGCACTAAATCTATCTGAAAACCAACTTCTCGATGAGGTAGGAGACCAGGTAATTCCTCGGGAAAAACTTCAAGAAATTCCTTAACTATAGGAACATCTTCGGGTCTCCTTTCTTAAGGTACAATTTGGTTGACGTGGGCCATAAACGAGATACATCCCTCTCTCACATACTTCTGAACTTTCAAGCAGTTAATGATATGTAATTGTGAACCGTTCTTTTCTCTATAAATCATCATGGGTTCACCGTCAGCAATAGGAATACGAATAGCCTTTAGGTCACAGACCACCTCGGCTTTGTTATCAGCTAACCAGTCCATTCCAACCACAAGGTCAAAACTTTCCAGTTTAATAGGTATCACATCAATGCTAAAAGGCTTACCCTCTAACTTCAAAGTACAACCACGATAAATCTTATCGGATCTCATCAAGTTACCATTCCCTAGTTCTATGGAATACACGTTATCTAAGGGAGAAACAGGGTTCTTAACATTGTGACAAATATCCTTATCAGCACCAGTGTCAAACAAAACATAAACAGATTGATCATTGAGTGAAAACGTACCCGTAACCAACTTGGGATCATCACGAGCTTCTGTGGAGTTGATATTGAATGCCCTACCCCTAGCAGGTCCATCATTGTCGTTCTTTGGGCAATCTTTCTTAAAGTGACCCGGTTGCCCGCAACCAAAGCAGTTCTTGGTATTAACCTTGCAATCCTTGTCCAGATGGCCAATTTTCTTACACTTGTCACATATTATCACAGTACAGGTTTTAGAGTGATGTATGCGACACCTTTGACATTGAGGCTGTTTCCCCTTATATCCTGAGTTAGCATTAGTGATGCCAGTGTCATTCCTTGGAGTTTCTTGCTTCTTAAATTGTTGATGGTTCGTGTTCTTATCTTGTCTACCTTTCCACTTTCTCTTGCCATCATTTGATTTAACCTCACTAGTCGCAAAAATCTTTCCCCTTTGTATGATTTGGTCCAACAGTAAACTGGCCATATCTATAGCCTCTTGGATAGTTCTTGGCTTAGAGGTAGTTACTCTACCTTGTATATTCTCAGATAAACCTTCAATGTACTGTTCAATCTTACGAGTCTCGGGAGTGACCATTTCTGGACACATTAACGTTAGCTCAAAAAACCTCTTGTTATAGCCGGTAAGATCAGTGCCGACTAACTTCACCTCACGGAACTCACGTTCCATCTTCTTAATCTCATTACGAGGACAATACTCCTCGATCATTTTTTGTTTCAAGGTTTCCCACGGAAGAGCATAAGCTTGATCATGACCTAAAGAATGAGAGTAGGAATTCCACCAAGTAAGCACACTATCAGATAGTGTGCCTGTAGCAAATCCCATGCGATCAGCTTCATTACACCCGCTGATACGAAAGACAGATTCCAACTTCTCAAACCATCTGTTAAGACCAACCGGTCCTTCAGTTCCACTGAATAAGTATGGATTGCAGTTTGTGAATGTCTTGTAAGAACATCCGCCTCGGTCACCATGGCCATTGTTGTTATTGTTGATAGGACCACCGTTGTTGTTGTTGTTGTTGTTGTTGTTGTTGTTGTTGTTGTTGTTGGTTCCACGATTCAGGTTGAACTCGCGCAGCAATTCAGCCCTTTCTGCTGCAATGCCTTCAGCAACAAGTCTTCTGATTTGAGCAGCTATGGATTCCTTGGGAGGCATGTTCTTCAAAACAGAGTAACACAACAGATCAGATTCAATAAAATAACACAATAAAAATATACTAGCAACGAGTAGTGATGCCTAGTAAGTAGTAGTAAATCATAGAGGATTCTTAGTAGTGACGGGTTGTGTTAAGTAGTGACAGTAGTGATAAGTAGTGTTCCTTTCACACATGTAACTATCAATCGTAACACAATAGATGATCATATATCAAATAGTAATTATTCACAATACAACACATTGAGATAATAAACCATAATATCATAACATAAATCCTTTCAATAAAGCATTTTAGTACAGTACATTCGGGCACAACTGGCACCAAGAGTTTACATATCAAAATCGACCGTAATATACTAAATGACTAAATGATATAAATCCTACTAAGGTTGATTGGGACCGTCACGCATAATAACAAGTAACCCCAAAGCAGATCGAACGCGGTCCATCTGGTCTCCAAGCCTGTTAAACTGGTCTCCAAGTGCAGTCGCTCTCACCATATTCTCCTCAATCGTGGTCATTCGCGGCTCTAACTCTTCAATCCTACTGACCCGTTGTTCTAACTCAGCCAACCTGTGATTATGTCTAAGTATTAGGTCTTCTAGATACTGAAGGACAGTGTGATGGTTCTTTTGACGTTCCCTAATGTGCACAAGATCTTCTCGAATTTCCTGGTATTGAGGGGAACGAGGCATGGAATCCACACTCTCCTCTAAAAGACGGATTTGAGTCTCGTGGGATGCAATGCGAGTAATGAGAGTGGGTAGAGTGTGTTGGGGCAGTTCCCTAGTAACTGGGTTCGCCCTAACCACCGTCGAGGGCACAATCATACCCCTATACGGATTACCATCTTGATCTCTCCACCTTGCTAGTCTTCTCCTCGGAGTGTACGAAGTGCGTCTCCGAGGTACATAGGGTCTACTCTGCCCAATATCTGGTGGGGTGGGTGCAACAGGTGATGCTGGAGTGGGTTCTTGCTGGAGTTCTTCTTCCTCGGGGTCCTCCTGAGGATCTTTTTCAGTTTCTTCTTCAGGATCTTCTTCGGGTTCTTCTTCGGGATCTTCTTCAAGAACTTCTTCGGGTTCTTCTTCGGGATCTTCTTCAGAAACTTCTTCGGGTTCTTCTTCGGCAATTTCCGTGGGTTCGTACTCTGGGTCATTTGACGTAGTATGACGTGGTGAAGACATCTAACATCAACACATGTTTAACAAAATTAATAATGTGTATAGGATTCTAAGTCAAATAAGTGTAAGGAAAGGCAATGCTTATGTTCAACGCAAAAAGTGACTCGGTTATAGACTAGACTCAAAAGTGAAACCTAACGACTTCTGTTAGACTCACTAATGCAACCTAGTTCCCTATAACCGTTTGCTCTGATACCAACTATAACACCCCGCCAAATTCCATCTGACGGTGTGTTAATCATCGGGTCCCACAGTAACGGTTACGCCCTCTAATGAGACGCTTTTCAAAAGTATTCGCATTTATTTTATTTAAAACATTTGACTTCAAACGTGAGTTTCCAACATACAAAAGAAAATACCAACGTTAACCGTAATACATAACCAACAGTGTTTAACAATACAAAAGTATAAATGCGAATAACAAATGATGTCTTTAAGAAACATGCTGGACCCCAACAAGCAATGCCATGCACCTTAGAAACAACGGAAGCTAAACGTCTATGGACCTGAGAACAACACGCAAAATGGGTCAACAAATATGTTGGTGAATCTACAGGTTTAAGTATTTAATCATCAGTATTAGACAACGAGGTTTATACAGTACATTATAAAGCATATACATTATTATGAGCACTTGAATACAAAGCTTAACACCACGAGTAGTTTAGAGCTACGCGATTTCCTTTACCCCATCTAGTATACACTTGTTCGAGTGTAAAATAGTACGAAGAATATGCACCCATGTTAAAGTAGGGTGAGGCTTGTCTAACCTAACGGATCCGTTCATCTAGTTCGCGCTTACCAAAAGGTAATTAAAGTATTCAAGCTAAGGGATTTCTGAACAATAACTCATATGTATATAGTACTCGTGTCAAAAGTAAAAGCATTTATAAATAGCGTGTATTCTCATCCCAAAATAAATATGAAAAAGTGGGACTGTAGACTCACAATGTATAATAATGGTCGGTTCTCAAGTTCGTGTCCGGTTTCAATAGCGGAAGTTTGAAACCGGAAGTTCCGTATGCGTCCTAAGGTAAATGAGGATGGTCAATGTCTATATAAGTAATTAAATATAGAATTCGATTCTTAAATGTGTCATCATTATGCTTGTAATCGTGTTCAAGTGTTACTTTTAATTAAGTAGTTAATCTTAAGTGTTCAAAGTGTACTGATTTGGAAGTCAGTTTTACATCGGCCATATATCCTAGAATATTAAGAGTTAGAAAATCATTCGAATACTGAGACGTAGCTTATTGAGTTAGCTTTCCAACGCATATAGTCACACCCACTAATTCTAAGCATAAGAAACTTAAAATTGTGAACTTTTCTGTAGTGGTCAGAATGTGTGACGGTTGGTGAACTCAACTTGCTCGGTGCATAAAAATCAAATGACAAACTTAATTCATACAAATCCAAAGCCAAGAGTTGTCTAACATCTGGAATTAAGTCATATCCAAGGCACATGACTCAAGTGTTTACCAAATGTTTCAGAATGCAAACTCTTAACATGCATGGTTTTAATAATCAAAATCAAACAACAAAACACGAAGATTGACCATCGGGAGGGCATAACTCACATGTCTCATGTCTTCATGTAACATATCCACCTCTGAGATCTAGATTATTTAGTTTACATTAAATGTCATTTGAACAATGATCTCATATTAGGCTTGTTAGTCATGTTTTATTAGCGATGAAACATCAAACGTTTCAGCACAACAAAACCCGACATATTGACTAAACTATCTTTGTGAAACATACTTAAATACCAAATGTAGGAACCATGATTGTTCCAGAAGTTATGTACATATAAATAGACATTAGGAAACTTTTAAACTCATCAAACGATGACATTAAGGTCAGCTAATACACGAAACTAAAGAATAAGATTTTCGGTTCAGCATTTCAGCAACACCAAACATGAATGTCATTTTGCTTTGGACATAACTCTCACCTCATTTCACCATTGAAGGTGATTCAAGTTGGAGGGTTTAGGTCATTGAGTATTCTACCAAATTAACATGCATGTTTGGTCAGAAGACCAACACAAAAATGTCAAGTACACCATCTTTAGCTGATGGTCAGAAAACTCAAATAGCTGAACATGCAAAATGTTATCAACAAGATGAGACACTTCTACTCATCATCCATGCATATATCTTACATGAAAAGAAAGGTATTGAACTATATTTTATCATGGAGAAAAGCCTTATACTCAAAAGTTAAATTTTCAAGTAGTTATAGCTATTTATATCTCGGACTTGAAATCTGATAATTGTTCAGCAACAAACAAAACGATTACTAGTTTCGTTTAGCCATATCTCTCATCTCCTTTCACCAATGAAGATGGTTCAAGTTGGAGATATTAGGTCATTGATATTTATTGCTAAAAAAAAAGTCATATGTGACTGTAAGTATTCATAAAAATCGAAAACATGCAAGTACCATTCGGAGGTTAGAAATTCTTTCAGCAAGACATGCATTTTTGTTTCAAGAAGATGAGGTACTTATACTCATCATCTATGCATGGTTCTTATATGGATAGAAAGGTATTGAACTGTAGTTTAACATAATGAAAAGCTTTTAACTCAAAAGTAAATTTTTCAAATGATTATAGCTGTTGCAAATTCAGATTCACTGCTGGAAATTTTCAGCAAGCCACATGCAAGCAATGCATGTGTAATTCAACACTCTTACAAGCATAATATGATATATGTAAGTTAATTAATGATGAAATTAGTTGTATTAGAGTTTACTTACAGCCTAAGAGCTTAAAAGTTCAAGGGTTTAATGTGTGCTCGAAGAAATGCAAGTAGTGATTGTAGTTAATGAATGTGTTCTTGAACTAAAAATGCAAGTAATGATCTTGATGATGATGGTTGAAGATGATGATGGATGGTGACGTTTTTGGGGGTTGTGGTACTGATTCTTGAGAGACAAATTAGAGAGAATATGTGTGTGTTTGTGTTTGGTGTTGAATGAAGTGAAAACAAGCATGCTAGAAGACTTAATCAAGGAAATTGTGCAAGTGTGCACCTAGGGAAGAGGGGTGTCCGGTTCTAGGGGTGGGAGGGAGGTGATTTATTATTTTTTATTAGATAATATTGTAGGATATCAAAATACGAACGTCTGGGCTTTTGAATCACCTCATTTCGAGTCCGTATGACTGAGATATGCTAAAAATAGCGCAACCGGAGATTCTAAGATAGGGATTTCTAATACTTTTAAACCGAAGCATATAAACACGTAATATGTAACACAAATTAAAATAGTACTTCATAAACGTTCATGAAAGGTTAACTAACATGGCAAGACATAGAGGTCGAATAGGGTTGTTAAGTGATTAACGAACAACTTAACGGTAAAAGTAGGGTTGTTACATTGCCGATGGCAGCGGACCACCCAGGGTCTTGCCCACATGCTCGCCCAGCCCATAGTCATTCTCTTCGTGCATCTGTGAAATATTTGTGGACGGTCGCCCAATTTTTTTTTTTAATTTATTTGTTTTATATTTGTGTGCCGAGTAATGAAAATGGAGTAGATCTTGTGAGTTGTAAAGCGAATAAGATAAAGATATAAGTGTTATTTTTAATTTTTATTAATTGTAGGTCCCACGAAGTATGTGGTTAAAATGAGTTACAAGTACTTTTTATTTTAATTTATCTTTTTTGAGTAATATTTAATATTTATAATCAATTTACTTTTTAAGTTTTTAATTAATGTAATTTAATATTTAATAATTCTTTTAATATTATTAATAATTATTAATAATAAAAGTATTTTTAATTTAGTTAAAGTAATTAAATGTGGGTCGCAATTATTATGTGGAAGGAGTGTCATGGTTGGGAGCGTTTAGTCTTGGGTTTAGTCTGGAGAAAGAAGTCCTGATGTCGCGCTGATATGACAACCAGGACTAAGGGTGAAGGAACTTCTCCATTGAGAACACTTTTTTTTTTTTTTTTTTTTTTTTTTTTTTTTTTTTTGGAAAGCAACAAAATTTTTATTGAAGGAAAAAATTTACAAGGGGGCATGTGAGGGCATGCTACCCATGACAAACATTATGTTACACAGAAACTTACATAGTTTCGCTAAGGAGAATGTATACTAGTACATAACTAATGTGACTGATCGATTAACCATGATCATCGAATGTGGATGGATTTAAGAGCCATTGACTCCAAACGATCGTTAATTTTCTTGATCTTCTTGAAATCCATTCGAACGATTTGAGTTGAAGTTCATTTAACGCCATAGGACCACTTCCTCTCGACTTATGAAAAATGATGTTGTTGCGGTTACGCCAAATAATGTATCCACATACCCATTCGATTGCTTGCCAAAGAGTTGATTTTTGGGGATTATGTGAA
Organism: Rutidosis leptorrhynchoides; assembly: GCF_046630445.1. Classification (NCBI taxonomy): domain Eukaryota; kingdom Viridiplantae; phylum Streptophyta; class Magnoliopsida; order Asterales; family Asteraceae; genus Rutidosis; species Rutidosis leptorrhynchoides. Next base: position 575,871,542 of record NC_092333.1, on the reverse strand, counting down.
TCATTGAGACTTCCTTTGAACATTTCGTCTAAACTTGAGTACATCGATCGTCTTACATTCCACCATCGAAAAGCCCGAGACCATAGATCTTTTGCGAAAGAACAGTGAAGTAATGTGTGTTCGACTGTTTCTATGTCATTGTCACACACCGGACACCGGACCGAGTCTAAATCCACCCCTCTTTTGTCAAGCTCAACACGAACCGGGATCTGTCTTTGTTTAGCACGCGATATAAAGACACCTACTTTTTGAGGGAGAAGATTTAGTCGTTCAGTTTCATTTATGGAGATCGAATCCTGCAACAGTTTGTCGTCAATCATCCTATCTAAGACCTTCCAAGAAAACAGTCCATGGGGCTGCAGATTCCAGGCCCACGTATCCGAAACACCTTCTGTGAACTCGAAGGCATTAGGCATTTCATTCAGGCTGTTTAAATCTGAGCGCGTTCTACCCGAAGGGGTGCGTTTCCAGTCCCAAGAGATGGATATGTTCCCTCCTTTTGAAATTTTGTTCATCACCAATGCTTCTGGATTGGACTCAAGCTTGAAAAGTCTATTAAACCTACCTGCAAGTGCACTGTTGTTCAACCATTTGTCGACCCAAAATAGAGTCTTATCACCTTTGCATATGCGCTTCACGAAAGAATTAGTAAATGGGATATCAAGTTCATCAATGTCTAAGCTGGCTTTACAGATGGTTTTCCAAGTAGACCCCATGCCCGATCTTGAATTCGAGTTTTGAGAACCCAACCCCCCGTCCCTCCCATATATACTTGTTATGACTTTGACCCAAAAGGCTTCTTTTTCAATATGAAAACGCCACCACCACTTTTGCCAATAGAGCGAGATTTTTGGATTTTAGTGACCCGATGTTTAACCCCCCGCCCTCGTATGGAGCCAAAATACTATCCCATTTAACCCACGAGATCTTTGTGTTATCCCCCGACCCGTCCCAAAAAAAATTTCGTCTCAAACCTTCGAGCTTGTTGATGACACACGATGGAGCACGGAATAAGGAGAAGGCATACAATGGAAGGCTACTTAGGACGGATTTGATGAGGGTGAGGCGACCACCAAATGACATCGTTTTCGCTTTCCAATCCGACAATCTTGATCGGAATTTATCTATGAAAGGTTCCCAATCCCAGATGTTTTTCATCTTCTTTCCAATAGGCAAACCGAGGTACGAAAAAGGGAAGTTGCCAACACGACATCCAAGTCTATTTGCCATTTCTTCGACCACATTCATTTGAACACCCATTCCATATAGGCAACTCTTAGAGACATTTACTTTTAGTCTCGAGAATATTTCAAAGCATTCTAGGAGCTTAAAGATGTTTCGAGCATTTCTTTTACTCCATTCCTCGAAGAATATGGTATCGTCGGCGTATTGAAGATGTGAAATTACTGTATTGTCCTTTCTGACTTCTATTCCTTTGACAAGTTTAGCTTGAAGTGCACGTTTAATTAAGACATTTAAGCCTTCCGCCGCAATTATGAAGAGATAAGGAGATAATGGGTCTCCTTGTCGTACTCCTCTTTGAAGCATGAACTCATCGGTTAGAGATCCATTTACTAGCACCGAGACCGAGGCCGAAGACAAACATGAATTTATCCAATTTATCCAATTCCATTGGGAGCACTCTTAATGTTGTTTATTATGCATTACTATCAACAGAAGAAATTTGTTACATATAGTAAAGAATGGATTTATTTGTGTTTTGTCTCTAATATAAAGATCAAAGTGTAGGGGAAAAGGTGAACGATTGCTCTTGTTAAACGGGTTGGAAGTGGCTTAAGTTTGTTTTCAAATTCATACAGCCTCCCAAATCGGTATATAACTAAATCCATTATTTTTGTTACATACAAAAAGTAAATTCTATAATTACTTAAATGTGTTTGAGAGTAATGCAACCCATTAATGTAGCCTGTTTCAGCCTGTCCTGAACAAGACATGTTCAATTGGAACTTGTTTTGACCTGTTTCCCTACTCTGCCAGCTCTAGTGTATATAAGATCGATATATCAATCCATTGTGGTTATGTTTCCTATTTTGTCTATCTATTTTAATTGCCAAAATCACAACTATTTACGAACTTCTTATATTCTTTTGGTAAATTTATATTATCTGATTCTTCTTACTTTTTTTTTTTTGTGAAAGGCAATTGTATAATAAAAATATGAAGAATATTTACAGAGTATGAGGCTATCACTATATTCTTGAGCCTCAGACACATTACATGGGCATTAGATGATGCCCAGACCCGATTTTATTATAACAAACTCGATTATACAAAAAGGAAAATAGATTCAACTGGGATCCCGATTCTTCTTACTTTTATACGGCCCTATTATTTGAGTCAACAGCAAGCGTCGATTCATTGGCGACTTAACTGCCGCTCAGAGCCTAAATTGAATGTCAGGAAGAATTTAAAATCTATGGAATTGATTCTACCATTTCATGACGTGTTTTTTTTTTACTTATCGATCGAAGGTGTTGAATAATTGAAATGATATTATTGATTGCTTGAGTAATGCGTACATACGGAAGGCATAAATAGCCGATAACCCTAACTAGTACACGTGGGCTTAGCCCAATAACCAAAACATATGGTGGATGATGCCGGTCCAGCCGGCCCAATCAGCATCAGAGTAGGCAACTAAGTTAGTGGTGGATGATGCGTATAGCTGTAGTCCGAGATCAGTAGTGCCCTTAATGTAGCGAATGATCCGTTGTAGGGCATGCAGATGTTGCTCTCGTGGGTCATGCATGAAAAGATAAACCTGCTGAACATCATATGAAATATCTGGTCTGGTGAACGTTAGATACTGTAATGCTCCGGTAAGGCTCCGATAGAGGGTCGGATCCTTGACAGGAGGGCCATGACTAGTAAGCTTGGCTCCCGGTTTAACCGGGGTCCGAGATGGGTGACATGAGGACATATCAGCTCGCTCAATGATCTCAGTGGCATACTGTCGCTGAGAGAGGGACAAACCAGAGGCGGTACGGGTAGCATGAATCCCAAGGAAATAGTGAAGCGAGCCCAAATCTGTCATGGCAAATTCCCTGTGAAGAGATGAGATAATCTGCTGAAGTAAACCTGTGGAAGAAGCAGTTAAAACAATATCATCAACATATAATAGCAGATACGCCGTATCACAACCCTGTCGGTAGATAAAAAGAGATGTATCACATCGGCTCTGATGGAAACCGAGTCTCTGAGCATAGCCGGAAAAGGGCTGGAACCATGCGCGGGGAGCCTGTTTAAGGCACTACTACATTTCGGCTCATTTAGTGCCCCCCATTTAGACGTGTACATCAACTAACACGTCTAATTAAATCAAATGAACACGTCTAATTAATTTTTCTAAAAAAGAAAACCGGGACACGTCTAAAAAATTGTAGGAACACGTCTAATTAAAACCTGCAACAAGTCTAAATAACTATAACACCTCTAACTAGTAACCACGTCTAATTAGTATTACCAGGAACACGTCTAATTGACAACACGTCTAATTAACACGTCTAATTGACAACACGTCTAATAAGTTTCACCAGGAACACGTCTAAATGACAACACGTCTAATAAGTTTTCAAGAACACGTCTAGATAACTTACAAGACACGTCCAATTAGTTAGATGAACACGTCTACTTGAAACACGTCTAAATAAGTTACCAGCCACACGTCTAATTAACCAAACACGTCTAATATGTTACCAGGAACGTATAATTTAATCCTAAAACTAACGGAGCCCATCTTTTGCCACAACAAATTAACAGGCTTCCTCTCTTCTCTCTTTCTGTACTTGCGATTATTGCTAAAACTAGGGTTTTTGATTCAATTGAATCTGAATATTATATATATAAAATCTATATGTATATAATCTATCTACATCTATTATCTATTTATCAATACATAATATATATATATATATATATATATATATATATATATATATATATATATATATATATATATATATATATATATATATATATATATGGGCATGATCAATGGGGAAGTAACCAATCGGGGGTAAGCGGGGGGAAGCAAATTTTTTTTTTTCGTTTTTTTTGAATTTTGTTTTTCCCGGCATCAAGATCACACGAAAATATGAACATTTAGAAGAGACACTTCGTGATGAATGTTATTATTTAGGTGGGAAAACGATCGACAAAAATAACATTCAAGATAATATTGTTCGTAAAGAATATGAACGTTTTTTTTCCATGTTTTGTGAAGTAAAATTTAGCCCGATTTAGAGTTTAGGGTTTAGGATTTAGGGTTTAGTATTTTGGGTTTATTCCCTAAACCCTAAACCCTAAACCCTAAACCCTAAACTCTAAACCGTTCGTGTTAAAAACTCAATCTAAATTCTAAATCTAAACCCTAAATCTAAACCCTAAACCCTAAATTTCTAAACCCTAATATCTAAACCCTATAAACCCTAATATCTAAACACTAATATCTAAACCCCAATAGCTAAAACCTCAAAATACGCTCGAAAAACACGATAATTGTTATATATTACTTCTTCGAGCGTTTTCCCGCCAAAATAAAAACATTTATCACAAAGTGTCTCTACTAAATGTTCATATTTTCATCTCATCTATAATGTTCGTGAACAAAGTCTTTTCAAAAAACGAAAAAAAAAAAGTTTTTGTTTCCCTCCGCTTCCGGTTACTTCATATATATATATATATATATATATATATATATATATATATATATATATATATATATATATATAGAATTAGGGTTTCATTCAACTGCCTTCATCCCAATTCACAAACACGTTAAATCGATGTTCGATTGCAAGCCGAATATCGAATTTGAAGAACTACGATTTTGAAACTAAGCTATTTAACTACGATTGAGAAGAACTACGCTTCTGAAACGATTCTGTAACCAAGCAAATCGACAACAGAAGCAATTTAAGTAATTATATCTGCCAGAATCATCAAACAAAATAATCGTTGTGCAACAAATTCATGAAGAAATCGGCGCGAAGTATGTAAGGTAATTTTGTCACAAATTAATCACCTAAGTTTGTGATTTATTTCATTCAATCTGACAGTTTCTTGATTAATTGTTCAAATCTGTATATTTGAAGTTCATTGTGTCGATACTTGACTAGCATGATATAATGGATACTGTACATATGTGCTAATCGACAATTGTTTTGTGAGATGATTACATAAATCGTCCCATCAGTATAATGATATATGCTGCATAAAAAATTAATTGACAATCACTCTTTGCTGTGAATAGATTTCAAATAGTTTTATTTACTCCTCGAGTATTTGAACATAAACCTGATTTAAAATGGTTTCGATGGAGATAATTGGAGGTTGTTTACAGTTGTTTCTTGATAATTATCTCGATTGTATTAACTGTAGATATATTAGATATATTATCTATTAACCCCCTGTTCTATATAAGATGATCACACTAATTTTTTGTGCGATACAACGGAGATTTATGCACATTGCAATCGTTGCGGGTTGTCTAATCCTCCAGTTGTGTCTCTTACAACTATATATGGTAGTTTAATTGGTCTCGGTATTCCTTCCGGTGTAGGTAATGTAATGTAAATTGATTTTCGACGTCAATCACTCACTAGCCGTTAACTTGAAGGTTCATATTTTACGTGTGTCATTTCCGAGACATGTGGCATAGTTATTTCTGAGACATGACAGTGCATATTTGTTTTTGGAAATCGTTTAGTTTGATTGAAGTCTGCTAATTGGACATCGATGGTGATGTGGCCATGGTTGAGGATCAAGACTGGGACTTTTCTCATTGTTTTTCGGTGGATCACGCTGTTGGTGAAGACGTTTAAGCAGGTACAAATAATGAAGTAATATAACTCTTATGTTTGTTCTAACTGAAATCATAACTTACTGGATTTAGATAATGGAGTTCGTAGCGTATAAATTCTAATATTTAGAAATATATGTTTGTTCTAACTGAGATCATAACTTACTTGATAGATTAGCAATCTAACAGGGAGTTCATAGTATTTAAATTTTGGTTATGTGTTTGCTGACAATGTATGTGAACATGTGTATACTTGTCAGGGTGCAGTTAGGAGAAGAGTAAACTTGAGGTAAAAGTGCTAGAGATGAAAATGGTGTTAAAGCGTGTCTTATTAACCACATTTGTTGTTTGTTTAGTTTTTTATTCGTTAATAAGTCTATTGGTAACCCATTCTTTAACCACAATTATTGTTTGATCAGGTGATTTCTAAAGTAGCTGCTATTCTGCCTAATGGTACTAAACCCGGTGAGTTCAACGAGCAATAATGGCTCGATAATAAGGTATTATAGGCGATGATAATATGATTAAAACATTATTTGATCACTCAATGATTTTGTATTTTGTTAGTTCGTAGTTAGTTTCCAATTTCAGAAAATGAAGAAGGTTGGTTAGCTATAAAGATACAATTGATGCAATAAGAGGTGAAACGTGGGATGATTTGGAGGCAACGATTACTAATATGAGTAAGTATGATTTCGTCTCGGTTAAAAAATTTTGTAGCTGTTGTTGAACCAAAATCTGGTTACGTTGTTGCTCATTATAAACGACATTGATGTTTCATGTTAGTTTCTTCTTATGTTTTAAGTTTGGATTTATAATCTTAGTTATCTTTTTTAAGCTTATCGATATTTTATTTGTATATGTTGTTATTTGCATAAAAATGTTGTTGGTGGAAGGCGGCAGGAGGGGACTAATGGGGACGAGACCAATAAGAAGGTAGAATTTTCATATATAAGTGCTTTGGCAGAGGGATGACATGTTATATGGGTGCTCAAAGAACGAGCTATCTACCTTTTTAGTTTAGAGTTTCCTCCATTGTAAATTACATTTATGATTTTTTTGTAAATACTTTGAACATATTTATATGATATTTATATATATAGTTTGGTTTTTAGTAAATTAATTTGGTATATTTGCTGTATTTGGTATTTGGCGGGGGTATTATTTGAAATATCTGAGATTTTAACCATAGTTAGCATTTACAAGGAACACGTTTGAATGATACCGGGAGCACATCTAATTTTACTAATGGAACACGTTTAAATGGGTTTAGACCACGTCTAATTGAAGTAACAGAACACGTCTAAATGACTTAACGGAACACGTCCAATTGTAACTAACTAAACACGTCTAAAAGACATAACGGAACAGTCCAATCTAACGATTTGACAACACGTCTACTTGAGAGTATTTAGAGCGGTTCCTTGAACCGCACTAAATGTCACCACTCAATTGAAGCCGTCACATGTAGACGTGTTGTTCAACACATCTAAAAAGCTTTTTCCACACGTCTTTTTGTGCCGGAATGTAGTAGTGAGGCCATATAAAGATTTCTGCAGAAGGCAGACATGGTCAGGATATCTGTGATCACGAAACCCTGGTGGCTGATGCATGTAAACAGTCTCTGAGAGTTGTCCGTGTAGAAAGGCGTTCTTGACATCTAGCTGATGAATGGGCCATTGTCTCGAAACCGCCAAACTGAGAACAGTGCGTATCGATGCCGGTTTAACAACCGGGCTAAAAGTCTCATCACAATCAATACCAACCTGTTGGTTGTGACCATTTGCAACAAGTCGAGCCTTGTACCTGCTTAAGCTACCATCTGCATTATACTTGTGCTTAAAGAGCCACATGGAGCGAACTATGTTCGTGTCCGATGGGCGAGGCACAAGAACCCAAGTACTGTTATTAATTAAAGCATGATATTCATCAGTCATAGCTTGTTTCCAGTTAGGATCGTGAAGGGCGTCTAGGTAAGTACGAGGAACAGGAGAGATAACAGAGGTGTGAAGGTTAAGGCGGTCCACTGGTTTGGTGGTGCCAACGCGTGTGCGAGTGATCATGGGGTGTGTGGATGTCGAGATGGATGTAGCCTCAATGGGAGGAGGTTGTGGCCCCGGGATAGAGTGAACAGGGTGAGAGGTAGTAGGTGCGGTAGCCTCAGTAGGAGGAGGCTGAGTCTCCGATGATGGAATAGATGTGGTGGCGGTAGCCTCAGTTGGAGGAGGCTGAGTCTCCGGTGACGGAGTAGTTGTGGTGGCGGTAGCCTCAGAGGGAGGAGGCTGAGTCTCCGGAGCTGATAGGTGGAAGGATCGCGAGAAAAGACTAGGGGGTGGATCAAGAAAGTCATATGACGGTGGTTGAGTGGGTGTCATGGAACCGAAAGGGAACGAGGTTTCATCGAAGGTGACATGTCGGGAGAGAATGATTTTGTTGGTGGTGAGGTCGAGACACCGGTAACCCCGATGGTTGGAAGGGTACCCTAGGAAGATGCAGGGAGTAGAGCGAGGTTCTAATTTGTGAGTGGTGTGTAGGTGTGGGTAACATAGGCAACCGAAGACGCGTATGGTGGTGTAGTCGGGTTTTTGTTAGAATAGGCGAGTGTGTGGAATTTCGTTGTGTATTGCGGAAGAAGGGAGTATGTTAAGGAGATAGGCGGCCATATGTAGGGCCTCGACCCAGTAGGTTGGTGGTAGGTGAGCTTGAAAAAGAAGTGTGCGTATGAGGTTGTTGATTGTGCGGAGCATGCATTCAGATTTCCCGTTTTGTTGGGATGTGTAAGGGCAAGAAAAGCGGATTTGAATACCATTGGTTTGTAAAAGGTGATGGAAGGCGTTGTTATCGAATTCCCCCCCCCCCCCCCCCCCCCCCCCCCCCAATTATCGCATTGGAAGGATTTTATTTCACGTTTAAATTGAGTGCGAATAAATGTGCGAAAATTAGTAAAGGTAGCAAGTACATCAGATTTATTGCGTAAAGGGAAAACCCAAACATAATGCGAGTAATGATCAAGAAAAATAATGTAATATTTTAAACCACTAAGACTAGGTACGAGAGAAGTCCATAAATCCGAATGGATAATATCAAAAGTAGCATTAACATTAGAACTAGAAACAGAAAAAAGGAGTCGCACGTGTTTGCCAAGCTGACAGGCATGGCAAAGAACGGGGGACGGCGATTTATTACAAATCATATCTTTATTAGAAAGGAGTCTTCGGAAAGCATCATGTCCGGGATGTCCGAGACGCTGATGCCATGTAACCGGACTGATGAGAAGAGCCTGCTGAGAAGAGTGAGAGTTGGGTGATGTAAGTGGGTAGAGATCCCCGGTGCTATCACATCGGAGAAGTAGACAATGTGTCAAATAATCTTTCACGGAAAAACCAAAAGGATCAAGTTCAACAGAAACTAGATTATCACGAGTAAATTGACGAACGGATATGAGATTTTTAACGATGTTAGGGGTTACAAGTACATTATTTAAATGTAACGGTCGATGGACATTGGGTAACAAGCTATGGCCGGTGTTAGTGACGGGAATGGTGTTTCCGTTACCAACGGCTACTGATGAATATTTGCAATTATTAAAAACAGTACTAAGATTATTAATACAGGAGGTAAGATGTGAAGACGCACCCGTATCCATGTGCCAGCCGGCATCACCGTAAAAGCATTGGGCCTGCTGTTGGGCCTGTTGTTGGGTCAGCTGTTGAGCCTGATGTTGGGTCTGATGTTGGACCTGCTGTTGGATCTGTTGAGCCTGAGTAATACCTAACTTGTCTATAATTTTTTGATTGGCTTTAATGATGTTCCAAAGTTGAGCGTGTGACTGATTGAAAGAATCTTGTTGATTATTGTAAATGTTTTCGTTCCAAAGTTTGCCATTTACATCGGTCTTCGACACATGGGGATTTGCTAAATTAAATGTCATGGTGAAATATAGATAAATATATATCCGAATAATATATAGATTGGTTGAAGACAAAAGCTTTCAATATGAGACATTGATAGGTGCTGGTAGACGTGGCATGAAAATAAATAAATAAATAACTTCCGATGACTACAAGTTCACCTTTTCCACCGATTGAAGGCAACAAGTGATATTCTAGCAGCTATATTATCAACAATTGTCTGATCTTTATTAAATAAAATAGCAAATCTTTGTTGACCGAAAGTGGATGGTGACTCAGCAATCACATGTAGGAATTCTATGTCTTCAAATTAAATTATACAAGAAAACCAATAGTGATTAATTGTGTTTTGATTTGCAGCGGAAGGAAAAAAAAAAATTTACTAACGATGGTTGATGGTTGGCGCTTGCGGTAACCCTAGTAGGCTCGATACCATGTTGAATAATTGAAATGATATTATTGATTGCTTGAGTAATGCGTACATACGAAGGCATAAATAGCCGATAACCCTAACTAGTACACGTGGGCTTAGCCCAATAACCAAAACATATGGACTAACATAAATCTATAGGCTAACAGAAGGTCCTCTTGAAAACAATCTCTTTATCCGTTGAATAGAGAGATGAATGATTTTCTCTACTCTCGGAGTGTTTCACTTTCTTTATTCTAGGATAGAGGAAGCTAGCGTTGTCTACATCTCACATCCCCATACCCCACATGTGAGATTGAGTGGTGTTGTTGTTGTTGTTGTTGTTGTCGTTGTTGTTGTTGTTGTTGTTGTTGTTGTTGTTGCTGCTCTTAAAATATAGCATTTCCTATTCGATATATGAAGATATGATACAACACAATAAGTTATCACATAGTTTTTGGTAACCCATAGATGATTACTGTATGGTATATCACACCAGGATAATTCACATCCCACCATAAGGTGGTGGTGGTGGTGGTGGTGTTGGGATCTGATAATTTGGTTGTCCTTATGGAAAACCATTAAGTTGGGGTGCATAGTAAAAATCAGGCACATGGTTACCATCATCTTCATCAATGTGACTAGCACTATCAATGAAAACAAGTAGTATTGGATTGTTCCAGTGGATATTGTTAGGTAATGAATCCTTGATAGGAAATACATTTTCCTTGAAAACATATCTTCTACAAAACACCTCTTTTATTTAAGGACATATAGTTTATACTTCTTTTGACTTGGTGGAAATCCAATCAAAATCAAAATACATCTAATTCCCCTAGCTTCAAACTTGTCTTTACGTATTTTAGCAACTTTTGCATCACAAATCACATAGACAGCCTATGGTTCTAAGATGTGTATTACTTTGTGGTGTTTTGTGTAACATCTCATATGGTGTTTTTTAAAACAAAATCTTCGTAGATATTTTATTTATCAAGTGTTGTTGTAAGTATGTAATCCGGTCAAAATTTGTTTGGCAAATTAGCATGTAGCTATAAAGCTATTGCAGTCCCATTAAATGACTACGTTTTCCTTCAAACACCTCATTCTGTTATAGTGTATAGGTCAATGGTTTATTATGTATCACCCCTTTAGATCTTAAAAATGCCATACATGTTCTAGAATACAGTAGAGTAGAGTGTGGATTGTGGAAGATGACTTCTTTTTTGGCTAAAATAAAGTATACTATTATTAACAAAAGGCTAATTCATCGAAAGATGAAGTAACCGAAAATCCTAAACTCTAAACTCTAAATCGGGTTAAATTTAAAAAAAAAAAAAAAAAAAAAAAGCGTTCACATAAGATGAAAAAAAAAAGGATGAAAAAATTCTAATAAAAATAATACTCATGATGCATGTTATCATTTATTTCTTCAAACGTTTTTTCACTCAAAATAATAACATTTATCACAAAGTGTCTTTTTTAAATGTTCATATATTCATGTGATCTTAATATTTGGGGAAAAAATGAAAAAAAATACTACCTGCTAAAAAAACGTTTTCTTCTCGATTAAAACAATATGAGTGAAGATCCAGAGAAAACGAATGGTAGGAAAGAACTCACATATTAAACCCAATCTGTGGTGCAGATTGACTCAATCTGTGTGCAGTTTGATCTCAATCTGTTGGCAGATTGACTCAATCTGTGTGCAGATTGAGCTCAATATGTGGGTTGTGAAAGATGACTTCTTTTTTCACTAAAATAACGTATACTATTAGCAAAACGCTAATTCTTCGAAAGATGAATTAACTGAACAAAGATACAGCGGTATAGCGAACAAGCTCGAAACTAGAAAACATAAACCTACCCGCTATCTACTATTGAGTCACACCGAATCACATACAAAAGCACAACAACAACCTCAAAACAACTTAACAATCAAACAGCAATCAAAACAAAGAAAATAATGTCACTAAGCACGAAAAAGATAAACCAAACAAAGAAAAAAGCTAACGATCTGGTTTAACCACCTTGTCGTTCAAAAAAATGTCCCTAAGCCGACGAGGAAGGCAAGACACCCTCACTCATTATCGTTCAAAAAAGCTGGCTTCAACCTCGTCTGCCTCGATACCGTGACCTCCTCAACAACTACCTTATCGATCCTTACTTCTACCAAATTTATTTTCAATTGTGTCAAAATCTTTTGAACCTAGAGAGTTAGTAGCATTCTTAGACTTGTTCAACCCCAATAAGTCATCCGCCAAATGCGTAAAGGGAACTGAAGTAGGGCCTACATCTTCGCCAACACACATATAAAAGTCTAAACTACCAAACACAATACCCTGGAAGAGTCAACCAAATTAACCGAGCCCACAACATGCTTGTCTTTCCCAATTGACCCAAAAACCGGACCATTAACGAAACCACTCTGATGGTGTTTGTGCAACGTACATCTTTTACCCTCAAAATTCATAAATGATTCAAACACTACAAATAAGCACACACAACTAACGAGCACTTAAAACCCGATTATTATAGCACTTCAATGTAAGTATTCTTATCAAGTTCATCCCAAGAGAGCGGTGTAAGTCGAATATTTGAAACTATCAATTGTCCTAAGGTTTGTTTGATTGGGGGGTTTTGATTAATTTTGATTAACAGCTAAAACTTGCACAATTAAACAAACTTAAACTTAACAAGTAAACTAGTAGCAAGAAACAAGTAACGAAGTATTAAGATTTAAATCAAATTAACTAAGAAGTGTTCACTTATCTAATCCTCTCTATGATTGGCTTGCCCCGTTTTGCCTATTTTGTTATCACAATAGTTGTTGAACTATTAAATGTTTAGTATCACTACCAAACCTCAAATCAAATAACACTCCGCGAATTCACATAAGCATTGTATTCTAAAATCGAGTTAAGCATGATTTGGTTATTGAGATTATGCTTAGGTTGAAATCACTTAAAACCCCCAAATATCGAAATCACTTAAGATAATCGGCACTACTATGTTGACTAAAGGCCAATTGAAAACCAACCTAGATCAAGAACACAATCACTTGAAATTCCTAATTACTAGTTGTCTAGATCACCCAAGGTGTTGAAGCACACATTGATTCACTTCTCAAATAACTAAGAGAGCTACTCAACATATGTAATCAAAGTCAAGCCTAAAACAAACTCATAGCAATGGATCTTTAGCTAACTCAATAACACATGATCATGTAATTCATTCAAACAACATTATTCAATTGATTTGGGACAAACACTAGTATTAGAGATTCATAGATAAGCAAACACAAGAGATTTAGCCAATCATGGCTAAGATCAAACTAATAATAAGCATAGAAACATAAACAATCATCATCTTCAAGTTATTACAAGTAATTAAGGCCAAGGTAAATAAAGAAAAGTGGAGATTACAACCTAAAATGTAAAGAGATGAAGATCTAGAGCTAAACAATGATGAATCTAGAGCTAGCTTCCTTGAATCCACCTTCAATCACCAATAGATGATGAAATTAGGGTTTGTATGTGAAATTCGGACCTAAGATAGCTGTTCTCTAAAGATACATATGAAAAATAACCTAATCTTGTTCCTTTTATAGTGCTGAAAATCTGGGCTGAAACAGCAACAGGAGCGCCGCTTTTTATGCAGGAGCAGCGCTTTTGGCTTAAATGAGGAGCGACGCTTTTGATCAGGAACGCCGCTTTTGGCAACATTCAGGGGCGGCACTTTTTCTTTAGGAGCGCCGCTTTTAGCTGGATAGGAGCGGCGCTTTTGGCTGTAGGAGCGGCGCTTCTGGCCACTGATGGAAAATGAAGCCAAAACGTGCATAAGAACGTCGCTTTTGAGATAGGTGCGGTGCTTTTGATGCTGAACTCTGCACTTGCCATTTCCTTAGCTACTTTTGATCAAGATTTGGTCAATTTTACACCAAATCAAGTCCTTAGCCCCCAACTTACCAATTAGCTCAATCACACACAAAATAGGCTCCAAGATCGTCAAAAATCGAATAAAGTGAGGGAGATATCGCGAGATAAAACATATATAAATGGAGCGATATCACACTCCTATAAGTCTCAAAATGATCCGATAGCACGAACCCGACCGATTTACCTCGTTGATGCTAGCAGTAACTCTGTAACGTTCATTTGTTCAACAACAACATTAGGATCGATTAAGGTTTTCAGACCGATGATTAAAACAATCGAGTCTTGGTCAAAACTTTCGAATAAAACACGATCTAAATGCAAAACATAAGAGATTTCCGAAACCCAAACTTGAGTGGTCAATTTCTCTAAATCGTCGAGATCCATATCAACTAGGTCATGAATATGCTTGACCGGCCCTTGAAACTTTAACAAATCCGAATAAGGAACCAAGGTTTCTGTGAGACAGTGGCTAAGGATTAGGATTAAATGAGGTCTCGAAATTTTTTTCAGTACTAATTATATTTAAATGTTATTTCAGTGGTTGGTTACCTTACAAAAACTAAAAATATGAAAAAATATATGGGGTTCGAGTAGTTACATTTAGCGGTGTCCAATACAATTCAAAAGAAAAACTATAAAGAAAAATATATGGGGTCATCCTATTAAATTTTGTGATGTCATATACAATTTAATTGGTATTTTCTACTAACAATTTTCAAACATATGGTGTCCCGTGACCCACGAAGTATGGAGTAGATTCGCCACTGCCGAGAGACGATGTTGACTTTGCAAACAACAAAACATCACCAAACGACTCGGCAACGGTTTGGGCACTAGCTTCGTAGAAACAAGTACCTAGAATGCCAATATTTTCAAGCCACACAAACCTACAAAAACTCGAAGCTAGATCCAAATAAGGAGTAACCAATCGAAATCGTCAGTCAAAGCAGCAAGCAAAGCACTGGAAAGTTCCTTGCAAAGGCAAATACACCCGAAGAGGGCGAAGTAACTGATAATGTGCTTGATGTTAACCATACACCGAATCAACAAGTCTATGATTACCATCGGGACCAAATCCAGGATAAGAATGGAGAGATCCAAACGATCAACAATAGCACTATTCGAAGAGATTTTACAATGGATCTTGAAGCTTGGAGCAGGTTTACCGGATGATTTAAACTTACGACGCCTTGGGCAACCCACATAGATGGATTGGCCGAATATCGAAGAACCATTTAAGGTCGAAACGGTACAATAAGCGCATGAATCTAGGATAAAGCAAATAAACGAATAATGACTCGCCGACAAAAACTTAATCTCCGCCAATTCGCCTAGTTTTCCGAACGTAGTCTCAATCATATGTGTCGTGACCGACCTATGTAATTGACCGATAAAAACAGTTGCCCCATTGCACACCGGAGGAACAAAATCCACCGTTGGAACAGAAGCAACATATCTAAAAGGATCATTGGCCTTCGAAGGTAGAGAGGAACGAAGATGGGTATCACCCAATAAATATATTATATATAATAAAATAATGAAATAATTAGAGTTAAAATGACTATAGGATACGCCGTGTAGCTTCAAAACCAATCAAGTAACATGTGTAACATGCACACTTACAAAGAACAAAACTTAAAAATTAAGGAATCTTCCATTCTTCCTTAATCTGAAGCTAATATGCACACTTAAACACAAAGTTGCAAAATTCGTTATTTGAGGATTAATTGGTCAGAATTTTGGAGAAGTAATAGGCAATTCGGGGATTAATCGGATTCTACTTTATATAATTAAATATTAAATTTCATGAATTTTATGTATAAATATAGAAGAAAACTATAAACATAATTTTTTTTAATATAATTATTTAAAATTATTCATTTTGTTCAGAAACTCTTAAGTTTTAGTTTAAGTTCATGTTAAAATGTTGAACAATTTTGACGGACTTTGATTACTAAATTCGATTTTGATGATCAATTGACGCTGACCGATTAATTAAACGTATTTTTGGTTAACAGGAACCGACTACTCTTAAAAATGTGTAATCGAGGATTAATCGGTGAGTAATCGGGTTTATTACAAAAGTGCTGAAACATGCTAGTGTTATGTACATTTCATTCATAAAAATAAAGTCTATTTATTTTTTCCATAAAAATATAGGCAATATACAAATTAATTAAATAACTCAAAAAAACATAAGCCTATAATAAATAGTTCAAAAGAAAAACTTGTTACGAATAATAATAAATACAAATATCATTAGTATCTATCTATATCTATATCTATATATCTATCTATCTATCTATCTATCTATCTATCTATAAGAATTGAGTCCTAGAATCATAAGTATGTTGTATTAAATACGATTAATTCAATAAAATTTACCCATGTAATTTAATAGACGGGTAAAAAAGGTTAAAAATTATTATTGTAAAAAAGTAAAAAAAAATAAAAATAATAATAATAATAATAACTACTATATCTATCTTCTATAACTAAAAGTTGAGTCATAGATTAGTAAATGAGGTTAATAAATTATGCTAAATAATAAAATAAATCATAGTAAAATGGTAGAATTTGTTATCAACTTGATAAATGATGGTAAAAGTTAATTCTGAAATTTGATGATAGCTTTAAATATTTATGTACACACGTATCAAACGTCTACTCTTGAAGGTAGCTTCTTAATTGAAATGAAGTAACTTCTTAATTGTTTCATTAAAATTTTATTTCAGTTTGTACCTCTTGATTTGTCCTAAACTTTTAATCTTCCAGGAGCTTTATCTTCATGTATCTTTGATTTTCATCCCTTATATAAGAATTGTAAGTTGTATCCAAAGTTATTTGTATCGCAAATCATATAAGGATTGTAAGTTCGTCAATATAATGTTTATGTATAATCAATTGCCATGTTAACTCTTTTTATTGTTACATGCATAAGGTATTATTTTAATATCTATTTGTAACAGATTTTGATTTTGTTTCTACATATAAGCAGTTTTATAGCTTTTTGTGAATTTCAAATTCCTTTATTGTTGCATCATCCTATTATGTGGTTGCTTTATTACGTTCCAAGAGGTTTATATTCATGTACGTTTTACTTTCTATCCCTTGTATAAGAATTGTAAGTTGTATCCAAGGTCTCATTTGTATCTCAAGTCATATATGGATTGTAAGTTGGTCCATATAATGCTTTTGTATAATCAATTGCCATGTTAATTTTTTTTTATTGTTACATGCATAAGTTATTATTTTACTAATATCTATTATATTTTATAGAGTAGTTTGTAACAAATTTTGATTTTCTTTCTGCATATAAGCATATTTATAGCTTCCAGTGAATTCCAAATCCCTTAATTTTTGAATCATCCTAATATGTGGTTGCTTTATTATGGTAAACAGTAAAATAAATGATAGTAAAATGGTAAAAGTTGTTACTAACTTAATGAATAGTGGTAAAAATTAATTTTGAATTTGATGATAGCTTTGAGTAATTATGTACATACGTATCAATTTTTCAAGCCAAACAAAGTTATAATCAAAGGTCATTTCACTATTAATTAATTTAATATTAATGATTAATAATTAGTGATTAATTAAATAGTACTATTACATAAACTTTGATTCCCTTTTATGTGAATCTTTTTTATGTGAATCTTTATTATCTTTGACACAAACATTTATCTATCTATATTATAAAAACGTTGATTCCTTTTTACATGATTTTTATTTTCTTCATTAAAGTTCCATTTCTAGATTTATAGATGTATGGTTGGTATTGATTACCACATATCAAAAGCATATAAATAAATCTACCTGTATGCTTAGACCACAAAGAAGTATTACATATTGAATAGAATATAATGCACTTCTTCATCGATGAAGTATTGAAGACAATGTTGTTGTGAAACATCCAAAACATCCGGTTGTATCTTCTATAGGTTCTGTAAGGATATTAGGACCCAAAACAACGCAAGTGATTCAACAAGATCACTCATCGATAGTAATTCTACAAGATTACTAACCCACTTAATGAATGAAAGATTATAAATGCAAGAAATGTAAATCGACACAAGAGATAACGTGGTTATATGCAATCGTTGTGATTGCTTTAGTCCACGGACCAACTAGAGAATGTATTTACTGAATATTTGTGGTGTGTATACAATGAGTTACAAGAGGGTCTATTTATAGAATGGTTTAAGGAGTAAGCTAAAAAAAATTCCTTGAAGCTTCATGTGAGTTTCCTGACAGCTTCATGGAGGCTACATGTGAGTTTCCTGACAGCTTCGTGGAAGCTACATGTGAATTTTCTCACAACTTCGTGGAAGCTACATGTGAGTTTCCTCACAACTTCGTGAAAGCTACTTGTGAGTTTCCTAACAACTTCGTGGAAGCTTCGTGTGAGTTTCCTGGAATCTTCTCTCTAATTGTTTAAAGTTCTCCATATCTCCAACAATCTCCCACTTGGAGACTTTGAACAAACCCAACCTTCGTCAACCCAGAATATCAACGATCTAACCAAGAACGTTAAATCACCATTATACCGCCAAACTCCATTTGGGACACGCACACTCAACACATACTTCGGATGAGCAGACTTTCGATACAAGGTCTTCAACACTACTTGTTAGAATATTAACTCTCTAATTCTCTAGTTGGGGTCTTCTCTCATCAATTCATTAGAAGACCAATTGAGGTAATGCAAAACCTCAATTTCTCTGTCGTAACAACCTTAGTAAACATATCAGCAGGATTCTTCGTACCAAGGATTTTCTCCAATAATAAAGTACCATCATTTATATGTTGTCGAATAAAATGATACCTTATATTGATGTGTTTCGTACGACTATGAAACACAGGATTCTTCCCAAGATGTATTGCACTTTGATTATCACAATACAAGACGCAATAGTCTTGTCTTTTACCCAACTCACCTAAGAAGTTCTTCAACCAAACAAGCTCTTTAGAAGCTTCTGCAATAGCCATATATTCGGCCTCGGTAGTTGACAAAGCAACACTCTTTTGTAGTCGAGACATCCAACTAACCACCGTCTTCCCTATTGTGAAAACATAACCCGTAGTGCTTTTCCCCGAATCATCACATCCACCCAAATCAGCATCTGCATAACCCCTAAGTATGAGATTGTTTTTGGAGAAACACAATCCCATATTAGAAGTACCTTTCAAATAACGAAGCAACCATTTGACCGCTTCCCAATGCTCTTTTCCCCGGATTAGACATATAACGACTTACAACTCCCACTGCTTGAGCAATATCGGGTCTTGTACAAACCATGGCATACATAATACTACCCACAGCCGATGCATATGGAACCTTTTCCATATCCGTTTTGTCTTTTACCGTCTTTGGTGATTGACTTTTCGATAACTTAATCGTGCTACCCAAAGGCATAGAACGAGCCTTTGAATTCTCCATATTAAACCTCTCTACTACTTTCTCAATATATTTGGATTGAGACAAGTATAGAGTACCTTTCACATGTTCACGCACAATACTCATGCCAAGTATTTGCATAGCACTACCAAGATCTTTCATCTCGAATTCAGGGGAAAGTAATCCCTTCAACTTGTTAATTTCGGACATGTTGGAACCTGCAAGTAACATGTCATCAACATACAACAATAAGATTATATAAGAAGACTTGAGTTTCTTCAAGTAGCAACAGTGATCCGCTTCACATCTTAAGAAACCAATCTTCTTCATAAAATCATCAAACTTCAAGTACCATTGCCGAGGTGCTTGCTTCAATCCATACAAACTTTTCTTTAGCTTACAAACCCACTTCTCTTTACCCTTTACCTCAAAGCCCTCGGGTTGCCTCATGTAGATCTCTTCAACAAGATCACCATGCAAGAATGCGGTCTTCACATCTAGTTGCTCTAGATGTAAGTCTTCGGATACAACCATAGAAAGTACCAAACAAATAGTAGTCATCTTCACCACCGGTGAAAATATCTCTTGGTAGTCAACTCCTTTCTTTTGTTGAAAGCCTTTAACCACCAAACGAGCCTTGTACCTTTTCTTGCCATCCAACTCATTCTTGATTCGATACACCCATTTACTTTGCAACGCCCTTTTATCATGAGGTAACTTTACTAGTGACCGAGTTTTATTCTTCTCAAGTGACCCCATCTCTTCTTTCATGGCAAGCTCCCATTGTATGGATTCTTTTGTCTTCCTTGCCTCAAAGTAACTTTCGGGTTCACCATTCTCGGTATAGAGCAAGTAGTTTGCTGATGGAGAATACCTAGGATTAGGTTTGGGCACTCTAGTCGAACGTCTTAGTGTAGGAGTAACCGAAATGGTTGGACCGGTTTCATTTGTATCCTCCTCATCACTAGAACTTGCACTATGTTCGGAATCATCACCGCTTTCCGAACCATCCCCATCATTAGCATTTTTCGACGCCTCACCGTTCATTGGCAATTCATTGTTTCCCGTACTCCCACTAGAACCTGTAAGATCATCAATAGAAACATCGTCAAAAGTAACATGACCCGGTTTAGGACTCCCCGTTTCCAGTTTGCCATAGACCGAATCTTCATCAAAAGTAACATCGCGAGAACGAATTACTTTTCTAGCCTCGTTATCCCAACAACGATAACCCATTTCATCCGACCCGTAGCCTATGAAAATACACTTCTTTGACTTAGCTTCAAGCTTGTCTCTATCCGCATCTTTGGTCTTCACATATGCATTACACCCAAAGATCCTAAGGTGATTATAACTCACCTTCTTACCTTACCATTCTTCCTCGGGAATTCGAAAACCCAACGGTGTTGAGGGTCCCCTATTTATCAAATAAGCCGCCGTGTTAACCGCATCCGCCCAAAACATTTTAGGCAAACCGGCATGTAGTCTCATACTCTTAGCCCTTTCATTTAACGTACGATTCATACGTTCGGCTACCCCATTGTGTTGCGATGTCTCTGGTACCGTTTTTAACATTCTAATACCGAGCTTTGCACAATGGTCTTTAAACTCAAGAATACCATATTCCCCTCCATTATCCGACTTCAAGCACTTGACTTTCAAATTAGTCTCATTTTCTACCATAGCTTTCCACTTCACAAAAGTATTAAATAAATCGGATTTAGCTTTAAGAAAATAAACCCATACCTTTCGAGTGGAGTCGTCAATGAAGGTGACATAATAGCGAGAACCTCCATGTGATTCTACATTGGTTGGACCAAACACATCCGTATGAACGAGCTCCAATTTCTCCAACTTAGGTGCATTCCCCGATTTCCCAAAAGTCACCTTCTTTTGCTTCCCATATACACATGGTTCGCAAAACCCAAGTTCTACCTTTTTTAAATCCGAAATTCTCCCACTCGAAACAAGCATCTTCATACCCTTCTCACTCATATGCCCGAGTCTTCGATGCCATAGAGTTGATTCAGACTCAACATTAACCGTAGCAACCACCGTGTCTTCATCAAACACTTCAACCATATAAAGAGTTCCCCTTTTATGTCCACTAGCCACTACACAACTACCCTTAACCACCTTCCATTGGCGGTTTTCAAAAGTAACCGCGTTACCTTCATCATCTAATTGACCAACCGAAATAAGTTTCCTTTTTAATTTAGGAATGTACCTTACGTTTTTCAAGGTCCAATTAGAGCCAAGTGTAGTCTTCAATAAAACATCTCCAATGCTCTCTATATTGAGTTGTTTGTCGTCCGCCAATCTCACCTTGCCTTGATATGAACGAAAATTCTTCATCATGCTTTTGACATGAGTAGCATGAAACGAAGCTCCCGAATACAAAATCCAAGACTCCATAGAATTTTCAACACTACATAAAAGTGCATCATCACTTTCTTCCGCGGTCAAGTTCACACCTTTCGCCAGACCATTTTTACAATTCCTTTAAAAGTGCCTTTTTTATTGCATCCCCAACAAACAGCTTCACTTCTATCCTTCGATGGATACCTCTTCTTAGACTTCTTTCTACCCTTCTTCTCACCGCGATCAAATTTCCTACCACGGTTGTCGGTACTTAACAAAGAACCGGATGTCGATTCCCCCGAGTTTCTCCTACGAGTATCTTCACCAAGAATTAAATCACTTATTCCTTCAAACGCTAACTTAGTAGTTCCTGTAGAGCTACTAACTGCGGTAACCGTACCCGACCAACTTTCCGGTAATGATGAAAGCAAGATTAGTGCCTTTAACTCATCATCAAACACAATATCTACCGATGCTAACCTCGATATGATGTTGTTGAACTCGTTGATATGATCCGTTGCACTCGTATCTTCCTTCATCTTCGTATTGAACAATTGTCGCATGAGAAAAACCTTATTAGAAGCGGTAGGTTTCTCATACATGTTAGAGAGTGCTTTCAAGCAAGCAAACGTCGTCTTCTCATTCACAACGTTGTATGCAACGTTCTTAGCAAGTGAAAGATGAATCGCACCCAAAGCTTGACGATCCAAAAGCGTCTAATCGGCATCGCTCATGCTTTCGGGTTTGGTCTCTAACAGAGGTTGATGTAGCTTCTTTTGATACAAGTAATCTTCAATTTGCATTTTCCAAAAGTCAAAGTCTCTCCCATCGAATCGATCGATTCTAAACTTTCCGTCTTCCGCCATCGTTCCCAAAGTCGAAACCTTGTGCTCTGATACCAGTTGTAAGGATATTAGGACCCAAAACAACGCAAGTGATTCAACAAGATCACTCATCGATAGTAATTCTACAAGATTACTAACCCACTTAATGAACGAAAGATTATAAATGCAAGAAATGTAAATCGACACAAGAGATAACGTGGTTATATGCAATCGTTGTGATTGCTTTAGTCCACGAACCAACTAGAGAATGTATTTACTGAATATTTGTGATGTGTATACAATGAGTTACAAGAGGGTCTATTTATAGAATGGTTTAAGGAGTAAGCTAAAAACAATTCCTTGAAGCTTCATGTGAGTTTCCTGACAGCTTCATGGAGGCTACATGTGAGTTTCTTGACAGCTGGCTACATGTGAGTTTTCTGACAGCTTCGTGGAAGCTACATGTGAATTTTCTCACAACTTCGTGGAAGCTACATGTGAGTTTCCTAACAACTTCGTGGAAGTTACTTGTGAGTTTCCTAACAACTTCGTGGAAACTTCGTGTGAGTTTCCTGGAATCTTCCCTCTAATTGTTTAAAGTTCTCCATATCTCCAACAGGTTCAACATGTGAAGTAGATAAATTTTTATCTCTCTCCAATATACTACAACTCTACAACATTCAATAACAATACATTCAAGCGAGACAAAATTTGAATGGTGAACTCCAGACGTTTATTGGTTTCATGTTAACTGAAGTAATTATTCAAATAAAAATGGGTCTCAAGTTAATTCTAGTAGGAAAAGATGAATCTAGATGGATACATGATACACTTGATGAAGGATTAACATGTTGTTGGCCATGTTGTTGGTTACAAGAGCGATCTTAAATCAACTTTATGTTTCTTGGATATTGCCTTAAAGTACATTTTGGAACCAGTGATATATTTTATTTTCTACAAATTTCACTTTTGTGGTGATATATATGTGTGGGTAACTATATTACGGAGTACTTTCTTTATGAGCTACTAACAAAGATTGTAGTAATTAACAGTTTCCTACACCTAAGTTTCAAAAACTTTTATACCATCTCTCTTACAACCTCCAAATTAATGATGCTTATAGGTATAAACAACACCCTCAACTTCATCGACAATATTACCAAACCTGACTACGTAATCTAAAACCATATAATGAACGTGTGACAAAACGTGCAACGCACGGGCTTTGCCACCTAGTATTTTGGCCTATTGGGTTTCACCGTATAATAAATAGCTAGTTGTGTTTACTTATTACGAGGTTTATTGATGTTTGTCGACACCTTTTTTTTTTTTTTTTTTTTTGCCTCCTGTCAATAAAATTTTCTGAAATCGCTAATAAGTTTGATTAAGTTAGAAGTAATGTAGATGATAAAAAAAAAACTTGATATTCAATTATTCAAATACTATATAAGTTATTAAATCTAACTTTATTCGATGTTTGTATATTCACATGTTGATTTACACCCGTGTTTATAAAGATGTGAAAATTTTTATAGATTTGAATATGATTATAAAAAATATTTTATATTAATTTCAATGTTAAAATTAATTAATAAATACTGAAGTCCGATTATTTAATTAAAATTAAAATTAATAATACGAATTACAAAAACTGTAAATAATTTTTCTACTTCTCTCATACAATAGAAGCCATATATGTATTCTGAGTCTTCAAACCGTATCTTCGGAGTAAATTAAATTAAAATACTCCGTAATACTAGTTTAAACTCTAAACCTAGTTTTCCGTTTCTATTAGTATAATTTTATATATTCACAATTCCAAAACAACGGAGTAATAAAAACTGTATATCTGCTCGTGTTATTTCGAAGGGGATATGGGAAGAACACCGGCCATCGGAATAGATTTAGGGACGACGTACTCATGTGTTGCTGTTTGGCAAAACAATCGCGTTGAAGTCATCCCTAATGAACAAGGCAATCGAACCACTCCTTCTTGCATTGCTTTTACTGACTCTGATCGTTTGATCGGTGACGCAGCAAAAAACCAAGTCACCAGGAACCCTACTAACACGGTTTTCGGTATAACTTCATTTTTATTTTATATTAAATTAATAATTAATCATCTCAATTACATAAAAACCTGTTTAGTACGGAGTATTTGAAATGGAACTGGTTAGTTTGATTCGTAAAAGAAGTAGTTTATCCATGGTTTGATACTAGTACCAATTAATTATTTAATTACAGTTTTAAGGATAAGTAATAGTAATTTTTCGTAATCATGTTTGCGACTTGTATATGATATTTTTTTGGAATTTTTCTAATTAATACAGTTAATTATAGTATGTGTTGATCATTGAACTTTGCAGATGCTAAAAGACTAATGGGAAGGAGGTATTCTGATGCGAATGTGCAGAGTGACATGAAAGTTTGGCCTTTTAAGATTGTACAAGGAGAAAATGGTAAGCCTCTGATTGAAGTATCGTATCAGGATGTTACGAAGCAGATTTCTGCGGAAGAAACTTCATCCATGGTACTAACAAAAATGAGAGAGATAGCTGATAGATACCTTAATGACAATGTGACATCAGCAGTCATCACTGTACCCGCTTATTTTAACGATCTACAACGACAGGCTACTAAAGATGCTGCTATTGTTTCCGGCCTTAATGTTTTGCGTTTGCTCAATGAACCGACTGCAGCAGCTATAGCTTACGGTCTGGACCACAAGTCTAAAATTAGTGGTGCAAGAAATGTGCTTATATTTGACTTAGGTGGTGGTACATTTGATGTGTCTCTTGTTACCATTAATAAAGGGAAGTTTGAGGTTAAGGCTTTTAGCGGTGACACTCATTTAGGGGGTGAGGATTTTGATAATCGAATGGATTTGTTGCGGAATTTTATAGGAAAGAAAAGAAAGATATTAGAACTAATCCAAGAGCGCTAGCGAGGTTGAGGGTGGGTTGTGAGAGGGCAAAGAGGATTCTCTCTTCAACTACTTTTACTACCATAGAAGTTGACTGCTTGTATGATGGTGTTGATTTTTCAGGAAAAATTACTCGGGCTAAGTTTGAGGAGTTGAACTTGGATTTCTTTAATAAGTGTATGGGAATTGTACAAAATTGTCTTGAAGATGCAAACTGGAAGAAGGAAATGGTGGATGAGGTGGTCCTGGTTGGTGGGTCCACAAGGATTCCAGAGGTTCAACAAATGCTACATGAATTTTTCGAAGGTAAAGACTTGTGCAAGACAATCAATCCTGATGAGGCTGTTGCGTATGGTGCTGCTGTTTTGGCTTCAAAGATTAGTGGTCGGGGCAATCAAATGGCTCTAGAATTCATGTTGTCTGATGTCACGCCTCTTTCACTTGGTTATTCTGCACCATGGGACGTGATGCGACTTATGATCCCAAAAAACACTCACATACCTGTAATGAGAGAGTGTATTGTCTTTACAATGGTTGACTACCAAACTAATTTTTTATTCAAGGTTTATCAAGGAGAGAGAATTAAAGGTACGGAGAACATTTATCTCGGTGAATTTAATCTTTACGATATTCCTGTAGCCCCTAGGGGTGTTACAAAAGCAAAGCTTCGGTTTGAAATTGACGTCAATGGAATTTTGAATGTTTCTGCTGAAGAATTGACTACTGGTCACAAGGAAACCATTAAAATCACCAATGATAAGAGAAGTCTTTCAAAGAAAGAAATCGAGAAGATGTTGAAAGACGCAATGAAATTCAAAGTTGAGGATCAAAACTATCGAAAGAAAGTGGAAGCCTATAACGACTTGGAGTATTACATTTATCTCATGAAAAGAAGAGTGAATGATGACAACATCAGGAAGATGCTAAGTCAGAAAGATTTGAGTAAGATAGATGATTTGGTTGATGGTGCAATGGTGTGGCTTGAAATCTATAAGCTAGCTGAAGCCGACGTGATAACAGACAAGAAAAAGAAACTGGAATGCGTCTTCAACTCGATAATTGGTCAGTTTATGTAATGCCTCTGTCTCACTAACTATTGCTTCACTGGTTGGATAATGCTTGTCACTCGTAACTCTGGTTTTTCTCTCCTTAGGTTCTTTTATGCTTTTGATATAGTAGAACATATAAAGTATAAGAGAAATAGAGGAACATAGTTAGTTACTTGGAGAAGGAAGTATTTTTTAGCTGCCTAACTGGATTATCTTGTGTTGGTTTCTGACTATTTCCTTGACCATTCCAATATACAATGCTAATGCTACTGAGGTTGATGTGAGTATATTAAGACCCCAACCAATAGACTATCTTATAAACACTTATAAATACAATGCTAATGCATCAGAATCACCAGCAGTATATATCTTCGATCTCATTCAAATATAATGCATTACATATATTATATATTTTTAGGTATGTTAGAAGTAAAGTGTCAATGGGGTTATAAGAATGTTCCAACCTTAAACTATTACTCCGTACTTACTGCATTACTGGTCTGACATTTCTCTGAGTTCTTTTGGTTCGAAATCTGGTAGGGACAATGATGTTTCTTGGTGGCAAGTAGACCCTCAATAGGTTGCAGTTAATCGAACTTTATAATTACAACCACCACCTATTGAGTATTGACCCTCCGTATCTCTACTCTGTCAGTCTGTCAGATTAAAGAGTTGGGTAAAAGTGGCTCAAGTTTATTTACAAATGCAGCATACAACATCCCAAATCGTTTATACTACTTTCGGTACTAGTAATTATTACATACAAAAATTAAATAAATAAATGCATAAATGCACCAAACTATGTTAGCCAGCCAGTAACACAACCCGACATAGCATGTTTCATCCTGTACTGAGCATGGCATGTTTCAACTCGCGTCGTACATGTTTTGATCCATTCCCCTACTCTACCAGTACACAATTAATAAAATTAAGATCAATCTAAAATATAGTAGGGCCTCTTCTATATATAATACAGTACAACAAGTTATCACATATATAGTAAATCATAATTAAATGATTACCATAAGGTATACATACTATAACTCATCTTCTTAATAACACACTGTCTAATGTAGAGAATATATTTTCCTCGGCATTTAAAATAGCAATTTAGCCATCTTTTTACGCGGTTGACACTTTGCCACCAACGGTTTAGCTCGTGGCATAGTCAATCCTGTTCCTTCGGTCATATCAATCATCTCATCGCTTGTTCGTTCCCAATCAAAGCATTGAATTAACGTACCCAATGCCAACCCGACCATACGCATTGCCAAATTTTCTGCAGGACATCTCCTCCTTCCAGCTCCAAACGGCATTAACTTATACCCAATGGTTGAACCTTCTAACCCTATAAATCTCTCTGGTTTAAACTTCTTAGCTTCTTCCCAATTCTTCGGATCATTATGCATGGCCCACACGTTCATCAGTAGCATGGTCCCACTTGGTACGTGGTACCCTCCCACCGTACAATCCTTTCTAGACTCATGAAACACAAGCGGACCAGCTGGGGTCATTCGCATAGTCTCATTTATTATGCAACGTAGATATGGAAGATTTGATATGTCTGATTCATTAAGTAGACGATCTTCGCCAACATAATTATCAATCTCATCTTGTCCTTTCTTTAGAGCTTCAGGGTTGTTTAACAAATGTGATAACATCCATTCCATGGTTCCACTTGACGTATCGGTTCCTGCTGATAATAGTACCTATCAAGTATACAGAATCAGGTTGAAAATTTTTTAGGTACTTTATGATTAAAAACAAACCGCCGTGACTGTTTTCAAACAGGCAAACAGATAAGTTTTCACCCTCTTGAGAGAAATTAAGGCCCCAACTACTAGGCTATCATAAATAATAACGATAACACTAATAATTATAGTTATTATAATTATAATAATGATAATGATCATGAATAAACAAATACTCTTGAATATACAACTTAGTGTTAGGTATTTACCTGCATTAGTCCTTTAATTAATTGATCCTCGTAATATTTAGGCTCTTTTTCTTGCAACATCAACATAACTTGAATCAAATTCTTCTTCTCATCCTTTTTCTCGATTTCCCTTTCTTCTTCAGAGCCACAAATTAGTTTTTGTTTATGTTCGTCTAGCAAACCTTGCATAAACATATCCCTTTTCCCTCTCAAATCAACAAATTTCTTCTCTAACGCCCTCCCACCCAACCACTTCCACCATGGCAAATAATCCGAAACATTGGTTGTCTCCATCAACCCGAACGTTTCCTTTACAATCTCCTTAAACCGTTGTCCCTCTTGCACATCCAACACCGAATCACCATAATACCTTTTCCCAGCAATCATCATCATCAATACATTCAACATGAGCTCAAAAAACATGGACTTCATCTCCACTATTCCATTACATTTTATCGCACTTTCATACACCCTTTTAGCCAAGAGCCTCACCTCTTCCTCACGAACCGAGTTTAAGGTTTGTAACCGATGAGCTGACAAAAGCTCAAGGATGGCTATACGACGTAGGTTACGCCAGTGATCACCATAACTTGACCAAGCAATGGTGGTGTAGTCATACCCAAGGTGTTTTCCAGCAAGCAAATGAGGACGGTTAGCGAAAGCAATATCGTTGGTGGTTAGACACTCTTCTATGGCGTCTGGAGACGAAACCAACAAGGTTTTACGACTACCAAACTGAAGCATGAGTACTGGACCATAACGGTTCGAGAGTTTACCCAAGGCTCGATAAAGAGGACTTTTAACAAGATAAAGATGACCAACTATGGGTAAGCATGGGAATGGGCTAGGGGGTAAGTTTTTATTTTTTTCAAGGACTATTTTAGTAATCCATATGAATGCAACGATGGAGAGAATTACATAAAAAGGAACCATGTTGGTTCTATGATTGTTTGTGTGTAGATTTGATTTATGGAGTACAACATATTTATAATAAGATACTACATATGAGTTATTGCTAAGAAAACGGTGCCCGGGTAGGTTGACTTTATTACTCCGTAATTTATATGTAACACTTATTTAAATGAAAAACGAAGTATAAGTTGTATTGTACACCATGAGTTGTTTATCTTTATGATTATGTAATATATATTTTGTGGCACAACATGCAGATGAGGATCATTGTAAACGGTAAGAATTACTATTACTAATATAACTAATAGACAAAATTTGTCTTATTAGTTATGAATAGTACTATTTACTATTTCATTTTCCACACACCCAACTCCATAACTTTCATTAAAATACAAATCGAACCCCTCATTTTATAGTACTATTTAATATTTCATTTTTCACACACCCAACCCCCTAACTTTCATTAAAATACAAATCGAATCCCCCCCCATTTTATACCTATATTCTAAAATAATATATATCATATCACTAACACTAAAAATATTGAATAATAACACTCACCACGCTACTACTGTGTTACTTTTTTTTTGTCTCAAACGATAAAAAAACAACTTTCATAAAAGGAACAATCCTTCAATGCTACCAAAAGATGTTTAAAAATATTCTTTTTTACAAAATAGATCAACTAACTTTTTTTAAAAAAAACCCGAACGCTAAAAGAGGCAACTTTCACAAAGGAACAACCCTTCAATGTTAGATGTCGAATTTTTTTTTTTTTTTTTACAAAATAGATCAACACTTTTTTAACTCGCATTCAAAACGGAGCCTCCGACTCGAAGCGAGGGCTCCACAACTAGTTAATAAACAAAATTAAAAATAGTTGTGAAGTTTGACGTAAATAGCATGAATCTATTGTTGACTAATTATTTTGAGTAAATATATTACATTCCGTGTTCACTTTTTTAATAGTATTAAATACACACTTTAGGTGTTAGACATATTATGTACTTATGTCTATTTAGCCCATGTTTCATGTGTATTGGGCTTAGCCCGTTTATCATTCTAAAAAAAAAAAAAAAGTACATTATTTATGTACTCATATCTATTTAGCCACATCACCCACATCTCAAAAAAAGTACACTTACATCACCCACATCTCAATCTTCTCGACAAGCCTTTCTCACCAACCCCGTCACATGGCATCAACGTCTTGGCCATCCCGGACATGACATTTTTCGAAAACTTATTTCTAATATAGATATTATATGTAATAAACCGTCGTCTCCTGTTTTTTGTCACGCTTGTCAGCTTGGCAAACATGTGCGACTCCCTTTTTCTGTTTCTAGTTCCAATGTTAATGCTCCTTTTGATATTATTCATTCAGATTTATGGACTTCTCCTGTGTCTAGTCTTAGTGGTTTAAAATACTACATTATATTTCTTGATCATTACTCGCATTATGTATGGGTTTTTCCACTTCGTAATAAATCTGATGTACTTAATACCTTTATTAATTTTCGTACTTTTGTTCAGACTCAATTTAAATGTGAAATCAAATCTTTTCAATGTGATAATGGGGGGGGGGGGGGAATTCGATAACAATGCCTTCCATCACCTTCTTCAGACTAACGGTATTCAATTTTGACTCTCTTGTCCTTATACTTCTCAACAAAACGGGAAGTCAGAACGCATGCTTCGCACCATCAATAACCTCATTCGCACCCTGCTCTTTCAAGCTCATCTTCCACCCACTTACTGGGTCCAAGCTCTTAATATGGCAGCATATCTTCTTAATATTCTCCATTCCTTTGCTATTAATCATGAAATCTGTAACGACCCGGAATTTTCCGATCGTTCTATACTTATGAGATTAATATTTACATAAATTAAACCTTACCAACATTATAAGCAATCCAAACTGTTGAGATTTATATTTTTGAAAAGAGTTTTACACAACGTTTGACCGTCCAATTTGACCGATGATATCACGAACTATATAACACACGATAATTATACGATTATGTATATGTACATATCTATACATATTTAACATGATTTAAGGATGGTTTAACATTTCATTGTGAACTAACAACAATGAGTTATAAGTATACTTTGAGACCACTAACTTAAGTTTTCAAAACGATAACTATATGTAACGTTCTTTGACATATATACTTACAATCTATAATGTGTTGTGATTTATGTCACCAATATGATTTAAGTGTAATAGGATTAATTTGTAACCAAAATAATCTTGATAAATATCGAACAAGTTTGGGGAAGTGTGGAGTGCACACTTGTTTGAACTTATGTTGATTATGACGGGGGTTCGGGGGCAGCGCCCCCGATAAGAGGGGTCCAAGGGGTGGCAACCCCTGGCGGGGTCCAAGGGGCAGAGCCCCTGGCTGGAAATTTTTTTTGGGCTAACATTGCTTTATTAAAAATGTCTTAAAATTTTATTTTTGGCCCGGTTGGACCCAAAATAAAAGCCCGATTTTGAGCTTCTTTTACCGTATCATACTCATCATCCATACGTATTTACTATTGGTAAATACACATCAAATCAATATCCTTATCAGCTTTAGATCTGCCCTAGATAAGAGGGAATCTTATTTGTAAGCTAGCATACATTATTACTCAAAAATTCAACACAATAATTTGTCCTTGTTCCCTCAACAACCAGACTGTCCTATTAGTATCACCATCACCTTGGTTTTTCATTTCATTCTTACAGCCATCTTTCTCTAACCAAAAAAAAAAAAAACACACTCTTAGGAACTCTAAGTGTTCTTCACAATCTCAGCAAATACTCATGAAGAACTAGCTTCATGAACAACCTATAATCATCATAAGAAAGTTTGATCAAGATTATTTTCTATCTTTTCCAGTAGCTTTATCCAAGTAACTTGAGGTAGTAACCTTATTCATAATCTTATTCGATTCATATTTATATAGCTATCTTATTTTGTGTTATAAATTTTTAACAACAAGAACATAGTTTGAATGATTTCAAACCTGTTCGCAAACTAAATAGATCCTTCTAATTTGATTTTTAAAACACTTCAAAACCTGTAATATATCATATTATGACAAAATCGGATTAATCATATCTTGGCTAATTAACATAATATTTAATATATATTTACTTATGATTTGATTTTATATATTCCAGGACCACCCGTAAACAACACGAGAAGATTAATCATAAGACCTCATGATTGTACGCAACACGTCATCTGACAACACGGTACTTTATGTACGCAACACGTCATTTGACAACATGGTACCATGGGTCGAGATTAATTCTGATCAATACGAATACGATGGGGTCTTTATTTATTTTATTGAGCAACTAATTGTGGACCATTAATAACAGACTGCTAACTACGGACTAAGAAAATATTAAAAGTATTATAAGTATATATATATATATATATATATATGTAACGATTACTTGAAAAGAAAATATGTTGATATATTATATATATGGTTAGGTTCGTGATATCTATCAGAGACCAAGTCAAGTTAAATACCTTCAAGGAAAAGGTGAGTATATAGTCCCACTTTTAAACTCTAAATATTTCGGGATGAGAATACATGCATTTTATGATTTACGTTATGGACACAAGTGATTAAAAATATATATTCTACGTTGAGTTGTACCACTGGCATACTTCCCTGTAACTTGGTAACTATTATTTACATGAGGTATTGTAAACGCGAATCCTGTTGATAGATCTATCGGCCTGACAACCCCAACCGGACTGGACGACCAGTATTCAACGGTTGCACAGTACTTCGTTTCGGTAACTACACTTGGTACGGTGTAGTAAGATTTCATAATAAAGGGAATATGCGACGTTGATTAAATGTTAAGTATGGTTATCAAGTGCTCAACAACTTAGAATATTTTTATTAAAACGTTTATATATGAAATCTTGTGGTCTATATTTATAACGCTGCCGGCATTAAACCTATATCTCACCAACTTTATGTTGACGTTTTAAGCATGTTTATTCTCAGGTGATAACTAAAAGCTTCCGCTGCAACATGTTGAATTTAAGCAAGATCTTGAGTATGCATATTTGTGTCAAAAATAAAACTGCATATCGGAGGATTTGTAATGTAAAATATGTTGGAGGTCGTATTGTTATTATCACATGTAAAGTTTGTAAGTCTAAGATTATCGCTAAACGATAATCATTATTAAGTTGTTTAAACCTTGTATTTGTAATAAAAGCTATGGTTTGTATTGTAAAAACGAATGCAGTTTTTGAAAAATGTCGCATATAGAGGTCAATACCTCGCGATGAAATCATATGTTATTGTATTTGTCCTTATGGTTAAGGTCGGGTTATGACATGTGGTATCAGAGCGTTGGTCTTAGAGAACCAGAGAATTTGCATTAGTGTGTCTTATCGAGTTTGTTAGGATGCATTAGTGAGTCTGGACTTTGACCGTGTTTGATTTCGAAAACTATTGCTTATCCTTGTTGGTTAAAAATTAATATGTAAATATTATGTGGTATTAACGTGCTAGTTGTTATGTGATAGATGTCTGGCTTAGAACTTATTATCACATTCAGCGACTCCGAACCAGACTCTTCAGATGGTGTTCCAGTCATTAATCTATCTGATGATGAAAACGACACCTTTGGGGAAGACTCACAAGTTCCGGATGAATCAATTGAAGAGGAACCGGAAAGTGATCCTGAGGAGGAAGAAATACAGGAAATTACGAAAGACAAGTTCGAACGAGGAAAGAAACGAAAGGCTACTGAAATGGAAAATCTAAATCCCGAGTCTAGAGAGGATGTTGTGGCACCAACTCCACCAGATACTTCCACACCTATTCCCGCTATTCCTATTAGTTCTATCCCGACATCCAGTTCTTCGGTTCCTCAGCTAAAACGGAGGGAGACAACCAGGATAACCTTTAAGCGATTTCTTTGAACACAAACGCTTTGGGTTAAATGATGCGCTGTTGTTTTAAACCATGGGATTATATAATGTTTTGTATAATATTACTAGTGTGGTTTGCTTAATGTTTGATGTAAGATAAGCATATGTAAAATAGTGAAGTGTGAAATGCAATAATTTTCCATGGTTAAGTATTATTTGGGTGGTAGTAATTGATTTTCGTACTAAGCTATTAAGTATGAACTTTAACTGGTAGGTACTACCCTAGATATAATTATAAAACGCTAATAAGAAGAAAAGGCTTTTATAATAATAACTGGTTCATATTATTAATAAGCTACGATGTACTGTAAATACATACTACATCTATAATATTCCATGTGAATAATTATTTTTTCATTCTTATTGAAGATTATGGCGCGATTGAACCGAATGACGGAACAAGAAATCCAGGAACTCATTAATCAGCGAGTGAACGACAGAATGTTATGGGTCGAGGCTGCAAGAGGTGCTGCAGTTAACCCAAATCCTCGTGTAGGGTGCACTTACAAAACTTTTCAAGGTTGCAAGCCCTCATCATTCAGTGGAACAGAAGGACCGGTCGGTTTAACCCGGTGGATCGAAAAGATTGAGTCTGTGTTTAAAATCAGTGGTTGTATTGAGAAGGACATGACCAAGTATGCATCGTGCACCCTACAAGATAGTGCACTCACATGGTGGAAAAACTATGTGAAGGCCGTAGGAGGAGATGTATCTTATGATACTCCTTGGGAAGAATTCAAAACAATGCTAATCAACGAATATTGTCCAAGGAACGAGGTTAGGAAGTTGGAAGCTGAATTACGAAGCCTGAAAGCTGTTGGTACTGAACTCACCAACTACAATCAGCGATTCATGGAATTAGCTTTGCTATGTCCCGAATTGGTACAAACCGAAGAACGAAAGATTGAACTGTACAAAGACGGTTTGCCTAAAAAGGTCAAGGCAAATGTTACAGCATCCAAACCCAAGACTATTCATGAAGCTATCACCATGGCGAACGAATTGATGGACCAGGTTATTCTGGATAAGAACACCGATGTCAAGACATCGGGAAACAAAAGAAAGTGGAAAGGTAATCATCAACAATCCAACAAGAAACAAGAAACCACGCAAGGTGCGGGTAGCGGTTCAAACTCAGGTTACAAAGGACGAAATCCTTTATGTAACAGATGCCACAAACATCACTCTGGTTATTGTAATGTGGTGTGCAATAATTGTAATCGAAAAGGTCATCTTGCTGAAGATTGTAGGGTTCCTGCTACAAATACAAACGGTACCAAGACTCCTGCCACCAATGCAAATAGAACTGCCTTGGCCACTGTTACTTGTTATGGGTGTGGGAAACAGGGTCATTATAAGAGCCAGTGTCCGAATCCAGAGAAGAAAAATGGATCTGCACGTGGAAGAGCATTTGTTATTAATGCTAGAGAGGCGTGTGAAGACCCGGAGCTTGTTACGGGTACGTTTACCATTAATAACTTATCCGCATCTATTATATTTGATACTGGTGCCGATAGAAGTTACGTGAGTAGAGACTTTTACGCTAAATTGAATTATTCGTCATTACCTCTAGATGCTAAGTACATGATTGAGTTAGCTAATAGTAAACTAATTAAAGCCGATAAAATTTGCCGTAATTGTAAAATAAATTTAGCCGGAGAAACATTTAAGATTGATTTGATACCCGTAGAATTAGGAAGTTTTGATGTAATAGTCGGCATGGACTGGATGTCCAAAATAGGAGCTGAAGTTGTGTGCGCCAAGAAGGCAATTCGCATTCCTCGTAAGGATAAAACGCCAGTAATAATTTATGGAGAGAAGGGTAACTCAAAGCTAAAACTCATTAGTTATTTGAAAGCTCAAAAGTGCTTGAAGAAAGGGTGCTATGCTATCTTAGCATATGTTAATAAAGTCGAAACGAAGGAAAAAGTGAAGAGCATCAACGACGTGCCTGTGGCAAGAGATTTTTCTGAAGTATTTCCGAAAGAGTTACCAGGATTACCTCCATTTAGATCTGTAGAATTTCAAATAGATCTAGTACCGGGAGCTACACCAGTGGCTCGTGCTCCATATAGACTTACAGCATCTGAGATGAAAGAGTTACAAAGCCAGTTACAAGAATTACTGGACCGTGGTTTCATTCGACCGAGCACTTCACCGTGGCGAGCTCCGATTTTATTCGTCAAGAAGAAAGACGGATCTTTCCGAATGTGTATAGATTATCGTGAATTAAATAAGTTAACTATCAAGAATCGGTATCCACTACCGAGAATTGATGACTTATTTGATCAATTGCAAGGATCATGTGTTTACTCGAAAATTGACCTAAGGTCGGGCTATCATCAACTACGCGTCAAAGAAGAAGATATTCCGAAAACTGCTTTTCGGACACGCTACGGTCATTATGAATTTTTGGTCATGCCGTTTGGATTAACGAATGCGCCAGCTGTATTCATGGACCTCATGAATCGAGTTTGTAGTCCGTATTTAGATAAGTTTGTTATCGTTTTCATTGACGATATTCTTATCTATTCCAAGAGTGAGCAAGAGCATGAGCAGCATTTAAGATTGGTATTAGAATTATTAAGAAAAGAACAATTATACGCCAAATTTTCTAAGTGTGCGTTTTGGTTGAAAGAAGTGCAATTTCTTGGCCATGTTGTTAGTAGCAAAAGAATTCAGGTTGACCCAGCTAAAATTGAGGCCATTGAAAAATGGGAGACTCCTAAGACACCAACGCAGATACGCCAATTTTTGGGTTTAGCTGGTTATTATAGAAGGTTTATTCAAGATTTTTCCCGAATAGCTAAACCATTAACAGCGTTAACACAAAAAGGGAAGAAGTACGAATGGACTTCTGAGCAGGAGAGTGCATTTCAATTACTAAAGAAGAAGTTGACTACAGCACCTATTTTATCGTTACCTGAAGGGAACGATGATTTTGAGATATATTGTGACGCTTCGCGACAAGGTTTTGGTTGCGTCCTTATGCAACGGAAGAAAGTTATAGCATACGCATCCCGACAATTGAAGATTCATGAGCGGAATTATACGACGCATGATTTAGAACTGGGAGCAGTAGTGTTTGCATTGAAGATATGGAGACACTACTTATATGGGGTTAAATGCACTGTGTTTACCGATCATAAAAGCCTTCAACATATCTTCGATCAGAAACAGCTGAACATGAGGCAACGTAGGTGGGTCGAGCTGATAAACGACTATGATTGTGAGATTCGCTATCATCCTGGGAAAGCGAATGTAGTGGCCGACGCTCTAAGCAGAAAGGAACGGGAACCAATTCGAGTACGAGCAATGAACATAAAAATTCGCATGAATCTCAACTCACAAATCAAAGAGGCTCAACGAGAAGCTCTTACTAAAGAAAACATAGGAAATGAAATAATGAAGAAGTATGGGAAACAACTCGTTATACGTGAAGATGGAATTCGATATTTTGCAAACCGTATTTGGGTACCAAAGTTGGGTGGATTAAGGAAGTTGATATTGAATGAGGCACATAAGACAAGATACTCGATACATCCTGGAGTTGGAAAGATGTATCAAGATCTTAAGACGCATTATTGGTGGCCTAATTTGAAGACAGACGTTGCAACATATGTTGGGGAATGCTTAACTTGTTCCAAAGTCAAAGCAGAACACCAGAAGCCGTCAGGATTACTTCAACAACCAGAAATCCCAGAATGGAAATGGGACGGTATTACCATGGATTTCATCACAAAGGTACCTAAGACTGCCTGGGGTTATGACACCATTTGGGTAATAGTTGATCGTCTCACCAAATCTGCACATTTCTTGCCTATAAAGGAAACGGATAGAATGGAGAAACTATTACGATTATACATAAAGGAAATTGTTTCAAGGCATGGAATACCTATTTCCATTATATCCGATCGTGATAGTAGATTTACATCAAAGTTTTGGCAATCACTACAGGAGGCCCTGGGAACACGTTTGGATATGAGCACCGCATATCATCCACAAACTGACGGGCAGAGTGAAAGAACAATTCAGACTCTTGAAGACATGCTCAGGGCATGTGTGATCGATTTTGGAAACGGATGGGATAAATATCTACCATTAGCAGAATTCTCGTATAATAACAGTTATCATGCGAGCATTAAAGCTGCACCATTCGAAGCACTGTATGGAAGGAAGTGTAGATCCCCTATCTGTTGGAATGAAGTAGGAGATCGACAATTAACTGGTCCCGAGATCATACACGAAATGACTGAGAAGATAGTACAAATCAAGGAGAGATTGAAAACAGCCCGTAGTCGCCAAAAGAGCTACGCCGATGTCCGAAGGAAACCATTAGAGTTTCAGATCGGTGACATGGTTATGTTAAAGGTGTCACCTTGAAAGGTGTAATACGTTTTGGAAAAAGAGGTAAACTGAACCCAAGGTATGTAGGCCCGTTCAAGATCATCGAACGCATTGGACCGGTAGCTTAT
Source organism: Rutidosis leptorrhynchoides (assembly GCF_046630445.1). Classification (NCBI taxonomy): domain Eukaryota; kingdom Viridiplantae; phylum Streptophyta; class Magnoliopsida; order Asterales; family Asteraceae; genus Rutidosis; species Rutidosis leptorrhynchoides. The sequence continues at coordinate 575,832,624 of NC_092333.1, read as the reverse complement.
CGACTCGAATTACCACAACAACTCGCCGGAGTATATAATACATTTCACGTTTCAAACCTTAAGAAGTGTCTTGCAAAGGAAGACCTCACCATTCCTCTTGAAGAAATCCAAGTCGACGAGAAACTACAATTCATAGAAGAACCAGTCGAAATCATGGACCGTGAAGTTAAACAACTCAAGCAGAGCAACATACCAATCGTTAAGGTTCGTTGGAATGCTCGAAGGGGTCCCGAGTTTACTTGGGAACGAGAGGATCAGATGAAACAAAAGTACCCACATTTGTTTCCCGAGAAGGCAAAATAGGTACAATTTTAAAATTTCGGGACGAAATTTATTTAACGGGTAGGTACTGTAACGACCCGAAATTTTCCGATCGTTCTATACTTATGAGATTAATATTTACATAAATTAAACCTTACCAACATGATAAGCAATCCAAACTGTTGAGACTTATATTTTTGAAAAGAGTTTTACACAACGTTTGACCGTCCAATTTGACCGATGATATCACGAACTATATAACACACGATAATTATACGATTATGTATATGTACATATCTATACATATTTAACATGATTTAAGGATGGTTTAACATTTCATTGTGAACTAACAACAATGAGTTATAAGTATACTTTGAGACCACTAACTTAAGTTTTCAAAACGATAACTATATGTAACGTTCTTTGACATATATACCTACAATCTATAATGTGTTGTGATTTATGTCACCAATATGATTTAAGTGTAATAGGATTAATTTGTAACCAAAATAATCTTGATAAATATCGAACAAGTTTGGGGAAGTGTGGAGTGCACACTTGTTTGAACTTATCTTGATTATGACGGGGGTTCGGGGGCAGCGCCCCCGATAAGCGGGGTCCAAGGGGTGGCAACCCCTGGCGGGGTCCAAGGGGCAGAGCCCCTGGCTGGGGTCGAGCCCCTGGCTGGAAATTTTTTTTGGGCTAACATTGCTTTATTAAAAATGTCTTAAAATTTTATTTTTGGCCCGGTTGGACCCAAAATAAAAGCCCGATTTTGAGCTTCTTTTACCGTATCATACTCATCATCCATACATATTTACTATTGGTAAATACACATCAAATCAATATCCTTATCAGCTTTAGATCTACCCTAGATAAGAGGGAATCTTATTTGTAAGCTAGCATACATTATTACTCAAAAATTCAACACAATAATTTGTCCTTGTTCCCTCAACAACCAGACTGTCCTATAAGTATCACCATCACCTTGGTTTTTCATTTCATTCTTACAGCCATCTTTCTCTAACCAAAAAAAAAAAAAAACACACTCTTAGGAACTCTAAGTGTTCTTCACAATCTCAGCAAATACTCATGAAGAACTAGCTTCATGAACAACCTATAATCATCATAAGAAAGTTTGATCAAGATTATTTTCTATCTTTTCCAGTAGCTTTATCCAAGTAACTTGAGGTAGTAACCTTATTCATAATCTTATTCGATTCATATTTATACAGCTATCTTATTTTGTGTTATAAATTTTTAACAACAAGAGCATAGTTTGAATGATTTCAAACCTGTTCGCAAACTAAATAGATCCTTCTAATTTGATTTTTAAAACACTTCAAAACCTGTAATATATCATATTATGACAAAATCGGATTAATCATATCTTGGCTAATTAACATAATATTTAATATATATTTACTTATGATTTGATTTTATATATTCCAGGACCACCCGTAAACAACACGAGAAGATTAATCATAAGACCTCATGATTGTACGCAACACGTCATCTGACAACACGGTACTTTATGTACGCAACACGTCATTTGACAACATGGTACCATGGGTCGAGATTAATTCTGATCAATACGAATACGATGGGGTCTTTATTTATTTTATTGAGCAACTAATTGTGGACCATTAATAACAGACTGCTAACTACGGACTAAGAAAATATTAAAAGTATTATAAGTATATATATATATATGTAACGATTACTTGAAAAGAAAATATGTTGATATATTATATATATGATTAGGTTCGTGATATCTATCGGAGACCAAGTCAAGTTAAATACCTTCAAGGAAAAGGTGAGTATATAGTCCCACTTTTAAACTCTAAATATTTCGGGATGAGAATACATGCATTTTATAATTTACGTTATGGACACAAGTGATTAAAAATATATATTCTACGTTGAGTTGTACCACTGGCATACTTCCCTGTAACTTGGTAACTATTATTTACATGAGGTATTGTAAACGCGAATCCTGTTGATAGATCTATCGGCCTGACAACCCCAACCGGACTGGACGACCAGTATTCAACGGTTGCACAGTACTTCGTTTCGGTAACTACACTTGGTATGGTGTAGTAAGATTTCATAATAAAGGGAATATGCGACGTTGATTAAATGTTAAGTATGGTTATCAAGTGCTCAACAACTTAGAATATTTTTATTAAAACGTTTATATATGAAATCTTGTGGTCTATATTTATAACGCTGCCGGCATTAAACCTATATCTCACCAACTTTATGTTGACGTTTTAAGCATGTTTATTCTCAGGTGATAACTAAAAGCTTCCGCTGCAACATGTTGAATTTAAGCAAGATCTTGAGTATGCATATTTGTGTCAAAAATAAAACTGCATATCGGAGGATTTGTAATGTAAAATATGTTGGAGGTCGTATTGTTATTATCACATGTAAAGTTTGTAAGTCTAAGATTATCGCTAAACGATAATCATTATTAAGTTGTTTAAACCTTGTATTTGTAATAAAAGCTATGGTTTGTATTGTAAAAACGAATGCAGTTTTTGAAAAATGTCGCATATAGAGGTCAATAACTCGCGATGAAATCATATGTTATTGTATTTGTCCTTATGGTTAAGGTCGGGTTATGACAAAATCCCTCACTACCGCCTATATCAACAAAAACCTAACTATACCACTCTTCGTGTTTTCGGCTGCCTTTGCTACCCTCACCTACCGATCGCTCACAAACTCGCGCCTCGCTCTACTCCATGCATATTTATCGGGTACCCTTCTAATCATCGGGGTTACCGCTATCTGGATCTCACCACCAACCGAATCATTCTCTCCCGTCATGTCACCTTCGATGAGACTTCATTTCCGTTTGGTTCCATGACACCCACTCAGCCACCGTCATATGACTTTCTCGATCCTCCACCAAGCTTATTTTCCCGATCCTTTCCCTTATCCACTCATACTCCTATACTCCTGATACATCCCCGGAGACTCAGCCTCCTCCTACTGAGGCTACATATACCACACCACATACTGATTCCTCACCAGAGACTCAGCCTCCTCCTACTGAGGCTACCGTCACAACGACCACCCAGCACCACCTTCCAGAGACACAGCCTCCTCCTTATGAGGCTACATCCTCCTCCACTTCCACTTATCCCATGATCACACGCACACGCCTTAGCACCACCAAACCGGTGCAACGACTCAATCTTCACACCACTGTCATATCTCCTATTCCACGTACTTACTCTGACGCTCTTCACGACCCTAACTGGAAACAAGCTATGACTGATGAATATAATGCTTTAATTAACAACAATACTCGGACACTTGTGCCTCGCCCATCGGACACGAACATAGTTCGCTCCATGTGGCTTTTTAAGCACAAGTATAATGCAGACGGTAATTTGAGCAGGTATAAGGCTCGACTGGTTGCTAACGGTCGCAGCCTACAGGTTGGAATTGATTGTGATGAGACTTTTAGTCCGATTGTCAAACCGACATCGATACGCACCGTCCTCAGTCTAGCGGTCACCAGACACTGGCCTATTCATCAGCTAGATGTCAAGAACGCCTTTCTTCACGGACATCTCTCAGATACTGTGTATATGCGTCAGCCACCAGGGTTTCGGGATCCCAGATACCCGGATCACGTCTGCTTATTGCAGAAATCTTTATATGGCCTTAAACAGGCCCCTCGCGCTTGGTTTCAGCGCTTTGCAGGTTATGCTCAGAGGCTCGGCTTTCATCAAAGTTGATGTGACACCTCTCTTTTCATTTATCACCAGGGATCCGCCACTGCATACCTACTATTATATGTTGATGATATTATCTTGACTGCCTCCTCCACAAGTTTACTTCAGTAGATTATCTCTTCCTTACATAAGGAATTTGCTATGACTGATTTGGGATCATTGAACTACTTTCTTGGGATTCGCGCCACTCGTACTGCTTCTGGTCTTTTTCTCTCACAGAAACAGTATGCCACTGAGGTTATTGAGCGGGCCGGTATGCCCACTTGTCACCCTTGTCGGACCCCGGTTGAACCGAGTGCCAAGCTTACTTGCCATGGCCCTCCTGTCAAGGGCCCCACTCTCTATCTGAGCCTTGCCGGAGCATTACAGTATCTCACTTTTACTAGACCGAATATTTCTTACGCAGTTCAGCAGGTATGTCTCTTTATGCACGATCCTCGAGAGCAGCACATGTACGCCCTCAAAAGGATCATTCGGTACATTCAGGGAACCACTGACCTCGGTCTTCAGTTATATGCATCTTCTCCCACCTACATGTGCCGTCCAGATATCAGTTTGCCAACACCTTCACTAAAGGTCTACCATTTGCATTGTTCGACGAGTTTAGATCCAATTTGAGCGTCCGGAGTACTCCCGCTCCAACTGCGTGGGGATGTTAGACATATTATGTACTCATATCTATTTAGCCCATGTTTCATGTGTATTGGGCTTAGCCCGTTTATCATTCTTAGGGTTATTAGCTATATAAGTCACTCTCATGTATGTTACGGGAGGACAATCAATAATAATCATCATCCAAAGTTTAACAGTGTTAGATATTATGTGGATGCCGTGGTCAATTGAAAGAAGAGGTTGAATTGATTGTATTTTTTATAATCCTTGAATTGATACGCCACTTAAAGTAGCTTTTTTTACATTTTACTGCTACTTTATTTATATATACACAAGTTTATATAGCTAACAAAGGTAAGGAGCTTCTGTATTTTTCGAAAGAAGCCTTTTGAGTAATATAAAGCAAGTAGTTGTTGGGATTCTTGATGTAACTTTGATATGATTGAGTAAGTCTTCATAGAAGATGAACTAAAAAGGTTCTTATTCTTTATTTTTAACACTCTCCCTTAAATTGAATAGAGAGATTTCTAATATTCAACTTGATCAATACTTCGTTGAAAAGTCATTGTTGACGTCCTTTCTTAAAATGTTTGCTAGCGGATCTTTTGATCTCACAAATGGTAGTGAGATAATCTATGCTTCAAGTTTTTCTTTGATGGAATGTCTGTCAATTTTAACATGTATTGTTTGATCACGTTGAACTGAATTTTTTGAAGTCTTTATCGATGCTTCTTTATCACGCATTATTCTACTACTGTCTTCTGGTGGAAATTCGATCTCTCTGATCAGTAGCTTTCGGATCCTTAGCACTTCTTGTACTCCTCGTGCTATCCCTCTAAACTTGGCTTCAGCACTTGAAAGAGCTACAACATTTTGCTTTTTACTTTTTCATGTAACCAGTTTCCGCCGACTAAGGTGAAATATCTCGATATAGATTTTTTTAACTCCTTTTTCACCTCCTCAACCCGCATCTGTATATATTTGGATTTTGAAGTACCATTATTCTTGAATAGAACTATCACACCCCCTAAATGGGACCGGGGGTCATATGTCACTAACCAATATCATAACACAAGTGTACAACGATAACGACTCTAAATGAGACGTTTTAATTAAAAACCAATGTATTAAAGCAGCGGAAAGTATAAGTCATTACAAATGAATCCTTAACAGTGTAAATGTAAACTTAAGTGTTTTAATGCAGTAATATAAATGTAAAAATGCGGACTCCAAACGCAGCAAAGTCCAAATAGCAAACAATCTCTATCAATCTTTACCTGAGACAAAACATGCTTAAAGTGTCAACCAAATATGATTGAGTGAACAACATAGGTTTATAATAGTTTTTAAACCACAAGATTTAGTTATAAAGTTTAACTAGTTCGTTAGTAGTGCTGAGGTGTATGATATCGTGACTAAACAAAGTTACCCCGTGACACCTTGAACTGTCGGTGTCGTTTAATCATTATTATGTAACCAAAGACCAACGGTCAACTGGTTAGAGACGTCGCTCTTAGTAGGCCTACTCACAATAACTAAGTTTGTGTTTCAAAGTAGCAATTAACGATATCATAGCAGTGATTTAGCATGAAAACAAAGCATGTCATAGCACAATTTGAACTAATCAAGTTTGAGTACTTGTGTCTAATCGTAAAACAGTTTAAAAGCAAGCATGTGTCTCACCCCAAAGTTTATAAAACAGTTAAGAAATAGTAAAAAGAGGGGCTATGAAGTTCACCTTAGTAGCAAGTAAGTAATTCCACGCAAGATGTAAGAACAGTGTATGTGTTTGAAGATCTCAACCAAGAGATATAACCTTTGATTAGGTAATGTCTAACAGACATAAAGTTAGTTTATTAATATAGCAAACTATATTAACAGTGACGGTTTTCGAGAAAAGTTCCTATTTTTGGAAACCTACTATTTATGGAAAGCTTCCACTTATAGTAAGCTTCTAGTTTAAGAAGTTCGGGTTATAATTCTTTAACAAAGATGTTGTACAATCTCGCCCAAACTTTGTTGCTATCTTGCAAGTCACTCGAACGATCTGTTGTTACCGGGCGCCCATGATTCTTCACCAGGATCTAAGTCATGGCATTCGAAATCCACAAGCGGTTCCCATAACGCAACAAGGACCGACCCTAGGCCACAAGTAGCGGTGACGTTTGTAGACTTTGTACGTTATCTTTAATTATAACCTTCACGTTATAGGTGTACACATAACGAATTATTAATGTACTTATTAATTTTATGTATAGGTGATAATATACTTAGTGTAATTTATGGTGTTACTATATAGTTAGGTTTATAAGTTATAATAATAGTATTATTCTTTAATTAATCAACTATTATGTAATCTTATCATTATATGTTACATATATAAATATACACCTATGTGATACATACATATATTCTTTATTATTATCATACATGTATGTGTCTACAGCTATATGATATAAGTATATATTTTATGCATGTGTTACATATACATTAGTGTAAAGGTGGTACATATATACATATAACTACTTATCATCTTTATCACAATTATTATCTTAACTATCGTAACATAATCTTTAATCTTATTTGCATAGTCTTAACCATACTTACATGTTACTAATAATCGTAATCAAGATTTTAATTTCAATATCACTTATACATTCTTTATGTGTGCATGCATGCATGCATGCTTTCTACTTTTTATCAATCTTCAACAACCTTTTTAAATGTTCATGATCTATAAACATTCAAGTATTCATTATAGTATTGTTTAATTGTATTCATCCATCACTTATTTTAATTTTAACCATGATCATAATCATATTCATATAACCATATCATTACTTAAGATTTTATTTCATTATTTATATTAATGTTCATAAGATCATAACTCTTTAATCATAATACTTCTAATTCTCATAAGTATTATCTTTACTACCTCATCATAATCATTAATTATATTAATATTCATCATCCATCCCATAATTATAATCTTACTTACATGTTCCAAGTTCATATTCATAAATCTTATTCTTATTAACCATATGCATCTACTCAAAATTTTTATCTATATTTACTAGCTTCATGATCAAGATCATAATCATAAGCTTATTAGTAATCACAAATCATAATCTTTTATATTTTTTTTTTTACATCTTCAAGTTCATATCATTCTTGGTTATAATTAATAACAAACAACATAATAATTAAAAGTAACTAATTAAAAAGTAAGATTAACTTAGTGTTTTAGGTATACCTTAAGAGGATTAAGTTCAAGAAAAAAGGTGGCGACTTGGACCCGAAACAGAAACAAGAAAACCAGCAGCAAAAGTGACCAAACGAACGGGTCTTGGGCTGTTTTTGTTGCGCAGGAACAGCAGGAAACAAGCAGCAAAACGCAGCAAAATAAGTGACTTGCGGACTGTTTTTGTGGGGCGAATCACAGCAGAAACAAGAGGGTATTATTGGTGGTTGTAGGCTGCGAAAATCACAGCAGAAAGGCTGTGTTGGTGGCGAGTTTCAGCTGCCAAAAAGACAGCCTTTTTGGGTTGTTTTTGTCGCACAGAAACAGCAAAATATAGCTGAAAGCGGTGGCGGTTTGTAACAGCAGAAAGATGGCGATGGATGGGCTGCAGAAGACAGCAAGGTGGCGATGATTAGGGGCTGTTTTGGGAGTTGAAACACAGCAGCACAGCTGCGATTTGGGTGATGATTGGGCTGCAGAAAAATGCAGCTGGAAGGTGGGTGTTTTGGTGATAAAAAGAGTCGACTATGGTGGTATTTAAAGAGGTGAAACTGTCGAAAATTATAAGAAGGAGAGGGAGAGATTTTGAGGTGTTTTTAGCTTATGAGTGAATGAAGAATGGGGATGATCATGGGTTGTTTATATAGACTAAGCACTTGAATTTGATTCCAACTACAATTCCTTCAAGTCTTGGAGATTAGCTTAGTAATTATAATTAGTTTAGGACTTCTCATGACTTAGATTAGGATTAGGATTAATATAACAAGATTAGGATTAGGATTAGTTTACTTTGTTATTAAGTTTTTTTTTTTTTTTTTTTAAAACATGGCAGACTTCATTCATTCCCAAATTAATTCATTTTTTTTTTTCGCGCTGTATGGATTTGTACATATATAATTTGTATTTTTTTTAATTTAATGTACAATTATCTTTATAGCATTTTATATAAGTTTAAGTATATATTTTTTTTCTTTTTAAATTAGTGCCTAACTTTTATTAAATTTTATTTATTTCCCAAAAGCTTCCTTTTATAACTAAGGTTACATTTTTATTATACATTGTAGTTTATAATATCACAGAAAAACGTAAACTTTAATTAACAGAGAATGTCGACTAAAAGTTTACTATTTGGTCAACGTTTTGTTAAAGCAAGTTTACGAGCAAGTAAAAATCCTATCGGCAATATAGTAGAAGTAAGAATGGAAAAGTGATGCTCGTTATAGTACCTCCCCGTTAATGAAAACTTCATCCCGAAGTTTTAGGTGGACTCTTCAGATGCATCAGCGGTAGTGAAGAGATGTGGATATTTTTGTCTCGTTTGGTCTACACGTTCCCAGGTATACTCGGGGCCTCTACGTGAATTTCAACAGATTTTGACATTAGGAAATGTTGCCTTGTTTCAAGTGTTTGATCTCACGATCCATAACTCCTACAGGTTCTTCTATGAAGTGCATTTTATTATCAATGCGGAGGTCTTTCAAAGGAATAATATGAGTGTCACCTGACTAGGTTTTCTCAAAAGGGATTGTGATGTTACAAGCATTTCAGTAATCAGATACCTGAAATGTGCCATGAACATTACTAAGCTTATTTAAAACCATTGAGCGCTTATGTCGCCATACTAGGGCAGACAATCAAAGAGAAGTACTTGGAGATCATAGCCATGTAGTTTGATGCATGGCTTGTGTTTGTTAGATATGTTACCGACTTCAAATTCCGGAAGATAACCATAGACATGTTACATTTGGTTTTCAAGAAATATCTAATGTGAATAGACGAAACGAGATTCCAGCTGAGGAGTCACTAATCATGCTTATATGCAAAGCAAGTCATAATTACTAAAATGCCCTCAGAATGGTATGAGTGATTAATGAAAGATATCGTTCAGTATATTATGATCATGATTTCAGCTATATATTGAAACAGAGGTCGAAATTTGTCTAGGATCACATCTAGTTGTAACTAGTTTAGAGTAAACACATAAACATCATAAACGTTTAAGGTAACTCCTTTAGAGAGGATAGCGAGGATCATAAGTTATATTTCTGATATGAAACCGCACGAGAGGTGTGATCTCTTGATGGGAAAGACGTTCTCGCACAAATGACGAATCAATCTATCATTCACTTATGAGTTTAAGTGCTGATGACAAGAAATATGAATCACTGGCTACATAGAATAGTTTACACCGGGTGAAGAAATTTCTGAAAATGATTGCGTTTGCCACAAAATATTGAATTATAGAATTGATATTTACGAGGGTGTTGTGGTTTAGCCATGAAATATCGGAAGTAAAAACTCCTCAACGGTCAACCTTAAAAGGGAAAAGTTGATGAGAACAGAGGGTTTTGAATGATGAACTTAATGATAAGTTTGAGAGGAATTGTGATTAATATGTGGTGTAGAATAACACGAAAATTTTATATGAACAAGCAATGAAAACTTTATAGAAGTTCGAGTTGTTTAAAGTGACAATGTAAAAAGGAACGAAATTCTTAGTAAAACTAGAGTTATGTACAACATGTACTATTTTAAGTAAAATATCTTCCGAACAAAAGAATTGATTTATAAAAGTCAAAGTATAATTTTATATGTACTAGTAAAAAATAAGTAAAGGTGAATTTTATTTACTTTATTATATAAACATATACGATTTATAAAATTTAAATGAATGGTAGTAAATAAAATTTTTTTATAAAATTTCGAGAGGATCGCACAGTAAAATAGTGTGTGTAAAATTTTGGTAACAGAATTTTCATATTTCGGAGGTTACAAGTTGGAAAAAGATCGATAAAGATCGGGGGAAGGAATTTTGAAAATTTCAGGTTATTTTTACGCAACAATGTTGTGAGATAATGAAATCTATTGTATTTAAATACGGTTGTTGACTATTATTAGGGCATATGTTCTTGGAATTCAAAATGTTCATGTGTGAAGCTATTGCTGACAAGTGAGATACGAATGGTAGAGTGTGAGAACGTGAAGTTAATCTACTGTTGACTTTGAAATGTCAAGAGGTCAGACGAGTTGGAAGACTGGGAGTAAGTGCCCTTATTATATACTCATGAATTGCTTGATTCCGTCATTCACAAAGATTTCATAATAACTTGAGCATGAATAATCCGATGTTCAGATAGACACGTATGAAGACATGCTGCTGCAGTGGCTTTCGACTATGTGATGATCATTGAAAATCAATTTATCAAGTTCTTGCTAAATCTGTGATTATTGCAGGAATGGTATGAATTTTCCCCAATGAGTAAGGGCGGTGTAAGGACATGGTGTCACTTGCCTATTGTTAGAACCATTAATATATAATCATTTAATGATACATCTAACATGCTTTTAACACCGAGGCGAAATAGTAAGATTTTCAGGGAAATGGTTAACGATTCAAAGGTCGTGACTTATTATTTAGGTACAACAAATTACGTGATGTTTGACCTTAGGTAACGTAATGATAATCATATCAATGCTACCTTTGATCATTTGGAGCGTGTGAGGGATCACGTGCTGTTCAATATGGTGATATATACTCCAGCTTTAACTGGCCCGAAATGTGGATACGCTAGGGTATGACATCATTGCTCACATGGTTTCAAGTAATGAGCGCAAAAAGTTTTCATTAGCTATGGTAATCAAATTATACCTGTTGGAAGGTCCTATTCTTCATGAGATTATGCCCATGAGAGATTAACTGCCCTGACACAGAGAACGTAATAGTGAGTGTGGTGTTTATAATTTCGTCGTTTGAAAATTCAAATGAAAATCTTGCGAGTGGTTGTCGCTTATCTTCGACGGGTTTCCTAATGGGTTTATGAAAATTTATACCAGGAGCGTAATTACAGATAACAGGAGGCATGCTTCGAAGAAATTTTGGGGGTGTTACTTTAGGTCACATGAGAATATGCATCATTCCTTCCAGTGAAGGAGCGTGAATATTAAGCGTTAAAGATAAAGAGGTGAGTTGTTTAAGAAAGAATGCAAAGTTTTACAACCTTTATGGTATATGAGGGATTGTTAATCTACTAATGGATATGAGATTGATAGTTTGGTTGAAACAAGCTCTTCATATATCTACAAATCAGATGATGATTACCCTTCATGTAATAACATTGAGATTTTCAAACGAATGACTTGGGAATTTGATTCACTTTCTATTCCATATATCATGATATTGAAATTTCTGTATGAATTACCATAATATAATCACGTTGGCCAAGCGTCATTATATTTCACTAATTCATACTTCCACTTCAATATCACCCCATAAGGTCAGGACACGTGATCAAACTTTGACTTTGGAATGTTGAGTCATGAGTGACATCCCTCGGTTTCACCAACCAAGATGGTCTTATAAAAGAACTCGCATGGGTCAAAGAATACTTGGTATCACAACTGCCAGTCAGATCACAAAGATATGTATGGATATGATAACATTCACATACTAACTGATCCTTTAGGATCTAGATAAGACAATATGAGAGGGTTTTGGCTTGACATCCTTAGGAAAGGATATAGAATGTCATAAGAGGTAAAGCTGGAAATATGATGAATTGGCAGTATAAAGATTAAGGAAAAGCGCTTAAAGCTAAGGCAGGAAAGGTTATAGACCTAAAGATCGCTAAAGCACCCTAAATAACACATAAGGCACACATAATATGCAATCCTGGTTCTCTATAACAACCTGGCTCTGATACCAATCTATCACACCCCCTAAATGGGACCGGGGGTTATATGTGACTAACTAATATCATAACAAAAGTTTACAGCGAGAACGACTCTAAATGAGACGTTTTAATTAAAAACCAATGTATTAAAGCAGCGGAAAGTATAAGTCATTACAAATGAATTCTTAATAGTGTAAATGTAAACTTAAGTGTTTTAATGCAGTAATATGAATGTAAAAATGCGAACTCCAAAAGCAGCAAAGTCCAAATAGCAAACAATCTCTAGCAATCTTCATCTGAGACAAAACATGCTTAAAGTGTCAACCAAATATGGATGAGTGAACAACATAGATTTATAATAGTTTTTAGACCATAAGATTTAGTTATAAAGTTTAATTAGTTCGTTAGTAGTGCTGAGGTGTATGATATCGAGACTAAACAAAGTTACCCCGTGACACCTTGAACTGTCGATGTCGTTTAATCATTATTATGTAACCAAAGACCAACGGTCAACTGGTTAGAGACGTCGCTCTCAGTAGGCCTACTCACAATAACTAAGTTTGCATTTCAAAGTAGCAATTAATGATATCATGACAGGGATTTAGCATGAAAACAAAGCATGTCATAGCACAGTTTGAACTAATCAAGTTTGAGTATTTGTGTCTAATCGTAAAACAGTTTAAAGGCAAGTATGTGTCTCACCCCAAAGTTTATAAAACAGTTAAGAAATAGTAAAAAGAGGGGCTATGAAGTTCACCTTAGTAGCAAGTAATTAATTCCACGCAAGATGTAAGAACAGTGTATGTGTTCGGAGATCTCAACCTAGAGATATAACCTTTGATTAGGTAATGTCTAATAGACATAAAGTTAGTTTATTAATATAGCAAACTATATTAACAGTGACGGTTTTCGAGAAAAGTTCCTATTTTTGGAAACCTACTATTTATGAAAAGCTTCCACTTATAGTAAACTTCTAGTTTAAGAAGTTCGGGTTATAATTCTTTAACAAACATGTTGTACAATCTCGCCCAAACTTCATTGCTATCTTGCAAGTCACTCGAACGATCTGTTGTTACCGGGCGCCCAGGATTCTTGACCAAGATCTAAGTCATGGCATTCGAAATCCACAAGCGGTTCCCATAAGGCAACAAGGACCACCCTAGGCCACAAGTAGCGGTGATGTTTGTAGACTTTGTACGTTATCTTTAATTATAACCTTCACGTTATAGGTGTACAGATAACAAATTATTAATGTACTTATTAATTGTATGTATAGGTGATAGTATACTTAGTGTAATTTATGGTGTTACTATATAGTTAGGTTTATAAGTTATAATAATAGAATTATTCTTTAATTAATCAACTATTATGTAATCTTATCATTATATGTTACATATATAAATATACACCTATGTGATACATACATATATTCTTTATTATTATCATACATGTATGTGTCTACAGCTATATGATATAAGTATATATTTTATGTATGTGTTACATATACATTAGTGTAAAGGTGGTACATATATACATATAACTACTTATCATCTTTATCACAATTATTATCTTAACTATCATAACATAATCTTAATCTTATTTGCATAACCTTAACCATACTTACATGTTACTAATAATCGTAATCAAGATTTTAATTTCAATATCACTTATACATTCTTTATGTGTGCATGCATGCATGCATGCTTTCTACTTTTTATCAATCTTCAACAACCTTTTTAAATGTTCATGATCTATAAACATACAAGTATTCATTATAGTATTGTTTAATTGTATTCATCCGTCACTTATTTTAATTTTAACCATGATCATAATCATATTCATATAACCATATCATTACTTAAGATTTTATTTCATTATTTATATTCATGTTCATAAGATCATAACTCTTTAATCATAATACTTCTAATTCTCATAAGTATTATCTTTACTACCTCATCATAATCATTAATTATATTAATATTCATCATCCATCCCATAATTATAATCTTACTTACATGTTCCAAGTTCATATTCATAAATCTTATTTTTATTAACCATATGCATCTACTCAAAATTTTTATCTATATTTACTAGTTTCATGATCAAGATCATAATCATAAGCTTATTAGTAATCACAAATCATAATCTGTTATATTTTTTTTACATCTTCAAGTTCATATCATTCATGGTTATAATTAATAACAAACAACATAATAATTAAAAGTAACTAATTAAAAAGTAAGATTAACTTAGTGTTTTAGGTATACCTTAAGAGGATTAAGTTCAAGAAAAAAGGTGGCGACTTGGACCCGAAACAGAAACAGGAAAACCAGCAGCAAAAGTGACCAATCGAACGGGTCTCGGGCTGTTTTTTTTTTTTTGCGCAGGAACAGCAGGAAACAAGCAGCAAAACGCAGCAAAATAAGTGACTTGCGGACTGTTTTTGTGGGGCGAATCACAGTAGAAACAAGAGGGTTTTATTGGTGGTTGTAGGCTGCGAAAATCACAGCAGAAAGGCTGTGTTGGTGGCGAGTTTCAGCTGCCAAAAAGACAGCCTTTTTGGGTTGTTTTTGTCGCACAGAAACAGCAAAATATAACTGAAAGCGGTGGCGGTTTGTAACAGCAGAAAGATGGCGATGGATGGGCTGCAGAAGATAGCAAGGTGGAGATGATTAGGGGCTGTTTTGGGAGTCGAAACACAGCAGCACAGCTGCGATTTGGGTGATGATTGGGCTGCAGAAAAACGCAGCTGGAAGGTGGGTGTTTTGGTGATAAAAAGAGTCGACTATGGTGGTATTTAAAGAGGTGAAACTGCCGAAAATTATAAGAAGGAGAGGGAGAGATTTTGAGGTGTTTTTAGCTTATGAGTGAATGAAGAATGGGGATGCTCATGGTTTGTTTATATAGACTAAGCACTTGAATTTGATTCCAACTACAATTCCTTCAAGTCTTGGAGATTAGCTTAGTAATTATAATTAGTTTAGGACTTCTCATGACTTAGATTAGGATTAGGATTAATATAACAAGATTAGGATTAGGATTAGGATTAGTTTACTTTGTTATTAAGTTTTTTTTTTAACATGGCAGACTTCCTTCATTCCAAAATTAATTCTTTTTTTTTCGGCTGTATGTATTTGTACATATATAATTTGTATTTTTTTTTAATGTACAATTATCTTTATAGCATTTTATATAAGTTTAAGTATATTTTTTTTTCTTTTTAAATTAGTCCCAAACTTTTATTAAATTTTATTTATTTCCCAAAAGCTTCCTTTTATAACTAAGGTTACATTTTTATTATACATTGTAGTTTATAATATCACAGAAAAATGTAAACTTTAATTAACAGAGAGTGTCGACTAAAAGTTTACTATTTGGTTAACGTTTTGTTAAAGCAAGTTTACGAGCAAGTAAAAATCCTATGGGCAATATAGTAGAAGTAGGAATGGAAAAGTGAGAGTCGTTATAAGAACTCTATGGACAGTTTTTCCTTTGTGGTATTTGATTATTATCCAAACAGCTTTCATGTGATGTACTTGTGGTTGACGCATAAATTGTCTGGCTACTTCCACTGCATATGTTATATCCGAACGCGTATGACGGAGATTAATTAGTTTTCCAGCAATCTTTTGATATTTCTCTCGATTTGTAAGTTTAACACCTTCCATAAATAGTTCCTCGTTTGGGATTACATGGGTCAAAGCTGGTTTACATTCTAGCATCTCTGTTTCAGTAAGTAAATCAAGAACGCATTTCTTTTGACATATAAAGATTCCTAGTTGAGAACGTAAAACTTCAATCTCCAAGAAATATTTGAGTCTACCCAATTCTTTCATATCAAATTCATTGAATAAGTTCGTTTTAAGGTTTGAAATTTCTTCGATATCATTTTTTGTAATTATCATGTCATCGATATAGATAATTAAGCAGGTAATGATTTTGTTTCTTTGTTTAAAAAATAAAGTGTGGTCTTAGGGTGTGCTTATTTGGAGGTATTAGAGGGTAGGTAATGAGAGTGATTATCATTGATGATGCTTGATTCATTTTATGGTAATTAATCATTGCCTACTAGTGGGTAATCCACCATTACCCTTTAAATTAGGGGAAATGAGTTTATTAATGCATTTTTAAACCTCATTCTCACTCTTCCTATTTTTTCTCCACCACTAACTCACTAATTTCACTTACATCTACGGTTCTATTTTATTCTTTTTGTTTATATTTTAATTTTTATTATTCATATTAATTTTAAATTTTAAATTTCAAATATCTTGATTATATACTAGTTATTCCATAGTATTCATTCAATATTCCCATAGTGTTTTCCATTAACATTACCTAGTTTCAACCAAGCAAGCCCTTAATTACTTTGCTGAAAATCATATTTTTTCATAGCTAATGTAAATTTCCCAAACAACGCTCGAGGGGGTTGTTTTAAGCAGTATAGAGATTTTTTAAGATGACAAACTTCCCCGGTTTTAAAGTTTCCTGTGAATCCTGGAGGAGCTTCCATATAAACCTCTTCTTTAACGTCACCATGTAGAAAACATTCTTCGCGTTGAATTGGCGAAAAGGTCATTCTTTGGTTGCAACGACGGAAAAATGAACTCTAATCGTGTCAATTTATGCAACCGTTGAGAAGGTTTCGGAATAGTCAATCCGTATGTCTGGGTCTATCCTCTGGCTACTAGTCGGGCTCTCTATCTTTCAATTGTGCCGTGTGGTTTGTGTTTTATTGTAAACAGCTAACGACATCCTACTGCTTCTTTTCTTGTGAAAAATAACATTTTTCCCATATATTATTTTACTCCAGAGCTTCCATCTCAGCTTCCATTGCATTTCTCCAGTTTTTTGACTTTAAAGCTTGTTCTACTGACATACTCTTCGCTTGATTAATATTATATTTCTTGAGCTTGACTTGAACTTTGTTGAATTGGTTCAACTTGATTTGATCTTTGTCGTTCATTTTGTTGAGCAGATTCATGACTTAAACTTTGTTGTTCGTCCGGAGTATCTTGTTGAGTAGATCCTTGACTTGAACTTTATGGTTCTTCTAGGATATCATGTTGAATTGATTGACTTGAACTTTGTGATTTATCTTGTGCTGAAGTTTCTTGCTCTATTACTATTTCTTGTGATGACTCGGTACCCTGATTAACTTCTTCTGATGAAGGAAGATCTAACCAACTAACAGTGTCATTCCATTCATTTCCCCCTACGGTGCTACCTCATGTGTTGAATATTATAAAATTATCCGGTCTCAAGAAAATCGCAGTTCATGCTAGTGAACATGTGCCTCCTTTTGGGACTATAACATTTGTACTCCTTTTGGTTGACTCTGTATCAAACAAATTCATATTTTTTAGCACATTGATCTAGTTTAGTTCGTTCTTGTTTAGGTATGTGAACAAAGACAAAACAATCAAATACCTGAGTTTTGAAGGTAAGAATAGAAGAGAGCTCTTGAATTTTGGATAATGCTTGAAGGGGGTTTTAAAGATCAAGAACTGGTCGGAAGTTGATTTATAAGATAAGTTGTTGTGACAAGCGCTTCTGGCCCAAAAACTCATTGAGACATTTGATTCAATTAGTAAAGCACAGAGACAACACCAAAATTATACATATTTTTATACCATTTTTATGGTGATATCTTACTCATTTTCGCACATTAATGGCCTATTCCTTTGCTTATTGGGGGGAAATGAGCAAAGGCTATTAACGGTGTGAAAAATTTATCTGTAACTTACGTAGGTACAATTATAGAGAAAACAAGTCAAAATGTGGAGAAAATCAAAAAGCCAAGAAATCCTGAGAAAATGCTCAGGATGCCGGCTAGAAGGCCCAAGACGGCAATCTCCGTAAATAAGGAAGAAAATCACGCGCTTTGAAATTTAAGGAAGGAAATCCCAGCTTTATGTCAGGCCGGCGGCGTAAGAGTCAATGCCGCCAGCTGAGCGTCACAACTATGATCTAAAAGATACTTTTCTTATGTCAAGATGGCGACAAGAAGTCTGAAGATTGTGGCCTCAGTTACAACGACCTACTGAGGCCCACGGCCTACATTGCCATGCCAACGGCCGAATTTTTCCTATATAGAGAGAGCTTTGATTTTCGATAACCAGTTTTTAGATTATAGTATAGGTTTACAATCTGTTTGTTTCGCTTTCTAGTTGTTGTACTCGAATTACTATTCCATTTACGTTGAAGCATTGTTATTTTCATTATTTCAAGTTAATTTATGAATCAAGAACAATTGTAGTACTTTTCATACATGTTATTAAAGATTTATGCAATTTACATTCCCGCTGTTCATCTTTTTTCAATGTATAATCTCGTTTTACTTATTATTGTTCTTGAAAAATATTATGTTTATCGCTCTTATTTATTGTTCCGTTATGAGTAGCTAAATACCCTTAAGGTGTTGTTTGGGTAAAAGGGATAAACAGTAATTCGGATTTAACATTTAGTCAAGTAGGGTCGGCGGCCTGAGTGGAGAGGCCAGCGGCCCGAGACCTTAAAACCAGAAAATGATTTCGAACATTATCTATGGTAATTAGATCTACTTTTCTGTCCGTTAACGTTCCAAGCCGGCAACTGTCTATGGCTAGCCAGCGGCGGAACCAAAGAACACCGAAAATATGCTCTAACCTCAAAACACGAACCAAAAATCTTCAAATTCATGTTGAGCTTTTGTTGAATTTCTCTGTAACCAATCTTAATACATTCTACTAATCCACAGACACCTTTGCTAAGAGTTTCAATCAATTCTAATTACTAGATATAAAAATCAAGTGATGTCCGTCGGTGTTCATCAAAGTCGGACGACAGATTGATCAAAATTCTTCTAAATTGATTTATTCTGGATCGAGTAAGTGATGTAGATCACTTCTGAAAGCTCTAATACCAATTGTTAAGGCCTAATTACATCATAATAGTAAGAGATTTAAGGATTCGATAAGTACGAACAAATTTGGACGGTGAAAACGGACAAAATGTAATAAACGGGCAGAGAGTAAAAATAAATTTTCATAGTTTCCTTGTAAGTACATTGACTATTGACTAGGAGTCTTAGGAGTAGTTATAGCCCTCTTTAATACTCCCTTACATTTAAGGTTAAGACACAATTTACACTATTCTAAGCCAAATAGTGGGGTTCTAACAAGACTCTAAGCCTAAAACTGGGGTTCTAATAAGACTCTAGTCTAATTAGCTAGTATTTGAAGGCTCATACAAGCCGTCAGTCCTCTTGTTATTCTATGATTATTGACCAGTGACTTAAATTTTTCTTGTTGCTTATAGTAATGCCCATTTAGATATTTCCATTCACTTAGCAATGCGCTAATGCCCCCACTGAAATGTCCCGTTCATATTGATTATAAACGTTCCATTTTAATTGATTTCGTTGCGAGGTTTTGACCTCTATATGAGACGTTTTTCAAAGACTGCATTCGTTTTTAAAACAAACCATAACCTTTATTTTATCGACAAGGTTAAAAAGACACCACCTAGATTATCCAGAAATGATAATCTAAAAATATCACACTTACACACTACCAATACATATTAGTTTACAATATTAATATGTTACAACAAAGTAAATCTCGAATGCAGTTTTAAACAATATTATACAAGCATGCTGACACCAAATCTTGTCCATATATTAGCATGCAACAGCGAAAGCACTTAATAATCACCTGAGAATAAACATGCTTTAAACGTCAACAAAAATGT
Organism: Rutidosis leptorrhynchoides; assembly: GCF_046630445.1. Taxonomy (NCBI): domain Eukaryota; kingdom Viridiplantae; phylum Streptophyta; class Magnoliopsida; order Asterales; family Asteraceae; genus Rutidosis; species Rutidosis leptorrhynchoides. Next base: position 575,812,357 of record NC_092333.1, on the reverse strand, counting down.
TGGTGAGTTATAGGTTTGACCTATATATTTATCAAATCGTAATAATAGACCACAAGATTTCATATTTCAGTATACATCCCATACATAGAGATAAAAATCATTCATATGGTGAACACCTGGTAACCGACATTAACAAGATGCATATAAGAATATCCCCTATCATTCCGGGAAATCCTTCGGACATGATAAAAACGAATTCGAAGTACTAAAGCATCCGATACTTTGGATGGGGTTCGTTAGGCACAATAGATCTATCTTTAGGATTCGCGTCAATTAGTAGATCGGTTTACTAATTCTTAGATTACCAAGCAAAAAGGGCATATTCGGCTTCGATCATTCACCCATATAATGTAGTTTCAATTATTTGTGTCTATTTCGTAAAACATTTATAAATTTGCATGTATTCTCATCCCAAAATATTAGATTTTAAAAGTGGACTATAACTCACTTTCACAGATTTTTACTTCATCGGGAAGTAAGACTTGGCCACTGGTCGATTCACGAACCTATAACAAATATGTACATATATATCAAAGTATATTCAAAATATATTTACAACATTTTTAATACGTTTTACTGTTTTAAGTTTATTAAGTCAGCTGTCCTCGTTAGTAACCTACAACTAGTTGTCCACAGTTAGAAATAAATCGATATATATATTATCTTGAATCAATCCATGACCAAGTGCATACACGTCTCAGGCTAGATCACAACTCAAAGTATATATATTTTTGGAATCAACCTCAACCTTGTATAGCTAACTCAATCATTACTGCATATAGAGTGTCTATGGTTGTTCCAAATAATATATATATACATGGGTCGATATGATATGTCAAAACATTTGCTTACGTGTCTATGGTATTCCAAGATTACATAATATATTAGATTACATATATTAAAAACGCCCGAAATAGTCTACTTGATGTCCATGGGTAAGCCCGTGTAAAACTATTTTTGCTATAAACTATTTAATATATCTTATTTATAATATAAACTATTTAACAGTTTTTAATATATTTAATATATTTTAGCCTTATCTATATATTGTGGAGCAAAAATACTTGATGTCCAGCGGGGTAGTATACAAAATAGTTTATATTTTACTAGGAAAAACTATTAAATACGATACAATTTTACACAAGATATTTATTTATTTATAGAATGGATATACTTAAACCTTGCTACAACACTTATAGGCAGTGTACCTAATCGTACAGTAGTGTAGTTTTTAGTAAGTCCGGTTCGTTCCACAGGGAAATCTTTAAACAAAGCTCAACGCTATATTAGTTTACTTTTATAAAAATACAAACATATATATAAGTAATATTATTATTATAAAGGGGGGTTTTTACCGTTTAATGACCGGTTTGTCGATTTTAAGATTTTAGTCGCAGTTAAAACCTAATGTAAAATATAAAATAAATAAAAGACTTAGATTAAAGCGTAAAGTAAATAACGATAATGAAATTGCGAATAATAAAAATGCGATAAAATAAAATTGCGATAATTAAAAAGTACGATAATTAAAAGTGCAATTAAATAACAATAAATAAAAGTGCGATAATTAGAAGTGCAATTAAATATAAAATAAAGGAAATTAAATATGAAATAAAAGAATTATGCTTATTTAAACTTCCGTAATCATGATGTTTGACGTGTTGATTTTAGTTTTATGCCCATGGGTTAATTGTCCTTTGTCCTGGATTATTCAATATGTCCGTCTGGTTTTTGTCCATAACAGTCCATCAGTCATAAATATAAAGTGCGAGTGTCCTCATCAAATTATTCTTATACCCGAAGTTAAATATTCCAACTAATTGGGGATTCGAATTGTAACAAGGTTTTAATACTTTGTTTAATGAATACACCAGGTTATCGACTGCGTGTAAACCAAGGTTTTACTACTTTGTTAACAATTACACCAATTACCCTTGAATGTAATTTCACCCCTGTTTTAATTATTCTAGTGGCTATTAATCCATTCCCGTGTCCGGTTAAATGAACGATTATTCGTACATATAAATACCCCGCCCATCGTGTCCGATCGAGTGTATATGGTAATTTATAGGGACGCCCAATTGTAAATCTTTATATTAACATTAACAAACTTTCATTTAGTTAAACAAATATAAAGCCCATTAATAGCCCATAGTCTAATTTCCACAAGTGTCGTTCTTTTGTCCAAACCCCAATTATGGTACAAAGCCCAATTACCCAATTTTAGTAATTAGCCCAACATCATGATTACTTCATTTTAAATAAGCATAATAATAATTTAGCTACGAGACATTAATGTAAAAAGGTTGAACATAACTTACAATGATTAAAAATAGCGTAGCGTTACACGGACAGAATTTCGACTTACACCCTTACAACATTTGCTAACATACCCTTATTATTAGAATTAAAATTAAAATTAAAATTAAAATATAAATTATATATATATATATATCGTATATATGAGAGAGAGATATATTTTCTGTGTTTAAAACTCGGCAGAAAACTGGCTTTATATAGGACCTGACCAACATTTTCACTCCATGCGACTCGCATGGATTTTGTGCCTCTGGCCATGCGAGTCGCATGGCCACCCTGGATCCAGCCAAATTGCTTTGTTTTCTTCTTGCCGACGTAATATAATAATAATATATAATATATAATTATATATAATTATATATATATTATATTATATTCTTGTGCATAGTAGACTAGATATTTTTGGTCCGTTGCGTCGGGCGTTTCTTCTTGGCTCAGGTCCCGGTTCCGGATTTTCGGACGTCCTCGCGTACTATTTTATATCGTGTACTTTGCGTCTTGTAACTTGTACTCTTGTTATTTTGAGACGTTCCTCATCAATAATTTGAACCTTTTTGATTGAATCTTATACTTTTTAGCTTTTTGGACCTTTTTGTCTTCAATTTGTCGAATCTGCCTTTTGTCTTCACTTTTTAATATTTAAACGAATATTGCTTGTAAATCGAACAATACCAACTAAAATCTTGTCTTTCTTGAGGAATAATGCTATAAAATATATGTTCCTTTTTAGCCTTATCAATATCCCCACACTTGAGCGTTGCTTGTCCTCAAGCAATACAGTCTTGAAATAAAAACATACAAATCACTTCTTTATTCTTCACACTTTATACATCAGTGATTTTGATATGGCGGTATAAACAATGATAGTAACGATGTGGTTAAGGTGGGTGTGTCTTTTATAGTTGCCTCGGGTTTAGGTCAACGACACTGGCAATCAAATAGCCGATTTACTTTCGGTTTCCAAAGCAAAGTGCACATTTGAAAGGCGGTTTACAGTCCCGCATGACTTATAAAAATGTAGATCCTTAAGGAAATTGGATCTTTTATGAAAACATTTGATCTTTTGAAAATTCAAGCTGGATTTTACCCTAGACAAGTTTTCTGATTTGATCCATCATCGGTGTTGCAAAATATATCTGTGGATCAATATTTTGGCTGAAAACTTTTAGGCTCGTGTAATCCACTGCTATCCCGGTATCGAATAGCACACATCCAGTTTACTTGTTCCGTATATTACCTTTCGGTAAACTACCGTTCGGTTGTAAAGGAAAGCGATGAACAAGAAACTGTTAAGGCAATGTCTTGTGACATGCAGATGATTATGGTCTTTTTAAACATGTCGGATGCTAGAACTATCCTTAGTAGGAGCGATAGTAAAGATCATCCTATGATTTTTCGGTCTGGCACAAGGTCCTGTCTCCGACCATGCTATGCAACCACCGTTCTTACGGTTGACACCCGATTTAGTTCAGGTGACCTAATGAATTCCAGGTGAATTCCTAGGATTTTACGTTCAACGGTAATGAACGTATTGAAAATGGGTTTTCAGAAAACAAATCGGTTTGTATTTTTGATCAAAATATTTTCTCGTTCAAGCTTGAGTTTAGATATCATTGAATTCCATGAGTTTGAATTCTCAATCTTTAAGGTCAATCTCAAGGATTGAGTAATATCAGGCTTAAAAGCTGATTTTTAATCTTTAAGGAGATTATCCTTTCTGGGGATCTGATTCATTAGTCTTATCCAGCTAATTTGCACGGTGCTCCCCATTGTACGAGATAAATCCTTCTCATGGTTAGGATAAATCTGACCACTTGGCGACCCTGTTTGATGCTGAGGTCCGTGGATTTCCAGCCGATTTTAGTGATGACTTTTCTAGATTTTTCGTCAACCTACAGCTGGTCTGGACGACAACTTCATGACCTAAATCAAGAAGCGCGTGTCTTTTTCAGAAGACTTTACTTCCTTTTAAATGATGTAATTGATTCATCGTGTAGATCCATCTCTTCTTTTCTTTTATCGGGTAAAACAGTTTAGTTTAGTCCAAAGCAAAAGTATTTTCAGTTATTTGTTACAGATATATGTGACATATGTTTAAAATAACTTGGTAAATTTTCCCACACTTGGCTTTTATTTTCCTTTTTATCGTCCTCTATTCCATTTTAAATGAATTTTAACATTTTAGTTTGTTTCTCAATTTATGTCCTTTCCGAGATAACAATAATTTCGGTGTTAAAACCTAGTTTTATCGTTCATAAATATGTATAAACATGATTTGAATTCATTTAATTGAAAAATTTTACTAGAATTGGGTAGTCAGTATATAAGACTAGGGCTGTTCTTTTTTATCAGAGAGCACTAGATTCTAATACAACTACTGCTTTACTAGTATTTTTAATGGTAACCAAGTGTATAAAGTAAAAAAATTTTAAAATCCGAAAGAATTTAATCCCTTCCCACACTTAAGATCTTGCAATGCCCTCATTTGCAAGAAATCAGTAACAATTTAAATTATTGAGGGTGATTTGTGTGAAAATGATTAAATTTTACCAAAGTTTCCAAATATATTGGCGTTTGTTTGCTGAATGATAAATGGTGCACATCATTTGTTCATTCCGTCTTGTTGTTATTTCACATATATTTTGCATCTTGTCGTCAAAATTAGTTGCTTTTGCTGAACTTAATGCCAGTCTTTGAAAATGCGTTGTTTTACCCTGTTGTGTACATAAGATAAACTGCAAACATATATACATATTTTTGAAGTTTGGTATATTACCCCACATTCAAAAATTATTAAAATCTAAGAATAAAAGTTAGATAATTATAAAAATGATTACAATATTAACAAAAATATTAAATGTATCAATAATTACAAATTACAAAATAAAAAAAAAAATAATAAGTAAACTAAGGATGATATTGGTACCAATAGGGGTTCCAGGCATAACCATAAGTGCTATAGAATGCTTCGGCAGGATCATACATAGGATATGGTGGCTGCATCTCTATAGACCAAGGAGGGAAGACGGGTTTCGGTGTAGGAATATAGTTTCTACCTATATGTTGGCAATGCGCTATGATCTGGTTCTGATGAACTTGCCAATCTTCAAATGCTCTCTGTCTAGCATTTTCGTATTCCTGAGAAGCTATAAACCTATGCATTTCTTGCATCTCATTCCCCCCTCCTACATTACCTTGTTGCTGGTTTCTCTCCACCTGTGGATGTCTACCATGGTATCGTACTGCGGCGTTATTTCGCCGCTTCAAAACTTTCGCACCATGGTATACATTTAAACCTATAGTATCGCGGGGTTCCGGATCTTCTACTAATAATCCCCCCCGACTTATATCCACACCGAGATATTCACCAATCAAAGTAATAAAAATACCACCTCCTATTATGCTATGTGGTCGCATCCCCCGAACCATAGCTGATAAATAATAACCCACACAATATGGTATACTTACAGCGCTCTGTGGGTCTCGAATACACATATGGTAAAACAAATCTTGTTCATTTACTTTTTCTTTGTTCTTACCCCTTTGTGTAATCGAATTAGCTAAAAACCTATGTATCACTCTTAATTCGGCTCTATCTATATCCAAATAAGAGTAGTTTCCCCCTTTGAAACGGTGATGGCTTGTCATTTGACTCCACACACCGTGTGTATCAAAATTCTCATCTATCTTTCTACCGTTTAGTATCAATCCTCTACAATCGGCAGACGCTAACTCCTCAGGCGTATATATACGTAAAGCCTGAGCCATGTCCAGTAAAGACATGTGTCGCATCGAACCGCCTAACAAAAATCTAATAAAAGAACGATCGGTTAAACTAGCTACCCGATCATTCAACTCTATACTACATAACAACTCTTCACACCATACTTTATATACAGGTCTGCGTATGGTGAATAAACATATCCAGTCATTAAAAGAAGAATTACCATACCTCTGTACAAGTAATTCCCTAATTGGCCCGGCCAATTCTACAGCTTCTAAGGGTCCCCATTCTATGACCCTCGGTACCTCAACAACCTTGGAATGAAGAGTATGCAAACCCCGTTGATATTTTGGATAATCTATCCAAAGTCTGTCAAATCTCAGGTTCGGGTGCAACTCTTCCAAGTGCATATCTGAAAAGGTCATGACTGGATGAGGTACATCCTGCTTGTAGTAGTTATCCACCTCCTGTTGTTCCAAATTCTCAGCAGGAGCATTGCGGGCTTGGGATGAAGATTCACCCCTTTCATTCTGCAAAACACATCAAACACAATTTTTGTGCATCCAAATATGCATTAGTGTCAGCAAAATCATCAATCAAAATAATTACAATGACATTATCAATTTATATCAAACTTAAGCTTATTTTCACATTTTTATCAAATCTACACCTTTTCAAATAAGCATATACGAAAATGTTCGCCAAGTTCATAAGCATTTAACTCAAATAACATGTCAAAATAATCATTACTAGCAATTAAACAAGTCTCAAATGGCATTATCTTTCAAAATCAAGTTCATGAATTTTAGACTTGAAAAAGTCCACTTTAATTCTCAAATATCATGTTTAGGTTCAAAGTTTGGATCATTTAACTACCTAGACATGTTACACTACTCAATTTAGCAACAATTCATGACAAAAATCGGCCATAACCTGTTTATATCAAAAAGCCCCAAATTGCTCAAGAACACAAACCCTAGATTACTCAAAATTTGAAGTTTAAGGCTTCTAATCATGTTAAACAGCATCAATCTAGGTTATACAAGCATAATATATAAACAATTTAAGCTTAATTACACTAAAAAGCATCAAAATCAAATTGGGGAAAAAAAATAGCTCAAGAACACCAAATTTCGAATTAAATGGTGTTTAGGTGTAGAAATTTACCGTTTTTCTTGAGTAATTCTTAGATAGCATCCTTCTCAACATGATTTTAGCAAAAGATTTGGTGATTAACGGTTAAAAATTGAGATTTTTGGAGTTTTTTCTCGGGTTTTTCGGGGTGTTTTTGTGTGGGAGTGAACTGATCGTTCAGCTCTTTATATTTTTTTTTCTGATTTTCGGTCCCTCCGCGAGTCGCGGAGATTTAAGCACAAAACTCCGCGAGTCGCGGAGTTTGGTATTTTTTTTTTTTTTTTTTTTATAATAATTAACTTTTGAAAACAATTAAGAAATTAATTTTAAAATTTTGTTTCCCTTGTTAACTAGGACGAGGTCGTTTCGGATCGATGTCCTAGTCCGTCCCTCGACAAAATTTTAAAATTTGTCTTTTTGTAGCGATTGTTTTAAAAGCTAAGATTTTTGGGTTTTTTTATGTTTTTGGCATACTTTAATTCAATAAGATTAAAAATAATGATAATAAAAGTTCTCGTCCCTCCCTCGGGTAAAGCAATTTCGGTTCAAAGACCTAGTCTTCAACTTACGACGAATTTTAAAAATCATATTCTTAACTTAATGAGATAAAGTAAATTTTTGTTTTTAAATTCACACAACTTAAATATGAAATTCAAAATTAATATTAAAAATTCACACCAAACACCAAATTTGAAATGCATAAAATTAAAATTTATATTTTAAAAATTAAAAATTCACACCAAACTTAATTTAAAAATTTATAAATTCATATCAAACTTATATTAATTTTTCAAATATTTACAATTTTAAATATATTGTTTTTACAAAGTTTACAATATTAATTTAAGATTTAAATATTAATTTTAAAAACATGGTAAAAATAAAATTAAAAATCTTTTTGTCTTTTTATCCCACTTTAATCAATCAAATATTATCAAAAATATGCGCCCCTCTTTTCGGTAAAGTAATTTCGGTTCCAAGACCTAATTTGACTCATGATGAATTTTTGAAATATTTTGGGTTGATTGTTTAAAGATATTTATACCTTAAGAATAAACGTTAAATTTCGCAGTGATGTAATAAATTTTTGAACGATATCAATAATTTCGGTCGCCAAACCTAATTTTATTTAATACCAATTTAATACTTTTTAGCGAACAAATTAGCGTTTATTATCAAAAGGTTAAAAATAAAAATAAAAATAAAAACTGTACAGACATTCCTGTGAAATAGATTTCTTAGTTATATGATCTATCCCATTCATAAGATAGTCGGTTTAATTGGTTTTCCATGGCTACATAGGCGTAACCTCGAGCATTCAGTGTCTTTTCTTCTAAACATATGAACGGTCCGTCTCTGCATAAAGTAACAAATTCGGTATTTGAATAAGTTTGATTATTTGAACATTTACCTCCATGTGACCATTTTCCGCATTTGTGACATCTTTCTAGGTGTCGTGCTCTTCTTTTCGCTGCAGATTTTGATTTTCCTTTACCAAATTGTAACTTATTATCTTCGCATCTGGACTCTTTTCTAACTCCGTCCATTCTTTCTCTGATTACTGATACTAATTCGCTCGGTAGTATGTCATTATTACGTTTAGTGATCAAAGCGTGTAGCATTAGACCATGGTTTAGTTCACAGGCAGTCTTCATTTCGTAAAAACCTAAAAAAATAAAAATTCAGAATGGGGGGAGAAGACTAGTTCTTTAGGGTCTGCTAGGGAAAGACCATACGTGTTCCATTTTCGAGAACTACACGAAAACAGACAATCTAACTCTAACAGAAATACATATTATCCTTTAAAGACTTGATTCTCCCCACACTTAGTTAGCTGTGGTGTCGAAATTGTGATTAACTTCGTTGTCGACTTCCATCGGACCATGTATGTAATGTTTAACTCTGTGACCATTAACTTTAAATTCAATCCCATTTGAATTTATTAATTCTATCGTTCCGTATGGGAAAACTCTTTTGACTATGAATGGTCCAGACCATCTGGATTTCAATTTTCCAGGAAATAGCTTGAATCGTGAATTGAAAAGAAGAACTCTGTCTCCTTCTTTAAATTCTTTTGAACTTCTGATTCTTTTATCATGCCATTTCTTCGTTCTTTCTTTATAGATTAACGAATTTTCGTATGCTTCATGTCTTAATTCTTCTAATTCATTTAGTTGACTTAATCGTAGACGTCCGGCTTCATGTAAATCAAGATTACATGTTTTCAAAGCCCAAAATGCTTTGTGTTCAATTTCTACTGGAAGATGACATGCTTTTCCATAAACAAGTCTAAAAGGTGTGGTTCCAATTGGAGTTTTGTAGGCTGTTCTAAAAGCCCAGAGTGCATCCTCCAATTTAATGGACCATTCCTTCGGATTTGATCCTACGGTTTTCTCTAGAATACGTTTTAAAGCTCGGTTGGTATTTTCAACTTGTCCACTTGTTTGTGGATGATATGCGGTGGAGATTTTATGAGTTACTCCATATCTTTTAAGAACTTTCTCAAGTTGATTATTACAGAAATGAGTACCCCGATCACTTATTAAAGCTTTCGGTGTTCCAAACCTTGCAAAAAGACGTTTTAAAAAGTTGACTACAACTCGTGCATCGTTAGTTGGGAGAGCTTGTGCTTCCGCCCATCTAGATACATAATCAATGGCTACGAGTATATATAGATTATTATGAGATTTTGGAAATGGACCCATAAAGTCAATACCCCAAATGTCAAATACTTCACATACTTGGATGACATTTTGTGGCATTTCATCACGTTGACTTATTTTTCCGGCCCTTTGACATGCATCACAGGATTTGCAAAGAAGGTGTGCGTCTTTGTAAATTGTAGGCCAATAGAATCCAGCTTCATAAACTTTTCTTGCTGTTAGTTGAGGCCCATAATGCCCTCCTGTTGGTCCTGTGTGACAATGGTTTAAAATTTTACTAGCTTCATCTCCAAATACACATCGGCGTATTATTCCATCGGGACAACTTTTAAACAGATGTGGATCTTCCCAGAAATAGTGTTTTATATCACTGAAGAATTTCTTTCGTCTTTGGTACGATAATCCTTTTTCAAGGAATCCACAAACTAAGTAGTTTGCATAGTCTGCAAACCATGGGATTTCTTTATAATCTATCTTCAATAGATATTCATCAGGAAAGTTGTCTTGTATAGCTGATTCATTCAGAACTTCTAATTCGGGATTTTCAAGACGAGAAAGATGATCAGCGGCGAGATTTTCTGCTCCTCTTTTATCTCGGATTTCAATATCAAACTCTTGTAAGAGTAAGATCCAATGGATTAATCTTGGTTTAGCATCTTGTTTTGAAAATAGGTATCTAAGAGCAGAATGGTCGGTATAGACCACCGTTTTTGCTAGAACGAGATATGATCGAAATTTGTCAAAAGCAAAGACAATAGCAAGGAGTTCTTTTTTAGTAGTTGTATAGTTCGTTTGTGCTCCTTGTAATGTCTTACTAGCATAATATATAGGTTGAAATCGTTTTTCAATCCTTTGTCCTAAAACGGCTCCCATTGCAAAATCACTTGCATCGCACATTAGTTCAAATGGTAGACTCCAATTTGGTGTTATCATGATCGGTGCATTAGTGAGTTTTTCTTTAAGAATATTAAAAGATTTGATACACTCATCTGAAAAGATGAATGGCGCATCCTTTTCTAGGAGTTTATTCATAGGAGTGGCAATTTTAGAAAAATCTTTTATGAAACGTCGGTAAAAACCGGCATGCCCTAGAAAACTCCTAACTCCTCTAACATTGGTGGGATGTGGAAGTTTAGCAATTACATCTACTTTAGCTCTATCCACTTCAATTCCTTCTTTTGAAATTTTATGTCCAAGAACGATGCCTTCTTTAACCATGAAATGGCATTTCTCCCAATTAAGTACTAGATTTGATTTTTCGCATCTAATTAGCATTCGTTCCAGATTAACTGGACATGATTTAAATGTATCACCGAAGACTGAAAAGTCATCCATGAAAACTTCCATGCATTCTTCTATCATGTCGTGAAAAATCGCCATCGTACACCTTTGAAAGGTTGCAGGGGCGTTACAAAGTCCAAATGGCATGCGTTTGTAAGCAAAAGTACCATAAGGGCACGTGAATGTGGTTTTCTCTTGATCTTCGGGTGCTATTGGAATTTGAAAATATCCGGAAAATCCATCTAGAAAACAATAGTAACTATTTCCGGCTAATCTTTCCAACATTTGATCTATGAAAGGTAAGGGAAAGTGATCTTTTCTGGTGGCGTCATTTAATTTTCTATAATCAATACATACACGCCATCCTGTTACAGTCCTAGTAGGAATAAGCTCATTTTTCTCATTTGTAATGACAGTCATGCCACCCTTCTTAGGCACGCATTGAACTGGGCTTACCCATGGACTATCAGAGATTGGATATATCAAACCTGCATCTAGCAGTTTAATAATCTCTTTCTTAACTACATCTTGCATATTAGGATTTAGTCTTCGTTGGCGTTGCACATACGTTTTATGACCTTCTTCCATAAGGATTTTATGTGTGCAATACGAAGGACTTATTCCTTTAATATCATGAATCTTCCATGCAATGGCTGGTTTATGAGCTTTCAACACAGAAATGAGTTGTGATTTCTCATTTTTAGTAAGAGAAGACGATATTATTACAGGTAATTCAGATTCACCATGTAAATAAGCGTATTCCAAATGGTTTGGAAGTGGCTTTAACTCTAATTTCGGAGGTTCTTCTATCGATGATTTATATCGATATCTGTCTTCTTCTTTTAGCATTTGAATTTCTTCTGTTGTTGGTTCATATCCATTAGCTATAAGTGTAGCTAACATTTCAGCTTCATCAATTGGTTCATTACCTTCTCCTAAAGAACATTCTCCTGTTCCTTGTAATTCTGGAAATTCTTCTAATAATTCTGCATGTGCATCTATAGTTTGAATATAATAACATGTATCATCTGCAGATTGTGGTTGTTGCATTGCTCTATCAACTGAAAAGGTAACACTCTCATCCTCTATACTTAGGGTCAGTTTCTTACCGAACACGTCTATCATTGCTTTAGCCGTGTTTAAGAATGGTCTTCCTAATATGAGAGGAACTTGAGAATCTTCTTCCATGTCCAAAACAACAAAATCTACTGGAAATACTAAAGTACCAACTTTAACTAGCATGTTCTCCATTATCCCTCTAGGATATTTTATTGATCTATCGGCTAGTTGTATGCTTATTCTTGTTGGTTTCAATTCTCCAAGGTCTAGTTTAGCGTATAGTGAATACGGCATTAGATTTATACTAGCACCTAAGTCTGCCAATGCTTCTATTGAACTAAGACTACCCAGAAAACATGGAATTGTGAAACTTCCTGGATCAGATAATTTTTCTGGTATCTTATTCAACAGTACTGCTGAACAATTAGCATTCATAGTAACAGCCGAGAGTTCTTCCATTTTCTTTCTATTTGAGATTAGATCTTTCAAGAATTTAGCATATCTTGGCATTCCTGAAATCACATCAATGAAAGGAAGATTTACATTTATCTGTTTAAACATATCCAAGAATTTGGATTGCTCGGCTTCAAGTTTTTCTTTCTTCATTTTACTCGGGTAAGGAAGTGGTGGTTGGTATGGTTTAACATAAGGTTTATCCTTAACTGTGTTATCTTCATTAACCTTTTCAACTACCGGTTCTTTTTCCTTATCTTGATCAGGTTGTGGTTCTTGTGGAGTAGGAATAGTTTCATCAGAAGTTACAGGTATTTCAGGTGATTTAAGTGTTGTACCACTTCTTGTGGTAATAGCTTTAGCTGTTTCATTCCGGGGGTTAGCATTTGTATCACTAGGTAGACTTCCCGGTTTTCTTTCACCTATTAACCTTGCTAGGTTACTTACTTCTTGTTCCAGATTTTGAATAGAAGCTTGTTGATTTCTAAATGCTTGAGCATTTTGTTCATTGGTTTGTTTTTGAGATGTGAAAAACTGCGTTTGAGTTTCAACTAGCTTTGTCATCATATCTTCTAAATTCGGCTTTTTATCATCGGTTTGTTGTGGTGGTTTGTTTTGAAAATTCGGTCTTTGCTGATTATAATTATTATTGGATACTTGTTGATTGCTAGGACCTTGTTGGTTGTTATATGGAATATTTCTGTTATAATTCTGGTTTTGATTGTAAATCGGTCTTGGCGGTTGATAATTATTCTGATAATTATTTCCAGGCCTTTGGTTTATGTATGAAATATTCTCTCTTTGTTCCATTGTTAATTCAATACTGAGACAATCTTTTATCAAATGTGGTCCTCCACACTGCTCACAACTAATTCGTATTGAGTGAATATCCTTAGTCATCTTTTCCATTCGTCTCTCCACAGCATCTATCTTTGCGGAAATGGAATCTAAGTCATGGCTAGAATCGGCTCTAGCTGCTTTAGATGATCTAATGATATCTTTTTCTTGGTGCCACTCATGTGAGTGGGAAGCAGTATTATCAATAATTTTGTAAGCATCAGTTTCGGTTTTCTTCATAATAGAACCACCAGCTGCTATATCTATGTCTTTTCTTGTAGTGATGTCGCATCCTTGGTAGAATATTTGTACTATTTGACAGGTGTCTAAACCATGTTGCGGACATCCTCTTAATAACTTTCCATATCTTGTCCACGCCTCATATAGAGTTTCGTTTGGCTTCTGTGTGAACGTAACAATTTCTGCTTGAAGTCTTACGGCTTTAGATGCAGGAAAAAAATGTTTAAGAAATTTGTCAACTAAAACATCCCATGTATCAATCGCCCCTTCAGGTAACGATTCCAACCAATCTTTGGCTTCTCCCTTTAAAGTCCAGGGAAATAACATGAGATATATCTGTTCATCCTCCACTTCTCGAATTTTAAATAGTGTGCAGATCCTATTAAAGGTACGTAGATGTTCATTTGGATCTTCCTTCGGCGCACCACTAAATTGGCATTGATTAGTCACCATGTGTAGAATTTGTCCTTTGATTTCATAATCTGGCGCATTAATGTCTGGATGAGTAATTGCGTGACCTTGGCCAGTGCGTTTAGCTCTCATTCGGTCTTCCATACTTAAAGGTTTCAGATTCTCCATAATTGAATTTGTTGAATCGGTATCACTAGATGATTCTGATTTAATGGTTCGTTCCTCAACAATCTCTGTCTGAATGATTGGTGGTTCCGGAGGAAAGTTTAATGGTTCAGGATCTATGAACCGTTCCTGAATATTTTCCGGATTCTCAATTGTGAGGTCGGGTTCAAAAAATGGATTATCGGAAATTTGAACTGAAGTACTTGGTTGACTGGATGACGATTCTAAAGAAAAATCAACGGCGGTTATATTTGTTAAACGATGTCTTGATCTAGTTACAGGTGGTGAACGTACAAAAGGTGATGAACGTCTTGCTCGGTGCATTCACTGAATATCCTATTAGTTTTTAAAAGGAAAGAAAAATTATAATAAGTTATCCAATCAATAGACTTTTCTGATTTTGCCCACGTTTCGAATAGCCAAAAGATGCAGCAGAGGGGTAGGATTCGTTTGGTCTCAATATAATTGAGGACTGTTTGGCTCCAATAACCCGGTCCACGTACAAATCCAACTATTACTACGAGCCAGAAAATTTTGATGTCTATTAATTTAACCACTTAAAATAAATTTTCGTAATTTTAAGAAATTTAGATAAGAAGTAGAAAAAATTCTAAGTCCTAAAACTAGAATAGCGAGAAATAAGAGAGAAAAAGAGTTCGTCGAAAAAGGTTGAAAAAGAAAAAATGGTTGAAAAATAAAAGGTGACGGAAAAATAAAAGAAACTTATAAAAACTTAAAAATAGTTTACTAACCTAACCTTATTACTACAACTAACTTAAAATTATAATCGCAAATTGAGATTACTAATTGGAATGATAATTGGTACATAGTAAAAGTCGTCTAAAAATATTAAAGCTTACAGGAAAAACTAAATCCCAAATGGAAATAACTTAAAAAAAAACTAAAACTTCAAAAGGCGTCGCAAAATTCTAAAGCACCTAAATCTTAGTCTAAAGAAAAAGCACTTAAGGAATTCTACGGCAAAGCCTAAAAATCTAGGAGTAAAAATAACTATAGCAAAAACTAAGTTTAAAATTAAATATGAGCGAAAAATACAAATATTACGCTACAACGATTAAAAAGGGACAAAATATAAAAATATACAAAAAGTTGTAAAAAGTACAATTTTTATAAAAATATTATTTTTATATTATTTATTTTATTAAACTATTAATTTTACAATTTTAATAAAACTAATTAAACAAAATACATAAATTAAATAAAAAGTAAAAATAATACTATAAAAGACACACCCACCTTAACCACATCGTTACTATCATTGTTTATACCGCCATATCAAAATCACTGATGTATAAAGTGTGAAGAATAAAGAAGTGATTTGTATGTTTTTATTTCAAGACTGTATTGCTTGAGGACAAGCAATGCTCAAGTGTGGGGATATTGATAAGGCTAAAAAGGAACATATATTTTATAGCATTATTCCCCAAGAAAGACAAGATTTTAGTTGGTATTGTTCGATTTACAAGCAATATTCGTTTAAATATTAAAAAGTGAAGACAAAAGACAGATTCGACAAATTGAAGACAAAAAGGTCCAAAGAGCTAAAAAGTACAAGATACAACTAAAAAGGTTCAAATTATTGATGAGGAACGTCTAAAAATGACAAGAGTACAAGTTACAAAACGCAAAGTACAAAATATAAAATTGTACGCAAGGACGTTCGAAAATCCGGAACCGGGACCAGAGTCAACTCTCAACGCTCGACGCAACGGTGTAAAAATTACGAGTCAACTATGCACAAGAATAAAATATAATATTTAAATAATTCATAATAAGAATAATATTAAATAATAAAAAGTTGTTAATTGAGCATAGTTCAGGGGTCATAAGTGAAAATTCAATTTCTAAATTCGCCTATAAAAGGCTTTGTAATCGTAATGTAAAAACACACCTTTTTCTATCTTTTTCTTATTTATCAATATCAATTATCAATATCTATATTCTATATCTCTATCATAATGTTAACTTAATAAGATATAACAATAATCTTAATTTTAATTTTAAATTATGATAATAATAAGATTTATGATAGAGATCGTTTGAGTGTGTAAGTCGAAATTCTGTCCGTGTAACGCTACGCTATTTTTAATCATTGTAAGTTATGTTCAACCTTTTTACATTAATGTATCGTAACTAAGTTATTATTATGCTTATTGGAGCCGAAGTAATCGTGATGTTGGGCTAAAATATTAAGAAGGGGTTATTGAACTTTGGACCATAATTAAGGTTTGGGCAAAAGACCGACACTTGTGGAAATTGAACTATTGACTATTAATAGATGGGGGGTATTGTCTAATTGAGTGACAACTCATTGGAGTCTGTCGAACCTATCTTCAAATTAATTAACCTAATAATTAATAATGATTATGGTTGTCCTATTTAGTGATGTTCATATGGAATCTGTTATAATCATTTAATTAATCAATTGGGTTGGGTAATTGATTATTCATTCTGATCAAGTGGATGAATTAATATTCATAAACTAATTAAAACAGGGGTGGATTACATACAGTGATAACTGGTGTAATTGTTGACAGAAGTGATAACTGCGTCACAGTTTAAATCCTTAATCACTTGGAATATTTGACTTCGGGTATAAGGGTAATTTGACGAGGATACTCGCACTTTATTTTTATGACCGATGGACTATTATGGACAAAAACTAGATAGACGTATCAAATAAACCAGGACAAAGGACAATTAACCCATGGTAATAAATTAAAATCAACACGTCAAACATCATGATTACGGAAGTTTAAATAAGCATAATTCTTTTATTATATTTCTCATCGTATCTTTATTTACTGTCATTTTATTACTCGCAATTTTATTTACTGTCATTTTATTTATTGTCATTATTTTACGCACTTTAATTATCGTCATTTATCTTTACGCTTAAAATATAGAATCGACAAACCGGTCATTAAACGGTAAAACCTCCCTTTTATAATAATATTACTACTTATATAATTATATATATTTTGTATAAATATAGTTAAAAATATAGTAAGTATCACCAGCTCCCTGTGGAACGAACCGGACTTACTAAAAACTACACTACTCTACGATTAGGTACACTGCCTATAGTGTTGTAGCAAGGTTTAGGTATATCCCATCCGTAAATTAATAAAACTTGTGTCATATTTTGTAGTATTTTGTATTAAAAATAATACTATTTCGTACCCTCACGCTACATCATCAAGTTTTTGGCGCCGTAAGTATTTTTGGCGCCGCTGCCGGGGAACGCCGAAGCGAAACGCCATATATTTTTTTTTAGTTATAATTAGTTTTTGTAAAATTTATATTTTTGTTCAAAAAAAAAAAAAAAAAAAAAAAAAAAAATTTTAAAATACCAGAAATTAGACCCCATGCGACTCGCATGGGGTGTAGGCATATATCATGCGACTCGCATGATGAGTAAAATCTGGTCAGATACAAAAAGTTCCAGCGGCCTGTTTCTTTCTCACAATACACACACATATACACGAACTTGCACCCAAATACTCTCAAAAATCCGCCATTTTTCACCAAATTTCTTGCAAGACTTCACAACAATCATGCCTAGATTCAGTAGTCTCAACCCCTTCAGGAGAACGGTAAAGATTTCACCCCTAATCTCTTTAAATTCGAATTAAGTGTGTTCTTGAGCCATTTTACCTAATTTAATTTTTGTTAATTTTTAGTGAAATTAGTGTTAAATTGATGTTATATTATGCATGTATATCCTAGATAGAAGCTATTTAACATGAATTGAAGCTAAAAACTTCAAATTTTTAAGAATATAGGGTTTGTGTTCTTGAGCAATTTGGGGCTTTTTGATATAAACAGGTTATGGCCGATTTTTGTCATGAATTGTTGCTAAATTAAGTAGTGTAACATGTTTAGGTAGTTAATTGATCCAAACTTTGAGCCTAAACATGTTTTTGAGAATTAAAGTGGACTTTTTAAGTCTAAAAATTCATGAACTTGGATAATTTGATATAAAGGCCATTTGAAACTTGTTTCATTGCTAGTAGTGATTATTTTGGCATGTTATTTGAGATAAATGCTTATGAACTTGATGTACATTTTTCGTATATGCTTATTTGACAAAGTGTAGACTTGACAAAAATATGAAAATGAGCACTAGTTTGATTTGAATGCCATGTAACAAGTGTTTAATTGCTATAATGATTATTGTTGACATGTTTAAGAGTTTAAATGTGATAAAACATTGTACACATTTTCGTATGTAAAAGTGTAGAATTGTTATTGTTAAGAAAATGTGTATAAAATGTGTTATGAATTGAACATGTCATCATAATTGTTTCAAGTTATTATTTTGCTAACACTAATGCATATTTGGATGCACAAATTTTATGTTTAATGTGTTTTGCAGAGAAATACAGATACGGACGGTGCATCATCGTCCAGACAACCAGAGCCAGAACCGGAAATGTTTTATGAACAAGAACAACATATGCAACAAGAAGAAGAACAACATGAGGATCAACATATTCCATATCACGATCAAGATCAATTATTCATGAATCAGTTTCGTCAATTCGCTCCACATCAAATGATTCTGAGCTTAGACATTAATGAAGATCAGTTACACCCAAATCTGAGATTTGATCGATGTTGGATAGAGTATCCAGATTATCAAAAGAACATGCACATTCTCTACTTTAAGGTTGTTGAAATGCCAAGGGCAATTGACTGGGTACCTTTGGAAACAGTTGACCTTGCCGAACCGATTCGGGAATTATTGGTGCAAAGGTATGGTAATTCTCAGTTTAACGATTGGATGCGCCTATTTTCCATTCGTAGAACCATATATAGGGAATGGTGTATAGAATTACTTAGTACTATTAAGTTAAACAGTGATGTTAGGAGGATAGATGATAGAAGCTTTATTAGATTTCTGTTAGGTGGACGCATGTACAGAATGTCCATGATAGATTTAGCCAGGGCCTTACAGATTTACACCCCTGCTGAAATTTTGAGCCCCGACTGTAATAGCCTGATTGCCCAAGGAGAAAGGATAGATAGGGAATTTGATATTAACGCCGTCTGGAGGCGTATGTCCCACTTTAATGAATTTCACGCCAGTGGAAATCATACATACTTAGATATAGACAGAGCTGAACTCCGGGTGATTCATAGATTCTTAGCAAACACAATTACACAAAGGGGTAAGAATAAGGAGAAATTGACCGTAAACGATTTGTTCTACCTCAAGTGTATTAGAGACCCGAGGAGTTTCGTTAACATTCCCTATTGTGTTGGTTATTATCTCGCTAATGTAGTTTCGGGGATGAAATCGGGGAGTATTATAGGTGGTGGTATTTTCATTACTCTCATTGGAGAGTATTTAGGTGTGGATAAGCACCAAGGGGGTCCAATGAACGAAATAGAGGACGAAGGTGAAACTATAAGTTCAAACCTTTATCACGGTGCAAGGGTATTATTGATGAGACGTGGTCGGGTATATCGATACGAGGGACCTCAGCGACAGGTAGAAAGAGGTTCGGATGACGAAATGGAAGAGGCGAACAACATTATAGGAGTTGTTCGGGAGACTGCTCTTGATTTAGGCGTTCGTATGGAGGATGAATACATGACGAACTATGATAGGCATATGCAGTACGAGGCATGGCAACGTCGGAATGACTACGAGCATTCCCGGCAACGAGAGCATGGCCGATGGGATTATCATCAGCGCCAAATTATAAGCCAGTTGCAGCCTGGCGAGATGTATTATCCGACCCGACCCGCATACTATCCTGCACATCAGCCAGAAATGAGACCACCCTATGATTTATATGATTATGACGCAGCATACCAGTTCACCTATCAACAGCCATGGAACCCTGATCCGAACATGAATTGGGATCCCTATCCTAATTATCCTCCTAACCCACCTCCTGATCAGTAGAGATAAGTTGGTAATTTATATTTTTATTATTTTAAACACTTAACATTTTAATTACATTTATGTAATGTTTGATATTTCTATTATTATTGTGTACTAATATTTTTCTTATAGTTTGAAAGTGGGATGCCAAAGTTCCATTTCAAATTACATGTATGATTATATTTGTATTGTATGTATTCTATTTTATGCACAAAACAGGGTAAAACAACGCGTTTTCAAAGACTGGCATTAAGTTCAGGAAAAGCAAGTAATTTTTGACGACAATGATGCAAAATATATGTGAAATAACAACAAGACGGAATGAACAAATGACGTGCACCATTTATCATTCAACAATCAAACGACAATATGTTTGAAACTTTGGTAAAATTTAATCATTTTTCTACGCTAATAACCCTCAATAATTTAAATTGTTTCTGATTTCTTGCAAATGAGGGCATTGCAAGATCTTAAGTGTGGGAAGGGGTTAAATTCTTTCAGATTTTGATTTAAACACTTGGTTACCATTAAAAATGCTAGTAACGCAGTAGTTGTGTTAGAATCTAGTGCTCTCCGATAACAATGAACAGCCCTAGTCTTATATACTAACTACCCAATTATAGTAAAATTTTTTAAAATTTTCAATTAAATGAATTCAAATCATGTTTAAACATATTTATGAACGATAAAACTAGGTTTTAACACCGAAATTATTGTTACCTCGGAAAGGACATAAATTGAGAAACAAACTAAAATGTTAAAATTCATTTAAAATGGAATAGAGGACGATAAAAAGGAAAATAAAAGCCAAGTGTGGAAAAATTTACCAAGTTATTTTAAACATATGTCACATATATCTGTAACAAATAACTGAAAATACTTTTGCTTTGGACTAAACTAAACTGTTTTACCCGATAAAAGAAAAGAAGAGATGGATCTACACGATGAATCAATTTCATCATTTAAAAGGAAGTAAAGTCTTCCGAAAAAGACACGCGCTTCTTGATTTAGGTCATGAAGTTGTCGTCCAGACCAGCTGTAGGTTGACGAAAAATCTAGAAAAGTCATCACTAAAATCGGCTGGAAATCCACGGACCTCAGCATCAAACAGGGTCGCCAAGTGGTCAGATTTATCCTAACCATGAGAAGGATTTATCTCGTACAATGGGGAGGCACCGTGCAAATTAGCTGGATAAGACTAATGAATCAGATCCCCAGAAAGGATAATCTCCTTAAAGATTAAAAATCAGCTTTTAAGCCTGATATTACTCAATCCTTGAGATTGACCTTAAAGATTGAGAATTCAAACTCATGGAATTCAATGATATCTAAACTCAAGCTTGAACGAGAAAATATTTTGATCAAAAATACAAACCGATTTGTTTTCTGAAAACCCATTTTCAATACGTTCATTACCATTGAACGTAAAATCCTAGGAATTCACCTGGAATTCATTAGGTCACCTGAACTAAATCGAGTGTCAACCATAAGAACGGTGGTTGCATAGCATGGTCGGAGACAGGACCTTGTGCCAGACCGAAAAATCATAGGATGATCTTTACTATCGCTCCTACCAAGGATAGTTCTAGCATCCGACACGTTTAAAAAGACCATAATCATCTGCATGTCACAAGACATTGCCTTAACAGTTTCTTGTTCATCGCTTTCCTTTACAACCGAACGGTAGTTTACCGAAAGGTAATATACGGAACAAGTAAACTGGATGTGTGCTATTCGATACCGGGATAGCAGTGGATTACACGAGCCTAAAAGTTTTCAGCCAAAATATTGATCCACAGATATATTTTGCAACACCGATGATGGATCAAATCAGAAAACTTGTCTAGGGTAAAATCCAGCTTGAATTTTCAAAAGATCAAATGTTTTCATAAAAGATCCAATTTCCTTAAGGATCTACATTTTTATAAGTCATGCGGGACTGTAAACCGCCTTTCAAATGTGCACTTTGCTTTGGAAACCGAAAGTAAATCGGCTATTTGATTGCCAGTGTCGTTGACCTAAACCCGAGGCAACTATAAAAGACACACCCACCTTAACCACATCGTTACTATCATTGTTTATACCGCCATATCAAAATCACTGATGTATAAAGTGTGAAGAATAAAGAAGTGATTTGTATGTTTTTATTTCAAGACTGTATTGCTTGAGGACAAGCAACGCTCAAGTGTGGGGATATTGATAAGGCTAAAAAGGAACATATATTTTATAGCATTATTCCCCAAGAAAGACAAGATTTTAGTTGGTATTGTTCGATTTACAAGCAATATTCGTTTAAATATTAAAAAGTGAAGACAAAAGGCAGATTCGACAAATTGAAGACAAAAAGGTCCAAAAAGATAAAAAGTATAAGATTCAATCAAAAAGGTTCAAATTATTGATGAGGAACGTCTCAAAATAACAAGAGTACAAGTTACAAGACGCAAAGTACACGATATAAAATAGTACGCGAGGACGTCCGAAAATCCGGAACCGGGACCTGAGCCAAGAAAAAACGCCCGACGCAACGTACCAAAAATATCTAGTCTACTATGCACAAGAATATAATATAATATATATATAATTATATATAATTATATATTATATATTATAATTATATTACGTCGGCAAGAAGAAAACAAAGCAATTTGGCTGGATCCAGGGTGGCCATGCGACTCGCATGGCCAGAGGCACAAAATCCATGCGAGTCGCATGGAGTGAAAATGCTGGTCAGGTCCTATATAAAGCCAGTTTTCTGCCGAGTTTTAAACACAGAAAATATATCTCTCTCTCATATATACGATATATATATATATAATTTATATTTTAATTTTAATTTTAATTTTAATTCTAATAATAAGGGTATGTTAGCAAATGTTGTAAGGGTGTAAGTCGAAATTCTGTCCGTGTAACGCTACGCTATTTTTAATCATTGTAAGTTATGTTCAACCTTTTTACATTAATGTCTCGTAGCTAAGTTATTATTATGCTTATTTAAAATGAAGTAATCATGATGTTGGGCTAATTACTAAAATTGGGTAATTGGGCTTTGTACCATAATTGGGGTTTGGACAAAAGAACGACACTTGTGGAAATTAGACTATGGGCTATTAATGGGCTTTATATTTGTTTAACTAAATGAAAGTTTGTTAATGTTAATATAAAGATTTACAATTGGGCGTCCCTATAAATTACCATATACACTCAATCGGACACGATGGGCGGGGTATTTATATGTACGAATAATCGTTCATTTAACCGGACACGGGAATGGATTAATAGCCACTAGAATAATTAAAACAGGGGTGAAATTACATTCAAGGGTAATTGGTGTAATTGTTAACAAAGTAGTAAAACCTTGGTTTACACGCAGTCGATAACCTGGTGTATTCATTAAACAAAGTATTAAAACCTTGTTACAATTCGAATCCCCAATTAGTTGGAATATTTAACTTCGGGTATAAGAATAATTTGATGAGGACACTCGCACTTTATATTTATGACTGATGGACTGTTATGGACAAAAAACCAGACGGACATATTAAATAATCCAGGACAAAGGACAATTAACCCATGGGTATAAAACTAAAATCAACACGTCAAACATCATGATTACAGAAGTTTAAATAAGCATAATTCTTTTATTTCATATTTAATTTCCTTTATTTTATATTTAATTGCACTTCTAATTATCGCACTTTTATTTATTGTTATTTAATTGCACTTTTAATTATCGTACTTTTTAATTATCGCAATTTTATTTTATCGCATTTTTATTATTCGCAATTTCATTATCGTTATTTACTTTACGCTTTAATTTAAGTCTTTTATTTATTTTATATTTTACATTAGGTTTTAACTGCGACTAAAATCTTAAAATCGACAAACCGGTCATTAAACGGTAAAAACCCCCCTTTATAATAATAATATTACTTATATATATGTTTGTATTTTTATAAAAGTAAACTAATATAGCGTTGAGCTTTGTTTAAAGATTTCCCTGTGGAACGAACCGGACTTACTAAAAACTACACTACTGTACGATTAGGTACACTGCCTATAAGTGTTGTAGCAAGGTTTAAGTATATCCATTCTATAAATAAATAAATATCTTGTGTAAAATTGTATCGTATTTAATAGTTTTTCCTAGTAAAATATAAACTATTTTGTATACACCTCGTACGATGATATAAGCATAATTAAAAATTGCTACTAAAAACTTGATGATGTAGCGTTACACGGACAGAATTTCGACTTACACCTTTACAACATTCGCTAACATACCCTTATTATTAGAATTAAAATTAAAATTAAAATTAAAATATAAATTATATATATATATATATATCGTATATATGAGAGAAGAGATATATTTTCTGTGTTTAAAACTCGGCAGAAAACTGGCTTTATATAGGACCTGACCAGCATTTTCACTCCATGCGACTCGCATGGATTTTGTGCCTCTGGCCATGCGAGTCGCATGGCCACCCTGGGTCCAGCCAAATTGCTTTGTTTTCTTCTTGCCGACGTAATATAATAATAATATATAATATATAATTATATATAATTATATATATATTATATTATATTCTTGTGCATAGTAGACTAGATATTTTTGGTCCGTTGCGTCGGGCGTTTCTTCTTGGCTCAGGTCCCGGTTCCGGATTTTCGGACGTCCTCGCGTACTATTTTATATCGTGTACTTTGCGTCTTGTAACTTGTACTCTTGTTATTTTGAGACGTTCCTCATCAATAATTTGAACCTTTTTGATTGAATCTTATACTTTTTAGCTTTTTGGACCTTTTTGGTCTTTCAAATCTTCGTTTTT
This sequence comes from Rutidosis leptorrhynchoides, assembly GCF_046630445.1. Classification (NCBI taxonomy): domain Eukaryota; kingdom Viridiplantae; phylum Streptophyta; class Magnoliopsida; order Asterales; family Asteraceae; genus Rutidosis; species Rutidosis leptorrhynchoides. The sequence continues at coordinate 575,787,328 of NC_092333.1, read as the reverse complement.
GTCTTTAAATCTTCATTTTCGAGCGATTTGCGTCTTTCGTCTTCGCACTTATTTATTTAACTATTACAACTAAAAATAAGGAAATTACATTTAAAAACTTTACATATTGGAACGATATTGCTACTAAATATATGTTCATTTGGAGCACTATCAAATATCCCCACACTTGAGCGTTGCTTGTCCTCAAGCAATACAGAACTTGAAATAAAAACATACATGAATCACTTTTTTATTCATCACATTTTGTACATCAGTGATTTTGATATAGCGGTATAAACAATGACAGTAATGATGGTTAAAGGTGGGTGTGTCATCCACAGTTGCCTCGGGTTTAGGTCAACGACACTTGCAATCAAATAGCCGATTTACTTTCGGTTTCCAAAGCAAAGTGCACATTTGAAAGGTGGTTTACAGTCCCACATGACTATGAAAATGTAGATCCTTAAGGAAATTGGATCTTTATGAAAACATTTGATCTTTTTGAAAATTTAATCTAGCTTTTACCCTAGATAAGTTTTCCGGAATAACCCTTCACCGGTGTTTGCAAAATATTTTTGTGGGTTGTGTGGGTTTCAGATTTGAAAATTTTAGCTCAACACTTGTGGTTTTGTGTTACCCACTTGCTAACCTTGTATTAGGAAAGCAACACGTCCAGTTTACTTGTCCCGTATATTACCTTTCGGCAAACTACCGTCCGGTTGTAAAGGAAAGCGATGAACAAGAAACTGTTAAGGCAATGTCCCATGACATGCTTTTAATTATGGTCCAAAAACGTGTCGGATGCTTTTACTATCCTTTGTAGGAGCAATAGTAAAGCTCACCCTTATAATTTTTCGGTCTGGCACAAGGTCCTGTCTCCGACCATGCTATGCAACCACCGTTCTTACGGTTGACACCCGATTTAGTTCAGGTGACCTAATGAATTCCAGGTGAATTCCTAGGATTTTACGTTCAATGGTAATGAACGTATTGAAAATGGGTTTTCAGAAAACAAATCGGTTTGTATTTTTGATCAAAATATTTTCTCGTTCAAGCTTGAGTTTAGATATCATTGAATTCCATGAGTTTGAATTCTCAATCTTTAAGGTCAATCTCAAGGATTGAGTAATATCAGGCTTAAAAGCTGATTTTTAATCTTTAAGGAGATTATCCTTTCTGGGGATCTAATTCATTAGTCTTATCCAGCTAATTTGCACGGTGCCTCCCCATTGTACGAGATAAATCCTTCTCATGGTTAGGATAAATCTGACCACTTGGCGACCCTGTTTGATGCTGAGGTCCGTGGATTTCCAGCCGATTTTAGTGATGACTTTTTTAGATTTTTCGTCAACCTACAGCTGGTCTGGACGACAACTTCATGACCTAAATCAAGAAGCGCGTGTCTTTTTCGGAAGACTTTACTTCCTTTTAAATGATGGAATTGATTCATCGTGTAGATCCATCTCTTCTTTTCTTTTATCGGGTAAAACAGTTTAGTTTAGTCCAAAGCAAAAGTATTTTCAGTTATTTGTTACAGATATATGTGACATATGTTTAAAATAACTTGGTAAATTTTCCCACACTTGGCTTTTATTTTCCTTTTTATCGTCCTCTATTCCATTTTAAATGAATTTTAACATTTTAGTTTGTTTCTCAATTTATGTCCTTTCCGAGATAACAATAATTTCGGTGTTAAAACCTAGTTTTATCGTTCATAAATATGTATAAACATGATTTGAATTCATTTAATTGAAAAATTTTACTAGAATTGGGTAGTCAGTATATAAGACTAGGGCTGTTCTTTTTTTATCAGAGAGCACTAGATTCTAATACAACTACTGCTTTACTAGTATTTTTAATGGTAACCAAGTGTATAAAGTAAAAAAATTTTAAAATCCGAAAGAATTTAATCCCTTCCCACACTTAAGATCTTGCAATGCCCTCATTTGCAAGAAATCAGTAACAATTTAAATTATTGAGGGTGATTTGTGTGAAAATGATTAAATTTTACCAAAGTTTCCAAATATATTGGCGTTTGTTTGCTGAATGATAAATGGTGCACATCATTTGTTCATTCCGTCTTGTTGTTATTTCACATATATTTTGCATCTTGTCGTCAAAATTAGTTGCTTTTGCTTAACTTAATGCCAGTCTTTGAAAATGCGTTGTTTTACCCTGTTGTGTACATAAGATAAACTGCAAACATATATACATATTTTTGAAGTTTGGTATATTACCCCACATTCAAAAATTATTAAAATCTAAGAATAAAAGTTAGATAATTATAAAAATGATTACAATATTAACAAAAATATTAAATGTATCAATAATTACAAATTACAAAATAAAAATAAAAATAATAAGTAAACTAAGGATGATATTGGTACCAATAGGGGTTCCAGGCATAACCATAAGTGCTATAGAATGCTTCGGCAGGATCATACGTAGGATATGGTGGCTGCATCTCTATAGACCAAGGAGGGAAGACGGGTTTCGGTGTAGGAATATAGTTTCTACCTATATGTTGGCAATGCGCTATGATCTGGTTCTGATGAACTTGCCAATCTTCAAATGCTCTCTGTCTAGCATTTTCGTATTCCTGAGAAGCTATAAACCTATGCATTTCTTGCATCTCATTCCCCCCTCCTACATTACCTTGTTGCTGGTTTCTCTCCACCTGTGGATGTCTACCATGGTATCGTACTGCGGCGTTATTTCGCCGCTTCAAAACTTCCGCACCATGGTATACATTTAAACCTATAGTATCGCGGGGTTCCGGCTCTTCTACTAATAATCCCCCCGACTTATATCCACACCGAGATATTCACCAATCAAAGTAATAAAAATACCACCTCCTATTATGCTATGTGGTCGCATCCCCCGAACCATAATTGGGGTTTGGACAAAAGAATGACACTTGTGGAAATTAGACTATGGGCTATTAATGGGCTTTATATTTGTTTAACTAAATGAAAGTTTGTTAATGTTAATATAAAGATTTACAATTGGGCGTCCCTATAAATTACCATATACACTCAATCGGACACGATGGGCGGGGTATTTATATGTACGAATAATCGTTCATTTAACCGGACACGGGAATGGATTAATAGCCACTAGAATAATTAAAACAGGGGTGAAATTACATTCAAGGGTAATTGGTGTAATTGTTAACAAAGTAGTAAAACCTTGGTTTACACGCAGTCGATAACCTGGTGTATTCATTAAACAAAGTATTAAAACCTTGTTACAATTCGAATCCCCAATTAGTTGGAATATTTAACTTCGGGTATAAGAATAATTTGATGAGGACACTCGCACTTTATATTTATGACTGATGGACTGTTATGGACAAAAAACCAGACGGACATATTAAATAATCCAGGACAAAGGACAATTAACCCATGGGTATAAAACTAAAATCAACACGTCAAACATCATGATTACGGAAGTTTAAATAAGCATAATTCTTTTATTTCATATTTAATTTCCTTTATTTTATATTTAATTGCACTTCTAATTATCGCACTTTTATTTATTGTTATTTAATCGCACTTTAAATTATCGTACTTTTTAATTATCGCAATTTTATTTTATCGCATTTTTATTATTCGCAATTTCATTATCGTTATTTACTTTACGCTTTAATTTAAGTCTTGTATTTACTTTATATTTTACATTAGGTTTTAACTGCAACTAAAATCTTAAAATCGACAAACCGGTCATTAAACGGTAAAAACCCCCCTTTATAATAATAATATTACTTATATATATATTTGTATTTTTATAAAAGTAAACTAATATAGCGTTGAGCTTTGTTTAAAGATTTCCCTGTGGAACGAACCGGACTTACTAAAAACTACACTACTGTACGATTAGGTACACTGCCTATAAGTGTTGTAGCAAGGTTTAAGTATATCCATTCTATAAATAAATAAATATCTTGTGTAAAATTGTATCGTATTTAATAGTATTTCCTAGTAAAATATAAGCTATTTTATATACACCCCGCTGCACATCAAGTATTTTTGGCGCCGCTGCCGGGGAACTTGGCGAAACGCTAGATTTTTAATATATATTTGTATAAATATATTTTTAGAAAAACAATATAAAATTTAAAAAAAAAAAAAAAAAAAACTATTAAATACAAAATAGTTTAAGTACGATATAGCATATTTTATACAAAATAAAAGGAACTTAATCGTTTTACAATATATTTAAGTACGAGGTGTATACAAAATAGTTTATATTTTACTAGGAAAAACTATTAAATACGATACAATTTTACACAAGATATTTATTTATTTATAGAATGGATATACTTAAACCTTGCTACAACACTTATAGGCAGTGTACCTAATCGTACAGTAGTGTAGTTTTTAGTAAGTCCGGTTCGTTCCACAGGGAAATCTTTAAACAAAGCTCAACGCTATATTAGTTTACTTTTATAAAAATACAAACATATATATAAGTAATATTATTATTATAAAGGGGGGTTTTTACCGTTTAATGACCGGTTTGTCGATTTTAAGATTTTAGTCGCAGTTAAAACCTAATGTAAAATATAAAATAAATAAAAGACTTAAATTAAAGCGTAAAGTAAATAACGATAATGAAATTGCGAATAATAAAAATGCGATAAAATAAAATTGCGATAATTAAAAAGTACGATAATTAAAAGTGCAATTAAATAACAATAAATAAAAGTGCGATAATTAGAAGTGCAATTAAATATAAAATAAAGGAAATTAAATATGAAATAAAAGAATTATGCTTATTTAAACTTCCGTAATCATGATGTTTGACGTGTTGATTTTAGTTTTATGCCCATGGGTTAATTGTCCTTTGTCCTGAATTATTCAATATGTCCGTCTGGTTTTTGTCCATAACAGTCCATCAGTCATAAATATAAATTGCAAGTGTCCTTGTCAAATTATTATTATAACCGAAGTTAAATATTCCAACTAATTGGGGATTCGAATTGTAACAAGGTTTTAATACTTTGTTTAATGAATACACCAGGTTATCGACTGCGTGTAAACCAAGGTTTTACTACTTTGTTAACAATTACACCAATTACCCTTGAATGTAATTTCACCCCTGTTTTAATTATTCTAGTGGCTATTAATCCATTCCCGTGTCCGGTTAAATGAACGATTATTCGTACATATAAATACCCCGCCCATCGTGTCCGATCGAGTGTATATGGTAATTTATAGGGACGCCCAATTGTAAATCTTTATATTAACATTAACAAACTTTCATTTAGTTAAACAAATATAAAGCCCATTAATAGCCCATAGTCTAATTTCCACAAGTGTCGTTCTTTTGTCCAAACCCCAATTATGGTACAAAGCCCAATTACCCAATTTTAGTAATTAGCCCAACATCATGATTACTTCGTTTTAAATAAGCATAATAATAACTTAGCTACGAGACATTAATATAAAAGGGTTGAACATAACTTACAATGATTTAAAAATAGCGTAGCGTTACACGGACAGAATTTCGACTTACACCCTTACAACATTCGCTAACATACCCTTATTATTAGAATTAAAATTAAAATTAAAATATAAATTATATATATATATATATAACGTATATATGAGAGAAGAGAGAAATAGAATATATAATTTGATCAGAATTCGGTTTGCTTTATAGCCAGAGTTGAATTTTGGGGCTCCGCGACTCGCGGCAAAATGCTCTTCAAACTCAGCGAGTCGCGGAGATAGTATTTACAGCTCAGTCCTTGGAGTTTTCTCTGCCGACGGTTTTTTTATATATAAATATAATATATATATAATTAATATAATTAATTATATATTATATTATATTATATTTATATACATAGTTAACTTGTAATTTTTAGTCCGTTGTGTCGAGCGTTAAGAGTTGACTCTGGTCCCGGTTCCGGATTTTCGAACGTCCTTGCGTACAATTTTATATTTTGTACTTTGTGTTTTGAATCTTGTACTCTTGTAATTTCGAGACGTTTCTTATCAATAATTGGAACCTTTTTGATTGTCTTTTGTACTTTTGAGCTTTTTGGTCATTTGCGTCTTCAATTCGTCGAATCTGTCTTTTGTCTTCACCTTTTATTATTTAAACGAATATCACTTGTAAATAGAACAATTGCAACTAAAAGCTTGTCTTTCTTGAGGAATAATGCTATGAAATATATGTTCGTTTTTAGCATTATCAAATATTCCCACACTTGAGCGTTGCTTGTCCTCAAGCAATATCGTCTTGAAATACTAGAATCACTTCTTTATTCTTCACACTTTGTACATCAGTGATTTCTATACGGCGGTATAAACAATGGTAGTAACTATATGGTTTACAGTCCCACATGACTATAAAAATTTAGATCCATTAAGGAAATTGGATCTTTATGAAAACATTTGATCTTTTGAAAATTAAATCTAGTTTTTACCCTAGATAAGTTTTCCGGGATAACCCTTTACCGGTGTTTGCAAAATATTTTTGTGGGTTTGGTGGGTTTCAGATTTGAAAATTTTAGCTCAAAACTTGCGGTTTTGTGTCACCCACTTGCTAACCTTGTATTTGGAAAGCAACACGTTCAGTTTACTTGTCCCGTATATTACCTTTCGGTAAACTACCGTCCGGTTGTAAAGGAAAGCGTTGAACAAGCAACTGTTAAGGCAATGTCCCGTGACATGCTTTTGATTATGGTCTATAACGTGTCGGACGCAATTACTATCCTTGGTAGGAGCAATAGTAAAGCTCACCCTTATAATTTTTCGGTCTGGCACAAAGTCCTGTCTTTGACCATGCTATGCAACCACCGTTCTTACGGTTGACACCCGATTTAGTTCAGGTGACCTAATGAATTCCAGGTGAATTCCTAGGATTTTACGTTCAATGGTAATGAACGCATTGAAAATAGGGTTTTCAGAAAACAAATCGGTTTGTCATTTTGATCAAAATATTTTCTCGTTTAAGCTCGAGTTTAGATATCATTGAATTTCATGAGTTTGAATTCTCAATCTTTAAGGTCAATCTCTAGGATTGAGTAATATCAGTCTTAAAAGCTGATTTTTAATCTTTAAGGAGATTATCCTTTCTGGGGATCTGATTCATTAGTCTTATCCAGCTAATTTGCATGGTGCCCCCCCATTGTACGAGATAAATCCTTCTCATGGTTAGGATAAATCTGACCACATGGCGACCCTGTTTAATGCTGAGGTCCGTGGATTTCCTGCTGATTTTAGTGATGACTTTTCTAGATTTTTCGTCAACCTACAGCTGGTCTGAACGACAACTTCATGACCTAAATCAAGAAGCGCGTTTCTTTTTCGGAAGACTTTACTTCCTTTTAATGATGGAATTGATTCATCATGTAGATCCATCTCTTCTTTTCTTTCATCGGGTAAAACAGTTTAGTTTAGTCCAAAGCAAAAGTATTTTCAGTTATTTGTTACAGATATATGTGACATATGTTTAAAATAATTTGGTAAATTTTCCCACACTTGGCTTTTATTTTCCTTTTTATCATCCTCTATTCCATTTTAAATGAATTTTGACATTTTAGTTTGTTTCTTAATTTATGTTCTTTCTGAGATAACAATAATTTCGGTGTTAAAACCTAGTTTTATCGTTCATAAATATGTATAAACATGATTTGAATTCATTTAATTGAAAAATTTTACTAGAATTGGGTAGTCAGTATATAAGACTAGGGCTGTTCTTTTTTATCAGAGAGCACTAGATTCTAATACAACTACTGCTTTACTAGTATTTTTAATGGTAACCAAGTGTATAAAGTAAAAAAATTTTAAAATCCGAAAGAATTTAATCCCTTCCCACACTTAAGATCTTGCAATGCCCTCATTTGCAAGAAATCAGTAACAATTTAAATTATTGAGGGTGATTTGTGTGAAAATGATTAAATTTTACCAAAGTTTCCAAATATATTGGCGTTTGTTTGCTGAATGATAAATGGTGCACCTCATTTGTTCATTCCGTCTTGTTGTTATTTCACATATATTTTGCATCTTGTCGTCAAAATTAGTTGCTTTTGCTGAACTTAATGCCAGTCTTTGAAAATGCGTTGTTTTACCCTGTTGTGTACATAAGATAAACTGCAAACATATATACATATTTTTGAAGTTTGGTATATTACCCCACATTCAAAAATTATTAAAATCTAAGAATAAAAGTTAGATAATTATAAAAATGATTACAATATTAACAAAAATATTAAATGTATCAATAATTACAAATTACAAAATAAAAATAAAAAATAAGTAAACTAAGGATGATATTGGTACCAATAGGGGTTCCAGGCATAACCATAAGTGCTATAGAATGCTTCGGCAGGATCATACGTAGGATATGGTGGCTGCATCTCTATAGACCAAGGAGGGAAGACGGGTTTCGGTGTAGGAATATAGTTTCTACCTATATGTTGGCAATGCGCTATGATCTGGTTCTGATGAACTTGCCAATCTTCAAATGCTCTCTGTCTAGCATTTTCGTATTCCTGAGAAGCTATAAACCTATGCATTTCTTGCATCTCATTCCCCCCTCCTACATTACCTTGTTGCTGGTTTCTCTCCACCTGTGGATGTCTACCATGGTATTGTACTGCGGCGTTATTTCGCCGCTTCAAAACTTTCGCACTATGGTATACATTTAAACCTATAGTATCGCGGGGTTCCGGCTCTTCTACTAATAATCCCCCCCGACTTATATCCACACCGAGATATTCACCAATCAAAGTAATAAAAATACCACCTCCTATTATGCTATGTGGTCGCATCCCCCGAACCATAGCTGATAAATAATAACCCACACAATATGGTATACTTACAGCGCTCTGTGGGTCTCGAATACACATATGGTAAAACAAATCTTGTTCATTTACTTTTTCTTTGTTCTTACCCCTTTGTGTAATCGAATTAGCTAAAAACCTATGTATCACTCTTAATTCGGCTCTATCTATATCCAAATAAGAGTAATTTCCCCCTTTGAAACGGTGATGGCTTGTCATTTGACTCCACACACCGTGTGTATCAAAATTCTCATCTATCTTTCTACCATTTAGTATCAATCCTCTACAATCGGCAGACGCTAACTCCTCAGGCGTATATATACGTAAAGCCTGAGCCATGTCCAGTAAAGACATGTGGCGCATCGAACCGCCTAACAAAAATCTAATAAAAGAACGATCGGTTAAACTAGCTACCCGATCATTCAACTCTATACTACATAACAACTCTTCACACCATACTTTATATACAGGTCTGCGTATGGTGAATAAACATATCCAGTCATTAAAAGAAGAATTACCATACCTCTGTACAAGTAATTCCCTAATTGGCCCGGCCAATTCTACAGCTTCTAAGGGTCCCCATTCTATGACCCTCGGTACCTCAACAACCTTAGAGTGAAGAGTATGCAAACCCTGTTGATATTTTGGATAATCTATCCAAAGTCTGTCAAATCTCAGGTTCGGGTGCAACTCTTCCAAGTGCATATCTGAAAAGGTCATGACTGGATGAGGTACATCCTGCTTGTAGTAGTTATCTACCTCCTGTTGTTCCAAATTCTCGGCAGGAGCATTGCGGGCTTGGGATGAAGATTCACCCCTTTCATTCTGCAAAACACATCAAACACAAATTTTGTGCATCCAAATATGCATTAGTGTCAGCAAAATCATCAATCAAAATAATTACAATGACATTATCAATTTATATCAAACTTAAGCTTATTTTCACATTTTTATCAAATCTACACCTTTTCAAATAAGCATATACGAAAATGTTCACCAAGTTCATAAGCATTTAACTCAAATAACATGTCAAAATAATCATTACTAGCAATTAAACAAGTCTCAAATGGCATTATCTTTCAAAATCAAGTTCATGAATTTTAGACTTGAAAAAGTCCACTTTAATTCTCAAATATCATGTTTAGGTTCAAAGTTTGGATCATTTAACTACCTAGACATGTTACACTACTCAATTTAGCAACAATTCATGACAAAAATCGGCCATAACCTATTTATATCAAAAAGCCCCAAATTGCTCAAGAACACAAACCCTAGATTACTCAAGAATAAACGTTAAATTTCGCAGTGATGTAATAAATTTTTGAATGATATCAATAATTTCGGTCGCCAAACCTAATTTTATTTAATACCAATTTAATACTTTTTAGCGAACAAATTAGCGTTTATTATCAAAAGGTTAAAAATAAAAATAAAAATAAAAACTGTACAGACATACCTGTGAAATAGATTTCTTAGTTATATGATCTATTCCATTCATAAGATAGTCGGTTTAATTGGTTTTCCATGGCTACATAGGCGTAACCTCGAGCATTCAGTGTCTTTTCTTCTAAACATATGAACGGTCCGTCTCTGCATAAAGTAACAAATTCGGTATTTGAATAGGTTTGATTATTTGAACATTTACCTCCATGTGACCATTTTCCGCATTTGTGACATCGTTCTAGGTGTCGTGCTCTTCTTTTCGCTGCGGATTTTGATTTTCCTTTACCAAATTGTAACTTATTATCTTCGCATCTGGATTCTTTTCTAACTCCGTCCATTCTTTCTCTGATTACTGATACTAATTCACTCGGTAGTATGTCATTATTACGTTTAGTGATCAAAGCGTGTAGCATTAGACCATGGTTTAGTTCACAGGCAGTCTTCATTTCGTAAAAACCTAAAAAAAATAAAAATTCAGAATGGGGGGAGAAGACTAGTTCTTTAGGGTCTGCTAGGGAAAGACCATACGTGTTCCATTTTCGAGAACTACACGAAAACAGATAATCTAACTCTAACAGAAATACATATTATCCTTTAAAGACTTGATTCTCCCCACACTTAGTTAGCTGTGGTGTCGAAATTGTGATTAACTTCGTTGTCGACTTCCATCGGACCATGTATGTAATGTTTAACTCTGTGACCATTAACTTTAAATTCAATCCCATTTGAATTTATTAATTCTATCGTTCCGTATGGGAAAACTCTTTTGACTATGAATGGTCCAGACCATCTTGATTTCAATTTTCCAGGAAATAGCTTGAATCGTGAATTGAAAAGAAGAACTCTGTCTCTTTCTTTAAATTCTTTTGAACTTCTGATTCTTTTATCATGCCATTTCTTCGTTCTTTCTTTATAGATTAACGAATTTTCGTATGCTTCATGTCTTAATTCTTCTAATTCATTTAGTTGACTTAATCGTAGACGTCCGGCTTCATGTAAATCAAGATTACATGTCTTCAAAGCCCAAAATGCTTTGTGTTCGATTTCTACTGGAAGATGACATGCTTTTCCATAAACAAGTCTAAAAGGTGTGGTTCCAATTGGAGTTTTGTAGGCTGTTCTAAAAGCCCAGAGTGCATCCTCCAATTTAATGGACCATTCCTTCGGATTTGATCCTACGGTTTTCTCTAGAATACGTTTTAAAGCTCGGTTGGTATTCTCAACTTGTCCACTTGTTTGTGGATGATATGCGGTGGAGATTTTATGAGTTACTCCATATCTTTTAAGAACTTTCTCAAGTTGATTATTACAGAAATGAGTACCCCGATCACTTATTAAAGCTTTCGGTGTTCCAAACCTTGCAAAAAGACGTTTTAAAAAGTTGACTACAACTCGTGCATCGTTAGTTGGGAGAGCTTGTGCTTCCGCCCATTTAGATACATAATCAATGGCTACGAGTATATATAGATTATTATGAGATTTTGGAAATGGACCCATAAAGTCAATACCCCAAATGTCAAATACTTCACATACTTGGATGACATTTTGTGGCATTTCATCACGTTGACTTATTTTTCCGTCCCTTTGACATGCATCACAGGATTTGCAAAGAAGGTGTGCGTCTTTGTAAATTGTAGGCCAATAGAATCCAGCTTCATAAACTTTTCTTGCTGTTAGTTGAGGCCCATAATGCCCTCCTGTTGGTCTTGTGTGACAATGGTTTAATATTTTACTAGCTTCATCTCCAAATACACATCGGCGTATTATTCCATCGGGACAACTTTTAAACAGATGTGGATCTTCCCAGAAATAGTGTTTTATATCACTGAAGAATTTCTTTCGTCTTTGGTACGATAATCCTTTTTCAAGGAATCCACAAACTAAGTAGTTTGCATAGTCTGCAAACCATGGGATTTCTTTATAATCTATCTTCAATAGATATTCATCAGGAAAGTTGTCTTGTATGGCCGATTCATTCAGAACTTCTAATTCGGGATTTTCAAGACGAGAAAGATGATCAGCGGCGAGATTTTCTGCTCATTTTTTATCTCGGATTTCAATATCAAACTCTTGTAAGAGTAAGATCCAACGGATTAATCTTGGTTTAGCATCTTGTTTTGAAAATAGGTATCTAAGAGCAGAATGGTCGGTATAGACCACCGTTTTTGCTAGAACGAGATATGATCGAAATTTATCAAAAGCAAAGACAATAGCAAGGAGTTCTTTTTCAGTAGTTGTATAGTTCGTTTGTGCTCCTTGTAACGTCTTACTAGCATAATATATAGGTTGAAATCGTTTTTCAATCCTTTGTCCTAAAACGGCTCCCATTGCAAAATCACTTGCATCGCACATTAGTTCAAATGGTAGATTCCAATTTGGTGTTATCATGATCGGTGCATTAGTGAGTTTTTCTTTAAGAATATTAAAAGATTTGATACATTCATCTGAAAAGATGAATGGCGCATCCTTTTCTAGGAGTTTATTCATAGGAGTGGCAATTTTAGAAAAATCTTTTATGAAACGTCGGTAAAAACCGGCATGCCCTAGAAAACTCCTAACTCCTCTAACATTGGTGGGATGTGGAAGTTTAGCAATTACATCTACTTTAGCTCTATCCACTTCAATTCCTTCTTTTGAAATTTTATGTCCAAGAACGATGCCTTCTTTAACCATGAAATGGCATTTCTCCCAATTAAGTACTAGATTTGATTTTTCGCATCTAATTAGCATTCGTTCCAGATTAACTAGACATGATTTAAATGTATCACCGAAGACTGAAAAGTCATCCATGAAAACTTCCATGCATTCTTCTATCATGTCATGAAAAATCGCCATCCTACACCTTTGAAAGGTTGCAGGGGCGTTGCAAAGTCCAAATGGCATTCTTTTGTAAGCAAAAGTACCATAAGGGCACGTGAATGTGGTTTTCTCTTGATCTTCGGGTGCTATTGGAATTTGAAAATATCCGGAAAATCCATCTAGAAAACAATAGTAACTATTTCTGGCTAATCTTTCCAACATTTGATCAATGAAAGGTAAGGGAAAGTGATCTTTTCTGGTGGCGTCATTTAATTTTCTATAATCAATACATACACGCCATCCTGTTACGGTCCTAGTAGGAATAAGCTCATTTTTCTCATTTGTAATGACAGTCATACCACCCTTCTTAGGCACACATTGAACTGGGCTTACCCATGGACTATCAGAGATTGGATATATCAAACCTGCATCTAGCAGTTTAATAATCTCTTTCTTAACTACATCTTGCATATTAGGATTTAGTCTTCGTTGGCGTTGCACATACGTTTTATGACCTTCTTCCATAAGGATTTTATGTGTGCAATACGAAGGACTTATTCCTTTAATATCATGAATCTTCCATGCAATGGCTGGTTTAGGAGCTTTCAACACAGAAATGAGTTGTGATTTCTCATTTTCAGTAAGAGAAGACGATATTATTACAGGTAATTCAGATTCACCATGTAAATAAGCGTATTCCAAATGGTTTGGAAGTGGCTTTAACTCTAATTTCGGAGGTTCTTCTATCGATGATTTATATCGATATCTGTCTTCTTCTTTTAGCATTTGAATTTCTTCTGTTGTTGGTTCATATCCATTAGCTATAAGTGTAGCTAACATTTCAGCTTCATCAATTGGTTCATTACCTTCCCCTAAAGAACATTCTCCTGTTCCTTGTAATTCTGGAAATTCTTCTAATAATTCTGCATGTGCATCTATAGTTTGAATATAATAACATGTATCATCTGCAGATTGTGGTTGTTGCATTTCTCTATCAACTGAAAAGGTAACACTCTCATCCTCTATACTTAGGGTCAGTTTCTTACCGAACACGTCTATCATTGCTTTAGCCGTGTTTAAGAATGGTCTTCCTAATATGAGAGGAACTTGAGAATCTTCTTCCATGTCTAAAACAACAAAATCTACTGGAAATACTAAAGTACCAACTTTAACTAGCATGTTCTCCATTATCCCTCTAGGATATTTTATTGATCTATCGGCTAGTTGTATGCTTATTCTGGTTGGTTTCAATTCTCCAAGGTCTAGTTTAGCGTATAGTGAATACGGCATTAGATTTATACTAGCACCTAAGTCTGCCAATGCTTCTATTGAACTAAGACTACCCAGAAAACATGGAATTGTGAAACTTCCTGGATCAGATAGTTTTTCTGGTATCTTATTCAACAGCACTGCTGAACAATTAGCATTCATAGTAACAGCCGAGAGTTCTTCCATTTTCTTTCTATTTGAGATTAGATCTTTCAAGAATTTAGCATATCTTGGCATTCCTGAAATCACATCAATGAAAGGAAGATTTACATTTATCTGTTTAAACATATCCAAGAATTTGGATTGCTCGGCTTCAAGTTTTTCTTTCTTCATTTTACTCGGGTAAGGAAGTGGTGGTTGGTATGGTTTAACATAAGGTTTATCCTTAACTGTGTTATCTTCATTAACCTTTTCAACTACCGGTTCTTTTTCCTTATCTTGATCAGGTTGTGGTTCTTGTGGAGTAGGAATAGTTTCATCAGAAGTTACAGGTATTTCAGGTGGTTTAAGTGTTGTACCACTTCTTGTGGTAATAGCTTTAGCTGTTTCATTCAGGGGGTTAGCATTTGTATCGCTTGGTAAACTTCCCGGTTTTCTTTCACCTATTAACCTTGCTAGGTTACTTACTTCTTGTTCCAGATTTTGAATAGAAGCTTGTTGATTTCTAAATGCTTGAGCATTTTGTTCATTGGTTTGTTTTTGAGATGTGAAAAACTGCGTTTGAGTTTCAACTAGCTTCGTCATCATATCTTCTAAATTTGGCTTTTTATCATCGGTTTGTTGTGGTGGTTTGTTTTGAAAATTCGGTCTTTGCTGATTGTAAGTATTATTGGATACTTGTTGATTGCTAGGACCTTGTTGGTTGTTGTATGGAATATTTCGGTTATAATTCTGGTTTTGATTGTAAATCGGTCTTGGCGGTTGATAATTATTCTGATAATTATTTCCAGGCCTTTGGTTTATGTATGAAATATTCTCTCTTTGTTCCATTGTTAATTCAATACTGAGACAATCTTTTGTCAAATGTGGTCCTCCACACTGCTCACAACTAATTCGTATAGCATGAATATCTTTAGTCATCTTTTCCATTCGTCTCTCGAAAGCATCTATCTTTGCCGAAATGGAATCTAAGTCATGGCTAGAATCGGCTCTAGCTGCTTTAGATGATCTAACGATGTCTTTTTCTTGATGCCACTCATGTGAGTGGGAAGCAGTGTTGTCAATAATTTTGTAAGCATCAGTTTCGGTTTTCTTCATAATAGAACCACCAGCTGCTATATCTATGTCTTTCCTTGTAGTGATGTCGCATCCTTGGTAGAATGTTTGTACTATTTGACAGGTGTCTAAACCATGTTGCGGACATCCTCTTAATAACTTTCCATATCTTGTCCACGCCTCATATAGAGTTTCATTTGGTTTCTGTGTGAACGTAACAATTTCTGCTTGAAGTCTTACGGCTTTAGATGCAGGAAAGAATTGTTTAAGAAATTTGTCAATTAAAACATCCCATGTATCGATCGCCCCTTCAGGTAACGATTCCAACCAATCTTTGGCTTCTCCCTTTAAAGTCCAGGGAAATAACATGAGATATATCTGTTCATCCTCCACTTCTCGTATTTTAAATAGTGTGCAGATCCTATTAAAGGTACGTAGATGTTCATTTGGATCCTCCTTCGGCGCACCACTAAATTGGCATTGATTAGTCACCATGTGTAGAATTTGTCCTTTGATTTCATAATCTGGCGCATTAATGTCTGGATGAGTAATTGCGTGACCTTGGCCAGTGCGTTTATCTCTCATTCGGTCTTCCATACTTAAAGGTTCCAGATTCTCCATAATTGAATTTGTTGAATCGGTATCACTAGATGATTCTGATTTAATAGTTCGTTCCTCAACAATCTCTTTTTGAATGATTGGTGGTTCCGGAGGAAAGTTTAGTGGTTCAGGATCTATGAACCGTTCCTGAATATTCTCTGGATTCTCAATTGTGAGGTTGGGTTCAAAAAATGGATTATCGGAAATTTGAACTGAAGTACTTGGTCGACTGGATGACGATTCTAAAGAAAAATCAACGGCGGTTATATTTGCTAAATGTCTTGATCTAGTTACAGGTGGTGAACGTACAAAAGGTGATGAACGTCTTGCTCGGTGCATTCACTGAATATCCTATTAGTTTTAAAAAGGAAAGAAAAATTATAATAAGTTATCCAATTAATAGACTTTTCTGATTTTGCCCACGTTTTGAATAGCCAAAAGATGCAGCAGAGGGGCAGGATTCGTTTGGTCTCAATATAATTGAGGACTGTTTGGCTCCAATAACCCGGTCCACGTACAAATCCAACTATTACTACGAACCAGAAAATTTTGATGTCTATCAATTTAACCACTTAAAATAAATTTTCGTAATTTTAAGAAATTTAGATAAGAAGTAGAAAAAATCTATGTCCTAAAACTAGAATAGCGAGAAATAAGAGAGAAAAAGAGTTCGTCGAAAAAGGTTAAAAAAAAGAAAAAAAAAATGGTTGAAAAATAAAAGGTGACGGAAAAATAAAAGAAACTTATAAAAACTTAAAAATACTTGACTAACCTAACCTTATTACTACAACTAACTTAAAATTATAATCGCAAATTGAAATTACTAATTGGAATGATAATTGATACATAGTAAAAGGTCTAAAAATATTAAAGCTTACAGGAAAAACTAAATCCCAAATGGAAATAACTTAAAAAGAAGCTAAAACTTAAAAAGGCGTCGCAAAATTCTAAAGCACCTAAATCTTAGTCTTAAAGAAAAAGCACTTAAGGAATTCTACGGCAAAGCCTAAAAATCTAGGAGTAAAAATAACTATAGCAAAAACTAAGTTTAAAATTAAATATGAGCGAAAAATACAAATATTACGCTACAACGATTAAAAAGGGACAAAATATAAAAATATACAAAAAGTTGTAAAAAGTACAATTTTTATAAAAATATTATTTTTATATTATTTATTTAATAAAACTACTAATTTTACAATTTAATAAAACTAATTAATACTAAATACATAAAGTAAATAAAAAGTAAAAATAAAAATAAAACTAATAATAATTAGGTTTAAATAATAATAATAATTAAAAATAACCCGTAATTAATGCAGATTTAGGGTTTTTTGTCCGTGTGTCAGATGGTCTCCGCGAGTCGCGGCAATTAAAGAAGAAAACCCCGCGAGTCGCGGGGTTCAGAAATTCAGTTGACAGCTTTCAATTTTTTACGCGTTTTTCTTTATTTTTTTTTTATTTTATGTTTTCTGTTTTTTAAATAAATAAAAGATTTTAAAATAAAACTTATATTTTTATAAACTAAAATAGAAATAAAGAAACTTATAAAACTTAAATATTTAACAAAATCTTAAAAATACTTATATTTTTGTTTTTCTTTTTATATTTTTAAAACGTATTTTTACAAAAACGAATTTTAATAAAAGTTAACTAAAAATTTTTTTTTTTTTTTTTTTATATTAGCGTTGCGCTTCCGGATTTTAAGATATTCCCCGGCAGCGGCGCCAAAAATACTTGATGTCGTACGAGGTGTATACAAAATAGTTTATATTTTACTAGGAAAAACTATTAAATACGATACAATTTTACACAAGATATTTATTTATTTATAGAATGGATATACTTAAACCTTGCTACAACACTTATAGGCAGTGTACCTAATCGTACAGTAGTGTAGTTTTTAGTAAGTCCGGTTCGTTCCACAGGGAAATCTTTAAACAAAGCTCAACGCTATATTAGTTTACTTTTATAAAAATACAAACATATATATAAGTAATATTATTATTATAAAGGGGGGTTTTTACCGTTTAATGACCGGTTTGTCGATTTTAAGATTTTAGTCGCAGTTAAAACCTAATGTAAAATATAAAATAAATAAAAGACTTAAATTAAAGCGTAAAGTAAATAACGATAATGAAATTGCGAATAATAAAAATGCGATAAAATAAAATTGCGATAATTAAAAAGTACGATAATTAAAAGTGCAATTAAATAACAATAAATAAAAGTGCGATAATTAGAAGTGCAATTAAATATAAAATAAAGGAAATTAAATATGAAATAAAAGAATTATGCTTATTTAAACTTCCGTAATCATGATGTTTGACGTGTTGATTTTAGTTTTATGCCCATGGGTTAATTGTCCTTTGTCCTGAATTATTCAATATGTCCGTCTGGTTTTTGTCCATAACAGTCCATCAGTCATAAATATAAATTGCAAGTGTCCTTGTCAAATTATTATTATACCCGAAGTTAAATATTCCAACTAATTGGGGATTCGAATTGTAACAAGGTTTTAATACTTTGTTTAATGAATACACCAGGTTATCGACTGCGTGTAAACCAAGGTTTTACTACTTTGTTAACAATTACACCAATTACCCTTGAATGTAATTTCACCCCTGTTTTAATTATTCTAGTGGCTATTAATCCATTCCCGTGTCCGGTTAAATGAACGATTATTCGTACATATAAATACCCCGCCCATCGTGTCCGATCGAGTGTATATGGTAATTTATAGGGACGCCCAATTGTAAATCTTTATATTAACATTAACAAACTTTCATTTAGTTAAACAAATATAAAGCCCATTAATAGCCCATAGTCTAATTTCCACAAGTGTCGTTCTTTTGTCCAAACCCCAATTATGGTACAAAGCCCAATTACCCAATTTTAGTAATTAGCCCAACATCATGATTACTTCGTTTTAAATAAGCATAATAATAACTTAGCTACGAGACATTAATATAAAAAGGTTGAACATAACTTACAATGATTTAAAAATAGCGTAGCGTTACACGGACAGAATTTCGACTTACACCCTTACAACATTCGCTAACATACCCTTATTATTAGAATTAAAATTAAAATTAAAATATAAATTATATATATATATATATATATATATATATATATATATATATATATATATATATATATATATATATATATATATATATATATATATATATATATATATATAACGTATATATGAGAGAAGAGAGAAATAGAATATATAATTTGATCAGAATTCGGTTTGCTTTATAGCCAGAGTTGAATTTTGGGGCTCCGCGACTCGCGGCAAAATGCTCTTCAAACTCAGCGAGTCGCGGAGATAGTATTTACAGCTCAGTCCTTGGAGTTTTCTCTGCCGACGGTTTTTTTATATATAAATATAATATATATATAATTAATATAATTAATTATATATTATATTATATTTATATACATAGTTAACTTGTAATTTTTAGTCCGTTGCGTCGAGCGTTAAGAGTTGATTCTGGTCCCGGTTCCGGATTTTCGAACGTCCTTGCGTACAATTTTATATTTTGTACTTTGCGTTTTGAATCTTGTACTCTTGTAATTTCGAGACGTTTCTTATCAATAATTGGAACCTTTTTGATTGTCTTTTGTACTTTTGAGCTTTTTGGTCGTTTGCGTCTTCAATTCGTCGAATCTGTCTTTTGTCTTCACCTTTTATTATTTAAACGAATATCACTTGTAAATAGAACAATCGCAACTAAAAGCTTGTCTTTCTTGAGGAATAATGCTATGAAATATATGTTCGTTTTTAGCATTATCAAATACTGCCAAAAACTTGATGATGTAGCGTGAGGGTACGAAATAGTATTATTTTTAATACAAAATACTACAAAATATGACACAAGTTTTATTAATTTACGGATGGGATATACCTAAACCTTGCTACAACACTATAGGCAGTGTACCTAATCGTAGAGTAGTGTAGTTTTTAGTAAGTCCGGTTCGTTCCATAGGGAGCTGGTGATACTTACTATATTTTTAACTATATTTATACAAAATATATATAATTATATAAGTAGTAATATTATTATAAAAGGGGGGTTTTACCGTTTAATGACCGGTTTGTCGATTCTATATTTTAAGCGTAAAGATAAATGACGATAATTAAAGTGCGTAAAATAATGACAATAAATAAAATGACAGTAAATAAAATTGCGAGTAATAAAATGACAGTAAATAAAGATACGATGAGAAATATAATAAAAGAATTATGCTTATTTAAACTTCCGTAATCATGATGTTTGACGTGTTGATTTTAATTTATTACCATGGGTTAATTGTCCTTTGTCCTGGTTTATTTGATACGTCTATCTGGTTTTTGTCCATAATAGTCCATCGGTCATAAAAATAAAGTGCGAGTATCCTCGTCAAATTACCCTTATACCTGAAGTCAAATATTCCAACTGATTAAGGATTTAAACTGTGACGCAGTTATCACTTCTGTCAACAATTACACCAGTTATCACTGTATGTAATCCACCCCTGTTTTAATTAGTTTATGAATATTAATTCATCCACTTGATCAGAATGAATAATCAATTACCCAACCCAATTGATTAATTAAATGATTATAACAGATTCCATATGAACATCACTAAATAGGACAACCATAATCATTATTAATTATTAGGTTAATTAATTTGAAGATAGGTTCGACAGACTCCAATGAGTTGTCACTCAATTAGACAATACCCCCCATCTATTAATAGTCAATAGTTCAATTTCCACAAGTGTCGGTCTTTTGCCCAAACCTTAATTATGGTCCAAAGTTCAATAACCCCTTCTTAATATTTTAGCCCAACATCACGATTACTTCGGCTCAAATAAGCATAATAATAACTTAGTTACGATACATTAATGTAAAAAGGTTAAACATAACTTACAATGATTAAAAATAGCGTAGCGTTACACGGACAGAATTTCGACTTACACACTCAAACGATCTCTATCATAAATCTTATTATTATCATAATTTAAAATTAAAATTAAGATTATTGTTATATCTTATTAAGTTAACATTATGATAGAGATATAGAATATAGATATTGATAATTGATATTGATAAATAAGAAAAAGATAGAAAAAGGTGTGTTTTTACATTACGATTACAAAGCCTTTTATAGGCGAATTTAGAAATTGAATTTTCACTTATGACCCCTGAACTATGCTCAATTAACAACTTTTTATTATTTAATATTATTCTTATTATGAATTATTTAAATATTATATTTTATTCTTGTGCATAGTTGACTCGTAATTTTTACACCGTTGCGTCGAGCGTTGAGAGTTGACTCTGGTCCCGATTCCGGATTTTCGAACGTCCTTGCGTACAATTTTATATTTTGTACTTTGCGTTTTGTAACTTGTACTCTTGTCATTTTTAGACGTTCCTCATCAATAATTTGAACCTTTTTGATTGTATCTTGTACTTTTGAGCTTTTTGGACCTTTGTGTCTTCAATTCGTCGTTTTCGCCTTTTGTCTTCGCACTTATTTAAAATAAACGAATATTACTTGAAAATGGAACAATTGCAACTAAAATCTTGTCTTTCTTGGGGGATTTTGCTATGAAATATATGTTCCTTTTTAGCCTTATCAATATCCCCACACTTGAGCGTTGCTTGTCCTCAAGCAATACAGTCTTGAAATAATATAATACATCACACGAATCACTTCTTTATTCTTCACACTTTGTACATCAGTGATTTTGATAGAGCGGTATAAACAATGATAGTAACGATATGGTTAAAGGTGGGTGTGTCATCCACAGTTGCCTTGGGTTTAGGACAACGACACTTGCAATCAAATAGCCGATTTACTTTCGGTTTCCAAAGCAAAGTGCACATTTGAAAGGCGGTTTACAGTCCCACATGACTATAAAAATTTAGATCCTTTAAGGAAATTGGATCTTTATGAAAACATTTGATCTTTTGAAAATTCAAGCTAGATTTTACCCTAGACAAGTTTTCTGATTTGATCCATCATCGGTGTTGCAAAATATATTTGTGGATCAATATTTTGGCTAAAAACATTTAGGTTCGTGTAATCCACTGCTATCCCGGTATCGAAAAGCACACATCCAGTTTACTTGTTCCGTATATTATCTTTCGGTAAACTACCGTCCGGTTGTAAAGGAAAGCGATGAACAAGAAACTGTTAAGGCAATGTCCCGTGACATGCAGATGATTATGGTCTTTTAACGTGTCGGATGCTAGAACTATCCTTGGTAGGAGCGATAGTAAAGATCATCCTATGATTTTTCGGTCTGGCACAAGGTCCTGTCTCCGACCATGCTATGCAACCACCGTTCTTACGGTTGACACCCGATTTGGTTCAGGTGACCTAATGAATTCCAGGTGAATTCCTAGGATTTTACGTTCAATGGTAATGAACGCATTGAAAATGGGTTTTCAGAAAACAAATCGGTTTGTATTTTTGATCAAAATATTTTCTTGTTCAAGCTCGAGTTTAGATATCATTGAATTCCATGAGTTTGAATTCTCAATCTTTAAGGTCAATCTCAAGGATTGAGTAATATCAGTCTTAAAAGCTGATTTTTAATCTTTAAGGAGATTATCCTTTCTGGGGATCTGATTCATTAGTCTTATCAAGCTAATTTGCACGGTGCCTCCCCATTGTACGAGATAAATCCTTCTCATGGTTAGGATAAATCTGACCACTTGGCGACCCTGTTTGATGCTGAGGTCCGTGGATTTCCTGCTGATTTTAGAGATGACTTTTCTAGATTTTTCGTCAACCTACAGCTGGTCTGGACGACAACTTCTTGACCTAAATCAAGAAGCGCGTGTCTTTTTCGGAAGACTTTACTTCCTTTTAATGATGGAATTGATTCATCGTGTAGATCCATCTTTCTTTCAAATGTATTACAGTAAACCGGGTAAAACTGATTAGTATCGTCCAAAGCAAAAGTACCTGCAATAATCTTGTACAAAAATATGTGATAGATAATTTTTAATTGAATAACTTGGTACATTCTCCCCACACTTAGTTTCTTTCTTTGCCTTTTTATTCTCCTTTATTCCATTTTAAATGAATTCAAGCATTTTAGGTTGTTTCTCAATTTATGTCCTTTCTGAGGTAACGATAATTTCGGCATTAACACCTAGTTTTATCGTTCATAAATATGTATAAACATGATTTTGAATTCATTTAGTTAAAAAATTTTAAAATTTTCATAATATTTAGAAAATAAGCCAAGTATAAACCCGAGAGAATTTATAACCCTTCCCCACACTTGAGATCATGCAATGCCCTCATTTGCATGAAATCAGACTATAATTATTAATTCATGAGGGTGATTAGTGTAGAAAAGTGATTAAAAATACCCAGTTTGTAATTACAAAGCTCGTCGAATGATAGATGGCGCGCCTCATCGTTCATTCCTTCATTTATTATATCACATTTGTTGTTTTGCATCTTGTCGTCAAAATCAGTACCTTTTGCTGAACTTAATGTTAGTCTTTGAAAGTGCGTTGTTTTACCCTGTTGTTTACATGATAAAATACGAACATATATACATATTTTTAAAGTTGGGTATATTACCCCACGTTCAAAAATTTATAAAATCAAATATATTTTTTTTGGCATACTTTAAATCAATAAAATTAAAAATAATGATGAAAAAATTTTTCGCCCCGCCCTCGGGTAAAGTAATTTCGGCTCAACGGCCTAGTCTTCAACTCACGACGAATTTTAGAAATCATTTTTTTTCAACTTAATGAAATAAAGTAAATTTTTGTTTTTAAATTCACACAAAACTTAAAAAGAAAACATATTAATTTCATATAAAACCTAAAAAACAAAAAAAATTCAGAATGGGGGGAGAAAACTAGTTCTTTAGTGTCTGCTAGCGGAAAAGACCAATCGAATTCCATTCTCGGAACTACACGAGAACAGAACAACTAACTCCAAACAGCATTTTCTTTTTAGAATATTTGAATCTCCTCACACTTAGGTAGATGTGGTGTCGAAATTGTGATTAACTTCATCGTCAATTTCTCTTGGACCATAATCAACTTGCATATCTGTGACTTTTGCTTTAAGCCAGTGACCAGCTTTTTCCGTAATATCCACAAATTCAACTAGCTTCGCCTTTTCTTTAGGCGACAGATTGGATACTAACCGGTTATATAACCTAAAGTTTCCCTTACTTTTAGCATCAATAACCCGTTTAAAAAGTTTCTTCATTGAACTGTTAATAACGGGGTTATTTAATTTCGTATCAACTATGGGGTTCTTTATTATCAAGTCATAATTAGGTGTTACTTCATTTTCCCCACACTTAGGCGTTCTATTATTGTTAAGTATTACCGTTGGAGTTGGTAAAACAACATGGTTCTTACCAATCGTTTTTGTCGGTTCAACGGTTTTGGTTTGTGGATATTTAGACTTTCGAATCATAAAGGTGATCGATTTCTCATCATTACTAAGTGTCATTCTACCCTTTCTTACATCAAATAACGCCCCGGTGGACGCTAAGAATGGTCGACCTAAAATTAGAGGAACGTTTGAGTCCTCTTCTATGTCAATGACAATGAATTCGACTAGAAAGGTTAAATTACCTACTTGAACGGGTAGGTTGTCAGCAATTCCAACTGGGTGCTTAATGGTTTGATCAAGGAGTCGAACACTCATATCCGTTGGAGTTAACTCACCTACACCTAATCTCTTATATAAGGAAAGAGGCATAACACTTACACTTGCACCTAAATCTGCTAGTGCATCATACATGACACAATCACTAAGTAGACAAGGAACAATAAATTCACCCGGATCACCTACCCTAGGTGGAGGTTTTGGTGGAACTGTCTTCACCGGGTTTATATTTACGGCTTTTGTTTCTTGCACTTTCTTATTCTTTTTCTTCTTCTTCTTTCCAGAGGTATCACAATCTTTATTACCTATCACTTTCTCATACTCAACTCCTTTTCTTGGAAACGGGATGGGTGGTTTGTATGGTGCCACCACTGGCTTTACATACTCGGATGGTGGTGGTGTAACTTCTTCATTGTTACTCTCATCTAAAACCTTCCCATCTTCTGGTGCTGGTTTTTCAGAATTCGTTGAAACCATATTAACATTCTCATTCCGAGGATTTACTTCAGTATTACTCGGTAGCTTTCCTTGTTCCCTCTCACTCATCATGCAAGCAAGAGTACCTACGTGTTTTTCTAGATTCAAAATGGAAGCTTGTTGAGTTCTTAATGACTGATCAAATCTCTCGTTCGTTTGGGTTTGAGTTTCAATAAATTGTGTTTGAGATTCAACTAGCTTGAATACCACGTCTTCCATATTTGACTTTTTCTCTTCGGTTTGTTGTTGTGGTTTATATAAGCCAGGTCTTTGTTGATTGAAAGTGTTGTTTTGAGTTGGTTGGTTATTTGGACCTTGTTGGTTATACGAGTTATTGTCGGGTCCTTTTGGATTGTAAAGAATGTTTTGATTTCGATTGAAGTTTGGCCTTGGCGGTTGATAATTATTCTGATAACTATTTTCCAGCCTTTGGTTCATGTAGACAACATTTTCACGTTGTTCCATCGTTTGTTCAATGTGACAGTCTTTCATTAAGTGTGGTCCACCGCATTGCTCACAACTGATTCGTATTGCGTGAATATCTTTATTCATCTTTTCCATTCGTCTCTCGAAAGCATCTATTTTTGCGGAAACGGAATCAAAGTTATGGCTAGAATCGGCTCTAGCCGCTTTAGATGAACGATATATATCTTTCTCTTGGTGCCACTCATGAGAGTGGGAGGCTGTGTTATCAATAATTTTGTAAGCTTCAGTTGCGGTTTTCTTCATAATGGAACCACCAGCTGTTATGTCGATGTCTTTTCGTGTAGCAACGTTGACACCTTGGTAGAATATTTGTACTATTTGATAAGTGTCTAAACCGTGTTGAGGACATCCTCTCAACAACTTTCCGAATCTTGTCCACGCCTCATATAATGTTTCATTTGGCTTTTGCGCGAACGTAACAATTTCTCCTTGAAGTCTCACGGCTTTGGATGCCGGAAAGAATCTTTGAAGAAATTTTTCAACTAAGACATCCCATGTGTCAATCGCCCCTTCAGGTAACGATTCTAACCAATCTTTGGCTTCTCCCTTTAAAGTCCAGGGAAACAACATGAGATATATTTGTTCATCCTCCACTTCTCGGATTTTGAATAGTGTACAGATCCTATTAAAGGTACGAAGATGTTCGTTGGGATCTTCTTTTGGCGTACCACTATATTGGCACTGATTAGTTACCATATGTAGAATTTGTCCTTTGATTTCATAATCTGGCGCATTAACTTCTGGCTTAATAATGGCGTGACCTTGGCCCGTGCGTGTGGCTCTCATTCGATCTTCCATACTTAGAGGTTCCGTTACTTCCATAATTGAATTTGTTGAATACGAATCACTAGAGGATTCTGATTTAATGGTTTGTGGCTCAGGAGGAATAATTAGTGGTTCAGGATCTTGGAATTGTCCTTGAATATGCTCCGGGTTCTTAATTGTGAAGTCGGGTTCAAAAGATGGATTATCGGAAATTTGAGTTGGAGTTCTTGTTCGACTAGATGACGATTCTAAAGAAAAATCAACGGCGACAATATTTGCTAGATGTCTTGATCGAGTTACAGGTGGTGAACGTATGACCGGCGGCGAACGTCTTGCTCGGTGCATTCACTGAATATCCTATTAGTTTTTAAAAATGAAAGAAAAATTATAATAAGTTATCCAATTAATAGACTTTTCTGATTTTGCCCACGTTTCAAATAGGTAAAAGATGCAGCAGAGGGGCAGGATTCGTTTGGTCTCAATATAATTGAGTACTGTTTGGCTCCAATAACCCGGTCCACGTACAAATCCAACTATTACTACGAACCAGAAAATTTTGATGTCTATCAATTTAACTACTTAAAATAAATTTTCGTAATTTTAAGAAATTTAGAGAAGAAGTAGAAAAAATTCTAAGTCCTAAAAACTAGAATGGCGAGAAATAAGAGAGAAAAAGATTGCGCGTCGAAAAGTGTCGAAAAATAAAAAGGTCGAAAAATAAAAATAAGAAAGTAGTGCGAAATACGGCGTCGTAAAATTCTAAAGCACCTAAAACTTAGTCTAAGGAATAAGCACTTAAGGGATTTTACGGCAAAGCCTAAAAATTCTAGAAGTAAAAATAATTATGGCAAAACTAAACTTAATACTAAAAGTTGCGACTATAGTCTAAAAATCTAAAGGTAATAAAACTAAAAAAAAACAATTTTTTTTTTATAGACAAAATCTTAAAAAATATATATATATTTTTTTTTAATAATTTTTTTTTTTTTTTTTTACTTTTTTTTTTTTTTACGTTTTTGTTTTTTTTTTTACGTTTTTTTTTTTAAGTTTTTTTTTTTTTTTTTTTTTTACGTTTTTTTTTTTAAAAACGAATTTTTTTTTCTAAAAAAAAACTTTTTTTTTTTTACAATTTTTTTTTTTTTTTTTAAAATGATTTTTTTACAAATTAATACTTTTTTTTATAATTATTATTTTTTTTTCAAAACTTTTTTTTTAATTCATTTACTATTCATGAATAGTAAATGAAAAGAAATTAATTAATTTACTATTCACATGAAAGCGACATGATAGAAATTATTAATTACAATTTACATAATATACCCCTGAAGTATTTAATAAATACGACTTTTTAAAACTTTTACGATTCAAAATATATTCTAAAATATTATTATATTATTATATTCTATTTCAATATTATTATATTATTATATTCTATTTCAATATTATTATATTATTATATTTATTTCAATATTATTATATTATTAAAAATATAGCGTTTTAGCGTCCCCGGCAGCGGCGCCAAAAACTTGATGATGTAGCGTGAGGGTACGAAATAGTATTATTTTTAATACAAAATACTACAAAATATGACACAAGTTTTATTAATTTACGGATGGGATATACCTAAACCTTGCTACAACACTATAGGCAGTGTACCTAATCGTAGAGTAGTGTAGTTTTTAGTAAGTCCGGTTCGTTCCACAGGGAGCTGGTGATACTTACTATATTTTTAACTATATTTATACAAAATATATATAATTATATAAGTAGTAATATTATTATAAAAGGGGGGTTTTACCGTTTAATGACCGGTTTGTCGATTCTATATTTTAAGCGTAAGGATAAATGACGATAATTAAAGTGCGTAAAATAATGACAATAAATAAAATGACAGTAAATAAAATTGCGAGTAATAAAATGACAGTAAATAAAGATACGATGAGAAATATAATAAAAGAATTATGCTTATTTAAACTTCCGTAATCATGATGTTTGACGTGTTGATTTTAATTTATTACCATGGGTTAATTGTCCTTTGTCCTGGTTTATTTGATACGTCTATCTGGTTTTTGTCCATAATAGTCCATCGGT
This sequence comes from Rutidosis leptorrhynchoides, assembly GCF_046630445.1. NCBI lineage: Eukaryota > Viridiplantae > Streptophyta > Magnoliopsida > Asterales > Asteraceae > Rutidosis > Rutidosis leptorrhynchoides. The sequence goes on along the minus strand of NC_092333.1, from coordinate 575,758,747 downwards.
CATAAAAATAAAGTGCGAGTATCCTCGTCAAATTACCCTTATACCCGAAGTCAAATATTCCAACTGATTAAGGATTTAAACTGTGACGCAGTTATCACTTCTGTCAACAATTACACCAGTTATCACTGTATGTAATCCACCCCTGTTTTAATTAGTTTATGAATATTAATTCATCCACTTGATCAGAATGAATAATCAATTACCCAACCCAATTGATTAATTAAATGATTATAACAGATTCCATATGAACATCACTAAATAGGACAACCATAATCATTATTAATTATTAGGTTAATTAATTTGAAGATAGGTTCGACAGACTCCAATGAGTTGTCACGACAATACCCCCCATCTATTAATAGTCAATAGTTCAATTTCCACAAGTGTCGGTCTTTTGCCCAAACCTTAATTATGGTCCAAAGTTCAATAACCCCTTCTTAATATTTTAGCCCAATATCACGATTACTTCGGCTCAAATAAGCATAATAATAACTTAGTTACGATACATTAATGTAAAAAGGTTGAACATAACTTACAATGATTAAAAATAGCGTAGCGTTACACGGACAGAATTTCGACTTACACACTCAAACGATCTCTATCATAAATCTTATTATTATCATAATTTAAAATTAAAATTAAGATTATTGTTATATCTTATTAAGTTAACATTATGATAGAGATATAGAATATAGATATTGATAATTGATATTGATAAATAAGAAAAAGATAGAAAAATGTGTGTTTTTACATTACGATTACAAAGCCTTTTATAGGCGAATTTAGAAATTGAATTTTCACTTATGACCCCTGAACTATGCTCAATTAACAACTTTTTATTATTTAATATTATTCTTATTATGAATTATTTAAATATTATATTTTATTCTTGTGCATAGTTGACTCGTAATTTTTACACCGTTGCGTCGAGCGTTGAGAGTTGACTCTGGTCCCGGTTCCGGATTTTCGAACGTCCTTGCGTACAATTTTATATTTTGTACTTTGCGTTTTGTAACTTGTACTCTTGTCATTTTTAGACGTTCCTCATCAATAATTTGAACCTTTTTGATTGTATCTTGTACTTTTGAGCTTTTTGGACCTTTGTGTCTTCAATTCGTCGTTTTCGCCTTTTGTCTTCGCACTTATTTAAAATAAACGAATATTACTTGAAAATGGAACAATTGCAACTAAAATCTTGTCTTTCTTGGGGGATTTTGCTATGAAATATATGTTCCTTTTTAGCCTTATCAATATCCCCACACTTGAGCGTTGCTTGTCCTCAAGCAATACAGTCTTGAAATAATATAATACATCACACGAATCACTTCTTTATTCTTCACACTTTGTACATCAGTGATTTTGATAGAGCGGTATAAACAATGATAGTAACGATATGGTTAAAGGTGGGTGTGTCATCCACAGTTGCCTTGGGTTTAGGACAACGACACTTGCAATCAAATAGCCGATTTACTTTCGGTTTCCAAAGCAAAGTGCACATTTGAAAGGCGGTTTACAGTCCCACATGACTATAAAAATTTAGATCCTTTAAGGAAATTGGATCTTTATGAAAACATTTGATCTTTTGAAAATTCAAGCTAGATTTTACCCTAGACAAGTTTTCTGATTTGATCCATCATCGGTGTTGCAAAATATATTTGTGGATCAATATTTTGGTTAAAACTTTTAGGTTCGTGTAATCCACTGCTATCCCGGTATCGGAAAGTACACATCCAGTTTACTTGTTCCGTATATTATCTTTCGGTAAACTACCGTCCGGTTGTAAAGGAAAGCGATGAACAAGAAACTGTTAAGGCAATGTCCCGTGACATGCAGATGATTATGGTCTTTTAACGTGTCGGATGCTAGAACTATCCTTGGTAGGAGCGATAGTAAAGATCATCCTATGATTTTTTGGTCTGGCACAAGGTCCTGTCTCCGACCATTCTATGCAACCACCGTTCTTACGGTTGACACCCGATTTGGTTCAGGTGACCTAATGAATTCCAGGTGAATTCCTAGGATTTTACGTTCAATGGTAATGAACGCATTGAAAATGGGTTTTCAGAAAACAAATCGGTTTGTATTTTTGATCAAAATATTTTCTCGTTCATGCTCGAGTTTAGATATCATCGAATTCCATGAGTTTGAATTCTCAATCTTTAAGGTCAATCTCTAGGATTGAGTATTATCAGTCTTAAAAGCTGATTTTTAATCTTTAAGGAGATTATCCTTTTCTGGGGATCTGATTCATTAGTCTTATCAAGCTAATTTGCACGGTGCCTCCCCATTGTACGAGATAAATCCTTCTCATGGTTAGGATAAATCTGACCACTTGGCGACCCTGTTTGATGCTGAGGTCCGTGGATTTCCTGCTGATTTTAGAGATGACTTTTCTAGATTTTTCGTCAACCTACAGCTGGTCTGGACGACAACTTCATGACCTAAATCAAGAAGCGCGTGTATTTTTCGGAAGACTTTACTTCCTTCAAATGATGGAATTGATTCATCGTGTAGATCCATCTCTTCTTTTCTTTCATCGGATAAAACAGTTGATTATCGTTCAAAACAAAAGTATTTTCAATTGTTTGTACAAAAATATGTGATAGATAGTTTTTAATTGAATAACTTGGTACATTCTCCCCACACTTAGTTTCTTTCTTTGCCTTTTTATTCTCCTTTATTCCATTTTAAATGAATTCAAGCGTTTTAAGTTGTTTCTCAATTTATGTCCTTTTCGAGGTAACGATAATTTCGGTATTAACACCTAGTTTTCATCGTTCAAAAATATGTATAAACATGATTTTGAATTTATTTAGTTAAAAAATTTTAAAATTTTCATAATATTTAGAAAATAAGCCAAGTATAAACCCGAGAGAATTTATAACCCTTCCCCACACTTGAGATCATGCAATGCCCTCATTTGCATGAAATCAGACTAAATTTAAATTCATGAGGGTGATTAGTGTAGAAAAGTGATTAAAAATACCGAGTTTGCAAATATATTGTTGTTATTTCACATTTGATATTTTGCGTCTTATCGTCAAAATTAGTACCTTTTGCTGAACTTAATGTTAGTCTTTGAAAGTGCGCTGTTTTACCCTGTTTTGTACATAATAAAATACAAACATACATATACATATTTTTGAAGTTTGGTATATAACCCCACGTTCAAAAATTTATAAAATATAATATTTTTTTGGCATACTTTAAATCAATAAAATAATGATAACAAAATTTGTCGCCTCGCCTTCGGGTAAAGTAATTTCGGCTCAACGACCTAGTCTTCAACTCACGACGAATTTTAAAAATCATATTTTTAACTTAATGAAATAAAGTAAATTTTGTTTTTAAAATCACACAAAACTTAAATTTAAAAGGCATATTAATTAAAACCTAAAAAATAAAGATTCAGAATGGAGGGAGAAAACTAGTTCTTTAGTGTCTGCTAGCGGAAAAGAGCAATCGGATTCCATTCTCGGAACTACACGAGAACAGAACAAATAACTTTAGACAGCATTATCTTTTTAGAACATTCGAATCTCCCCACACTTAGGTAGCTGTGGTGTTGAAATTGTGATTAACTTCATTGTCAATTTCTCTTGGTCCATAATCAACTTGCCTATCTGTGACTTTTTCTTTAAGCCAGTGCCCAGCTTCTTCCGTAATATCCCATAATTCAACTAGCTTCGCCCTTTCTTTAGGCGACAGATTGGATACTAACCGGTTACATAACTTAAAGTTCCCCTTACTTCTAGCATCAATAGCCCGTTTAAAAAGTTTCTTCATTGAACTGTTAATAACGGGGTCATCTAATTTCGTATCAACAACGGGGTCCTTTGTTATTGGGTTATCATTAGGTGTTACTTCATTTTTCCCACACTTAGGCGTTTCATTATTGCTAAGCACTGCCGTTGGAGTTGGTAAAACAACATGGTTATTACCAATCGTTTTTGTCGGTTCAACGGTTTTGGTTTGTGGATATTTAGACTTTCGAATCATAAAGGTGATCGATTTCTCATCATTACTAAGTGTCATTCTACCCTTTCTTACAACAAATAACGCCCCGGTGGACGCTAAGAATGGTCGACCTAAAATTAGAGGAACGTTTGAGTCCTCTTCTATGTCAATGACAATGAATTCGACTAGAAAGGTTAAATTACCTACTTGAACGGGTAGGTTGTCAGCAATTCCAACTGGGTGCTTAATGGTTTGATCAAGGAGTCGAACACTCATATCCGTTGGAGTTAACTCACCTACACCTAATCTCTTATATAATGAAAGAGGCATAACACTCACACTTGAACCTAAATCTGCTAGTGCATCATACATGACACAGTCACTAAGTAGACAAGGAACAATAAATTCACCCGGATCACCTACCCTAGGTGGAGGATTTGGTGGAACTGTCTTCACCGGGTTTACTTCTACTGTTTTTGTTTCTTGCACTTTTTTATTCTTCTTCTTCTTCTTTCCAGAGGTATCACAAACTTTATTACCTATTACTTGCTTATACTCAACTCCTTTTCTTGGAAACGGGATGGGTGGTCTATATGGTGCCACCACTGGCTTTACATACTCTGGTGGTGGTGGTGTAACTTCTTCATTGTTACTCACATCTAAAACCTTCCCAACTTCTGGAGCTGGTTTTTCAGAATTTGTTGACACCATGTTAACATTCTCATTCCGAGGATTTACTTCAGTATTACTCGGTAGATTTCCTTGTTCCCTCTCACTCATCATGCTAGCAAGAGTACCTACGTGTTTTTCAAGATTCAAAATGGAAGCTTGTTGAGTTCTTAATGACTGATCAAACCTCTCGTTCGTTTGGGTTTGAGATGTAATGAATTGTGTTTGAGATTCAATCAGCTTTGCCATCATTTCTTCTAGATTTGGCTTTTTCTCTTCGGGTTGTTGTGGTGTTTTATACAAGCTAGGTCTTTGTTGATTGAAAGTGTTGTTTTGAGTTGGTTGGTTATTCGGACCTTGTTGGTTGTACGAGTTGTTGTTGGGTCCGTTTGGATTGTAAAGAATGTTTTGATTTCGATTGAAGTTTAGCTTTGGCGGTTGATAATTATTTTGATAATTATTTCCCGGCCTTTGGTTCATGTAGGAAACATTCTCTCGTTGTTCCATGGTTGGTTCAAAGTGACAATCTTTCATTAAGTGTGGTCCACCGCATAGCTCACAACTGATTCGTATTGCGTGAATATCTTTATTCATCTTTTCCATTCGTCTTTCGAAAGCATCTATTTTTGCGGAAACGGAATCAAAGTCATGGCTAGAATCGGCTCTAGCTGCTTTAGATGATCTAATGATATCTTTTTCTTGGTGCCACTCATGAGAGTGGGAGGCTGTGTTATCAATAATTTTGTAAGCTTCAGTTGCGGTTTTCTTCATAATGGAACCACCAGCTGTTATGTCGATGTCTTTTCGTGTAGCAACGTCTACGCCTTGGTAGAATATTTGTACTATTTGAAAAGTATCTAATCCGTGTTGAGGACATCCTCTCAACATCCTTCCGAATCTTGTCCACGCCTCATATAATGTTTCATTTGGCTTTTGCGCGAACGTAACAATTTCTCCTTGAAGTCTCACGGCTTTGGATGCCGGAAAGAATTGTTTAAGAAATTTTTCAACTAAAACATCCCATGTGTCAATCGCCCCTTCAGGTAACGATTCTAACCAATCTTTGGCTTCTCCCTTTAAAGTCCAGGGAAACAACATGAGATAGATCTGCTCATCTTCCACTTCTCGGATTTTAAATAGTGTGCAGATCCTATTAAAGGTACGTAGATGTTCATTTGGATCTTCCTTCGGCGCACCACTAAATTGGCATTGATTAGTCACCATGTGTAGAATTTGTCCTTTGATTTCATAATCTGGCGCATTAATGTCTGGATGAGTAATTGCGTGACCTTGGCCAGTGCGTTTAGCTCTCATTCGGTCTTCCATACTTAAAGGTTCCAGATTCTCCATAATTGAATTTGTTGAATCGGTATCACTAGATGATTCTGATTTAATGGTTCGTTCCTCAACAATCTCTGTCTGAATGATTGGTGGTTCCGGAGGAAAGTTTAGTGGTTCAGGATCTATGAACCGTTCCTGAATATTCACTGGATTCTCAATTGTGAGGTTGGGTTCAAAAAATGGATTATCGGAAATTTGAACTGAAGTACTTGGTCGACTGGATGACGATTCTAAAGAAAAATCAACGGCGGTTATATTTGCTAAATGTCTTGATCTAGTTACAGGTGGTGAACGTACAAAAGGTGATGAACGTCTTGCTCGGTGCATTCACTGAATATCCTATTAGTTTTAAAAAGGAAAGAAAAATTATAATAAGTTATCCAATTAATAGACTTTTCTGATTTTGCCCACGTTTCGAATAGCCAAAAGATGCAGCAGAGGGGCAGGATTCGTTTGGTCTCAATATAATTGAGGACTGTTTGGCTCCAATAACCCGGTCCACGTACAAATCCAACTATTACTACGAACCAGAAAATTTTGATGTCTATTAATTTAACCACTTAAAATAAATTTTCGTAATTTTAAGAAATTTTAGATAAGAAGTAGAAAAAATTCTAAGTCCTAAAACTAGAATAGCGAGAAATAAGAGAGAAAAAGAGTTCGTCGAAAAAGGTTGAAAAAGAAAAAAATGGTTGAAAAATAAAAGGTGACGGAAAAATAAAAGAAACTTATAAAAACTTAAAAATAGTTTACTAACCTAACCTTATTACTACAACTAACTTAAAATTATAATCGCAAATTGAGATTACTAATTGGAATGATAATTGGTACATAGTAAAAGTCGTCTAAAAATATTAAAGCTTACAGGAAAAACTAAATCCCAAATGGAAATAACTTAAAAAAAAACTAAAACTTCAAAAGGCGTCGCAAAATTCTAAAGCACCTAAATCTTAGTCTAAAGAAAAAGCACTTAAGGAATTCTATGGCAAAGCCTAAAAATCTAGGAGTAAAAATAACTATGGCAAAACTAAACTTAATACTAAAAGTTGCGACTATAGTCTAAAAATCTAAAGGTAATAAAACTAAAAAAAACAATTTTTTTTTTATAGACAAAATCTTAAAAAATATATTTTTTTTTTAATAATTTTTTTTTTTTTACGTTTTTTTTTTTTTTACGTTTTTGTTTTTTTTACGTTTTTTTTTTTTTTTTAAGTTTTTTTTTTTTTTTTACGTTTTTTTTTTAAAAACGAATTTTTTTTCTAAAAAAAAACGTTTTTTTTTTACAATTTTTTTTTTTTTTAAAAAAATGATTTTTTTTACAAATTAATACTTTTTTTTATAATTATTATTTTTTTTTCAAAACTTTTTTTTTAATTCATTTACTATTCATGAATAGAAAATGAAAAGAAATTAATTAATTTACTATTCACATGAAAGCGACATGATAGAAATTATTAATTACAATTTACATAATATACCCCTGAAGTATTTAATAAATACGACTTTTTAAAACTTTTACGATTCAAAATATATTCTAAAATATTATTATATTATTATATTCTATTTCAATATTATTATATTATTATATTCTATTTCAATATTATTATATTATTATATTTTATTTCAATATTATTATAATTAAAAATATAGCGTTTTAGCGCTCACCGGCAGCGGCGCCAAAAACTTGATGATGTAGCGTGAGGGTACGAAATAGTATTATTTTTAATACAAAATACTACAAAATATGACACAAGTTTTATTAATTTACGGATGGGATATACCTAAACCTTGCTACAACACTATAGGCAGTGTACCTAATCGTAGAGTAGTGTAGTTTTTAGTAAGTCCGGTTCGTTCCACAGGGAGCTGGTGATACTTACTATATTTTTAACTATATTTATACAAAATATATATAATTATATAAGTAGTAATATTATTATAAAAGGGGGGTTTTACCGTTTAATGACCGGTTTGTCGATTCTATATTTTAAGCGTAAAGATAAATGACGATAATTAAAGTGCGTAAAATAATGACAATAAATAAAATGACAGTAAATAAAATTGCGAGTAATAAAATGACAGTAAATAAAGATACGATGAGAAATATAATAAAAGAATTATGCTTATTTAAACTTCCGTAATCATGATGTTTGACGTGTTGATTTTAATTTATTACCATGGGTTAATTGTCCTTTGTCCTGGTTTATTTGATACATCTATCTGGTTTTTGTCCATAATAGTCCATCGGTCATAAAAATAAAGTGCGAGTATCCTCGTCAAATTACCCTTATACCCGAAGTCAAATATTCCAACTGATTAAGGATTTAAACTGTGACGCAGTTATCACTTCTGTCAACAATTACACCAGTTATCACTGTATGTAATCCACCCCTATTTTAATTAGTTTATGAATATTAATTCATCCACTTGATCAGAATGAATAATCAATTACCCAACCCAAATGATTAATTAAATGATTATAACAGATTCTATATGAACATCACTAAATAGGACAACCATAATCATTATTAATTATTAGGTTAATTAATTTGAAGATAGGTTCGACAGACTCCAATGAGTTGTCACTCAATTAGACAATACCCCCCATCTATTAATAGTCAATAGTTCAATTTCCACAAGTGTCGGTCTTTTGCCCAAACCTTAATTATGGTCCAAAGTTCAATAACCCCTTCTTAATATTTTAGCCCAACATCACGATTACTTCGGCTCAAATAAGCATAATAATAACTTAGTTACGATACATTAATGTAAAAAGGTTGAACATAACTTACAATGATTAAAAATAGCGTAGCGTTACACGGACAGAATTTCGACTTACACACTCAAACGATCTCTATCATAAATCTTATTATTATCATAATTTAAAATTAAAATTAAGATTATTGTTATATCTTATTAAGTTAACATTATGATAGAGATATAGAATATAGATATTGATAATTGATATTGATAAATAAGAAAAAGATAGAAAAAGGTGTGTTTTTACATTACGATTACAAAGCCTTTTATAGGCGAATTTAGAAATTGAATTTTCACTTATGACCCCTGAACTATGCTCAATTAACAACTTTTTATTATTTAATATTATTCTTATTATGAATTATTTAAATATTATATTTTATTCTTGTGCATAGTTGACTCGTAATTTTTACACCGTTGCGTCGAGCGTTGAGAGTTGACTCTGGTCCCGGTTCCGGATTTTCGAACGTCCTTGCGTACAATTTTATATTTTGTACTTTGCGTTTTGTAACTTGTACTCTTGTCATTTTTAGACGTTCCTCATCAATAATTTGAACCTTTTTGATTGTATCTTGTACTTTTGAGCTTTTTGGACCTTTGTGTCTTCAATTCGTCGTTTTCGCCTTTTGTCTTCGCACTTATTTAAAATAAACGAATATTACTTGAAAATGGAACAATTGCAACTAAAATCTTGTCTTTCTTGGGGGATTTTGCTATGAAATATATGTTCCTTTTTAGCCTTATCAATATCCCCACACTTGAGCGTTGCTTGTCCTCAAGCAATACAGTCTTGAAATAATATAATACATCACACGAATCACTTCTTTATTCTTCACACTTTGTACATCAGTGATTTTGATAGAGCGGTATAAACAATGATAGTAACGATATGGTTAAAGGTGGGTGTGTCATCCACAGTTGCCTTGGGTTTAGGACAACGACACTTGCAATCAAATAGCCGATTTACTTTCGGTTTCCAAAGCAAAGTGCACATTTGAAAGGCGGTTTACAGTCCCACATGACTATAAAAATTTAGATCCTTTAAGGAAATTGGATCTTTATGAAAACATTTGATCTTTTGAAAATTCAAGCTAGATTTTACCCTAGACAAGTTTTCTGATTTGATCCATCATCGGTGTTGCAAAATATATTTGTGGATCAATATTTTGGCTAAAACTTTTAGGTTCGTGTAATCCACTGCTATCCCGGTATCGGAAAGTACACATCCAGTTTACTTGTTCCGTATATTATCTTTCGGTAAACTACCGTCCGGTTGTAAAGGAAAGCGATGAACAAGAAACTGTTAAGGCAATGTCCCGTGACATGCAGATGATTATGGCCTTTTAACGTGTCGGATGCTAGAACTATCCTTGGTAGGAGCGATAGTAAAGATCATCCTATGATTTTTCGGTCTGGCACAAGGTCCTGTCTCCGACCATGCTATGCAACCACCGTTCTTACGGTTGACACCCGATTTGGTTCAGGTGACCTAATGAATTCCAGGTGAATTCCTAGGATTTTACGTTCAATGGTAATGAACGCATTGAAAATGGGTTTTCAGAAAACAAATCGGTTTGTATTTTTGATCAAAATATTTTCTCGTTCAAGCTCGAGTTTAGATATCATTGAATTCCATGAGTTTGAATTCTCAATCTTTAAGGTCAATCTCAAGGATTGAGTAATATCAGTCTTAAAAGCTGATTTTTAATCTTTAAGGAGATTATCCTTTCTGGGGATCTGATTCATTAGTCTTATCAAGCTAATTTGCACGGTGCCTCCCCATTGTACGAGATAAATCCTTCTCATGGTTAGGATAAATCTGACCAGTTGGCGACCCTGTTTGATGCTGAGGTCCGTGGATTTCCTGCTGATTTTAGAGATGACTTTTCTAGATTTTTCGTCAACCTACAGCTGGTCTGGACGACAACTTCTTGACCTAAATCAAGAAGCGCGTGTCTTTTTCGGAAGACTTTACTTCCTTTTAATGATGGAATTGATTCATCGTGTAGATCCATCTTTCTTTCAAATATATTACAGTAAACCGGGTAAAACTGATTAGTATCATCCAAAACAAAAGTACCTGCAATAATCTTGTACAAAGATATGTGATAGATAATTTTTAATTGAATAACTTGGTACATTCTCCCCACACTTAGTTTCTTTCTTTGCCTTTTTATTCTCCTTTATTCCATTTTAAATGAATTCAAGCATTTTAGGTTGTTTCTCAATTTATGTCCTTTCCGAGGTAACGATAATTTCGGCATTAACACCTAGTTTTATCGTTCATAAATATGTATAAACATGATTTTGAATTCATTTAGTTAAATACTTGATGTCGTACGAGGTGTATACAAAATAGTTTATGTTTTACTAGGAAAAACTATTAAATACGATACAATTTTACACAAGATATTTATTTATTTATAGAATGGATATACTTAAACCTTGCTACAACACTTATAGGCAGTGTACCTAATCGTACAGTAGTGTAGTTTTTAGTAAGTCCGGTTCGTTCCACAGGGAAATCTTTAAACAAAGCTCAACGCTATATTAGTTTACTTTTATAAAAATACAAACATATATATAAGTAATATTATTATTATAAAGGGGGGTTTTTACCGTTTAATGACCGGTTTGTCGATTTTAAGATTTTAGTCGCAGTTAAAACCTAATGTAAAATATAAAATAAATAAAAGACTTAAATTAAAGCGTAAAGTAAATAACGATAATGAAATTGCGAATAATAAAAATGCGATAAAATAAAATTGCGATAATTAAAAAGTACGATAATTAAAAGTGCAATTAAATAACAATAAATAAAAGTGCGATAATTAGAAGTGCAATTAAATATAAAATAAAGGAAATTAAATATGAAATAAAAGAATTATGCTTATTTAAACTTCCGTAATCATGATGTTTGACGTGTTGATTTTAGTTTTATGCCCATGCGTTAATTGTCCTTTGTCCTGGATTATTCAATATGTCCGTCTGGTTTTTGTCCATAACAGTCCATCAGTCATAAATATAAAGTGCGAGTGTCCTCGTCAAATTATTATTATACCCGAAGTTAAATATTCCAACTAATTGGGGATTCGAATTGTAACAAGGTTTTAATACTTTGTTTAATGAATACACCAGGTTATCGACTGCGTGTAAACCAAGGTTTTACTACTTTGTTAACAATTACACCAATTACCCTTGAATGTAATTTCACCCCTGTTTTAATTATTCTAGTGGCTATTAATCCATTCCCGTGTCCGGTTAAATGAACGATTATTCGTACATATAAATACCCCGCCCATCGTATCCGATCGAGTGTATATGGTAATTTATAGGGACGCCCAATTGTAAATCTTTATATTAACATTAACAAACTTTCATTTAGTTAAACAAATATAAAGCCCATTAATAGCCCATAGTCTAATTTCCACAAGTGTCGTTCTTTTGTCCAAACCCCAATTATGGTACAAAGCCCAATTACCCAATTTTAGTAATTAGCCCAACATCATGATTACTTCGTTTTAAATAAGCATAATAATAACTTAGCTACGAGACATTAATATAAAAAGGTTGAACATAACTTACAATGATTTAAAAATAGCGTAGCGTTACACGGACAGAATTTCGACTTACACCCTTACAACATTCGCTAACATACCCTTATTATTAGAATTAAAATTAAAATTAAAATATAAATTATATATATATAACGTATATATGAGAGAAGAGAGAAATAGAATATATAATTTGATCAGAATTCGGTTTGCTTTATAGCCAGAGTTGAATTTTGGGGCTCCGCGACTCGCGGCAAAATGCTCTTCAAACTCAGCGAGTCGCGGAGATAGTATTTACAGCTCAGTCCTTGGAGTTTTCTCTGCCGACGGTTTTTTTATATATAAATATAATATATATATAATTAATATAATTAATTATATATTATATTATATTTATATACATAGTTAACTTGTAATTTTTAGTCCGTTGCGTCGAGCGTTAAGAGTTGACTCTGGTCCCGGTTCCGGATTTTCGAACGTCCTTGCGTACAATTTTATATTTTGTACTTTGCGTTTTGAATCTTGTACTCTTGTAATTTCGAGACGTTTCTTATCAATAATTGGAACCTTTTTGATTGTCTTTTGTACTTTTGAGCTTTTTGGTCGTTTGCGTCTTCAATTCGTCGAATCTGTCTTTTGTCTTCACCTTTTATTATTTAAACGAATATCACTTGTAAATAGAACAATTGCAACTAAAAGCTTGTCTTTCTTGAGGAATAATGCTATGAAATATATGTTCGTTTTTAGCATTATCAAATATTCCCACACTTGAGCGTTGCTTGTCCTCAAGCAATATCGTCTTGAAATACTAGAATCACTTCTTTATTCTTCACACTTTGTACATCAGTGATTTCTATACGGCGGTATAAACAATGGTAGTAACTATATGGTTTACAGTCCCACATGACTATAAAAATTTAGATCCATTAAGGAAATTGGATCTTTATGAAAACATTTGATCTTTTGAAAATTAAATCTAGTTTTTACCCTAGATAAGTTTTCCGGGATAACCCTTTACCGGTGTTTGCAAAATATTTTTGTGGGTTTGGTGGGTTTCAGATTTGAAAATTTTAGCTCAAAACTTGCGGTTTTGTGTCACCCACTTGCTAACCTTGTATTTGGAAAGCAACACGTCCAGTTTACTTGTCCCGTATATTACCTTTCGGTAAACTACCGTCCGGTTGTAAAGGAAAGCGTTGAACAAGCAACTGTTAAGGCAATGTCCCGTGACATGCTTTTGATTATGGTCTATAACGTGTCGGACGCAATTACTATCCTTGGTAGGAGCAATAGTAAAGCTCACCCTTATAATTTTTCGGTCTGGCACAAAGTCCTGTCTTTGACCATGCTATGCAACCACCGTTCTTACGGTTGACACCCGATTTAGTTCAGGTGACCTAATGAATTCCAGGTGAATTCCTAGGATTTTACGTTCAATGGTAATGAACGCATTGAAAATAGGGTTTTCAGAAAACAAATCGGTTTGTAATTTTGATCAAAATATTTTCTCGTTTAAGCTCGAGTTTAGATATCATTGAATTCCATGAGTTTGAATTCTCAATCTTTAAGGTTAATCTCTAGAATTGAGTAATATCAGTCTTAAAAGCTGATTTTTAATCTTTAAGGAGATTATCCTTTCTGGGGATCTGATTCATTAGTCTTATCCAGCTAATTTGCATGGTGCCCCCCCATTGTACGAGATAAATCCTTCTCATGGTTAGGATAAATCTGACCACATGGCGACCCTGTTTAATGCTGAGGTCCGTGGATTTCCTGCTGATTTTAGTGATGACTTTTCTAGATTTTTCGTCAACCTACAGCTGGTCTGAACGACAACTTCATGACCTAAATCAAGAAGCGCATTTCTTTTTCGGAAGACTTTACTTCCTTTTAATGATGGAATTGATTCATCATGTAGATCCATCTCTTCTTTTCTTTCATCGGGTAAAACAGTTTAGTTTAGTCCAAAGCAAAAGTATTTTCAGTTATTTGTTACAGATATATGTGACATATGTTTAAAATAATTTGGTAAATTTTCCCACACTTGGCTTTTATTTTCCTTTTTATCGTCCTCTATTCCATTTTAAATGAATTTTGACATTTTAGTTTGTTTCTTAATTTATGTTCTTTCTGAGATAACAATAATTTCGGTGTTAAAACCTAGTTTTATCGTTCATAAATATGTATAAACATGATTTGAATTCATTTAATTGAAAATTTTTACTAGAATTGGGTAGTCAGTATATAAGACTAGGGCTGTTCTTTTTTATCAGAGAGCACTAGATTCTAATACAACTACTGCTTTACTAGTATTTTTAATGGTAACCAAGTGTATAAAGTAAAAAAATTTTAAAATCCGAAAGAATTTAATCCCTTCCCACACTTAAGATCTTGCAATGCCCTCATTTGCAAGAAATCAGTAACAATTTAAATTATTGAGGGTGATTTGTGTGAAAATGATTAAATTTTACCAAAGTTTCCAAATATATTGGCGTTTGTTTGCTGAATGATAAATGGTGCACCTCATTTGTTCATTCCGTCTTGTTGTTATTTCACATATATTTTGCATCTTGTCGTCAAAATTAGTTGCTTTTGCTGAACTTAATGCCAGTCTTTGAAAATGCGTTGTTTTACCCTGTTGTGTACATAAGATAACTGCAAACATATATACATATTTTTGAAGTTTGGTATATTACCCCACATTCAAAAATTATTAAAATCTAAGAATAAAAGTTAGATAATTATAAAAATGATTACAATATTAACAAAAATATTAAATGTATCAATAATTACAAATTACAAAATAAAAAAAAAAATAAGTAAACTAAGGATGATATTGGTACCAATAGGGGTTCCAGGCATAACCATAAGTGCTATAGAATGCTTCGGCAGGATCATACGTAGGATATGGTGGCTGCATCTCTATAGACCAAGGAGGGAAGACGGGTTTCGGTGTAGGAATATAGTTTCTACCTATATGTTGGCAATGCGCTATGATCTGGTTCTGATGAACTTGCCAATCTTCAAATGCTCTCTGTCTAGCATTTTCGTATTCCTGAGAAGCTATAAACCTATGCATTTCTTGCATCTCATTCCCCCCTCCTACATTACCTTGTTGCTGGTTTCTCTCCACCTGTGGATGTCTACCATGGTATCGTACTGCGGCGTTATTTCGCCGCTTCAAAACTTTCGCACCATGGTATACATTTAAACCTATAGTATCGCGGGGTTCCGGCTCTTCTACTAATAATCCCCCCCGACTTATATCCACACCGAGATATTCACCAATCAAAGTAATAAAAATACCACCTCCTATTATGCTATGTGGTCGCATCCCCCGAACCATAGCTGATAAATAATAACCCACACAATATGGTATACTTACAGCGCTCTGTGGGTCTCGAATACACATATGGTAAAACAAATCTTGTTCATTTACTTTTTCTTTGTTCTTACCCCTTTGTGTAATCGAATTAGCTAAAAACCTATGTATCACTCTTAATTCGGCTCTATCTATATCCAAATAAGAGTAATTTCCCCCTTTGAAACGGTGATGGCTTGTCATTTGACTCCACACACCGTGTGTATCAAAATTCTCATCTATCTTTCTACCGTTTAGTATCAATCCTCTATAATCGGCAGACGCTAACTCCTCAGGCGTATATATACGTAAAGCCTGAGCCATGTCCAGTAAAGACATGTGTCGCATCGAACCGCCTAACAAAAATCTAATAAAAGAACGATCGGTTAAACTAGCTACCCGATCATTCAACTCTATACTACATAACAACTCTTCACACCATACTTTATATACAGGTCTGCGTATGGTGAATAAACATATCCAGTCATTAAAAGAAGAATTACCATACCTCTGTACAAGTAATTCCCTAATTGGCCCGGCCAATTCTACAGCTTCTAAGGGTCCCCATTCTATGACCCTCGGTACCTCAACAACCTTAGAGTGAAGAGTATGCAAACCCCGTTATTTTGGATAATCTATCCAAAGTCTGTCAAATCTCAGGTTCGGGTGCAACTCTTCCAAGTGCATATCTGAAAAGGTCATGACTGGATGAGGTACATCCTGCTTGTAGTAGTTATCCACCTCCTGTTGTTCCAAATTCTCAGCAGGAGCATTGCGGGCTTGGGATGAAGATTCACCCCTTTCATTCTGCAAAACACATCAAACACAATTTTTGTGCATCCAAATATGCATTAGTGTCAGCAAAATCATCAATCAAAATAATTACAATGACATTATCAATTTATATCAAACTTAAGCTTATTTTCACATTTTTATCAAATCTACACCTTTTCAAATAAGCATATACGAAAATGTTCGCCAAGTTCATAAGCATTTAACTCAAATAACATGTCAAAATAATCATTACTAGCAATTAAACAAGTCTCAAATGGCATTATCTTTCAAAATCAAGTTCATGAATTTTAGACTTGAAAAAGTCCACTTTAATTCTCAAATATCATGTTTAGGTTCAAAGTTTGGATCATTTAACTACCTAGACATGTTACACTACTCAATTTAGCAACAATTCATGACAAAAATCGGCCATAACCTGTTTATATCAAAAAGCCCCAAATTGCTCAAGAACACAAACCCTAGATTACTCAAAATTTGAAGTTTAAGGCTTCTAATCATGTTAAACAGCATCAATCTAGGTTATACAAGCATAATATATAAACAATTTAAGCTTAATTACACTAAAAAGCATCAAAATCAAATTGGGGAAAAAAAATAGCTCAAGAACACCAAATTTCGAATTAAATGGTCCAAAAACCTAGATTTCGAATTAAATAGTATTTTGTATACCCACCCCCTTATTCCATGCGACTCGCATGAGGGGTCTGACAAGACCACAAACTTACCCTAAAAACGCATTTATTACGCGTATTAATTTATTATTATTAATTAAACCCTAATCTTATTATTATTATTATTATAATTAAGTTTTTAGTTTATTTTATTTATATTACTTTTAAACTAGTTTTATTTATTATAAACTTAATACTTTTATTATAAAATATAAAAATAATATTTTTATAAAAATTATACTTTTTTACAACTTTTTGTATATTTTTATATTTTGTCCCTTTTTAATCGTTGTAGCATAACTTTTGTATTTTTAACTCATATTTAATTTTAAACTTAGTTTTTGCTATAGTCATTTTTACTCCTAGATTTTTAGGCTTTGCCGTAGAATTCCTTAAGTGCTTTTTCTTTAGACTAAGATTTAGGTGTTTTAGAATTTTGCGACGCCTTTTTAAGTTTTAGTTACTTTTTAAGTTATTTCTATTTGGGATTTAGTTTTTCCTGTAAGCCTTAATATTTTTAGACGACCTTTTACTATGTATCAATTATCATTCCAATTAGTAATTTCAATTTGCGATTATAATTTTAAGTTAGTTGTAGTAATAAGGTTAGGTTAGTTAAGTATTTTTAAGTTTTTATAAGTTTCTTTTATTTTTCCGTCACCTTTTATTTTTCAACCATTTTTTCTTTTTCAACCTTTTTCGACGAACTCTTTTTCTCTCTTATTTCTCGCCATTCTAGTTTTTAGGACTTAGAATTTTTTCTACTTCTTATCTAAATTTCTTAAAATTATGAAAATTTATTTTAAGTGGTTAAATTAATAGACATCAAAATTTTCTGGTTCGTAGTAATAGTTGGATTTGTACGTGGACCGGGTTATTGGAGCCAAACAGTCCTCAATTATATTGAGACCAAACGAATCCTGCCCCTCTGCTGCATCTTTTGGCTATTCGAAACGTGGGCAAAATCAGAAAAGTCTATTGATTGGATAACTTATTATAATTTTTCTTTCCTTTTAAAAACTAATAGGATATTCAGTGAATGCACCGAGCAAGACGTTCATCACCTTTTGTACGTTCACCACCTGTAACTAGATCAAGACATTTAGCAAATATAACCGCCGTTGATTTTTCTTTAGAATCGTCATCCAGTCGACCAAGTACTTCAGTTCAAATTTCCGATAATCCATTTTTTGAACCCAACCTCACAATTGAGAATCCAGAGAATATTCAGGAACGGTTCATAGATCCTGAACCACTAAACTTTCCTCCGGAACCACCAATCATTCAAACAGAGATTGTTGAGGAACGAACTATTAAATCAGAATCATCTAGTGATACCGATTCAACAAATTCAATTATGGAGAATCTGGAACCTTTAGGTATGGAAGACCGAATGAGAGCTAAACGCACTGGCCAAGGTCACGCAATTACTCATCCAGACATTAATGCGCCAGATTATGAAATCAAAGGACAAATTCTACACATGGTGACTAATCAATGCCAATTTAGTGGTGCGCCGAAGGAGGATCCAAATGAACATCTACGTACCTTTAATAGGATCTGCACACTATTTAAAATACGAGAAGTGGAGGATGAACAGATATATCTCATGTTATTTCCCTGGACTTTAAAGGGAGAAGCCAAAGATTGGTTGGAATCGTTACCTGAAGGGGCGATCGATACATGGGATGTTTTAATTGACAAATTTCTTAAACAATTCTTTCCTGCATCTAAAGCCGTAAGACTTCAAGCAGAAATTGTTACGTTCACACAGAAACCAAATGAAACTCTATATGAGGCGTGGACAAGATATGGAAAGTTATTAAGAGGATGTCCGCAACATGGTTTAGACACCTGTCAAATAGTACAAATATTCTACCAAGGATGCGACATCACTACAAGGAAAGACATAGATATAGCAGCTGGTGGTTCTATTATGAAGAAAACCGAAACTGATGCTTACAAAATTATTGACAACACTGCTTCCCACTCACATGAGTGGCATCAAGAAAAAGACATCGTTAGATCATCTAAAGCAGCTAGAGCCGATTCTAGCCATGACTTAGATTCCATTTCGGCAAAGATAGATGCTTTCGAGAGACGAATGGAAAAGATGACTAAAGATATTCATGCTATACGAATTAGTTGTGAGCAGTGTGGAGGACCACATTTGACAAAAGATTGTCACAGTATTGAATTAACAATGGAACAAAGAGAGAATATTTCATACATAAACCAAAGGCCTGGAAATAATTATCAGAATAATTATCAACCGCCAAGACCGATTTACAATCAAAACCAGAATTATAACCGAAATATTCCATACAACAACCAACAAGGTCCTAGCAATCAACAAGTATCCAATAATAATTATAATCAGCAAAGACCGAATTTTCAAAACAAACCACCACAACAAACCGATGATAAAAAGCCGAATTTAGAAGATATGATGACAAAGCTAGTTGAAACTCAAACGCAGTTTTTCACATCTCAAAAACAAACAAATGAACAAAATGCTCAAGCATTTAGAAATCAACAAGCTTCTATTCAAAATCTGGAACAAGAAGTAAGTAACCTAGCAAGGTTAATAGGTGAAAGAAAACCGGGAAGTTTACCAAGCGATACAAATGCTAACCCCCGGAATGAAACAGCTAAAGCTATTACCACAAGAAGTGGTACAACACTTAAACCACCTGAAATACCTGTAACTTCTGATGAAACTATTCCTACTCCACAAGAACCACAACCTGATCAAGATAAGGAAAAAGAACCGGTAGTTGAAAAGGTTAATGGAGATAACACAGTTAAGGATAAACCTTATGTTAAACCATACCAACCACCACTTCCTTACCCGAGTAAAATGAAGAAAGAAAAACTTGAAGCCGAGCAATCCAAATTCTTGGATATGTTTAAACAGATAAATGTAAATCTTCCTTTCATTGATGTGATTTCAGGAATGCCAAGATATGCTAAATTCTTGAAAGATCTAATCTCAAATAGAAAGAAAATGGAAGAACTCTCGGCTGTTACTATGAATGCTAATTGTTCAGCAGTGCTGTTGAATAAGATACCAGAAAAACTATCTGATCCAGGAAGTTTCACAATTCCATGTTTTCTGGGTAGTCTTAGTTCAATAGAAGCATTGGCAGACTTAGGTGCTAGTATAAATCTAATGCCGTATTCACTATACGCTAAACTAGACCTTGGAGAATTGAAACCAACCAGAATAAGCATACAACTAGCCGATAGATCAATAAAATATCCTAGAGGGATAATGGAGAACATGCTAGTTAAAGTTGGTACTTTAGTATTTCCAGTAGATTTTGTTGTTTTGGACATGGAAGAAGATTCTCAAGTTCCTCTCATATTAGGAAGACCATTCTTAAACACGGCTAAAGCAATGATAGACGTGTTCGATAAGAAACTGACCCTAAGTATAGAGGATGAGAGTGTTACCTTTTCAGTTGATAGAGCAATGCAACAACCACAATCTGCAGATGATACATGTTATTATATTCAAACTATAGATGCACATGCAGAATTATTAGAAGAATTTCCAGAATTACAAGGAACAGGAGAATGTTCTTTAGGAGAAAGTAATGAACCAATTGATGAAGCTGAAATGTTAGCTACACTTATAGCTAATGGATATGAAACAACAACAGAAGAAATTCAAATGCTAAAAGAAGAAGACAGATATCGATATAAATCATCGATAGAAGAACCTCCGAAATTAGAGTTAAAGCCACTTCCAAACCATTTGGAATACGCTTATTTACATGGTGAATCTGAATTACCTGTAATAATATCGTCTTCTCTTACTGAAAATGAGAAATCACAACTCATTTCTGTGTTGAAAGCTCATAAACCAGCCATTGCATGGAAGATTCATGATATTAAAGGAATAAGTCCTTCGTATTGCACACATAAAATCCTTATGGAAGAGGGTCATAAAACGTATGTGCAACGCCAACGAAGACTAAATCCTAATATGCAAGATGTAGTTAAGAAAGAGATTATTAAACTGCTAGATGCAGTTTTGATATATCCAATTTCTGATAGTCCATGGGTAAGCCCAGTTCAATGCGTGCCTAAGAAGGGTGGCATGATTGTCATTACAAATGAGAAAAATGAGCTTATTCCTACTAGGACTGTAACAGGATGGCGTGTATGTATTGATTATAGAAAATTAAATGACGCCACCAGAAAAGATCACTTTCCCTTACCTTTCATTGATCAAATGTTGGAAAGATTAGCCGGAAATAGTTACTATTGTTTTCTAGATGGATTTTCCGGATATTTTCAAATTCCAATAGCACCTGAAGATCAAGAGAAAACCACATTCACGTGCCCTTATGGTACTTTTGCTTACAAAAGAATGCCATTTGGACTTTGTAACGCCCCTGCAACCTTTCAAAGGTGTATGATGGCGATTTTTCATGACATGATAGAAGAATGCATGGAAGTTTTCATGGATGACTTTTCAGTCTTCGGTGATACATTTAAATCATGTATAGTTAATCTGGAACGAATGCTAATTAGATGCGAAAAATCAAATCTAGTACTTAATTGGGAGAAATGCCATTTCATGGTTAAAGAAGGCATCGTTCTTGGACATAAAATTTCAAAAGAAGGAATTGAAGTGGATAGAGCTAAAGTAGATGTAATTGCTAAACTTCCACATCCCACCAATGTTAGAGGAGTTAGGAGTTTTCTAGGGCATGCCGGTTTTTACCGACGTTTCATAAAAGATTTTTCTAAAATTGCCACTCCTATGAATAAACTCCTAGAAAAGGATGCGCCATTCATCTTTTTAGATGAATGTATCAAATCTTTTAATATTCTTAAAGAAAAACTCACTAATGCACCGATCATGATAACACCAAATTGGAATCTACCATTTGAACTAATGTGCGATGCAAGTGATTTTGCAATGGGAGCCGTTTTAGGACAAAGGATTGAAAAACGATTTCAACCTATATATTATGCTAGTAAGACGTTACAAGGAGCACAAACGAACTATACAACTACTGAAAAAGAACTCCTTGCTATTGTCTTTGCTTTTGACAAATTTCGATCATATCTCGTTCTAGCAAAAACGGTGGTCTATACCGACCATTCTGCTCTTAGATACCTATTTTCAAAACAAGATGCTAAACCAAGATTAATCCGTTGGATCTTACTCTTACAAGAGTTTGATATTGAAATCCGAGATAAAAGAGGAGCAGAAAATCTCGCCGCTGATCATCTTTCTCGTCTTGAAAATCCCGAAT
The DNA here is from genome assembly GCF_046630445.1 of Rutidosis leptorrhynchoides. Classification (NCBI taxonomy): domain Eukaryota; kingdom Viridiplantae; phylum Streptophyta; class Magnoliopsida; order Asterales; family Asteraceae; genus Rutidosis; species Rutidosis leptorrhynchoides. The sequence goes on along the minus strand of NC_092333.1, from coordinate 575,736,366 downwards.
TAGAAGTTCTAAATGAATCAGCCATACAAGACAACTTTCCTGATGAATATCTATTGAAGATAGATTATAAAGAAATCCCATGGTTTGCAGACTATGCAAACTACTTAGTTTGTGGATTCCTTGAAAAAGGATTATCGTACCAAAGACGAAAGAAATTCTTCAGTGATATAAAACACTATTTCTGGGAAGATCCACATCTGTTTAAAAGTTGTCCCGATGGAATAATACGCCGATGTGTATTTGGAGATGAAGCTAGTAAAATATTAAACCATTGTCACACAGGACCAACAGGAGGGCATTATGGGCCTCAACTAACAGCAAGAAAAGTTTATGAAGCTGGATTCTATTGGCCTACAATTTACAAAGACGCACACCTTCTTTGCAAATCCTGTGATGCATGTCAAAGGGCCGGAAAAATAAGTCAACGTGATGAAATGCCACAAAATGTCATCCAAGTATGTGAAGTATTTGACATTTGGGGTATTGACTTTATGGGTCCATTTCCAAAATCTCATAATAATCTATATATACTCGTAGCCATTGATTATGTATCTAAATGGGCGGAAGCACAAGCTCTCCCAACTAACGATGCACGAGTTGTAGTCAACTTTTTAAAACGTCTTTTTGCAAGGTTTGGAACACCGAAAGCTTTAATAAGTGATCGGGGTACTCATTTCTGTAATAATCAACTTGAGAAAGTTCTTAAAAGATATGGAGTAACTCATAAAATCTCCACCGCATATCATCCACAAACAAGTGGACAAGTTGAAAATACCAACCGAGCTTTAAAACGTATTCTAGAGAAAACCGTAGGATCAAATCCGAAGGAATGGTCCATTAAATTGGAGGATGCACTCTGGGCTTTTAGAACAGCCTACAAAACTCCAATTGGAACCACACCTTTTAGACTTGTTTATGGAAAAGCATGTCATCTTCCAGTAGAAATCGAACACAAAGCATTTTGGGCTTTGAAGACATGTAATCTTGATTTACATGAAGCCGGACGTCTACGATTAAGTCAACTAAATGAATTAGAAGAATTAAGACATGAAGCATACGAAAATTCGTTAATCTATAAAGAAAGAACGAAGAAATGGCATGATAAAAGAATCAGAAGTTCAAAAGAATTTAAAGAAGGAGACAGAGTTCTTCTTTTCAATTCACGATTCAAGCTATTTCCTGGAAAATTGAAATCAAGATGGTCTGGACCATTCATAGTCAAAAGAGTTTTCCCATACGGAACGATAGAATTAATAAATTCAAATGGGATTGAATTTAAAGTTAATGGTCACAGAGTTAAACATTACATACATGGTCCGATGGAAGTCGACAACGAAGTTAATCACAATTTCGACACCACAGCTAACTAAGTGTGGGGAGAATCAAGTCTTTAAAGGATAATATGTATTTCTGTTAGAGTTAGATTGTCTGTTTTCGTGTAGTTCTCGAAAATGGAACACGTATGGTCTTTCCCTAGCAGACCCTAAAGAACTAGTCTTCTCCCCCCATTCTGAATTTTTATTTTTTTTAGGTTTTTACGAAATGAAGACTGCCTGTGAACTAAACCATGGTCTAATGCTACACGCTTTGATCACTAAACGTAATAATGACATACTACCGAGTGAATTAGTATCAGTAATCAGAGAAAGAATGGACGGAGTTAGAAAAGAATCCAGATGCGAAGATAATAAGTTACAATTTGGTAAAGGAAAATCAAAATCCGCAGCGAAAAGAAGAGCACGACACCTAGAACGATGTCACAAATGCGGAAAATGGTCACATGGAGGTAAATGTTCAAATAATCAAACCTATTCAAATACCGAATTTGTTACTTTATGCAGAGACGGACCGTTCATATGTTTAGAAGAAAAGACACTGAATGCTCGAGGTTACGCCTATGTAGCCATGGAAAACCAATTAAACCGACTATCTTATGAATGGAATAGATCATATAACTAAGAAATCTATTTCACAGGTATGTCTGTACAGTTTTTATTTTTATTTTTATTTTTAACCTTTTGATAATAAACGCTAATTTGTTCGCTAAAAAGTATTAAATTGGTATTAAATAAAATTAGGTTTGGCGACCGAAATTATTGATATCATTCAAAAATTTATTACATCACTACGAAATTTAACGTTTATTCTTAAGGTATAAATATCTTTAATCAATCAACCCAAAATATTTCAAAAATTCGTCATGAGTTAAATTAGGTCTTGGAACCGAAATTACTTTACCGAAAAGAGGGGCGCATATTTTTGATAATATTTGATTGATTAAAGTGGGATAAAAAGACAAAAAGATTTTTAATTTTATTTTTACCATGTTTTTAAAATTAATATTTAAATCTTAAATTAATATTGTAAATTTTGTAAAAACAATATATTTAAAATTGTAAATATTTGAAAAATTAATATAAGTTTGATATGAATTTATGAATTTTTAAAATTGAGTTTGGTGTGAATTTTTAATTTTTAAAATATGAATTCTTAATTTTATGCATTTCAAATTTTAAGTTTGGTGTGAATTTTTAATATTAATTTTGAATTTCATATTTAAGTTGTGTGAATTTAAAAACAAAAATTTACTTTATCTCATTAAGTTAAGAATATGATTTTTAAAATTCGTCGTAAGTTGAAGACTAGGTCTTTGAACCGAAATTGCTTTACCCGAGGGAGGGACGAGAACTTTTATTATCATTATTTTTAATCTTATTGAATTAAAGTATGCCAAAAACATTAAAAAAACCCAAAAATCTTAGCTTTTAAAACAATCGCTACAAAAAGACAAATTTTAAAATTTTGTCGAGGGACGGACTAGGACATCGATCCGAAACGACCTCGTCCTAGTTAACAAGGGAAACAAAATTTTAAAATTAAATACTTAATTGTTTTAGAAGTTAAAGATTATAAAAAAAAAAAAAAAAAAAAGAGCAAACTCCGCGACTCGCGGAGTTTGAAGTACAAAATCTCCGCGACTCGCGGAGGGACCGAAAATCAGAAAAAAAAAATATAAAGAGCTGAACGATCAGTTCACTCCCACACAAAAACACTGCGAATTTCACAGCGAAAAACACCCCGAAAAACCCGAGAAAAAACCCCAAAAATCTCAATTTTTAACCGTTAATCACCAAATCTTTTGCTAAAATCATGTTGAGAAGGATGCTATCTAAGAATTACTCAAGAAAAACGGTAAATTTCTACACCTAAACACCATTTAATTCGAAATTTGATGTTCTTGAGCTATTTTTTCCCCAATTTGATTTTGATGCTTTTTAGTGTAATTAGACTTAAATTGTTTATGTATTATGCTTGTATAACCTAGATTGATGCTGTTTAACATAATTAGAAGCCTTAAACTTCAAATTTTGAATAATCTAGGGTTTGTGTTCTTGAGCAAATTTGGGGCTTTTTGATATAAACAGGTTATGGCCGATTTTTGTCATGAATTGTTGCTAAATTGAGTAGTGTAACATGTCTAGGTAGTTAAATGATCCAAACTTTGAACCTAAACATGATATTTGAGAATTAAAGTGGACTTTTTCAAGTCTAAAATTCATGAACTTGATTTTGAAAGATAATGCCATTTGAGACTTGTTTAATTGCTAGTAATGATTATTTTGACATGTTATTTGAGTTGAATGCTTATGAACTTGGAGAAAATTTTCGTATATGCTTATTTGAAAAAGTGTAGATTTGATAAAAATGTGAAAATAAGCTTAAGTTTGATATAAATTGATAATGTCATTGTAATTATTTTGATTGATGATTTTGCTGACACTAATGCATATTTGGATGCACAAAATTTGTGTTTGATGTGTTTTGCAGAATGAAAGGGGTGAATCTTCATCCCAAGCCCGCAATGCTCCTGCCGAGAATTTGGAACAACAGGAGGTAGATAACTACTACAAGCAGGATGTACCTCATCCAGTCATGACCTTTTCAGATATGCACTTGGAAGAGTTGCACCCGAACCTGAGATTTGACAGACTTTGGATAGATTATCCAAAATATCAACGGGGTTTGCATACTCTTCACTCTAAGGTTGTTGAGGTACCGAGGGTCATAGAATGGGGACCCTTAGAAGCTGTAGAATTGGCCGGGCCAATTAGGGAATTACTTGTACAGAGGTATGGTAATTCTTCTTTTAATGACTGGATATGTTTATTCACCATACGCAGACCTGTATATAAAGTATGGTGTGAAGAGTTGTTATGTAGTATAGAGTTGAATGATCGGGTAGCTAGTTTAACCGATCGTTCTTTTATTAGATTTTTGTTAGGCGGTTCGATGCGCCACATGTCTTTACTGGACATGGCTCAGGCTTTACGTATATATACGCCTGAGGAGTTAGCGTCTGCCGATTGTAGAGGATTGATACTAAATGGTAGAAAGATAGATGAGAATTTTGATACACACGGTGTGTGGAGTCAAATGACAAGCCATCACCGTTTCAAAGGGGGGAATTACTCTTATTTGGATATAGATAGAGCCGAATTAAGAGTGATACATAGGTTTTTAGCTAATTCGATTACACAAAGGGGTAAGAACAAAGAAAAAGTAAATGAACAAGATTTGTTTTACCATATGTGTATTCGAGACCCACAGAGCGCTGTAAGTATACCATATTGTGTGGGTTATTATTTATCAGCTATGGTTCGGGGGATGCGACCACATAGCATAATAGGAGGTGGTATTTTTATTACTTTGATTGGTGAATATCTCGGTGTGGATATAAGTCGGGGGGGATTATTAGTAGAAGAGCCGGAACCCCGCGATACTATAGGTTTAAATGTATACCATGGTGCGAAAGTTTTGAAGCGGCGAAATAACGCCGCAGTACGATACCATGGTAGACATCCACAGGTGGAGAGAAACCAGCAACAAGGTAATGTAGGAGGGGGGAATGAGATGCAAGAAATGCATAGGTTTATAGCTTCTCAGGAATACGAAAATGCTAGACAGAGAGCATTTGAAGATTGGTAAGTTCATCAGAACCAGATCATAGCGCATTGCCAACATATAGGTAGAAACTATATTCCTACACCGAAACCCGTCTTCCCTCCTTGGTCTATAGAGATGCAGCCACCATATCCTACGTATGATCCTGCCGAAGCATTCTATAGCACTTATGGTTATGCCTGGAACCCCTATTGGTACCAATATCATCCTTAGTTTACTTATTATTTTTTTTTTATTTTGTAATTTGTAATTATTGATACATTTAATATTTTTGTTAATATTGTAATCATTTTTATAATTATCTAACTTTTATTCTTAGATTTTAATAATTTTTGAATGTGGGGTAATATACCAAACTTCAAAAATATGTATATATGTTTGCAGTTTATCTTATGTACACAACAGGGTAAAACAACGCATTTTCAAAGACTGGCATTAAGTTCAGCAAAAGCAACTAATTTTGACGACAAGATGCAAAATATATGTGAAATAACAACAAGACGGAATGAACAAATGAGGTGCACCATTTATCATTCAGCAAACAAACGCCAATATATTTGGAAACTTTGGTAAAATTTAATCATTTTCACACAAATCACCCTCAATAATTTAAATTGTTACTGATTTCTTGCAAATGAGGGCATTGCAAGATCTTAAGTGTGGGAAGGGATTAAATTCTTTCGGATTTTAAAATTTTTTTACTTTATACACTTGGTTACCATTAAAAATGCTAGTAACGCAGTAGTTGTGTTAGAATCTAGTGCTCTCCGATAACAAAGAACAGCCCTAGTCTTATATACTAACTACCCAATTCTAGTAAAATTTTTTAAAATTTTCAATTAAATGAATTCAAATCATGTTTATACATATTTATGAACGATAAAACTAGGTTTTAACACCGAAATTATTGTTACCTCGGAAAGGACATAAATTGAGAAACAAACTAAAATGTTAAAATTCATTTAAAATGGAATAGAGGACGATAAAAAGGAAAATAAAAGCCAAGTGTGGGAAAATTTACCAAGTTATTTTAAACATATGTCACATATATCTGTAACAAATAACTGAAAATACTTTTGCTTTGGACTAAACTAAACTGTTTTACCCTATAAAAGAAAAGAAGAGATGGATCTACACGATGAATCAATTCCATCATTTAAAAGGAAGTAAAGTCTTCCAAAAAAGACACGCGCTTCTTGATTTAGGTCATGAAGTTGTCGTCCAGACCAGCTGTAGGTTGACGAAAAATCTAGAAAAGTCATCACTAAAATCGGCTGGAAATCCACGGACCTCAGCATCAAACAGGGTCGCCAAGTGGTCAGATTTATCCTAACCATGAGAAGGATTTATCTCGTACAATGGGGAGGCACCGTGCAAATTAGCTGGATAAGACTAATGAATCAGATCCCCAGAAAGGATAATCTCCTTAAAGATTAAAAATCAGCTTTTAAGCCTGATATTACTCAATCCTTGAGATTGACCTTAAAGATTGAGAATTCAAACTCATGGAATTCAATGATATCTAAACTCAAGCTTGAACGAGAAAATATTTTGATCAAAAATACAAACCGATTTGTTTTCTGAAAACCCATTTTCAATACGTTCATTACCATTGAACGTAAAATCCTAGGAATTCACCTGGAATTCATTAGGTCACCTGAACTAAATCGGGTGTCAACCGTAAGAACGGTGGTTGCATAGCATGGTCGGAGACAGGACCTTGTGCCAGACCGAAAAATCATAGGATGATCTTTACTATCGCTCCTACCAAGGATAGTTCTAGCATCCGACACGTTTAAAAAGACCATAATCATCTGCATGTCACAAGACATTGCCTTAACAGTTTCTTGTTCATCGCTTTCCTTTACAACCGAACGGTAGTTTACCGAAAGGTAATATACGAAACAAGTAAACTGGATGTGTGCTATTCGATACCGGGATAGCAGTGGATTACACGAGCCTAAAAGTTTTCAGCCAAAATATTGATCCACAGATATATTTTGCAACACCGATGATGGATCAAATCAGAAAACTTGTCTAGGGTAAAATCCAGCTTGAATTTTCAAAAGATCAAATGTTTTCATAAAAGATCCAATTTCCTTAAGGATCTACATTTTTATAAGTCATGCGGGACTGTAAACCGCCTTTCAAATGTGCACTTTGCTTTGGAAACCGAAAGTAAATCGGCTATTTGATTGCCAGTATCGTTGACCTAAACCCGAGGCAACTATAAAAGACACACCCACCTTAACCACATCGTTACTATCATTGTTTATACCGCCATATCAAAATCACTGATGTATAAAGTGTGAAGAATAAAGAAGTGATTTGTATGTTTTTATTTCAAGACTGTATTGCTTGAGGACAAGCAACGCTCAAGTGTGGGGATATTGATAAGGCTAAAAAGGAACATATATTTTATAGCATTATTCCCCAAGAAAGACAAGATTTTAGTTGGTATTGTTCGATTTACAAGCAATATTCGTTTAAATATTAAAAAGTGAAGACAAAAGGCAGATTCGACAAATTGAAGACAAAAAGGTCCAAAAAGCTAAAAAGTATAAGATTCAATCAAAAAGGTTCAAATTATTGATGAGGAACGTCTCAAAATAACAAGAGTACAAGTTACAAGACGCAAAGTACACGATATAAAATAGTACGCGAGGACGTCCGAAAATCCGGAACCGGGACCTGAGCCAAGAAGAAACGCCCGACGCAACGGACCAAAAATATCTAGTCTACTATGCACAAGAATATAATATAATATATATATATATATAATTATATATAATTATATATTATATATTATTATTATATTACGTCGGCAAGAAGAAAACAAAGCAATTTGGCTGGATCCAGGGTGGCCATGCGACTCGCATGGCCAGAGGCACAAAATCCATGCGAGTCGCATGGAGTGAAAATGCTGGTCAGGTCCTATATAAAGCCAGTTTTCTGCCGAGTTTTAAACACAGAAAATATATCTCTCTCATATATACGATATATATATATATATATATAATTTATATTTTAATTTTAATTTTAATTTTAATTCTAATAATAAGGGTATGTTAGCAAATGTTGTAAGGGTGTAAGTCGAAATTCTGTCCGTGTAACGCTACGCTATTTTTAATCATTGTAAGTTATGTTCAACCTTTTTACATTAATGGGCTATTAATGGGCTTTATATTTGTTTAACTAAATGAAAGTTTGTTAATGTTAATATAAAGATTTACAATTGGGCGTCCCTATAAATTACCATATACACTCAATCGGACACGATGGGCGGGGTATTTATATGTACGAATAATCGTTCATTTAACCGGACACGAGAATGGATTAATAGCCACTAGAATAACTAAAACAGGGGTGAAATTACATTCAAGGGTAATTGGTGTAATTGTTAACAAAGTAGTAAAACCTTGGTTTACACGCAGTCGATAACCTGGTGTATTCATTAAACAAAGTATTAAAACCTTGTTACAATTGTCCGTGTAACGCTACGCTATTTTTAATCATTGTAAGTTATGTTCAACCTTTTTACATTAATGTCTCGTAGCTAAGTTATTATTATGCTTATTTAAAATGAAGTAATCATGATGTTGGGCTAATTACTAAAATTGGGTAATTGGGCTTTGTACCATAATTGGGGTTTGGACAAAAGAACGACACTTGTGGAAATTAGACTATGGGCTATTAATGGGCTTTATATTTGTTTAACTAAATGAAAGTTTGTTAATGTTAATATAAAGATTTACAATTGGGCGTCCCTATAAATTACCATATACACTCAATCGGACACGATGGGCGGGGTATTTATATGTACGAATAATCGTTCATTTAACCGGACACGGGAATGGATTAATAGACACTAGAATAATTAAAACAGGGGTGAAATTACATTCAAGGGTAATTGGTGTAATTGTTAACAAAGTAGTAAAACCTTGGTTTACACGCAGTCGATAACCTGGTGTATTCATTAAACAAAGTATTAAAACCTTGTTACAATTCGAATCCCCAATTAGTTGGAATATTTAACTTCGGGTATAAGAATAATTTGATGAGGACACTCGCACTTTATATTTATGACTGATGGACTGTTATGGACAAAAAACCAGACGGACATATTAAATAATCCAGGACAAAGGACAATTAACCCATGGGTATAAAACTAAAATCAACACTTCAAACATCATGATTACGGAAGTTTAAATAAGCATAATTCTTTTATTTCATATTTAATTTCCTTTATTTTATATTTAATTGCACTTCTAATTATCGCACTTTTATTTATTGTTATTTAATCGCACTTTAAATTATCGTAATTTTTAATTATCGCAATTTTATTTTATCGCATTTTTATTATTCGCAATTTCATTATCGTTATTTACTTTACGCTTTAATTTAAGTCTTGTATTTACTTTATATTTTACATTAGGTTTTAACTGCGACTAAAATCTTAAAATCGACAAACCGGTCATTAAACGGTAAAAATCCCCCTTTATAATAATAATATTACTTATATATATATTTGTATTTTTATAAAAGTAAACTAATATAGCGTTGAGCTTTGTTTAAAGATTTCCCTGTGGAACGAACCGGACTTACTAAAAACTACACTACTGTACGATTAGGTACACTGCCTATAAGTGTTGTAGCAAGGTTTAAGTATATCCATTCTATAAATAAATAAATATCTTGTGTAAAATTGTATCGTATTTAATAGTATTTCCTAGTAAAATATAAGCTATTTTATATACACCCCGCTGCACATCAAGTATTTTTGGCGCCGCTGCCGGGAAACGCCGAAGCGAAACGCCATATATTTTTTTTTAGTTATAATTAGTTTTTGTAAAATTTATATTTTTGTTTAAAAATTAAAAAAAAAAAAAACATATTTTAAAGTGTATTTTAAGTTTTTCTTTATTATTTATAAAATATTAAAGTATTTGTATTTTATTTTAGTATTTCATTAAGTTTTTACTTAAATTATATATTTATATCTTATATTATATATAAAACAGAAATTAAAAATAAATATTAAATAATTACGTGACCTGTCATTTGAACCAGTCCAATTGAACCAGTTCAGGGTGTCCATGCGACTCGCATGACCCACCCCCTTATTCCATGCGACTCGCATGAGGGGTCTGACAAGACCACAAACTTACCCTAAAAACGCATTTATTACGCGTATTAATTTATTATTATTAATTAAACCCTAATCTTATTATTATTATTATAATTAAGTTTTTAGTTTATTTTATTTATATTACTTTTAAACTAGTTTTATTTATTATAAACTTAATACTTTTATTATAAAATATAAAAATAATATTTTTATAAAAATTATACTTTTTTACAACTTTTTGTATATTTTTATATTTTGTCCCTTTTTAATCGTTGTAGCATAACTTTTGTATTTTTAACTCATATTTAATTTTAAACTTAGTTTTTGCTATAGTCATTTTTTACTCCTAGATTTTTAGGCTTTGCCGTAGAATTCCTTAAGTGCTTTTTCTTTAGACTAAGATTTAGGTGCTTTAGAATTTTGCGACGCCTTTTTAAGTTTTAGTTTCTTTTTAAGTTATTTCCATTTGGGATTTAGTTTTTCCTGTAAGCTTTAATATTTTTAGACTTTTACTATGTATCAATTATCATTCCAATTAGTAATTTCAATTTGAGATTATAATTTTAAGTTAGTTGTAGTAATAAGGTTAGGTTAGTTAAGTATTTTTAAGTTTTTATAATTTTCTTTTATTTTTCCGTCACCTTTTATTTTTCAACCATTTTTTCTTTTTCAACCTTTTTCGACGAACTCTTTTTCTCTCTTATTTCTCGCTATTCTAGTTTTAGGACTTAGAATTTTTTCTACTTCTTATCTAAAATTTCTTAAAATTACGAAAATTTATTTTAAGTGGTTAAATTAATAGACATCAAAATTTTCTGGTTCGTAGTAATAGTTGGATTTGTACGTGGACCGGGTTATTGGAGCCAAACAGTCCTCAATTATATTGAGACCAAACGAATCCTGCCCCATCTGCTGCATCTTTTGGCTATTCGAAACGTGGGCAAAATCAGAAAAGTCTATTGATTGGATAACTTATTATAATTTTTCTTTCCTTTTAAAAACTAATAGGATATTCAGTGAATGCACCGAGCAAGACGTTCATCACCTTTTGTACGTTCACCACCTGTAACTAGATCAAGACATCGTTTAACAAATATAACCGCCGTTGATTTTTCTTTAGAATCGTCATCCAGTCAACCAAGTACTTCAGTTCAAATTTCCGATAATCCATTTTTTGAACCCGACCTCACAATTGAGAATCCGGAAAATATTCAGGAACGGTTCATAGATCCTGAACCATTAAACTTTCCTCCGGAACCACCAATCATTCAGACAGAGATTGTTGAGGAACGAACCATTAAATCAGAATCATCTAGTGATACCGATTCAACAAATTCAATTATGGAGAATCTGGAACCTTTAAGTATGGAAGACCGAATGAGAGCTAAACGCACTGGCCAAGGTCACGCAATTACTCATCCAGACATTAATGCGCCAGATTATGAAATCAAAGGACAAATTCTACACATGGTGACTAATCAATGCCAATTTAGTGGTGCGCCGAAGGAAGATCCAAATGAACATCTACGTACCTTTAATAGGATCTGCACACTATTTAAAATCCGAGAAGTGGAGGATGAACAGATATATCTCATGTTATTTCCCTGGACTTTAAAGGGAGAAGCCAAAGATTGGTTGGAATCGTTACCTGAAGGGGCGATTGATACATGGGATGTTTTAGTTGACAAATTTCTTAAACAATTCTTTCCTGCATTTAAAGCCGTAAGACTTCAAGCAGAAATTGTTACGTTCACACAGAAGCCAAACGAAACTCTATATGAGGCGTGGACAAGATATGGAAAGTTATTAAGAGGATGTCCGCAACATGGTTTAGACACCTGTCAAATAGTACAAATATTCTACCAAGGATGCGACATCACTACAAGAAAAGACATAGATATAGCAGCTGGTGGTTCTATTATGAAGAAAACCGAAACTGATGCTTACAAAATTATTGATAATACTGCTTCCCACTCACATGAGTGGCACCAAGAAAAAGATATCATTAGATCATCTAAAGCAGCTAGAGCCGATTCTAGCCATGACTTAGATTCCATTTCGGCAAAGATAGATGCTTTCGAGAGACGAATGGAAAAGATGACTAAAGATATTCATGCTATACGAATTAGTTGTGAGCAGTGTGGAGGACCACATTTGATAAAAGATTGTCTCAGTATTGAATTAACAATAGAACAAAGAGAGAATATTTCATACATAAACCAAAGGCCTTGAAATAATTATCAGAATAATTATCAACCGCCAAGACCGATTTACAATCAAAACCAGAATTATAACCGAAATATTCCATACAACAACCAACAAGGTCCTAGCAATCAACAAGTATCCAATAATACTTACAATCAGCAAAGACCTAATTTTCAAAACAAACCACCACAACAAACCGATGATAAAAAGCCAAATTTAGAAGATATGATGACGAAGCTAGTTGAAACTCAAACGCAGTTTTTCACATCTCAAAAACAAACCAATGAACAAAATGCTCAAGCATTTAGAAATCAACAAGCTTATATTCAAAATCTGGAACAAGAAGTAAGTAACCTAGCAAGGTTAATAGGTGAAAGAAAACCGGGAAGTTTACCAAGCGATACAAATGCTAACCCCCGGAATGAAACAGCTAAAGCTATTACCACAAGAAGTGGTACAACACTTAAATCACCTGAAATACCTGTAACTTCTGATGAAACTATTCCTACTCCACAAGAACCACAACCTGATCAAGATAAGGAAAAAGAACCGGTAGTTGAAAAGGTTAATGAAGATAACACAGTTAAGGATAAACCTTATGTTAAACCATACCAACCACCACTTCCTTACCCGAGTAAAATGAAGAAAGAAAAACTTGAAGCCGAGCAATCCAAATTCTTGGATATGTTTAAACAGATAAATGTAAATCTTCCTTTCATTGATGTAATTTCAGGAATGCCAAGATATGCTAAATTCTTGAAAGATCTAATCTCAAATAGAAAGAAAATGGAAGAACTCTCGGCTGTTACTATGAATGCTAATTGTTCAGCAGTGCTGTTGAATAAGATACCAGAAAAACTATCTGATCCAGGAAGTTTCACAATTCCATGTTTTCTGGGTAGTCTTAGTTCAATAGAAGCATTGGCAGACTTAGGTGCTAGTATAAATCTAATGCCGTATTCACTATACGCTAAACTAGACCTTGGAGAATTGAAACCAACCAGAATAAGCATACAACTAGCCGATAGATCAATAAAATATCCTAGAGGGATAATGGAGAACATGCTAGTTAAAGTTGGTACTTTAGTATTTCCAGTAGATTTTGTTGTTTTGGACATGGAAGAAGATTCTCAAGTTCCTCTCATATTAGGAAGACCATTCTTAAACACGGCTAAAGCAATGATAGACGTGTTCGGTAAGAAACTGACCCTAAGTATAGAGGATGAGAGTGTTACCTTTTCAGTTGATAGAGCAATGCAACAACCACAATCTGCAGATGATACATGTTATTATATTCAAACTATAGATGCACATGCAGAATTATTAGAAGAATTTCCAGAATTACAAGGAACAGGAGAATGTTCTTTAGGAGAAAGTAATGAACCAATTGATGAAGCTGAAATGTTAGCTACACTTATAGCTAATGGATATGAACCAACAACAGAAGAAATTCAAATGCTAAAAGAAGAAGACAGATATCGATATAAATCATCGATAGAAGAACCTCCGAAATTAGAGTTAAAGCCACTTCCAAACCATTTGGAATACGCTTATTTACATGGTGAATCTGAATTACCTGTAATAATATCGTCTTCTCTTACTGAAAATGAGAAATTACAACTCATTTCTGTGTTGAAAGCTCATAAACCAGCCATTGCATGGAAGATTCATGATATTAAAGGAATAAGTCCTTCGTATTGCACACATAAAATCCTTATGGAAGAGGGTCATAAAACGTATGTGCAACGCCAACGAAGACTAAATCCTAATATGCAAGATGTAGTTAAGAAAGAGATTATTAAACTGCTAGATGCAGGTTTGATATATCCAATTTCTGATAGTCCATGGGTAAGCCCAGTTCAATGCGTGCCTAAGAAGGGTGGCATGACTGTCATTACAAATGAGAAAAATGAGCTTATTCCTACTAGGACTGTAACAGGATGGCGTGTATGTATTGATTATAGAAAATTAAATGACGCCACCAGAAAAGATCACTTTCCCTTACCTTTCATAGATCAAATGTTGGAAAGATTAGCCGGAAATAGTTACTATTGTTTTCTAGATGGATTTTCCGGATATTTTCAAATTCCAATAGCACCCGAAGATCAAGAGAAAACCACATTCACGTGCCCTTATGGTACTTTTGCTTACAAACGCATGCCATTTGGACTTTGTAACGCCCCTGCAACCTTTCAAAGGTGTATGATGGCGATTTATCACGACATGATAGAAGAATGCATGGAAGTTTTCATGGATGACTTTTCAGTCTTCGGTGATACATTTAAATCATGTCTAGTTAATCTGGAACGAATGCTAATTAGATGCGAAAAATCAAATCTAGTACTTAATTGGGAGAAATGCCATTTCATGGTTAAAGAAGGCATCGTTCTTGGACATAAAATTTCAAAAGAAGGAAATGAAGTGGATAGAGCTAAAGTAGATGTAATTGCTAAACTTCCACATCCCACCAATGTTAGAGGAGTTAGGAGTTTTCTAGGGCATGCCGGTTTTTACCGACGTTTCATAAAAGATTTTTCTAAAATTGCCACTCCTATGAATAAAGATAGATTAAAATCAGCAGGAAATCCACGGACCTCAGCATCAAACAGGGTCGCCATGTGGTCAGATTTATCCTAACCATGAGAAGGATTTATCTCGTACAATGGGGGGGCACCGTGCAAATTAGCTTGATTTTAGTGATGACTTTTCTAGATTTTTCGTCAACCTACAGCTGGTCTGGACGACAACTTCTTGACCTAAATCAAGAAGCGCGTGTCTTTTTCAGAAGACTTTACTTCCTTTTAATGATGGAATTGATTCATCGTGTAGATCCATCTTTTCTTTTCTTTTATCGGGTAAAACAGTTAATTTAGTCCAAAACAAAAGCACTTGCAATAAACTTTACAGAAACATGTGATAGATAGTTTTTAATTGAATAACTTGGTACATTCTCCCCACACTTAGTTTCTTTCTTTGCCTTTTTATTCTCCTTTATTCTATTTTAAATGAATTCAATCGTTTTAGGGTGTTTCTCAATTTATGTCCTTTCCGAGGTAACGATAATTTCGGTATTAACACCTAGTTTTCATCGTTCATAAATATGTATAAACATGATTTTGAATTCATTTAGTTGAAAATTTTTAAAATTTTCACAAAATTTGGCAAATAAACCAAGTATAAACCCGAGAGAATTTATAACCCTTCCCCACACTTTAGATCATGCAATGCCCTCATTTGCATGAAATTAGACTATAATTATAAATTCATGAGGGTGATTAGTGTAGAAAAGTGATTAAGAATACCTAGTTTGTACTTACAAAGCTCGTCGAATGATAGATGGCGCGCCTCATCGTCATTCCTTTTTGTTTTATCACACATGTTTTTCTTCAAAAATGGTTGCTTTTCTGAACTGTTTGATAATTTTTTAAAATGCATCTTTTACCCTAACTTATCATGCATTTTTATTAACGAGTTATGCAATAACCCGAACCCCTAATTTAACGTTAAGTGGGGTTAAACTTCCCCACTCTTAGCTGACGACATGTGAAGTCGGTAGAATAAGTTCCACGAATTAGAGTAGTGAGCCAGTTATTTACATCTCGGGTGGTGTATAATATATCAATGGGTTTAAAGTTTAGACTCGCCCGATTGTCACTACTTAATTCTTTTTTAAGTGTAGCTTTTAGTAAATGGATATGTCTCTTTTCTGGTTCTTGGTCAAATGGATCGATATACATTGACATACATATTTCTATAGGGTGGATAATTCCTAACATTTCCTTCCGTTCATTCTCGGGATCAAAGGTTTCACCTCTATTACCCAATTGGGTGAAATTCAAGGTGTCATTATCTATTAAAGCTCGTAGTTCATCTTCGCTAGATGACTCGTCTATTGAGAATATTGGGTTGGAAGGTTGTGGAATGGTGAATTTCGGGATTGGAGTAGATTCTTCTTCATTAACGGTACTTATTGGTCTCACCATTTTGGTCTCGGGGGTAAAATTTTCAACGTTATCGTTTTCCCAAGAGTACCAATTTGTCACCCTTACTTCTTCTTTATCCATTGATGGATCGATGATTTTGTCTGTAGAGGCTAATGTGTCGATATGTTGTGAATTTGGTAAGACTGAATAAAAAGTATCATCGGGGTAGTTGGTGATTTCGGAGCTCTCGAATTCATCAAAATTCGATGATATGGGATTTTTTTGAACATGTCTCCTCAGATCAACAGGTGTGTAATTTGATAGAGTTTCAGCTTGCCGGTTTACAAACTCTCTCATTTATTCATTTTGAGCATCGAGTTCTTCGAGTTTGATTTTTATAATGTTTAAAGAATTTTCGGACACGTAATTTTCCTCGTCTTCTGGTTGTTGACTTTGGATATATTCTTGGGAATAATCCCAATTTGAATTGTGTTCTTCGTAATCGTTCCATTCAGGTTCCGTGGGTGCGTAATTTTCCATAGGAACGTAATAGTAACATTCCCATGTTGAGTGATAATCTCCACAGATTTCACAACCAGTTATTGTTTCGTCGTTCGCGATCCAAGATTGACCGAATGAATTGTTATCAACACTCGTTTGAGGGTATTGATTTAATTGATTTTGGAGTTCAAAAAGAGTTTCCAAGGCCCTGTTTTCAAAATTTTCCATTTTATTGCGATGGACAAATTTTTAGCTACAATGTGGTGCGTTCACTAATTATCCTATTAGTTATAAAAATAGAAAAACTTATATAAGTTGTCCAATTAATAGACTTTTCTGCTTTTGCCCACGTTTCGAATAGCCAAAAGATGTAGCAGGGAGCCAGGCACCTTTAAATCGGAAAAGCCACAACTCAGCCACTAACAAATCCAACTATTACTACGAAGCAGAAAAATGTCAACGTCCATTAATTTAACCGCTTAAATAATTTTTCTTTCCGTTTGAGATAAGAAATAGAGAAAATTTCTAAGTCCTAAAAACTAAAGCGTTGAGAAATAAGAAAGAAAAAGAATGCGCGTCGAAAAAAAAAAACGTCGAAAAATAAAAATAAGAAAAGAGCGCGTCGAAACTTAAAAGTCTAAAAATTAAATCTAAAAAGTTGCGCCTAAATGTATTAAAGCTTAAAGGAATTCTATATCCAAAACGGCAATAACTTAATTAGGCACTAAAATCTAAAAACTGCGTCGCAAAATTCTAAAGCACCTAAATCTTAGTCTAAAGAAAAAGCACTTAAGGGATTTTACGGCAAAGCCTAAAAATCTAAAAATAAAAATAAGCTACGGCAAAATACTAGAACTTAAAACTAGCTACGAATAATAACGATACAATTATTACACAAAAAAAAAATATTATTTTTTTATACAAATAAAAATAAACTTAAAGTTGTAAAAACCCCCCTTTATAATAATAATATTATTTATATATATATTTGTATTTTTATAAAAGTAAACTAATATAGCGTTGAGCTTTGGTAAAAACTATTAAAAACTATTGTGGAGCAAAAATACTTTATAGCATATTAAATAGTTTAATATATTAAATATCCATTCTATAAAAACTTATCAATATATTGTATACTTGATGGCGTACGAGGTGTATACAAAATAGTTTATATTTTACTAGGAAAAACTATTAAATACGATACAATTTTACACAAGATATTTATTTATTTATAGAATGGATATACTTAAACCTTGCTACAACACTTATAGGCAGTGTACCTAATCGTACAGTAGTGTAGTTTTTAGTAAGTCCGGTTCGTTCCACAGGGAAATCTTTAAACAAAGCTCAACGCTATATTAGTTTACTTTTATAAAAATACAAACATATATATAAGTAATATTATTATTATAAAGGGGGGTTTTTACCGTTTAATGACCGGTTTGTCGATTTTAAGATTTTAGTCGCAGTTAAAACCTAATGTAAAATATAAAATAAATAAAAGACTTAAATTAAAGCGTAAAGTAAATAACGATAATGAAATTGCGAATAATAAAAATGCGATAAAATAAAATTGCGATAATTAAAAAGTACGATAATTAAAAGTGCAATTAAATAACAATAAATAAAAGTGCGATAATTAGAAGTGCAATTAAATATAAAATAAAGGAAATTAAATATGAAATAAAAGAATTATGCTTATTTAAACTTCCGTAATCATGATGTTTGACGTGTTGATTTTAGTTTTATGCCCATGGGTTAATTGTCCTTTGTCCTGGATTATTCAATATGTCCGTCTGGTTTTTGTCCATAACAGTCCATCAGTCATAAATATAAAGTGCGAGTGTCCTCGTCAAATTATTATTATACCCGAAGTTAAATATTCCAACTAATTGGGGATTCAAATTGTAACAAGGTTTTAATACTTTGTTTAATGAATACACCAGGTTATCGACTGCGTGTAAACCAAGGTTTTACTACTTTGTTAACAATTACACCAATTACCCTTGAATGTAATTTCACCCCTGTTTTAATTATTCTAGTGGCTATTAATCCATTCCCGTGTCCGGTTAAATGAACGATTATTCGTACATATAAATACCCCGCCCATCGTGTCCGATCGAGTGTATATGGTAATTTATAGGGACGCCCAATTGTAAATCTTTATATTAACATTAACAAACTTTCATTTAGTTAAACAAATATAAAGCCCATTAATAGCCCATAGTCTAATTTCCACAAGTGTCGTTCTTTTGTCCAAACCCCAATTATGGTACAAAGCCCAATTACCCAATTTTAGTAATTAGCCCAACATCATGATTACTTCGTTTTAAATAAGCATAATAATAACTTAGCTACGAGACATTAATGTAAAAAGGTTGAACATAACTTACAATGATTAAAAATAGCGTAGCGTTACACGGACAGAATTTCGACTTACACCCTTACAACATTTGCTAACATACCCTTATTATTAGAATTAAAATTAAAATTAAAATTAAAATATAAATTATATATATATATATATATCGTATATATGAGAGAGAGATATATTTTCTGTGTTTAAAACTCGGCAGAAAACTGGCTTTATATAGGACCTGACCAGCATTTTCACTCCATGCGACTCGCATGGATTTTGTGCCTCTGGCCATGCGAGTCGCATGGCCACCCTGGATCCAGCCAAATTGCTTTGTTTTCTTCTTGCCGACGTAATATAATAATAATATATAATATATAATTATATATAATTATATATATATTATATTATATTCTTGTGCATAGTAGACTAGATATTTTTGGTCCGTTGCGTCGGGCGTTTCTTCTTGGCTCAGGTCCCGGTTCCGGATTTTCGGACGTCCTCGCGTACTATTTTATATCGTGTACTTTGCGTCTTGTAACTTGTACTCTTGTTATTTTGAGACGTTCCTCATCAATAATTTGAACCTTTTTGATTGAATCTTATACTTTTTAGCTTTTTGGACCTTTTTGTCTTCAATTTGTCGAATCTGCCTTTTGTCTTCACTTTTTAATATTTAAACGAATATTGCTTGTAAATCGAACAATACCAACTAAAATCTTGTCTTTCTTGGGGAATAATGCTATAAAATATATGTTCCTTTTTAGCCTTATCAATATCCCCACACTTGAGCATTGCTTGTCCTCAAGCAATACAGTCTTGAAATAAAAACATACAAATCACTTCTTTATTCTTCACACTTTATACATCAGTGATTTTGATATGGCGGTATAAACAATGATAGTAACGATGTGGTTAAGGTGGGTGTGTCTTTTATAGTTGCCTCGGGTTTAGGTCAACGACACTGGCAATCAAATAGCCGATTTACTTTCGGTTTCCAAAGCAAAGTGCACATTTGAAAGGCGGTTTACAGTCCCGCATGACTTATAAAAATGTAGATCCTTAAGGAAATTGGATCTTTTATGAAAACATTTGATCTTTTGAAAATTCAAGCTGGATTTTACCCTAGACAAGTTTTCTGATTTGATCCATCATCGGTGTTGCAAAATATATCTGTGGATCAATATTTTGGCTGAAAACTTTTAGGCTCGTGTAATCCACTGCTATCCCGGTATCGAATAGCACACATCCAGTTTACTTGTTCCGTATATTACCTTTCGGTAAACTACCGTTCGGTTGTAAAGGAAAGCGATGAACAAGAAACTGTTAAGGCAATGTCTTGTGACATGCAGATGATTATGGTCTTTTTAAACGTGTCGGATGCTAGAACTATCCTTGGTAGGAGCGATAGTAAAGATCATCCTATGATTTTTCGGTCTGGCACAAGGTCCTGTCTCCGACCATGCTATGCAACCACCGTTCTTACGGTTGACACCCGATTTAGTTCAGGTGACCTAATGAATTCCAGGTGAATTCCTAGGATTTTACGTTCAATGGTAATGAACGTATTGAAAATGGGTTTTCAGAAAACAAATCGGTTTGTATTTTTGATCAAAATATTTTCTCGTTCAAGCTTGAGTTTAGATATCATTGAATTCCATGAGTTTGAATTCTCAATCTTTAAGGTCAATCTCAAGGATTGAGTAATATCAGGCTTAAAAGCTGATTTTTAATCTTTAAGGAGATTATCCTTTCTGGGGATCTGATTCATTAGTCTTATCCAGCTAATTTGCACGGTGCCTCCCCATTGTACGAGATAAATCCTTCTCATGGTTAGGATAAATCTGACCACTTGGCGACCCTGTTTGATGCTGAGGTCCGTGGATTTCCAGCCGATTTTAGTGATGACTTTTCTAGATTTTTCGTCAACCTACAGCTGGTCTGGACGACAACTTCATGACCTAAATCAAGAAGCGCGTGTCTTTTTCGGAAGACTTTACTTCCTTTTAAATGATGGAATTGATTCATCGTGTAGATCCATCTCTTCTTTTCTTTTATCGGGTAAAACAGTTTAGTTTAGTCCAAAGCAAAAGTATTTTCAGTTATTTGTTACAGATATATGTGACATATGTTTAAAATAACTTGGTAAATTTTCCCACACTTGGCTTTTATTTTCCTTTTTATCATCCTCTATTCCATTTTAAATGAATTTTAACATTTTAGTTTGTTTCTCAATTTATGTCCTTTCCGAGGTAACAATAATTTCGGTGTTAAAACCTAGTTTTATCGTTCATAAATATGTATAAACATGATTTGAATTCATTTAATTGAAAATTTTAAAAATTTTTACTAGAATTGGGTAGTTAGTATATAAGACTAGGGCTGTTCCTTGTTATCGGAGAGCACTAGATTCTAACACAACTACTGCGTTACTAGCATTTTTAATGGTAACCAAGTGTTTAAATCAAAATCTGAAAGAATTTAACCCCTTCCCACACTTAAGATCTTG
The DNA here is from genome assembly GCF_046630445.1 of Rutidosis leptorrhynchoides. NCBI lineage: Eukaryota > Viridiplantae > Streptophyta > Magnoliopsida > Asterales > Asteraceae > Rutidosis > Rutidosis leptorrhynchoides. The sequence continues at coordinate 575,714,782 of NC_092333.1, read as the reverse complement.
CAATGCCCTCATTTGCAAGAAATCAGAAACAATTTAAATTATTGAGGGTTATTAGCGTAGAAAAATGATTAAATTTTACCAAAGTTTCAAACATATTGTCGTTTGATTGTTGAATGATAAATGGTGCACGTCATTTGTTCATTCCGTCTTGTTGTTATTTCACATATATTTTGCATCATTGTCGTCAAAAATTACTTGCTTTTGCTGAACTTAATGCCAGTCTTTGAAAACGCGTTGTTTTACCCTGTTTTGTGCATAAAATAGAATACATACAATACAAATATAATCATACATGTAATTTGAAATGGAACTTTGGCATCCCACTTTCAAACTATAAGAAAAATATTAGTACACAATAATAATAGAAATATCAAACATTACATAAATGTAATTAAAATGTTAAGTGTTTAAAATAATAAAAATATAAATTACCAACTTATCTCTACTGATCAGGAGGTGGGTTAGGAGGATAATTAGGATAAGGATCCCAATTCATGTTCGGATCAGGGTTCCATGGCTGTTGATAGGTGAACTGGTATGCTGCGTCATAATCATATAAATCATAGGGTGGTCTCATTTCTGGCTGATGTGCAGGATAGTATGCGGGTCGGGTCGGATAATACATCTCGCCAGGCTGCAACTGGCTTATAATTTGGCGCTGATGATAATCCCATCGGCCATGCTCTCGTTGCCGGGAATGCTCGTAGTCATTCCGACGTTGCCATGCCTCGTACTGCATATGCCTATCATAGTTCGTCATGTATTCATCCTCCATACGAACGCCTAAATCAAGAGCAGTCTCCCGAACAACTCCTATAATGTTGTTCGCCTCTTCCATTTCGTCATCCGAACCTCTTTCTACCTGTCGCTGAGGTCCCTCGTATCGATATACCCGACCACGTCTCATCAATAATACCCTTGCACCGTGATAAAGGTTTGAACTTATAGTTTCACCTTCGTCCTCTATTTCGTTCATTGGACCCCCTTGGTGCTTATCCACACCTAAATACTCTCCAATGAGAGTAATGAAAATACCACTCCTATAATACTCCCCGATTTCATCCCCGAAACTACATTAGCGAGATAATAACCAACACAATAGGGAATGTTAACGAAACTCCTCGGGTCTCTAATACACTTGAGGTAGAACAAATCGTTTACGGTCAATTTCTCCTTATTCTTACCCCTTTGTGTAATTGTGTTTGCTAAGAATCTATGAATCACCCGGAGTTCAGCTCTGTCTATATCTAAGTATGTATGATTTCCACTGGCGTGAAATTCATTAAAGTGGGACATACGCCTCCAGACGGCGTTAATATCAAATTCCCTATCTATCCTTTCTCCTTGGGCAATCAGGCTATTACAGTCGGGGCTCAAAAGTTCAGCAGGGGTGTAAATCTGTAAGGCCCTGGCTAAATCTATCATGGACATTCTGTACATGCGTCCACCTAACAGAAATCTAATAAAGCTTCTATCATCTATCCTCCTAACATCACTGTTTAACTTAATAGTACTAAGTAATTCTATACATCATTCCCTATATATGGTTCTACGAATGGAAAATAGGCGCATCCAATCGTTAAACTGAGAATTACCATACCTTTGCACCAATAATTCCCGAATCGGTTCGGCAAGGTCAACTTTTTCCAAAGGTACCCAGTCAATTGCCCTTGGCATTTCAACAACCTTAAAGTAGAGAATGTGCATGTTCTTTTGATAATCTGGATACTCTATCCAACATCGATCAAATCTCAGATTTGGGTGTAACTGATCTTCATTAATGTCTAAGCTCAGAATCATTTGATGTGGAGCGAATTGACGAAACTGATTCATGAATAATTGATCTTGATCGTGATATGGAATATGTTGATCCTCATGTTGTTCTTCTTCTTGTTGCATATGTTGTTCTTGTTCATAAAACATTTCCGGTTCTGGCTCTGGTTGTCTGGACGATGATGCACCGTCCGTATCTGTATTTCTCTGCAAAACACATTAAACATAAAATTTGTGCATCCAAATATGCATTAGTGTTAGCAAAATAATAACTTGAAACAATTATGATGACATGTTCAATTCATAACACATTTTATACACATTTTCTTAACAATAACAATTATACACTTTTACATACGAAAATGTGTACAATGTTTTATCACATTTAAACTCTTAAACATGTCAACAATAATCATTATAGCAATTAAACACTTGTTACATGGCATTCAAATCAAACTAGTGCTCATTTTCATATTTTTGTCAAGTCTACACTTTGTCAAATAAGCATATACGAAAAATGTACATCAAGTTCATAAGCATTTATCTCAAATAACATGCCAAAATAATCACTACTAGCAATGAAACAAGTTTCAAATGGCCTTTATATCAAATTATCCAAGTTCATGAATTTTTAGACTTAAAAAGTCCACTTTAATTCTCAAAAATATGTTTAGGCTCAAAGTTTGGATCAATTAACTACCTAAACATGTTACACTACTTAATTTAGCAACAATTCATGACAAAAATCGGCCATAACCTGTTTATATCAAAAAGCCCCAAATTGCTCAAGAACACAAACCCTAGATTCTTAAAAATTTGAAGTTTTTAGCTTCAATTCATGTTAAATAGCTTCTATCTAGGATATACATGCATAATATAACATCAATTTAACACTAATTTCACTAAAAATTAACAAAAATTAAATTAGGTAAAATGGCTCAAGAACACACTTAATTCGAATTTAAAGAGATTAGGGGTGAAATCTTTACCGTTCTCCTGAAGGGGTTGAGACTACTGAATCTAGGCATGATTGTTGTGAAGTCTTGCAAGAAATTTGGTGAAAAATGGCGGATTTTTGAGAGTATTTGGGTGCAAGTTCGTGTATATGTGTGTGTATTGTGAGAAAGAAACAGGCCGCTGGAACTTTTTGTATCTGACCAGATTTTACTCATCATGCGAGTCGCATGATATATGCCTACACCCCATGCGAGTCGCATGGGGTCTGATTTCTGGTATTTTAAATTTTTTTTTTTTTTTTTTTTTTTTTTAATAACCTTATACTTTTAAAACTTAGAATTAATAAAATTTTAAAATTTTGTTTCTTTTTAGGACGAGGTCGTTTCGGGACGATGCCCTAGTCCGTCCCTCGACAAAATTTTAAAATTTGTCTTTTAGTAGCGATTGTTTTAAAAGCTAAGATTTTTGGATTTTTTAATTTTTTTGGCATACTTTAAATCAATAAGATTAAAAATAATGATAATAAAAGTTCTCGTCCCTCCCTTGGGTAAAGCAATTTCGGTTCAAAGACCTAGTCTTCAACTTACGACGAATTTTAAAAAATCATATTTTTAACTTAATGAGATAAAGTAAATTTTTGTTTTTAAATTCACACAACTTAAATATAAAATTCAAAATTTATATTAAAAATTCACACCAAACTTAAAATTTGAAATGCATAAAATTAAGAATTCATATTTTAAAAATTAAAAATTCACACCAAACTCAATTTTAAAAATTCATAAATTCATATCAAACTTATATTAATTTTTCAAATATTTACAATTTTAAATATATTGTTTTTACAAAATTTACAATATTAATTTAAGATTTAAATATTAATTTTAAAAACATGGTAAAAATAAAATTAAAAATCTTTTTGTCTTTTTATCCCACTTTAATCAATCAAATATTATCAAAAATATGCGCCCCTCTTTTCGGTAAAGTAATTTCGGTTCCAAGACCTAATTTAACTCATGACGAATTTTTGAAATATTTTGAGTTGATTGATTAAAGATATTTATACCTTAAGAATAAACGTTAAATTTCGCAGTGATGTAATAAATTTTTGAATGATATCAATAATTTCGGTCGCCAAACCTAATTTTATTCAATACCAATTTAATACTTTTTAGCGAACAAATTAGCGTTTATTATCAAAAGGTTAAAAATAAAAATAAAAATAAAAACTGTACAGACATACCTGTGAAATAGATTTCTTAGTTATATGATCTATTCCATTCATAAGATAGTCGGTTTAATTGGTTTTCCATGGCTACATAAGCGTAACCTCGAGCATTCAGTGTCTTTTCTTCTAAACATATGAATGGTCCGTCTCTGCATAAAGTAACAAATTCGGTATTTGAATAGGTTTGATTATTTGAACATTTACCTCCATGTGACCATTTTCCGCATTTGTGACATCTTTCTAGGTGTCGTGCTCTTCTTTTTGCTGCGGATTTTGATTTTCCTTTACCAAATTGTAACTTATTATCTTCGCATCTGGATTCTTTTCTAACTCCGTCCATTCTTTCTCTGATTACTGATACTAATTCGCTCGGTAGTATGTCATTATTACGTTTAGTGATCAAAGCGTGTAGCATTAGACCATGGTTTAGTTCACAGGCAGTCTTCATTTCGTAAAAACCTAAAAAAAATAAAAATTCAGAATGGGGGGAGAAGACTAGTTCTTTAGGGTCTGCTAGGGAAAGACCATACGTGTTCCATTTTCGAGAACTACACGAAAACAGACAATCTAACTCTAACAGAAATACATATTATCTTTTAAAGACTTGATTCTCCCCACACTTAGTTAGTTGTGGTGTCGAAATTGTGATTAACTTCGTTGTCGACTTCCATCGGACCATGTATGTAATGTTTAACTCTGTGACCATTAACTTTAAATTCTATCCCATTTGAATTTATCAATTCTATCGTTCCGTATGGGAAAACTCTTTTGACTATGAATGGTCCAGACCATCTTGATTTCAATTTTCCAGGAAATAGCTTGAATCGTGAATTGAAAAGAAGAACTCTGTCTCCTTCTTTAAATTCTTTTGAACTTCTGATTCTTTTATCATGCCATTTCTTCGTTCTTTCTTTATAGATTAACGAATTTTCGTATGCTTCATGTCTTAATTCTTCTAATTCATTTAGTTGACTTAATCGTAGACGTCCGGCTTCATGTAAATCAAGATTACATGTCTTCAAAGCCCAAAATGCTTTGTGTTCAATTTCTACTGGAAGATGACATGCTTTTCCATAAACAAGTCTAAAAGGTGTGGTTCCAATTGGAGTTTTGTAGGCTGTTCTAAAAGCCCAGAGTGCATCCTCCAATTTAATGGACCATTTCTTCGGATTTGATCCTACGGTTTTCTCTAGAATACGTTTTAAAGCTCGGTTTGTATTTTCAACTTGTCCACTTGTTTGTGGATGATATGCGGTGGAGATTTTATGAGTTACTCCATATCTTTTAAGAACTTTCTCAAGTTGATTATTACAGAAATGAGTACCCCGATCACTTATTAAAGCTTTCGGTGTTCCAAACCTTGCAAAAAGACGTTTTAAAAAGTTGACTACAACTCGTGCATCGTTAGTTGGGAGAGCTTGTGCTTCCGCCCATTTAGATACATAATCAATGGCTACGAGTATATATAGATTATTATGAGATTTTGGAAATGGACCCATAAAGTCAATACCCCAAATGTCAAATACTTCACATACTTGGATGACATTTTGTGGCATTTCATCACGTTGACTTATTTTTCCGGCCCTTTGACATGCATCACAGGATTTGCAAAGAAGGTGTGCGTCTTTGTAAATTGTAGGCCAATAGAATCCAGCTTCATAAACTTTTCTTGCTGTTAGTTGAGGCCCATAATGCCCTCCTGTTGGTCCTGTGTGACAATGGTTTAAAATTTTACTAGCTTCATCTCCAAATACACATCGGCGTATTATTCCATCGGGACAACTTTTAAACAGATGTGGATCTTCCCAGAAATAGTGTTTTATATCACTGAAGAATTTCTTTCGTCTTTGGTACGATAATCCTTTTTCAAGGAATCCACATACTAAATAATTTGCATAGTCTGCAAACCATGGGATTTCTTTATAATCTATCTTCAATAGATATTCATCAGGAAAGTTGTCTTGTATGGCTGATTCATTTAGAACTTCTAATTCGGGATTTTCAAGACGAGAAAGATGATCAGCGGCGAGATTTTCTGCTCCTCTTTTATCTCGAATTTCAATATCAAACTCTTGTAAGAGTAAGATCCAACGGATTAATCTTGGTTTAGCATCTTGTTTTGAAAATAGGTATCTAAGAGCAGAATGGTCGGTATAGACCACCGTTTTTGCTAGAACGAGATATGATCGAAATTTGTCAAAAGCAAAGACAATAGCAAGGAGTTCTTTTTCAGTAGTTGTATAGTTTGTTTGTGCTCCTTGTAACGTCTTACTAGCATAATATATAGGTTGAAATCGTTTTTCAATCCTTTGTCCTAAAACGGCTCCCATTGCAAAATCACTTGCATCGCACATTAGTTCAAATGGTAGATTCCAATTTGGTGTTATCATGATCGGCGCATTAGTGAGTTTTTCTTTAAGAATATTAAAAGATTTGATACACTCATCTGAAAAGATGAATGGCGCATCCTTTTCTAGGAGTTTATTCATAGGAGTGGCAATTTTAGAAAAATCTTTTATGAAACGTCGGTAAAAACCGGCATGCCCTAGAAAACTCCTAACTCCTCTAACATTGGTGGGATGTGGAAGTTTAGCAATTACATCTACTTTAGCTCTATCCACTTCAATTCCTTCTTTTGAAATTTTATGTCCAAGAACGATGCCTTCTTTAACCATGAAATGGCATTTCTCCCAATTAAGTACTAGATTTGATTTTTCGCATCTAATTAGCATTCGTTCCAAATTAACTAGACATGATTTAAATGTATCACCGAAGACTGAAAAGTCATCCATGAAAACTTCCATGCATTCTTCTATCATGTCGTGAAAAATCGCCATCATACACCTTTGAAAGGTTGCAGGGGCGTTACAAAGTCCAAATGGCATGCGTTTGTAAGCAAAAGTACCATAAGGGCACGTGAATGTGGTTTTCTCTTGATCTTCGGGTGCTATTGGAATTTGAAAATATCCGGAAAATCCATCTAGAAAACAATAGTAACTATTTCCGGCTAATCTTTCCAACATTTGATCTATGAAAGGTAAGGGAAAGTGATCTTTTCTGGTGGCGTCATTTAATTTTCTATAATCAATACATACACGCCATTCTGTTACAGTCCTAGTAGGAATAAGCTCATTTTTCTCATTTGTAATGACAGTCATGCCACCCTTCTTAGGCACGCATTGAACTGGGCTTACCCATGGACTATCAGAAATTGGATATATCAAACCTGCATCTAGCAATTTAATAATCTCTTTCTTAACTACATCTTGCATATTAGGATTTAGTCTTCGTTGGCGTTGCACATACGTTTTATGACCCTCTTCCATAAGGATTTTATGTGTGCAATACGAAGGACTTATTCCTTTAATATCATGAATCTTCCATGCAATGGCTGGTTTATGAGCTTTCAACACAGAAATGAGTTGTGATTTCTCATTTTCAGTAAGAGAAGACGATATTATTACAGGTAATTCAGATTCACCATGTAAATAAGCGTATTCCAAATGGTTTGGAAGTGGCTTTAACTCTAATTTCGGAGGTTCTTCTATCGATGATTTATATCGATATCTGTCTTCTTCTTTTAGCATTTGAATTTCTTCTGTTGTTGGTTCATATCCATTAGCTATAAGTGTAGCTAACATTTCAGCTTCATCAATTGGTTCATTACTTTCTCCTAAAGAACATTCTCCTGTTCCTTGTAATTCTGGAAATTCTTCTAATAATTCTGCATGTGCATCTATAGTTTGAATATAATAACATGTATCATCTGCAGATTGTGGTTGTTGCATTGCTCTATCAACTGAAAAGGTAACACTCTCATCCTCTATACTTAGGGTCAGTTTCTTAGCGAACACGTCTATCATTGCTTTAGCCGTGTTTAAGAATGGTCTTCCTAATATGAGAGGAACTTGAGAATCTTCTTCCATGTCCAAAACAACAAAATCTACTGGAAATACTAAAGTACCAACTTTAACTAGCATGTTCTCCATTATCCCTCTAGGATATTTTATTGATCTATCGGCTAGTTGTATGCTTATTCTGGTTGGTTTCAATTCTCCAAGGTCTAGTTTAGCGTATAGTGAATACGGCATTAGATTTATACTAGCACCTAAGTCTGCCAATGCTTCTATTGAACTAAGACTACCCAGAAAACATGGAATTGTGAAACTTCCTGGATCAGATAGTTTTTCTGGTATCTTATTCAACAGCACTGCTGAACAATTAGCATTCATAGTAACAGCCGAGAGTTCTTCCATTTTCTTTCTATTTGAGATTAGATCTTTCAAGAATTTAGCATATCTTGGCATTCCTGAAATTACATCAATGAAAGGAAGATTTACATTTATCTGTTTAAACATATCCAAGAATTTGGATTGCTCGGCTTCAAGTTTTTCTTTCTTCATTTTACTCGGGTAAGGAAGTGGTGGTTGGTATGGTTTAACATAAGGTTTATCCTTAACTGTGTTATCTTCATTAACCTTTTCAACTACCGGTTCTTTTTCCTTATCTTGATCAGGTTGTGGTTCTTGTGGAGTAGGAATAGTTTCATCAGAAGTTACAGGTATTTCAGGTGATTTAAGTGTTGTACCACTTCTTGTGGTAATAGCTTTAGCTGTTTCATTCCGGGGGTTAGCATTTGTATCGCTTGGTAAACTTCCCGGTTTTCTTTCACCTATTAACCTTGCTAGGTTACTTACTTCTTGTTCCATATTTTGAATAGAAGCTTGTTGATTTCTAAATGCTTGAGCATTTTGTTCATTGGTTTGTTTTTGAGATGTGAAAAACTGCGTTTGAGTTTCAACTAGCTTCGTCATCATATCTTCTAAATTTGGCTTTTTATCATCGGTTTGTTGTGGTGGTTTGTTTTGAAAATTAGGTCTTTGCTGATTGTAAGTATTATTGGATACTTGTTGATTGCTAGGACCTTGTTGGTTGTTGTATGGAATATTTCGGTTATAATTCTGGTTTTGATTGTAAATTTGTCTTGGCGGTTGATAATTATTCTGATAATTATTTCCAGGCCTTTGGTTTATGTATGAAATATTCTCTCTTTGTTCCATTGTTAATTCAATACTGAGACAATCTTTTGTCAAATGTGGTCCTCCACACTGCTCACAACTAATTCGTATAGCATGAATATCTTTAGTCATCTTTTCCATTCGTCTCTCGAAAGCATCTATCTTTGCCGAAATGGAATCTAAGTCATGGCTAGAATCGGCTCTAGCTGCTTTAGATGATCTAATGATATCTTTTTCTTGGTGCCACTCATGTGAGTGGGAAGCAGTATTATCAATAATTTTGTAAGCATCAGTTTCGGTTTTCTTCATAATAGAACCACCAGCTGCTATATCTATGTCTTTTCTTGTAGTGATGTCGCATCCTTGGTAGAATATTTGTACTATTTGACAGGTGTCTAAACCATGTTGCGGACATCCTCTTAATAACTTTCCATATCTTGTCCACGCCTCATATAGAGTTTCATTTGGCTTCTGTGTGAACGTAACAATTTCTGCTTGAAGTCTTACGGCTTTAGATGCAGGAAAGAATTGTTTAAGAAATTTGTCAACTAAAACATCCCATGTATCAATCGCCCCTTCAGGTAACGATTCCAACCAATCTTTGGCTTCTCCCTTTAAAGTCCAGGGAAATAACATGAGATATATCTGTTCATCCTCCACTTCTCGGATTTTAAATAGTGTGCAGATCCTATTAAAGGTACGTAGATGTTCATTTGGATCTTCCTTCGGCGCACCACTAAATTGGCATTGATTAGTCACCATGTGTAGAATTTGTCCTTTGATTTCATAATCTGGCGCATTAATGTCTGGATGAGTAATTGCGTGACCTTGGCCAGTGCGTTTAGCTCTCATTCGGTCTTCCATACTTAAAGGTTCCAGATTCTCCATAATTGAATTTGTTGAATCGGTATCACTAGATGATTATGATTTAATGGTTCGTTCCTCAACAATCTCTGTCTGAATGATTGGTGGTTCCGGAGGAAAGTTTAATGGTTCAGGATCTATGAACCGTTCCTGAATATTTTCCGGATTCTCAATTGTGAGGTCGGGTTCAAAAAATGGATTATCGGAAATTTGAACTGAAGTACTTGGTTGACTGGATGACGATTCTAAAGAAAAATCAACGGCGGTTATATTTGTTAAACGATGTCTTGATCTAGTTACAGGTGGTGAACGTACAAAAGGTGATGAACGTCTTGCTCGGTGCATTCACTGAATATCCTATTAGTTTTTAAAAGGAAAGAAAAATTATAATAAGTTATCCAATCAATAGACTTTTCTGATTTTGCCCACGTTTCGAATAGCCAAAAGATGCAGCAGAGGGGCAGGATTCGTTTGGTCTCAATATAATTGAGGACTGTTTGGCTCCAATAACCCGGTCCACGTACAAATCCAACTATTACTACGAACCAGAAAATTTTGATGTCTATTAATTTAACCACTTAAAATAAATTTTCGTAATTTTAAGAAATTTTAGATAAGAAGTAGAAAAAATTCTAAGTCCTAAAACTAGAATAGCGAGAAATAAGAGAGAAAAAGAGTTCGTCGAAAAAGGTTGAAAAAGAAAAAATGGTTGAAAAATAAAAGGTGACGGAAAAATAAAAGAAACTTATAAAAACATAAAAATACTTAACTAACCTAACCTTATTACTACAACTAACTTAAAATTATAATCGCAAATTGAAATTACTAATTGGAATGATAATTGATACATAGTAAAAGCCTAAAAATATTAAAGCTTACAGGAAAAACTAAATCCCAAATGGAAATAACTTAAAAAGAAACTAAAACTTAAAAAGGCGTCGCAAAATTCTAAAGCACCTAAATCTTAGTCTAAAGAAAAAGCACTTAAGGAATTCTACGGCAAAGCCTAAAAATCTAGGAGTAAAAATGACTATAGCAAAAACTAAGTTTAAAATTAAATATGAGTTAAAAATACAAAAGTTATGCTACAACGATTAAAAAGGGACAAAATATAAAAATATACAAAAAGTTGTAAAAAAGTATAATTTTTATAAAAATATTATTTTTATATTTTATAATAAAAGTATTAAGTTTATAATAAATAAAACTAGTTTAAAAGTAATATAAATAAAATAAACTAAAAACTTAATTATAATAATAATAATAAGATTAGGGTTTAATTAATAATAATAAATTAATACGCGTAATAAATGCGTTTTTAGGGTAAGTTTGTGGTCTTGTCAGACCCCTCATGCGAGTCGCATGGAATAAGGGGGTGGGTCATGCGAGTCGCATGGACACCCTGAACTGGTTCAATTGGACTGGTTCAAATGACAGGTCACGTAATTATTTAATATTTATTTTTAATTTCTGTTTTATATATAATATAAGATATAAATATATAATTTAAATAAAAACTTAATGAAATACTAAAATAAAATACAAATACTTTAATATTTTATAAATAATAAAGAAAAACTTAAAATACACTTTAAAATATGTTTTTTTTTTTAATTTTTAAACAAAAATATAAATTTTACAAAAACTAATTATAACTAAAAAAAAAATATATGGCGTTTCGCTTCGGCGTTCCCCGGCAGCGGCGCCAAAAATACTTGATGTGCAGCGGGGTGTATATAAAATAGCTTATATTTTACTAGGAAATACTATTAAATACGATACAATTTTACACAAGATATTTATTTATTTATAGAATGGATATACTTAAACCTTGCTACAACACTTATAGGAAGTGTACCTAATCGTACAGTAGTGTAGTTTTTAGTAAGTCCGGTTCGTTCCACAGGGAAATCTTTAAACAAAGCTCAACGCTATATTAGTTTACTTTTATAAAAATACAAATATATATATAAGTAATATTATTATTATAAAGGGGGGTTTTTACCGTTTAATGACCGGTTTGTCGATTTTAAGATTTTAGTCGCAGTTAAAACCTAATGTAAAATATAAAGTAAATACAAGACTTAAATTAAAGCGTAAAGTAAATAACGATAATGAAATTGCGAATAATAAAAATGCGATAAAATAAAATTGCGATAATTAAAAAGTACGATAATTTAAAGTGCGATTAAATAACAATAAATACAAGTGCGATAATTAGAAGTGCAATTAAATATAAAATAAAGGAAATTAAATATGAAATAAAAGAATTATGCTTATTTAAACTTCCGTAATCATGATGTTTGACGTGTTGATTTTAGTTTTATACCCATGGGTTAATTGTCCTTTGTCCTGGATTATTTAATATGTCCGTCTGGTTTTTTGTCCATAACAGTCCATCAGTCATAAATATAAAGTGCGAGTATCCTCATCAAATTATTCTTATACCCGAAGTTAAATATTCCAACTAATTGGGGATTCGAATTGTAACAAGGTTTTAATACTTTGTTTAATGAATACACCAGGTTATCGACTGCGTGTAAACCAAGGTTTTACTACTTTGTTAACAATTACACCAATTACCCTTGAATGTAATTTCACCCCTGTTTTAATTATTCTAGTGGCTATTAATCCATTCCCGTGTCCGGTTAAATGAACGATTATTCGTACATATAAATACCCCGCCCATCGTGTCCGATTGAGTGTATATGGTAATTTATAGGGACGCCCAATTGTAAATCTTTATATTAACATTAACAAACTTTCATTTAGTTAAACAAATATAAAGCCCATTAATAGCCCATAGTCTAATTTCCACAAGTGTCGTTCTTTTGTCCAAACCCCAATTATGGTACAAAGCCCAATTACCCAATTTTAGTAATTAGCCCAACATCATGATTACTTCATTTTAAATAAGCATAATAATAACTTAGCTACGAGACATTAATGTAAAAAGGTTGAACATAACTTACAATGATTAAAAATAGCGTAGCGTTACACGGACAGAATTTCGACTTACACCCTTACAACATTTGCTAACATACCCTTATTATTAGAATTAAAATTAAAATTAAAATATAAATATAAATTATATATATATATATATATCGTATATATGAGAGAGAGATATATTTTTTGTGTTTAAAACTCGGCAGAAAACTGGCTTTATATAGGACCTGACCAGCATTTTCACTCCATGCGACTCGCATGGATTTTGTGCCTCTGGCCATGCGAGTCGCATGGCCACCCTGGATCCAGCCAAATTGCTTTGTTTTCTTCTTGCCGACGTAATATAATAATAATATATAATATATAATTATATATATATTATATTATATTCTTGTGCATAGTAGACTAGATATTTTTGGTCCGTTGCGTCGGGCGTTTCTTCTTGGCTCAGGTCCCGGTTCCGGATTTTCGGACGTCCTCGCGTACTATTTTATATCGTGTACTTTGCGTCTTGTAACTTGTACTCTTGTTATTTTGAGACGTTCCTCATCAATAATTTGAACCTTTTTGATTGAATCTTATACTTTTTAGCTTTTTGGACCTTTTTGTCTTCAATTTGTCGAATCTGCCTTTTGTCTTCACTTTTTAATATTTAAACGAATATTGCTTGTAAATCGAACAATACCAACTAAAATCTTGTCTTTCTTGGGGAATAATGCTATAAAATATATGTTCCTTTTTAGACAAAATAGTTTATATTTTACTATCAAATATATATAATTAATATACAAAATATAATAAAATAGTTAACTATAAATATATTTTAGTATTTATAGTTAACTTATTTTAAACGTGTCGGATGCTAGAACTATCCTTGGTAGGAGCGATAGTAAAGATCATCCTATGATTTTTCGGTCTGGCACAAGGTCCTGTCTCCGACCATGCTATGCAACCACCGTTCTTACGGTTGACACCCGATGATGGATCAAATCAGAAAACTTGTCTAGGGTAAAATCCAGCTTGAATTTTCAAAAGATCAAATGTTTTCATAAAAGATCCAATTTCCTTAAGGATCTACATTTTTATAAGTCATGCGGGACTGTAAACCGCCTTTCAAATGTGCACTTTGCTTTGGAAACCGAAAGTAAATCGGCTATTTGATTGCCAGTGTCGTTGACCTAAACCCGAGGCAACTATAAAAGACACACCCACCTTAACCACATCGTTACTATCATTGTTTATACCGCCATATCAAAATCACTGATGTATAAAGTATGAAGAATAAAGAAGTGATTTGTATGTTTTTATTTCAAGACTGTATTGCTTGAGGACAAGCAACGCTCAAGTGTGGGGATATTGATAAGGCTAAAAAGGAACATATATTTTATAGCATTATTCCCCAAGAAAGACAAGATTTTAGTTGGTATTGTTCGATTTACAAGCAATATTCGTTTAAATATTAAAAAGTGAAGACAAAAGGCAGATTCGACAAATTGAAGACAAAAAGGTCCAAAAAGCTAAAAAGTATAAGATTCAATCAAAAAGGTTCAAATTATTGATGAGGAACGTCTCAAAATAACAAGAGTACAAGTTACAAGACGCAAAGTACAAGATATAAAATAGTACGCGAGGACGTCCGAAAATCCGGAACCGAGACCTGAGCCAAGAAGAAACGCCCGACGCAACGGACCAAAAATATCTAGTCTACTATGCACAAGAATATAATATAATATATATATAATTATATATAATTATATATTATATATTATTATTATATTACGTCGGCAAGAAGAAAACAAAGCAATTTGGCTGGATCCAGGGTGGCCATGCGACTCGCATGGCCAGAGGCACAAAATCCATGCGAGTCGCATGGAGTGAAAATGCTGGTCAGGTCCTATATAAAGCCAGTTTTCTGCCGAGTTTTAAACACAGAAAATATATCTCTTCTCTCATATATACGATATATATATATATATAATTTATATTTTAATTTTAATTTTAATTATAATTCTAATAATAAGGGTATGTTAGCGAATGTTGTAAGGGTGTAAGTCGAAATTCTGTCCGTGTAACGCTACGCTATTTTTAATCATTGTAAGTTATGTTCAACCTTTTTACATTAATGTCTCGTAGCTAAGTTATTATTATGCTTATTTAAAACGAAGTAATCATGATGTTGGGCTAATTACTAAAATTGGGTAATTGGGCTTTGTACCATAATTGGGGTTTGGACAAAAGAACGACACTTGTGGAAATTAGACTATGGGCTATTAATGGGCTTTATATTTGTTTAACTAAATGAAAGTTTGTTAATGTTAATATAAAGATTTACAATTGGGCATCCCTATAAATTACCATATACACTCGATCGGACACGATGGGCGGGGTATTTATATGTACGAATAATCGTTCATTTAACCGGACACGGGAATGGATTAATAGCCACTAGAATAATTAAAACAGGGGTGAAATTACATTCAAGGGTAATTGGTGTAATTGTTAACAAAGTAGTAAAATCTTGGTTTACACGCAGTCGATAACCTGGTGTATTCATTAAACAAAGTATTAAAACCTTGTTACAATTCGAATCCCCAATTAGTTAGAATATTTAACTTCGGGTATAAGAATAATTTGATGAGGACACTCGCACTTTATATTTATGACTGATGGACTGTTATGGACAAAAACCAGACGGACATATTAAATAATCCAGGACAAAGGACAATTAACCCATGGGCATAAAACTAAAATCAACACGTCAAACATCATGATTACGGAAGTTTAAATAAGCATAATTCTTTTATTTCATATTTAATTTCCTTTATTTTATATTTAATTGCACTTCTAATTATCGCACTTTTATTTATTGTTATTTAATTGCACTTTTAATTATCGTACTTTTTAATTATCGCAATTTTATTTTATCGCATTTTTATTATTCGCAATTTCATTATCGTTATTTACTTTACGCTTTAATCTAAGTCTTTTATTTATTTTATATTTTACATTAGGTTTTAACTGCGACTAAAATCTTAAAATCGACAAACCGGTCATTAAACGGTAAAAACCCCCCTTTATAATAATAATATTACTTATATATATGTTTGTATTTTTATAAAAGTAAACTAATATAGCGTTGAGCTTTGTTTAAAGATTTCCCTGTGGAACGAACCGGACTTACTAAAAACTACACTACTGTACGATTAGGTACACTGCCTATAAGTGTTGTAGCAAGGTTTAAGTATATCCATTCTATAAATAAATAAATATCTTGTGTAAAATTGTATCGTATTTAATAGTTTTTCCTAGTAAAATATAAACTATTTTGTATACTACCCCGCTGGACATCAAGTATTTTTGGCGCCGCTGCCGGGTAACAATAATCTTATTTATTTATATACTAAAAAGGAACATATATTTTATAGCATTATTCCCCAAGAAAGACAAGATTTTAGTTGGTATTGTTCGATTTACAAGCAATATTCGTTTAAATATTAAAAAGTGAAGACAAAAGGCAGATTCGACAAATTGAAGACAAAAAGGTCCAAAAAGCTAAAAAGTATAAGATTCAATCAAAAAGGTTCAAATTATTGATGAGGAACGTCTCAAAATAACAAGAGTACAAGTTACAAGACGCAAAGTACACGATATAAAATAGTACGCGAGGACGTCCGAAAATCCGGAACCGGGACCTGAGCCAAGAAGAAACGCCCGACGCAACGGACCAAAAATATCTAGTCTACTATGCACAAGAACATAATATAATATATATATAATTATATATAATTATATATTATATATTATTATTATATTACGTCGGCAAGAAGAAAACAAAGCAATTTGGCTGGATCCAGGGTGGCCATGCGACTCGCATGGCCAGAGGCACAAAATCCATGCGAGTCGCATGGAGTGAAAATGCTGGTCAGGTCCTATATAAAGCCAGTTTTCTGCCGAGTTTTAAACACAGAAAATATATCTCTTCTCTCATATATACGATATATATATATATATAATTTATATTTTAATTTTAATTTTAAATATAATTCTAATAATAAGGGTATGTTAGCGAATGTTGTAAGGGTGTAAGTCGAAATTCTGTCCGTGTAACGCTAAGCTATTTTTAATCATTGTAAGTTATGTTCAACCTTTTTACATTAATGTCTCGTAGCTAAGTTATTATTATGCTTATTTAAAACGAAGTAATCATGATGTTGGGCTAATTACTAAAATTGGGTAATTGGGCTTTGTACCATAATTGGGGTTTGGACAAAAGAACGACACTTGTGGAAATTAGACTATGGGCTATTAATGGGCTTTATATTTGTTTAACTAAATGAAAGTTTGTTAATGTTAATATAAAGATTTACAATTGGGCGTCCCTATAAATTACCATATACACTCGATCGGACACGATGGGCGGGGTATTTATATGTACGAATAATCGTTCATTTAACCGGACACGGGAATGGATTAATAGCCACTAGAATAATTAAAACAGGGGTGAAATTACATTCAAGGGTAATTGGTGTAATTGTTAACAAAGTAGTAAAACCTTGGTTTACACGCAGTCGATAACCTGGTGTATTCATTAAACAAAGTATTAAAACCTTGTTACAATTCGAATCCCCAATTAGTTGGAATATTTAACTTCGGGTATAAGAATAATTTGATGAGGACACTCGCACTTTATATTTATGACTGATGGACTGTTATGGACAAAAACCAGACGGACATATTAAATAATCCAGGACAAAGGACAATTAACCCATGGGCATAAAACTAAAATCAACACGTCAAACATCATGATTACGGAAGTTTAAATAAGCATAATTCTTTTATTTCATATTTAATTTCCTTTATTTTATATTTAATTGCACTTCTAATTATCGCACTTTTATTTATTCTTATTTAATTGCACTTTTAATTATCGTACTTTTTAATTATCGCAATTTTATTTTATCGCATTTTTATTATTCGCAATTTCATTATCGTTATTTACTTTACGCTTTAATCTAAGTCTTTTATTTATTTTATATTTTACATTAGGTTTTAACTGCGACTAAAATCTTAAAATCGACAAACCGGTCATTAAACGGTAAAAACCCCCCTTTATAATAATAATATTACTTATATATATGTTTGTATTTTTATAAAAGTAAACTAATATAGCGTTGAGCTTTGTTTAAAGATTTCCCTGTGGAACGAACCGGACTTACTAAAAACTACACTACTGTACGATTAGGTACACTGCCTATAAGTGTTGTAGCAAGGTTTAAGTATATCCATTCTATAAATAAATAAATATCTTGTGTAAAATTGTATCGTATTTAATAGTTTTTCCTAGTAAAATATAAACTATTTTGTATACTACCCCGCTGGACATCAAGTATTTTTGGCGCCGCTGTCGGGGAATATCTTAAAAGCCGGAAGCGCAACGCTAATATAAAAAAAAAAAATTTAGTTAACTTTTATTAAAATTCGTTTTTGTAAAAATACGTTTTAAAAATATAAAAAGAAAAACAAAAATATAAGTATTTTTAAGAATATTTGAAGTTTTATAAGTTTCTTTATTTCTATTTTAGTTTATAAAAATATAAGTTTTATTTATACACATATTATTTTTTTTAAAAACAGAAAAAAATTAAAAACAGAAAATAAAATAAATAAATAAATAAAGGAAAACGCGTTTTTGATTAAATCTGTCAGCTGAATTCTGAAACCCCGCGACTCGCAGGGTTTGGTGCAATAAATGCCGCGACTCGCGGAGGGTATCTGACAGGCGACAGGAAGCCCTAATCGAGCATTGATTACGGGTTATTATTAATTATAATTATTATTATTACCTAATTATTATTATTATTATTATTAGTTTTAGTTTTATTTTTACTTTTTATTTAATTTATGTATTTTGTTTAATTAGTTTTATTAAAATTGTAAAATTAATAGTTTAATAAAATAAATAATATAAAAATAATATTTTTATAAAAATTGTACTTTTTACAACTTTTTGTATATTTTTATATTTTGTCCCTTTTTAATCGTTGTAGCGTAATATTTGTATTTTTCGCTCATATTTAATTTTAAACTTAGTTTTTGCTATAGTTATTTTTACTCCTAGATTTTTAGGCTTTGCCGTAGAATTCCTTAAGTGCTTTTTCTTTAGACTAAGATTTAGGTGCTTTAGAATTTTGCGACGCCTTTTGAAGTTTTAGTTTTTTTTTAAGTTATTTCCATTTGGGATTTAGTTTTTCCTGTAAGCTTTAATGTTTTTAGACGACTTTTACTATGTACCAATTATCATTCCAATTAGTAATCTCAATTTGCGATTATAATTTTAAGTTAGTTGTAGTAATAAGGTTAGGTTAGTAAACTATTTTTAAGTTTTTATAAGTTTCTTTTATTTTTCCGTCACCTTTTATTTTTCAACCATTTTTTTCTTTTTCAACCTTTTTCGACGAACTCTTTTTCTCTCTTATTTCTCGCTATTCTAGTTTTAGAACTTAGAATTTTTTCTACTTCTTATCTAAAATTTCTTAAAATTACGAAAATTTATTTTAAGTGGTTAAATTAATAGACATCAAAATTTTCTGGTTCGTAGTAATAGTTGGATTTGTACGTGGACCGGGTTATTGGAGCCAAACAGTCCTCAATTATATTGAGACCAAACGAATCCTGCCCCTCTGCTGCATCTTTTGGCTATTCGAAACGTGGGCAAAATCAGAAAAGTCTATTAATTGGATAACTTATTATAATTTTTCTTTCCTTTTTAAAACTAATAGGATATTCAGTGAATGCACCGAGCAAGACGTTCATCACCTTTTGTACGTTCACCACCTGTAACTAGATCAAGACATTTAGCAAATATAACCGCCGTTGATTTTTCTTTAGAATCGTCATCCAGTCGACCAAGTACTTCAGTTCAAATTTCCGATAATCCATTTTTTGAACCCAACCTCACAATTGAGAATCCAGAGAATATTCAGGAACGGTTCATAGATCCTGAACCACTAAACTTTCCTCCGGAACCACCAATCATTCAAACAGAGATTGTTGAGGAACGAACCATTAAATCAGAATCATCTAGTGATACCGATTCAATAAATTCAATTATGGAGAATCTGGAACCTTTAAGTATGGAAGACCGAATGAGAGCTAAACGCACTGGCCAAGGTCACGCAATTACTCATCCAGACATTAATGCGCCAGATTATGAAATCAAAGGACAAATTCTACACATGGTGACTAATCAATGCCAATTTAGTGGTGCGCCGAAGGAGGATCCAAATGAACATCTACGTACCTTTAATAGGATCTGCACACTATTTAAAATACGAGAAGTGGAGGATGAACAGATATATCTCATGTTATTTCCCTGGACTTTAAAGGGAGAAGCCAAAGATTGGTTGGAATCGTTACCTGAAGGGGCGATCGATACATGGGATGTTTTAATTGACAAATTTCTTAAACAATTCTTTCCTGCATCTAAAGCCGTAAGACTTCAAGCAGAAATTGTTACGTTCACACAGAAACCAAATGAAACTCTATATGAGGCGTGGACAAGATATGGAAAGTTATTAAGAGGATGTCCGCAACATGGTTTAGACACCTGTCAAATAGTACAAATATTCTACCAAGGATGCGACATCACTACAAGGAAAGACATAGATATAGCAGCTGGTGGTTCTATTATGAAGAAAACCGAAACTGATGCTTACAAAATTATTGACAACACTGCTTCCCACTCACATGAGTGGCATCAAGAAAAAGACATCGGTAGATCATCTAAAGCAGCTAGAGCCGATTCTAGCCATGACTTAGATTCCATTTCGGCAAAGATAGATGCTTTCGAGAGACGAATGGAAAAGATGACTAAAGATATTCATGCTATACGAATTAGTTGTGAGCAGTGTGGAGGACCACATTTGACAAAAGATTGTCTCAGTATTGAATTAACAATGGAACAAAGAGAGAATATTTCATACATAAACCAAAGGCCTGGAAATAATTATCAGAATAATTATCAACCGCCAAGACCGATTTACAATCAAAACCAGAATTATAACCGAAATATTCCATACAACAACCAACAAGGTCCTAGCAATCAACAAGTATCCAATAATACTTACAATCAGCAAAGACCGAATTTTCAAAACAAACCACCACAACAAACCGATGATAAAAAGCCAAATTTAGAAGATATGATGACGAAGCTAGTTGAAACTCAAACGCAGTTTTTCACATCTCAAAAACAAACCAATGAACAAAATGCTCAAGCATTTAGAAATCAACAAGCTTCTATTCAAAATCTGGAACAAGAAGTAAGTAACCTAGCAAGGTTAATAGGTGAAAGAAAACCGGGAAGTTTACCAAGCGATACAAATGCTAACCCCCGGAATGAAACAGCTAAAGCTATTACCACAAGAAGTGGTACAACACTTAAACCACCTGAAATACCTGTAACTTCTGATGAAACTATTCCTACTCCACAAGAACCACAACCTGATCAAGATAAGGAAAAAGAACCGGTAGTTGAAAAGGTTAATGAAGATAACACAGTTAAGGATAAACCTTATGTTAAACCATACCAACCACCACTTCCTTACCCGAGTAAAATGAAGAAAGAAAAACTTGAAGCCGAGCAATCCAAATTCTTGGATATGTTTAAACAGATAAATGTAAATCTTCCTTTCATTGATGTGATTTCAGGAATGCCAAGATATGCTAAATTCTTGAAAGATCTAATCTCAAATAGAAAGAAAATGGAAGAACTCTCGGCTGTTACTATGAATGCTAATTGTTCAGCAGTACTGTTGAATAAGATACCAGAAAAATTATCTGATCCAGGAAGTTTCACAATTCCATGTTTTCTGGGTAGTCTTAGTTCAATAGAAGCATTGGCAGACTTAGGTGCTAGTATAAATCTAATGCCGTATTCACTATACGCTAAACTAGACATTGGAGAATTGAAACCAACCAGAATAAGCATACAACTAGCCGATAGATCAATAAAATATCCTAGAGGGATAATGGAGAACATGCTAGTTAAAGTTGGTACTTTAGTATTTCCAGTAGATTTTGTTGTTTTGGACATGGAAGAAGATTCTCAAGTTCCTCTCATATTAGGAAGACCATTCTTAAACACGGCTAAAGCAATGATAGACGTGTTCGGTAAGAAACTGACCCTAAGTATAGAGGATGAGAGTGTTACCTTTTCAGTTGATAGAGCAATGCAACAACCACAATCTGCAGATGATACATGTTATTATATTCAAACTATAGATGCACATGCAGAATTATTAGAAGAATTTCCAGAATTACAAGGAACAGGAGAATGTTCTTTAGGAGAAGGTAATGAACCAATTGATGAAGCTGAAATGTTAGCTACACTTATAGCTAATGGATATGAACCAACAACAGAAGAAATTCAAATGCTAAAAGAAGAAGACAGATATCGATATAAATCATCGATAGAAGAACCTCCGAAATTATAGTTAAAGCCACTTCCAAACCATTTGGAATACGCTTATTTACATGGTGAATCTGAATTACCTGTAATAATATCGTCTTCTCTTACTGAAAATGAGAAATCACAACTCATTTCTGTGTTGAAAGCTCATAAACCAGCCATTGCATGGAAGATTCATGATATTAAAGGAATAAGTCCTTCGTATTGCACACATAAAATCCTTATGGAAGAGGGTCATAAAATGTATGTGCAACGCCAACGAAGACTAAATCCTAATATGCAAGATGTAGTTAAGAAAGAGATTATTAAACTGCTAGATGCAGGTTTGATATATCCAATCTCTGATAGTCCATGGGTAAGCCCAGTTCAATGCGTGCCTAAGAAGGGTGGCATGACTGTCATTACAAATGAGAAAAATGAGCTTATTCCTACTAGGACTGTAACAGGATGGCGTGTATGTATTGATTATAGAAAATTAAATGACGCCACCAGAAAAGATCACTTTCCCTTACCTTTCATAGATCAAATGTTGGAAAGATTAGCCGGAAATAGTTACTATTGTTTTCTAGATGGATTTTCCGGATATTTTCAAATTCCAATAGCACCCGAAGATCAAGAGAAAACCACATTCACGTGCCCTTATGGTACTTTTGCTTACAAACGCATGCCATTTGGACTTTGTAACGCCCCTGCAACCTTTCAAAGGTGTATGATGGCGATTTTTCACGACATGATAGAAGAATGCATGGAAGTTTTCATGGATGACTTTTCAGTCTTCGGTGATACATTTAAATCATGTCTAGTTAATCTGGAACGAATGCTAATTAGATGCGAAAAATCAAATCTAGTACTTAATTGGGAGAAATGCCATTTCATGGTTAAAGAAGGCATCGTTCTTGGACATAAAATTTCAAAAGAAGGAATTGAAGTGGATAGAGCTAAAGTAGATGTAATTGCTAAACTTCCACATCCCACCAATGTTAGAGGAGTTAGGAGTTTTCTAGGGCATGCCGGTTTTTACCGACGTTTCATAAAAGATTTTTCTAAAATTGCCACTCCTATGAATAAACTCCTAGAAAAGGATGCGCCATTCATCTTTTCAGATGAATGTATCAAATCTTTTAATATTCTTAAAGAAAAACTCACTAATGCACCGATCATGATAACACCAAATTGGAATCTACCATTTGAACTAATGTGCGATGCAAGTGATTTTGCAATGGGAGCCGTTTTAGGACAAAGGATTGAAAAACGATTTCAACCTATATATTATGCTAGTAAGACGTTACAAGGAGCACAAACGAACTATACAACTACTGAAAAAGAACTCCTTGCTATTGTCTTTGCTTTTGACAAATTTCGATCATATCTCGTTCTAGCAAAAACGGTGGTCTATACCGACCATTCTGCTCTTAGATACCTATTTTCAAAACAAGATGCTAAACCAAGATTAATCCGTTGGATCTTACTCTTACAAGAGTTTGATATTGAAATCCGAGATAAAAAAGGAGCAGAAAATCTTGCCGCTGATCATCTTTCTCGTCTTGAAAATCCCGAATTAGAAGTTCTGAATGAATCGGCCATACAAGACAACTTTCCTGATGAATATCTATTGAAGATAGATTATAAAGAAATCCCATGGTTTGCAGACTATGCAAACTACTTAGTTTGTGGATTCCTTAAAAAAGGATTATCGTACCAAAGACGAAAGAAATTCTTCAGTGATATAAAACACTATTTCTGGGAAGATCCACATCTGTTTAAAAGTTGTCCCGATGGAATAATACGCCGATGTGTATTTGGAGATGAAGCTAGTAAAATATTAAACCATTGTCACACAGGACCAACAGGAGGGCATTATGGGCCTCAACTAACAGCAAGAAAAGTTTATGAAGCTGGATTCTATTGGCCTACAATTTACAAAGACGCACACCTTCTTTGCAAATCCTGTGATGCATGTCAAAGGGCCGGAAAAATAAGTCAACGTGATGAAATGCCACAAAATGTCATCCAAGTATGTGAAGTATTTGACATTTGGGGTATTGACTTTATGGGTCCATTTCCAAAATCTCATAATAATCTATATATACTCGTAGCCATTGATTATGTATCTAAATGGGCGGAAGCACAAGCTCTCCCAACTAACGATGCACGAGTTGTAGTCAACTTTTTAAAACGTCTTTTTGCAAGGTTTGGAACACCGAAAGCTTTAATAAGTGATCGGGGTACTCATTTCTGTAATAATCAACTTGAGAAAGTTCTTAAAAGATATGGAGTAACTCATAAAATCTCCACCGCATATCATCCACAAACAAGTGGACAAGTTGAAAATACCAACCGAGCTTTAAAACGTATTCTAGAGAAAACCGTAGGATCAAATCCGAAGGAATGGTCCATTAAATTGGAGGATGCACTCTGGGCTTTTAGAACAGCCTACAAAACTCCAATTGGAACCACACCTTTTAGACTTGTTTATGGAAAAGCATGTCATCTTCCAGTAGAAATCGAACACAAAGCATTTTGGGCTTTGAAGACATGTAATCTTGATTTACATGAAGCCGGACGTCTACGATTAAGTCAACTAAATGAATTAGAAGAATTAAGACATGAAGCATACGAAAATTCGTTAATCTATAAAGAAAGAACGAAGAAATGGCATGATAAAAGAATCAGAAGTTCAAAAGAATTTAAAGAAGGAGACAGAGTTCTTCTTTTCAATTCATGATTCAAGCTATTTCCTGGAAAATTGAAATCAAGATGGTCTGGACCATTCATAGTCAAAAGAGTTTTCCCATACGGAACGATAGAATTAATAAATTCAAATGGGATTGAATTTAAAGTTAATGGTCACAGAGTTAAACATTACATACATGGTCCGATGGAAGTCGACAACGAAGTTAATCACAATTTCGACACCACAGCTAACTAAGTGTGGGGAGAATCAAGTCTTTAAAGGATAATATGTATTTCTGTTAGAGTTAGATTGTCTGTTTTCGTGTAGTTCTCGAAAATGGAACACGTATGGTCTTTCCCTAGCAGACCCTAAAGAACTAGTCTTCTCCCCCCATTCTGAATTTTTATTTTTTTTAGGTTTTTACGAAATGAAGACTGCCTGTGAACTAAACCATGGTCTAATGCTACACGCTTTGATCACTACACGTAATAATGACATACTACCGAGTGAATTAGTATCAGTAATCAGAGAAAGAATGGACGGAGTTAGAAAAGAATCCAGATGCGAAGATAATAAGTTACAATTTGGTAAAGGAAAATCAAAATCCGCAGCGAAAAGAAGAGCACGACACCTAGAACGATGTCACAAATGCGGAAAATGGTCACATGGAGGTAAATGTTCAAATAATCAAACCTATTCAAATACCGAATTTGTTACTTTATGCAGAGACGGACCGTTCATATGTTTAGAAGAAAAGACACTGAATGCTCGAGGTTACGCCTATGTAGCCATGGAAAACCAATTAAACCGACTATCTTATGAATGGAATAGATCATATAACTAAGAAATCTATTTCACAGGTATGTCTGTACAGTTTTTATTTTTATTTTTATTTTTAACCTTTTGATAATAAACGCTAATTTGTTCGCTAAAAAGTATTAAATTGGTATTAAATAAAATTAGGTTTGGCGACCGAAATTATTGATATCATTCAAAAATTTATTACATCACTGCGAAATTTAACGTTTATTCTTAAGGTATAAATATCTTTAATCAATCAACCCAAAATATTTCAAAAATTCGTCATGAGTTAAATTAGGTCTTGGAACCGAAATTTCTTTACCGAAAAGAGGGGCGCATATTTTTGATAATATTTGATTGATTAAAGTGGGATAAAAAGACAAAAAGATTTTTAATTTTATTTTTACCATGTTTTTAAAATTAATATTTAAATCTTAAATTAATATTGTAAACTTTGTAAAAACAATATATTTAAAATTGTAAATATTTGAAAAATTAATATAAGTTTGATATGAATTTATAAATTTTTAAATTAAGTTTGGTGTGAATTTTTAATTTTTAAAATATAAATTTTAATTTTATGCATTTCAAATTTTAAGTTTGGTGTGAATTTTTAATATTAATTTTGAATTTCATATTTAAGTTGTGTGAATTTAAAAACAAAAATTTACTTTATCTCATTAAGTTAAGAATATGATTTTTAAAATTCGTCGTAAGTTGAAGACTATGTCTTTGAACCGAAATTGCTTTACCCGAGGGAGGGACGAGAACTTTTATTATCATTATTTTTAATCTTATTGAATTAAAGTATGCCAAAAACATTAAAAAAACCCAAAAATCTTAGCTTTTAAAACAATCGCTACAAAAAGACAAATTTTAAAATTTTGTCGAGGGACGGACTAGGACATCGATCCGAAACGACCTCGTCCTAGTTAACAAGGGAAACAAAATTTTAAAATTAAATACTTAATTGTTTTAGAAGTTAAAGATTATAAAAAAAAAAAAAAAAAAAAAAAGAGCAAACTCCGCGACTCGCGGAGTTTGAAGTACAAAATCTCCGCGACTCGCGGAGGGACCGAAAATCATAAAAAAAAATATAAAGAGCTGAACGATCAGTTCACTCCCACACAAAATACTGCGAATTTCACAGCGAAAAACACCCCGAAAAACCCGAGAAAAAACCCCAAAAATCTCAATTTTTAACCGTTAATCACCAAATCTTTTGCTAAAATCATGTTGAGAAGGATGCTATCTAAGAATTACTCAAGAAAAACGGTAAATTTCTACACCTAAACACCATTTAATTCGAAATTTGGTGTTCTTGAGCTATTTTTTTTCCCCAATTTGATTTTGATGCTTTTTAGTATAATTAAGCTTAAATTGTTTATATATTATGCTTGTATAACCTAGATTGATGCTGTTTAACATGATTAGAAGCCTTAAACTTCAAATTTTGAGTAATCTAGGGTTTGTGTTCTTGAGCAATTTGGGGCTTTTTGATATAAACAGGTTATGGCCGATTTTTGTCATGAATTGTTGCTAAATTGAGTAGTGTAACATGTCTAGGTAGTTAAATGATCCAAACTTTGAACCTAAACATGATATTTGAGAATTAAAGTGGACTTTTTCAAGTCTAAAATTCATGAACTTGATTTTGAAAGATAATGCCATTTGAGACTTGTTTAATTGCTAGTAATGATTATTTTGACATGTTATTTGAGTTAAATGCTTATGAACTTGGCGAACATTTTCGTATATGCTTATTTGAAAAGGTGTAGATTTGATAAAAATGTGAAAATAAGCTTAAGTTTGATATAAATTGATAATGTCATTGTAATTATTTTGATTGATGATTTTGCTGACACTAATGCATATTTGGATGCACAAAAATTGTGTTTGATGTGTTTTGCAGAATGAAAGGGGTGAATCTTCATCCCAAGCCCGCAATGCTCCTGCTGAGAATTTGGAACAACAGGAGGTGGATAACTACTACAAGCAGGATGTACCTCATCCAGTCATGACCTTTTCAGATATGCACTTGGAAGAGTTGCACCCGAACCTGAGATTTGACAGACTTTGGATAGATTATCCAAAATATCAACGGGGTTTGCATACTCTTCATTCCAAGGTTGTTGAGGTACCGAGGGTCATAGAATGGGGACCCTTAGAAGCTGTAGAATTGGCCGGGCCAATTAGGGAATTACTTGTACAGAGGTATGGTAATTCTTCTTTTAATGACTGGATATGTTTATTCACCATACGCAGACCTGTATATAAAGTATGGTGTGAAGAGTTGTTATGTAGTATAGAGTTGAATGGTCGGGTAGCTAGTTTAACCGATCGTTCTTTTATTAGATTTTTGTTAGGCGGTTCGATGCGCCACATGTCTTTACTGGACATGGCTCAGGCTTTACGTATATATACGCCTGAGGAGTTAGCGTCTGCCGATTGTAGAGGATTGATACTAAACGGTAGAAAGATAGATGAGAATTTTGATACACACGGTGTGTGGAGTCAAATGACAAGCCATCACCGTTTCAAAGGGGGAAACTACTCTTATTTGGATATAGATAGAGCCGAATTAAGAGTGATACATAGGTTTTTAGCTAATTCGATTACACAAAGGGTTAAGAACAAAGAAAAAGTAAATGAACAAGATTTGTTTTACCATATGTGTATTCGAGACCCACAGAGCGCTGTAAGTATACCATATTGTGTGGGTTATTATTTATCAGCTATGGTTCGGGGGATGCGACCACATAGCATAATAGGAGGTGGTATTTTTATTACTTTGATTGGTGAATATCTCGGTGTGGATATAAGTCGGGGGGGATTATTAGTAGAAGAGCCGGAACCCCGCGATACTATAGGTTTAAATGTATACCATGGTGCGAAAGTTTTGAAGCGGCGAAATAACGCCGCAGTACGATACCATGGTAGACATCCACAGGTGGAGAGAAACCAGCAACAAGGTAATGTAGGAGGGGGGAATGAGATGCAAGAAATGCATAGGTTTATAGCTTCTCAGGAATACGAAAATGCTAGACAGAGAGCATTTGAAGATTGGCAAGTTCATCAGAACCAGATCATAGCGCATTGCCAACATATAGGTAGAAACTATATTCCTACACCGAAACCCGTCTTCCCTCCTTGGTCTATAGAGATGCAGCCACCATATCCTACGTATGATCCTGCCGAAGCATTCTATAGCACTTATGGTTATGCCTGGAACCCCTATTGGTACCAATATCATCCTTAGTTTACTTATTATTTTTTTTTTATTTTGTAATTTGTAATTATTGATACATTTAATATTTTTGTTAATATTGTAATCATTTTTATAATTATCTAACTTTTATTCTTAGATTTTAATAATTTTTGAATGTGGGGTAATATACCAAACTTCAAAAATATGTATATATGTTTGCAGTTTATCTTATGTACACAACAGGGTAAAACAACGCATTTTCAAAGACTGGCATTAAGTTCAGCAAAAGCAACTAATTTTGACGACAAGATGCAAAATATATGTGAAATAACAACAAGACGGAATGAACAAATGATGTGCACCATTTATCATTCAGCAAACAAACGCCAATATATTTGGAAACTTTGGTAAAATTTAATCATTTTCACACAAATCACCCTCAATAATTTAAATTGTTACTGATTTCTTGCAAATGAGGGCATTGCAAGATCTTAAGTGTGGGAAGGGATTAAATTCTTTCGGATTTTAAAATTTTTTTACTTTATACACTTGGTTACCATTAAAAATACTAGTAAAGCAGTAGTTGTATTAGAATCTAGTGCTCTCTGATAAAAAAGAACAGCCCTAGTCTTATATACTGACTACCCAATTCTAGTAAAATTTTTCAATTAAATGAATTCAAATCATGTTTATACATATTTATGAACGATAAAACTAGGTTTTAACACCGAAATTATTGTTATCTCAGAAAGAACATAAATTAAGAAACAAACTAAAATGTCAAAATTCATTTAAAATGGAATAGAGGACGATAAAAAGGAAAATAAAAGCCAAGTGTGGGAAAATTTACCAAATTATTTTAAACATATGTCACATATATCTGTAACAAATAACTGAAAATACTTTTGCTTTGGACTAAACTAAACTGTTTTACCCGATGAAAGAAAAGAAGAGATGGATCTACATGATGAATCAATTCCATCATTAAAAGGAAGTAAAGTCTTCCGAAAAAGACACGCGCTTCTTGATTTAGGTCATGAAGTTGTCTTCCAGACCAGCTGTAGGTTGACGAAAAATCTAGAAAAGTCATCACTAAAATCGGCTGGAAATCCACGGACCTCAGCATCAAACAGGGTCGCCAAGTGGTCAGATTTATCCTAACCATGAGAAGGATTTATCTCGTACAATGGGGAGGCACCGTGCAAATTAGCTGGATAAGACTAATGAATCAGATCCCCAGAAAGGATAATCTCCTTAAAGATTAAAAATCAGCTTTTAAGCCTGATATTACTCAATCCTTGAGATTGACCTTAAAGATTGAGAATTCAAACTCATGGAATTCAATGATATCTAAACTCAAGCTTGAACGAGAAAATATTTTGATCAAAAATACAAACCGATTTGTTTTTTGAAAACCCATTTTCAATACGTTCATTACCATTGAACGTAAAATCCTAGGAATTCACCAGGAATTCATTAGGTCACCTGAACTAAATCGGGTGTCAACCGTATGAACGGTGGTTGCATAGCATGGTCGGAGACAGGACCTTGTGCCAGACCGAAAAATCATAGGATGATCTTTACTATCGCTCCTACCAAGGATAGTTCTAGCATCCGACACGTTTAAAAAGACCATAATCATCTGCATGTCACAAGACATTGCCTTAACAGTTTCTTGTTCATCGCTTTCCTTTACAACCGAACGGTAGTTTACCGAAAGGTAATATACGGAACAAGTAAACTGGATGTGTGCTATTCGATACCGGGATAGCAGTGGATTACACGAGCCTAAAAGTTTTCAGCCAAAATATTGATCCACAGATATATTTTGCAACACCGATGATGGATCAAATCAGAAAACTTGTCTAGGGTAAAATCCAGCTTGAATTTTCAAAAGATCAAATGTTTTCATAAAAGATCCAATTTCCTTAAGGATCTACATTTTTATAAGTCATGCGGGACTGTAAACCGCCTTTCAAATGTGCACTTTGCTTTGGAAACCGAAAGTAAATCGGCTATTTGATTGCCAGTGTCGTTGACCTAAACCCGAGGCAACTATAAAAGACACACCTACCTTAACCACATCGTTACTATCATTGTTTATACCGCCATATCAAAATCACTGATGTATAAAGTGTGAAGAATAAAGAAGTGATTTGTATGTTTTTATTTCAAGACTGTATTGCTTGAGGACAAGCAACGCTCAAGTGTGGGGATATTGATAAGGCTAAAAAGGAACATATATTTTATAGCATTATTCCCCAAGAAAGACAAGATTTTAGTTGGTATTGTTCGATTTACAAGCAATATTCGTTTAAATATTAAAAAGTGAAGACAAAAGGCAGATTCGACAAATTGAAGACAAAAAGGTCCAAAAAGATAAAAAGTATAAGATTCAATCAAAAAGGTTCAAATTATTGATGAGGAACGTCTCAAAATAACAAGAGTACAAGTTACAAGACGCAAAGTACACGATATAAAATAGTACGCGAGGACGTCCGAAAATCCGGAACCGGGACCTGAGCCAAGAAGAAACGCTCGACGCTACGGACCAAAAAAATCTAGTCTACTATGCACAAGAATATAATATAATATATATATAATTATATAATTATATATTATATATTATTATTATATTACGTCGGCAAGAAGAAAATAAAGCAATTTGGCTGGATCCAGGGTGGCCATGCGACTCGCATGGCCAGAGGCACAAAATCCATGCGAGTCGCATGGAGTGAAAATGCTGGTCAGGTCCTATATAAAGCCAGTTTTCTGCCGAGTTTTAAACACAGAAAATATATCTCTTCTCTCATATATACGATATATATATATATATATATAATTTATATTTTAATTTTAATTTTAATTATAATTCTAATAATAAGGGTATGTTAGCGAATGTTGTAAGGGTGTAAGTCGAAATTCTGTCCGTGTAACGCTACGCTATTTTTAATCATTGTAAGTTATGTTCAACCTTTTTACATTAATGTCTCGTAGCTAAGTTATTATTATGCTTATTTAAAACGAAGTAATCATGATGTTGGGCTAATTACTAAAATTGGGTAATTGGGCTTTGTACCATAATTGGGGTTTGGACAAAAGAACGACACTTGTGGAAATTAGACTATGGGCTATTAATGGGCTTTATATTTGTTTAACTAAATGAAAGTTTGTTAATGTTAATATAAAGATTTACAATTGGGCGTCCCTATAAATTACCATATACACTCGATCGGACACGATGGGCGGGGTATTTATATGTACGAATAATCGTTCATTTAACCGGACACGGGAATGGATTAATAGCCACTAGAATAATTAAAACAGGGGTGAAATTACATTCAAGGGTAATTGGTGTAATTGTTAACAAAGTAGTAAAACCTTGGTTTACACGCAGTCGATAACCTGGTGTATTCATTAAACAAAGTATTAAAACCTTGTTACAATTCGAATCCCCAATTAGTTGGAATATTTAACTTCGGGTATAATAATAATTTGACGAGGACACTCGCACTTTATATTTATGACTGATGGACTGTTATGGACAAAAACCAGACGGACATATTGAATAATCCAGGACAAAGGACAATTAACCCATGGGCATAAAACTAAAATCAACACGTCAAACATCATGATTACGGAAGTTTAAATAAGCATAATTCTTTTATTTCATATTTAATTTCCTTTATTTTATATTTAATTGCACTTCTAATTATCGCACTTTTATTTATTGTTATTTAATTGCACGTTTAATTATCGTACTTTTTAATTATCGCAATTTTATTTTATCGCATTTTTATTATTCGCAATTTCATTATCGTTATTTACTTTACGCTTTAATCTAAGTCTTTTATTTATTTTATATTTTACATTAGGTTTTAACTGCGACTAAAATCTTAAAATCGACAAACCGGTCATTAAACGGTAAAAACCCCCCTTTATAATAATAATATTACTTATATATATGTTTGTATTTTTATAAAAGTAAACTAATATAGCGTTGAGCTTTGTTTAAAGATTTCCCTGTGGAACGAACCGGACTTACTAAAAACTACACTACTGTACGATTAGGTACACTGCCTATAAGTGTTGTAGCAAGGTTTAAGTATATCCATTCTATAAATAAATAAATATCTTGTGTAAAATTGTATCGTATTTAATAGTTTTTCCTAGTAAAATATAAACTATTTTGTATACTACCCCGCTGGACATCAAGTATTTTTGGCGCCGCTGCCGGGGAATATCTTAAAAGCCGGAAGCGCAACGCTAATATAAAAAAAAAAATTTTTAGTTAACTTTTATTAAAATTCGTTTTTGTAAAAATACGTTTTAAAAATATAAAAAGAAAAACAAAAATATAAGTATTTTTAAGAATATTTGAAGTTTTATAAGTTTCTTTAGTTCTATTTTAGTTTATAAAAATATAAGTTTTATTTATACACATATTATTTTTTTTAAAAACAGAAAAAAATTAAAAACAGAAAATAAAATAAATAAATAAATAAATAAAGGAAAACGCGTTTTTGATTAAATCTGTCAGCTGAATTCTGAAACCCCGCGACTCGCGGGGTTTGGTACAATAAATGCCGCGACTCGCGGAGGGTATCTGACAGGCGACAGGAAGCCCTAATCGAGCATTGATTACGGGTTATTATTAATTATAATTATTATTATTACCTAATTATTATTATTATT
Organism: Rutidosis leptorrhynchoides; assembly: GCF_046630445.1. Taxonomy (NCBI): domain Eukaryota; kingdom Viridiplantae; phylum Streptophyta; class Magnoliopsida; order Asterales; family Asteraceae; genus Rutidosis; species Rutidosis leptorrhynchoides. Next base: position 575,681,149 of record NC_092333.1, on the reverse strand, counting down.
ATTATTAGTTTTAGTTTTATTTTTACTTTTTATTTAATTTATGTATTTTGTTTAATTAGTTTTATTAAAATTGTAAAATTAATAGTTTAATAAAATAAATAATATAAAAATAATATTTTTATAAAAATTGTACTTTTTACAACTTTTTGTATATTTTTATATTTTGTCCCTTTTTAATCGTTGTAGCGTAATATTTGTATTTTTCGCTCATATTTAATTTTAAACTTAGTTTTTGCTATAGTTATTTTTACTCCTAGATTTTTAGGCTTTGCCGTAGAATTCCTTAAGTGCTTTTTCTTTAGACTAAGATTTAGGTGCTTTAGAATTTTGCGACGCCTTTTGAAATTTTAGTTTTTTTTTAAGTTATTTCCATTTGGGATTTAGTTTTTTCCTGTAAGCTTTAATATTTTTAGACGACTTTTACTATGTACCAATTATCATTCCAATTAGTAATCTCAATTTGCGATTATAATTTTAAGTTAGTTTTAGTAATAAGGTTAGGTTAGTAAACTATTTTTAAGTTTTTATAAGTTTCTTTTATTTTTCCGTCACCTTTTATTTTTCAACCATTTTTTTCTTTTTCAACCTTTTTCGACGAACTCTTTTTCTCTCTTATTTCTCGCTATTCTAGTTTTAGGACTTAGAATTTTTTCTACTTCTTATCTAAATTTCTTAAAATTACGAAAATTTATTTTAAGTGGTTAAATTAATAGACATCAAAATTTTCTGGTTCGTAGTAATAGTTGGATTTGTACGTGGACCGGGTTATTGGAGCCAAACAGTCCTCAATTATATTGAGACCAAACGAATCCTGCCCCTCTGCTGCATCTTTTGGCTATTCGAAACGTGGGCAAAATCAGAAAAGTCTATTAATTGGATAACTTATTATAATTTTTCTTTCCTTTTTAAAACTAATAGGATATTCAGTGAATGCACCGAGCAAGACGTTCATCACCTTTTGTACGTTCACCACCTGTAACTAGATCAAGACATTTAGCAAATATAACCGCCGTTGATTTTTCTTTAGAATCGTCATCCAGTCGACCAAGTACTTCAGTTCAAATTTCCGATAATCCATTTTTTGAACCCAACCTCACAATTGAGAATCCAGAGAATATTCAGGAACGGTTCATAGATCCTGAACCACTAAACTTTCCTCCGGAACCACCAATCATTCAAACAGAGATTGTTGAGGAACGAACTATTAAATCAGAATCATCTAGTGATACCGATTCAACAAATTCAATTATGGAGAATCTGGAACCTTTAAGTATGGAAGACCGAATGAGAGCTAAACGCACTGGCCAAGGTCACGTAATTACTCATCCAGACATTAATGCGCCAGATTATGAAATCAAAGGACAAATTCTACACATGGTGACTAATCAATGCCAATTTAGTGGTGCGCCGAAGGAGGATCCAAATGAACATCTACGTACCTTTAATAGGATCTGCACACTATTTAAAATACGAGAATTGGAGGATGAACAGATATATCTCATGTTATTTCCCTGGACTTTAAAGGGAGAAGCCAAAGATTGGTTGGAATCGTTACCTGAAGGGGCGATTGATACATGGGATGTTTTAGTTGACAAATTTCTTAAACAATTTTTTCCTGCATCTAAAGCCGTAAGACTTCAAGCAGAAATTGTTACGTTCACACAGAAGCCAAACGAAACTCTATATGAGGCGTGGACAAGATATGGAAAGTTATTAAGAGGATGTCCGCAACATGGTTTAGACACCTGTCAAATAGTACAAATATTCTACCAAGGATGCGACATCACTACAAGGAAAGACATAGATATAGCAGCTGGTGGTTCTATTATGAAGAAAACCGAAACTGATGCTTACAAAATTATTGACAACACTGCTTCCCACTCACATGAGTGGCATCAAGAAAAAGACATCGTTAGATCATCTAAAGCAGCTAGAGCCGATTCTAGCCATGACTTAGATTCCATTTCGGCAAAGATAGATGCTTTCGAGAGACGAATGGAAAAGATGACTAAAGATATTCATGCTATACGAATTAGTTGTGAGCAGTGTGGAGGACCACATTTGACAAAAGATTGTCTCAGTATTGAATTAACAATGGAACAAAGAGAGAATATTTCATACATAAACCAAAGGCCTGGAAATAATTATCAGAATAATTATCAACCGCCAAGACCGATTTACAATCAAAACCAGAATTATAACCGAAATATTCCATACAACAACCAACAAGGTCCTAGCAATCAACAAGTATCCAATAATACTTACAATCAGCAAAGACCTAATTTTCAAAACAAACCACCACAACAAACCGATGATAAAAAGCCAAATTTAGAAGATATGATGACGAAGCTAGTTGAAACTCAAACGCAGTTTTTCACATCTCAAAAACAAACAAATGAACAAAATGCTCAAGCATTTAGAAATCAACAAGCTTCTATTCAAAATCTGGAACAAGAAGTAAGTAACCTAGCAAGGTTAATAAGTGAAAGAAAACCGGGAAGTCTACCTAGCGATACGAATGCTAACCCCCGGAATGAAATAGCTAAAGCTATTACCACAAGAAGTGGTACAACACTTAAACCACCTGAAATACCTGTAACTTCTGATGAAACTATTCCTACTCCACAAGAACCACAACCTGATCAAGATAAGGAAAAAGAACCGGTAGTTGAAAAGGTTAATGAAGATAACACAGTTAAGGATAAACCTTATGTTAAACCATACCAACCACCACTTCCTTACCCGAGTAAAATGAAGAAAGAAAAACTTGAAGCCGAGCAATCCAAATTCTTGGATATGTTTAAACAGATAAATGTAAATCTTCCTTTCATTGATGTGATTTCAGGAATGCCAAGATATGCTAAATTCTTGAAAGATCTAATCTCAAATAGAAAGAAAATGGAAGAACTCTCGGCTGTTACTATGAATGCTAATTGTTCAGCAGTACTGTTGAATAAGATACCAGAAAAATTATCTGATCCAGGAAGTTTCACAATTCCATGTTTTCTGGGTAGTCTTAGTTCAATAGAAGCATTGGCAGACTTAGGTGCTAGTATAAATCTAATGCTGTATTCACTATACGCTAAACTAGACCTTGGAGAATTGAAACCAACCAGAATAAGCATACAACTAGCCGATAGATCAATAAAATATCCTAGAGGGATAATGGAGAACATGCTAGTTAAAGTTGGTACTTTAGTATTTCCAGTAGATTTTGTTGTTTTGGACATGGAAGAAGATTCTCAAGTTCCTCTCATATTAGGAAGACCATTCTTAAACACGGCTAAAGCAATGATAGACGTGTTCGGTAAGAAACTGACCCTAAGTATAGAGGATGAGAGTGTTACCTTTTCAGTTGATAGAGCAATGCAACAACCACAATCTGCAGATGATACATGTTATTATATTCAAACTATAGATGCACATGCAGAATTATTAGAAGAATTTCCAGAATTACAAGGAACAGGAGAATGTTCTTTAGGAGAAGGTAATGAACCAATTGATGAAGCTGAAATGTTAGCTACACTTATAGCTAATGGATATGAACCAACAACAGAAGAAATTCAAATGCTAAAAGAAGAAGACAGATATCGATATAAATCATCGATAGAAGAACCTCCGAAATTAGAGTTAAAGCCACTTCCAAACCATTTAGAATACGCTTATTTACATGGTGAATCTGAATTACCTGTAATAATATCGTCTTCTCTTACTGAAAATGAGAAATCACAACTCATTTCTGTGTTGAAAGCTCATAAACCAGCCATTGCATGGAAGATTCATGATATTAAAGGAATAAGTCCTTCGTATTGCACACATAAAATCCTTATGGAAGAGGGTCATAAAACGTATGTGCAACGCCAACGAAGACTAAATCCTAATATGCAAGATGTAGTTAAGAAAGAGATTATTAAACTGCTAGATGCAGGTTTGATATATCCAATCTCTGATAGTCCATGGGTAAGCCCAGTTCAATGCGTGCCTAAGAAGGGTGGCATGACTGTCATTACAAATGAGAAAAATGAGCTTATTCCTACTAGGACTGTAACAGGATGGCGTGTATGTATTGATTATAGAAAATTAAATGACGCCACCAGAAAAGATCACTTTCCCTTACCTTTCATAGATCAAATGTTGGAAAGATTAGCCGGAAATAGTTACTATTGTTTTCTAGATGGATTTTCCGGATATTTTCAAATTCCAATAGCACCCGAAGATCAAGAGAAAACCACATTCACGTGCCCTTATGGTACTTTTGCTTACAAACGCATGCCATTTGGACTTTGTAACGCCCCTGCAACCTTTCAAAGGTGTATGATGGCGATTTTTCACGACATGATAGAAGAATGCATGGAAGTTTTCATGGATGACTTTTCAGTCTTCGGTGATACATTTAAATCATGTCTAGTTAATCTGGAACGAATGCAAATTAGATGCGAAAAATCAAATCTAGTACTTAATTGGGAGAAATGCCATTTCATGGTTAAAGAAGGCATCGTTCTTGGACATAAAATTTCAAAAGAAGGAATTGAAGTGGATAGAGCTAAAGTAGATGTAATTGCTAAACTTCCACATCCCACCAATGTTAGAGGAGTTAGGAGTTTTCTAGGGCATGCCGGTTTTTACCGACGTTTCATAAAAGATTTTTCTAAAATTGCCACTCCTATGAATAAACTCCTAGAAAAGGATGCGCCATTCATCTTTTCAGATGAATGTATCAAATCTTTTAATATTCTTAAAGAAAAACTCACTAATGCACCGATCATGATAACACCAAATTGGAATCTACCATTTGAACTAATGTGTGATGCAAGTGATTTTGCAATGGGAGCCGTTTTAGGAAAAAGGATTGAAAAACGATTTCAACCTATATATTATGCTAGTAAGACGTTACAAGGAGCACAAACGAACTATACAACTACTGAAAAAGAACTCCTTGCTATTGTCTTTGCTTTTGACAAATTTCGATCATATCTCGTTCTAGCAAAAACGGTGGTCTATACCGACCATTCTGCTCTTAGATACCTATTTTCAAAACAAGATGCTAAACCAAGATTAATCCGTTGGATCTTACTCTTACAAGAGTTTGATATTGAAATCCAAGATAAAAAAGGAGCAGAAAATCTCGCCGCCGATCATCTTTCTCATCTTGAAAATCCCGAATTAGAAGTTCTGAATGAATCGGCCATACAAGACAACTTTCCTGATGAATATCTATTGAAGATAGATTATAAAGAAATCCCATGGTTTGCAGACTATGCAAACTACTTAGTTTGTGGATTCCTTGAAAAAGGATTATCGTACCAAAGACGAAAGAAATTCTTCAGTGATATAAAACACTATTTCTGGGAAGATCCACATCTGTTTAAAAGTTGTCCCGATAGAATAATACGCCGATGTGTATTTGGAGATGAAGCTAGTAAAATATTAAACCATTGTCACACAGGACCAACAGGAGGGCATTATGGGCCTCAACTAACAGCAAGAAAAGTTTATGAAGCTGGATTCTATTGGCCTACAATTTACAAAGACGCACACCTTCTTTGCAAATCCTGTGATGCATGTCAAAGGGCCGGAAAAATAAGTCAACGTGATGAAATGCCACAAAATGTCATCCAAGTATGTGAAGTATTTTACATTTGGGGTATTGACTTTATGGGTCCATTTCCAAAATCTCATAATAATCTATATATACTCGTAGCCATTGATTATGTATCTAAATGGGCGGAAGCACAAGCTCTCCCAACTAACGATGCACGAGTTGTAGTCAACTTTTTAAAACGTCTTTTTGCAAGGTTTGGAACACCGAAAGCTTTAATAAGTGATCGGGGTACTCATTTCTGTAATAATCAACTTGAGAAAGTTCTTAAAAGATATGGAGTAACTCATAAAATCTCCACCGCATATCATCCACAAACAAGTGGACAAGTTGAAAATACCAACCGAGCTTTAAAACGTATTCTAGAGAAAATCGTAGGATCAAATCCGAAGGAATGGTCCATTAAATTGGAGGATGCACTCTGGGCTTTTAGAACAGCCTACAAAACTCCAATTGGAACCACACCTTTTAGACTTGTTTATGGAAAAGCATGTCATCTTCCAGTAGAAATCGAACACAAAGCATTTTGGGCTTTGAAGACATGTAATCTTGATTTACATGAAGCCGGACGTCTACGATTAAGTCAACTAAATGAATTAGAAGAATTAAGACATGAAGCATACGAAAATTCGTTAATCTATAAAGAAAGAACGAAGAAATGGCATGATAAAAGAATCAGAAGTTCAAAAGAATTTAAAGAAGGAGACAGAGTTCTTCTTTTCAATTCACGATTCAAGCTATTTCCTGAAAAATTGAAATCAAGATGGTCTGGACCATTCATAGTCAAAAGAGTTTTCCCATACGGAACGATAGAATTAATAAATTCAAATGGGATTGAATTTAAAGTTAATGGTCACAGAGTTAAACATTACATACATGGTCCGATGGAAGTCGACAACGAAGTTAATCACAATTTCGACACCACAGCTAACTAAGTGTGGGGAGAATCAAGTCTTTAAAGGATAATATGTATTTATGTTAGAGTTAGATTGTCTGTTTTCGTGTAGTTCTCGAAAATGGAACACGTATGGTCTTTCCCTAGCAGACCCTAAAGAACTAGTCTTCTCCCCCCATTCTGAATTTTTATTTTTTTTAGGTTTTTACGAAATGAAGACTGCCTGTGAACTAAACCATGGTCTAATGCTACACGCTTTGATCACTAAACGTAATAATGACATACTACCGAGTGAATTAGTATCAGTAATCAGAGAAAGAATGGACGGAGTTAGAAAAGAATCCAGATGCGAAGATAATAAGTTACAATTTGGTAAAGGAAAATCAAAATCCGCAGCGAAAAGAAGAGCACGACACCTAGAAAGATGTCACAAATGCGGAAAATGGTCACATGGAGGTAAATGTTCAAATAATCAAACTTATTCAAATACCGAATTTGTTACTTTATGCAGAGACGGACCGTTCATATGTTTAGAAGAAAAGACACTGAATGCTCGAGGTTACGCCTATGTAGCCATGGAAAACCAATTAAACCGACTATCTTATGAATGGGATAGATCATATAACTAAGAAATCTATTTCACAGGAATGTCTGTACAGTTTTTATTTTTATTTTTATTTTTAACCTTTTGATAATAAACGCTAATTTGTTCGCTAAAAAGTATTAAATTGGTATTAAATAAAATTAGGTTTGGCGACCGAAATTATTGATATCGTTCAAAAATTTATTACATCACTGCGAAATTTAACGTTTATTCTTAAGGTATAAATATCTTTAAACAATCAACCCAAAATATTTCAAAAATTCGTCATGAGTCAAATTAGGTCTTGGAACCGAAATTACTTTACCGAAAAGAGGGGCGCATATTTTTGATAATATTTGATTGATTAAAGTGGGATAAAAAGACAAAAAGATTTTTAATTTTATTTTTACCATGTTTTTAAAACTAATATTTAAATCTTAAATTAATATTGTAAACTTTGTAAAAATAATATATTTAAAATTGTAAATATTTGAAAAATTAATATAAGTTTGATATGAATTTATAAATTTTTAAATTAAGTTTGGTGTGAATTTTTAATTTTTAAAATATAAATTTTAATTTTATGCATTTCAAATTTGGTGTTTGGTGTGAATTTTTAATATTAATTTTGAATTTCATATTTAAGTTGTGTGAATTTAAAAACAAAAATTTACTTTATCTCATTAAGTTAAGAATATGATTTTTAAAATTCGTCGTAAGTTGAAGACTAGGTCTTTGAACCGAAATTGCTTTACCCGAGGGAGGGACGAGAACTTTTATTATCATTATTTTTAATCTTATTGAATTAAAGTATGCCAAAAACATTAAAAAACCCAAAAATCTTAGCTTTTAAAACAATCGCTACAAAAAGACAAATTTTAAAATTTTGTCGAGGGACGGACTAGGACATCGATCCGAAACGACCTCGTCCTAGTTAACAAGGGAAACAAAATTTTAAAATTAATTTCTTAATTGTTTTCAAAAGTTAATTATTATAAAAAAAAAAAAAAAAAAAAATACCAAACTCCGCGACTCGCGGAGTTTTGTGCTTAAATCTCCGCGACTCGCGGAGGGATCGAAAATCAGAAAAAAAAAATATAAAGAGCTGAACGATCAGTTCACTCCCACACAAAAACACTGCGAATTTCACAGCGAAAAACACCCCGAAAAACCCGAGAAAAAACCCCAAAAATCTCAATTTTTAACCGTTAATCACCAAATCTTTTGCTAAAATCATGTTGAGAAGGATGCTATCTAAGAATTACTCAAGAAAAACGGTAAATTTCTACACCTAAACACCATTTAATTCGAAATTTGGTGTTCTTGAGCTATTTTTTTCCTCAATTTGATTTTGATGCTTTTTAGTGTAATTAAGCTTAAATTGTTTATATATTATGCTTGTATAACCTAGATTGATGCTGTTTAACATGATTAGAAGCCTTAAACTTCAAATTTTGAGTAATCTAGGGTTTGTGTTCTTGAGCAATTTGGGGCTTTTTGATATAAACAGGTTATGGCCGATTTTTGTCATGAATTGTTGCTAAATTGAGTAGTGTAACATGTCTAGGTAGTTAAATGATCCAAACTTTGAACCTAAACATGATATTTGAGAATTAAAGTGGACTTTTTCAAGTCTAAAATTCATGAACTTGATTTTGAAAGATAATGCCATTTGAGACTTGTTTAATTGCTAGTAATGATTATTTTGACATGTTATTTGAGTTAAATGCTTATGAACTTGGCGAACATTTTCGTATATGCTTATTTGAAAAGGTGTAGATTTGATAAAAATGTGAAAATAAGCTTAAGTTTGATATAAATTGATAATGTCATTGTAATTATTTTGATTGATGATTTTGCTGACACTAATGCATATTTGGATGCACAAAAATTGTGTTTGATGTGTTTTGCAGAATGAAAGGGGTGAATCTTCATCCCAAGCCCGCAATGCTCCTGCTGAGAATTTGGAACAACAGGAGGTGGATAACTACTACAAGCAGGATGTACCTCATCCAGTCATGACCTTTTCAGATATGCACTTGGAAGAGTTGCACCCGAACCTGAGATTTGACAGACTTTGGATAGATTATCCAAAATATCAATGGGGTTTGCATACTCTTCATTCCAAGGTTGTTGAGGTACCGAGGGTCATAGAATGGGGACCCTTAGAAGCTGTAGAATTGGCCGGGCCAATTAGGGAATTACTTGTACAGAGGTATGGTAATTCTTCTTTTAATGACTGGATATGTTTATTCACCATACGCAGACCTGTATATAAAGTATGGTGTGAAGAGTTGTTATGTAGTATAGAGTTGAATGATCGGGTAGCTAGTTTAACCGATCGTTCTTTTATTAGATTTTTGTTAGGCGGTTCGATGCGACACATGTCTTTACTGGACATGGCTCAGGCTTTACGTATATATACGCCTGAGGAGTTAGCGTCTGCCGATTGTAGAGGATTGATACTAAACGGTAGAAAGATAGATGAGAATTTTGATACACACGGTGTGTGGAGTCAAATGACAAGCCATCACCGTTTCAAAGGGGGAAACTACTCTTATTTGGATATAGATAGAGCCGAATTAAGAGTGATACATAGGTTTTTAGCTAATTCGATTACACAAAGGGGTAAGAACAAAGAAAAAGTAAATGAACAAGATTTGTTTTACCATATGTGTATTCGAGACCCACAGAGCGCTGTAAGTATACCATATTGTGTGGGTTATTATTTATCAGCTATGGTTCGGGGGATGCGACCACATAGCATAATAGGAGGTGGTATTTTTATTACTTTGATTGGTGAATATCTCGGTGTGGATATAAGTCGGGGGGGATTATTAGTAGAAGAGCCGGAACCCCGCGATACTATAGGTTTAAATGTATACCATGGTGCGAAAGTTTTGAAGCGGCGAAATAACGCCGCAGTACGATACCATGGTAGACATCCACAGGTGGAGAGAAACCAGCAACAAGGTAATGTAGGAGGGGGGAATGAGATGCAAGAAATGCATAGGTTTATAGCTTCTCAGGAATACGAAAATGCTAGACAGAGAGCATTTGAAGATTGGCAAGTTCATCAGAACCAGATCATAGCGCATTGCCAACATATAGGTAGAAACTATATTCCTACACCGAAACCCGTCTTCCCTCCTTGGTCTATAGAGATGCAGCCACCATATCCTACGTATGATCCTGCCGAAGCATTCTATAGCACTTATGGTTATGCCTGGAACCCCTATTGGTACCAATATCATCCTTAGTTTACTTATTATTATTTTTTTTATTTTGTAATTTGTAATTATTGATACATTTAATATTTTTGTTAATATTGTAATCATTTTTATAATTATCTAACTTTTATTCTTAGATTTTAATAATTTTTGAATGTGGGGTAATATACCAAACTTCAAAAATATGTATATATGTTTGCAGTTTATCTTATGTACACAACAGGGTAAAACAACGCATTTTCAAAGACTGGCATTAAGTTCAGCAAAAGCAAGTAATTTTTGACGACAATGATGCAAAATATATGTGAAATAACAACAAGACGGAATGAACAAATGACGTGCACCATTTATCATTCAGCAAACAAACGCCAATATATTTGGAAACTTTGGTAAAATTTAATCATTTTCACACAAATCACCCTCAATAATTTAAATTGTTACTGATTTCTTGCAAATGAGGGCATTGCAAGATCTTAAGTGTGGGAAGGGATTAAATTCTTTCGGATTTTAAAATTTTTTTACTTTATACATTTGGTTACCATTAAAAATACTAGTAAAGCAGTAGTTGTATTAGAATCTAGTGCTCTCTGATAAAAAAGAACAGCCCTAGTCTTATATACTGACTACCCAATTCTAGTAAAATTTTTCAATTAAATGAATTCAAATCATGTTTATACATATTTATGAACGATAAAACTAGGTTTTAACACCGAAATTATTGTTATCTCGGAAAGGACATAAATTGAGAAACAAACTAAAATGTTAAAATTCATTTAAAATGGAATAGAGGACGATAAAAAGGAAAATAAAAGCCAAGTGTGGGAAAATTTACCAAGTTATTTTAAACATATGTCACATATATCTGTAACAAATAACTGAAAATACTTTTGCTTTGGACTAAACTAAACTGTTTTACCCGATAAAAGAAAAGAAGAGATGGATCTACACGATGAATCAATTCCATCATTTAAAAGGAAGTAAAGTCTTCCGAAAAAGACACGCGCTTCTTGATTTAGGTCATGAAGTTGTCGTCCAGACCAGCTGTAGGTTGACGAAAAATCTAGAAAAGTCATCACTAAAATCGGCTGGAAATCCACGGACCTCAGCATCAAACAGGGTCGCCAAGTGGTCAGATTTATCCTAACCATGAGAAGGATTTATCTCGTACAATGGGGAGGCACCGTGCAAATTAGCTGGATAAGACTAATGAATCAGATCCCCAGAAAGGATAATCTCCTTAAAGATTAAAAATCAGCTTTTAAGCCTGATATTACTCAATCCTTGAGATTGACCTTAAAGATTGAGAATTCAAACTCATGGAATTCAATGATATCTAAACTCAAGCTTGAACGAGAAAATATTTTGATCAAAAATACAAACCGATTTGTTTTCTGAAAACCCATTTTCAATACGTTCATTACCATTGAACGTAAAATCCTAGGAATTCACCTGGAATTCATTAGGTCACCTGAACTAAATCGGGTGTCAACCGTAAGAACGGTGGTTGCATAGCATGGTCGGAGACAGGACCTTGTGCCAGACCGAAAAATCATAGGATGATCTTTACTATCGCTCCTACCAAGGATAGTTCTAGCATCCGACACGTTTAAAAAGACCATAATCATCTGCATGTCACAAGACATTGCCTTAACAGTTTCTTGTTCATCGCTTTCCTTTACAACCGAACGGTAGTTTACCGAAAGGTAATATACGGAACAAGTAAACTGGATGTGTGCTATTCGATACCGGGATAGCAGTGGATTACACGAGCCTAAAAGTTTTCAGCCAAAATATTGATCCACAGATATATTTTGCAACACCGATGATGGATCAAATCAGAAAACTTGTCTAGGGTAAAATCCAGCTTGAATTTTCAAAAGATCAAATGTTTTCATAAAAGATCCAATTTCCTTAAGGATCTACATTTTTATAAGTCATGCGGGACTGTAAACCGCCTTTCAAATGTGCACTTTGCTTTGGAAACCGAAAGTAAATCGGCTATTTGATTGCCAGTGTCGTTGACCTAAACCCGAGGCAACTATAAAAGACACACCCACCTTAACCACATCGTTACTATCATTGTTTATACCGCCATATCAAAATCACTGATGTATAAAGTGTGAAGAATAAAGAAGTGATTTGTATGTTTTTATTTCAAGACTGTATTGCTTGAGGACAAGTAACGCTCAAGTGTGGGGATATTGATAAGGCTAAAAAGGAACATATATTTTATAGCATTATTCCCCAAGAAAGACAAGATTTTAGTTGGTATTGTTCGATTTACAAGCAATATTCGTTTAAATATTAAAAAGTGAAGACAAAAGGCAGATTCGACAAATTGAAGACAAAAAGGTCCAAAAAGCTAAAAAGTATAAGATTCAATCAAAAAGGTTCAAATTATTGATGAGGAACGTCTCAAAATAACAAGAGTACAAGTTACAAGACGCAAAGTACACGATATAAAATAGTACGCGAGGACGTCCGAAAATCCGGAACCGGGACCTGAGCCAAGAAGAAACGCTCGACGCTACGGACCAAAAATATCTAGTCTACTATGCACAAGAATATAATATAATATATATATAATTATATAATTATATATTATATATTATTATTATATTACGTCGGCAAGAAGAAAATAAAGCAATTTGGCTGGATCCAGGGTGGCCATGCGACTCGCATGGCCAGAGGCACAAAATCCATGCGAGTCGCATGGAGTGAAAATGCTGGTCAGGTCCTATATAAAGCCAGTTTTCTGCCGAGTTTTAAACACAGAAAATATATCTCTTCTCTCATATATACGATATATATATATATATATATATATATATATATATATATATATATATATATATATATATATAATTTATATTTTAATTTTAATTTTAATTATAATTCTAATAATAAGGGTATGTTAGCGAATGTTGTAAGGGTGTAAGTCGAAATTCTGTCCGTGTAACGCTACGCTATTTTTAATCATTGTAAGTTATGTTCAACCTTTTTACATTAATGTTTCGTAGCTAAGTTATTATTATGCTTATTTAAAACGAAGTAATCATGATGTTGGGCTAATTACTAAAATTGGGTAATTGGGCTTTGTACCATAATTGGGGTTTGGACAAAAGAACGACACTTGTGGAAATTAGACTATGGGCTATTAATGGGCTTTATATTTGTTTAACTAAATGAAAGTTTGTTAATGTTAATATAAAGATTTACAATTGGGCGTCCCTATAAATTACCATATACACTCGATCGGACACGATGGGCGGGGTATTTATATGTACGAATAATCGTTCATTTAACCGGACACGGGAATGGATTAATAGCCACTAGAATAATTAAAACAGGGGTGAAATTACATTCAAGGGTAATTGGTGTAATTGTTAACAAAGTAGTAAAACCTTGGTTTACACGCAGTCGATAACCTGGTGTATTCATTAAACAAAGTATTAAAACCTTGTTACAATTCGAATCCCCAATTAGTTGGAATTTTTAACTTCGGGTATAATAATAATTTGACGAGGACACTCGCACTTTATATTTATGACTGATGGACTGTTATGGACAAAAACCAGACGGACATATTGAATAATCCAGGACAAAGGACAATTAACCCATGGGCATAAAACTAAAATCAACACGTCAAACATCATGATTACGGAAGTTTAAATAAGCATAATTCTTTTATTTCATATTTAATTTCCTTTATTTTATATTTAATTGCACTTCTAATTATCGCACTTTTATTTATTGTTATTTAATTGCACTTTTAATTATCGTACTTTTTAATTATCGCAATTTTATTTTATCGCATTTTTATTATTCGCAATTTCATTATCGTTATTTACTTTACGCTTTAATCTAAGTCTTTTATTTATTTTATATTTTACATTAGGTTTTAACTGCGACTAAAATCTTAAAATCGACAAACCGGTCATTAAACGGTAAAAACCCCCCTTTATAATAATAATATTACTTATATATATGTTTGTATTTTTATAAAAGTAAACTAATATAGCGTTGAGCTTTGTTTAAAGATTTCCCTGTGGAACGAACCGGACTTACTAAAAACTACACTACTGTACGATTAGGTACACTGCCTATAAGTGTTGTAGCAAGGTTTAAGTATATCCATTCTATAAATAAATAAATATCTTGTGTAAAATTGTATCGTATTTAATAGTTTTTCCTAGTAAAATATAAACTATATATTTATGTATAGTTAACTAATAAAATATATTTTATAGTTTATAAAATAGTTTTTCCTAGTATTTAATAGTTTTATAAAAGATTTTAGTTTTGAAATATAGAGCCGATTCTAGCCATGACTTAGATTCCATTTCGGCAAAGATAGATGCTTTCGAGAGACGAATGGAAAAGATGACTAAAGATATTCATGCTATACGAATTAGTTGTGAGCAGTGTGGAGGACCACATTTGACAAAAGATTGTCTCAGTATTGAATTAACAATGGAACAAAGAGAGAATATTTCATACATAAACCAAAAGCCTGGAAATAATTATCAGAATAATTATCAACCGCCAAGACCAATTTACAATCAAAACCAGAATTATAACCGAAATATTCCATACAACAACCAACAAGGTCCTAGTAATCAACAAGTATCCAATAATACTTACAATCAGCAAAGACCTAATTTTCAAAACAAACCACCACAACAAACCGATGATAAAAAGCCAAATTTAGAAGATATGATGACGAAGCTAGTTGAAACTCAAACGCGGTTTTTCACATCTCAAAAACAAACCAATGAACAAAATGCTCAAGCATTTAGAAATCAACAAGCTTCTATTCAAAATCTGGAACAAGAAGTAAGTAACCTAGCAAGGTTAATAGGTGAAAGAAAACCGGGAAGTTTACCAAGCGATACAAATGCTAACCCCCGGAATGAAACAGCTAAAGCTATTACCACAAGAAGTGGTACAACACTTAAATCACCTGAAATACCTGTAACTTCTGATGAAACTATTCCTACTCCACAAGAACCACAACCTGATCAAGATAAGGAAAAAGAACCGGTAGTTGAAAAGGTTAATGAAGATAACACAGTTAAGGATAAACCTTATGTTAAACCATACCAACCACCACTTCCTTACCCGAGTAAAATGAAGAAAGAAAAACTTGAAGCCGAGCAATCCAAATTCTTGGATATGTTTAAACAGATAA
This sequence comes from Rutidosis leptorrhynchoides, assembly GCF_046630445.1. Lineage (NCBI taxonomy): Eukaryota > Viridiplantae > Streptophyta > Magnoliopsida > Asterales > Asteraceae > Rutidosis > Rutidosis leptorrhynchoides. Next base: position 575,665,651 of record NC_092333.1, on the reverse strand, counting down.
ATGTAAATCTTCCTTTCATTGATGTGATTTCAGGAATGCCAAGATATGCTAAATTCTTGAAAGATCTAATCTCAAATAGAAAGAAAATGGAAGAACTCTCGGCTGTTACTATGAATGCTAATTGTTCAGCAGTACTGTTGAATAAGATACCAGAAAAATTATCTGATCCAGGAAGTTTCACAATTCCATGTTTTCTGGGTAGTCTTAGTTCAATAGAAGCATTGGCAGACTTAGGTGCTAGTATAAATCTAATGCCGTATTCACTATACGCTAAACTAGACCTTGGAGAATTGAAACCAACCAGAATAAGCATACAACTAGCCGATAGATCAATAAAATATCCTAGAGGGATAATGGAGAACATGCTAGTTAAAGTTGGTACTTTAGTATTTCCAGTAGATTTTGTTGTTTTGGACATGGAAGAAGATTCTCAAGTTCCTCTCATATTAGGAAGACCATTCTTAAACACGGCTAAAGCAATGATAGACGTGTTCGGTAAGAAACTGACCCTAAGTATAGAGGATGAGAGTGTTACCTTTTCAGTTGATAGAGCAATGCAACAACCACAATCTGCAGTTGATACATGTTATTATATTCAAACTATAGATGCACATGCAGAATTATTAGAAGAATTTCCAGAATTACAAGGAACAGGAGAATGTTCTTTAGGAGAAGGTAATGAACCAATTGATGAAGCTGAAATGTTAGCTACACTTATAGCTAATGGATATGAACCAACAACAGAAGAAATTCAAATGCTAAAAGAAGAAGACAGATATCGATATAAATCATCGATAGAAGAACCTCCGAAATTAGAGTTAAAGCCACTTCCAAACCATTTGGAATACGCTTATTTACATGGTGAATCTGAATTACCTGTAATAATATCGTCTTCTCTTACTAAAAATGAGAAATCACAACTCATTTCTGTGTTGAAAGCTCATAAACCAGCCATTGCATGGAAGATTCATGATATTAAAGGAATAAGTCCTTCGTATTGCACACATAAAATCCTTATGGAAGAAGGTCATAAAACGTATGTGCAACGCCAACAAAGACTAAATCCTAATATGCAAGATGTAGTTAAGAAAGAGATTATTAAACTGCTAGATGCAGGTTTGATATATCCAATCTCTGATAGTCCATGGGTAAGCCCAGTTCAATGCGTGCCTAAGAAGGGTGGCATGACTGTCATTACAAATGAGAAAAATGAGCTTATTCCTACTAGGACTGTAACAGGATGGCGTGTATGTATTGATTATAGAAAATTAAATGACGCCACCAGAAAAGATCACTTTCCCTTACCTTTCATAGATCAAATGTTGGAAAGATTAGCCGGAAATAGTTACTATTGTTTTCTAGATGGATTTTCCGGATATTTTCAAATTCCAATAGCACCCGAAGATCAAGAGAAAACCACATTCACGTGCCCTTATGGTACTTTTGCTTACAAACGCATGCCATTTGGACTTTGTAACGCCCCTGCAACCTTTCAAAGGTGTATGATGGCGATTTTTCACGACATGATAGAAGAATGCATGGAAGTTTTCATGGATGACTTTTCAGTCTTCGGTGATACATTTAAATCATGTCTAGTTAATCTGGAACGAATGCTAATTAGATGCGAAAAATCAAATCTAGTACTTAATTGGGAGAAATGCCATTTCATGGTTAAAGAAGGCATCGTTCTTGGACATAAAATTTCAAAAGAAGGAATTGAAGTGGATAGAGCTAAAGTAGATGTAATTGCTAAACTTCCACATCCCACCAATGTTAGAGGAGTTAGGAGTTTTCTAGGGCATGCCGGTTTTTACCGACGTTTCATAAAAGATTTTTCTAAAATTGCCACTCCTATGAATAAACTCCTAGAAAAGGATGCGCCATTCATCTTTTCAGATGAATGTATCAAATCTTTTAATATTCTTAAAGAAAAACTCACTAATGCACCGATCATGATAACACCAAATTGGAATCTACCATTTGAACTAATGTGCGATGCAAGTGATTTTGCAATGGGAGCCGTTTTAGGACAAAGGATTGAAAAACGATTTCAACCTATATATTATGCTAGTAAGACGTTACAAGGAGCACAAACGAACTATACAACTACTGAAAAAGAACTCCTTGCTATTGTCTTTGCTTTTGACAAATTTCGATCATATCTCGTTCTAGCAAAAACGGTGGTCTATACCGACCATTCTGCTCTTAGATACCTATTTTCAAAACAAGATGCTAAACCAAGATTAATCCGTTGGATCTTACTCTTACAAGAGTTTGATATTGAAATCCGAGATAAAAAAGGAGCAGAAAATCTCGCCGCTGATCATCTTTCTCGTCTTGAAAATCCCGAATTAGAAGTTCTGAATGAATCGGCCATACAAGACAACTTTCCTGATGAATATCTATTGAAGATAGATTATAAAGAAATCCCATGGTTTGCAGACTATGCAAACTACTTAGTTTGTGGATTCCTTGAAAAAGGATTATCGTACCAAAGACGAAAGAAATTCTTCAGTGATATAAAACACTATTTCTGGGAAGATCCACATCTGTTTAAAAGTTGTCCCGATGGAATAATACGCCGATGTGTATTTGGAGATGAAGCTAGTAAAATATTAAACCATTGTCACACAGGACCAACAGGAGGGCATTATGGGCCTCAACTAACAGCAAGAAAAGTTTATGAAGCTGGATTCTATTGGCCTACAATTTACAAAGACGCACACCTTCTTTGCAAATCCTGTGATGCATGTCAAAGGGCCGGAAAAATAAGTCAACGTGATGAAATGCCACAAAATGTCATCCAAGTATGTGAAGTATTTGACATTTGGGGTATTGACTTTATGGGTCCATTTCCAAAATCTCATAATAATCTATATATACTCGTAGCCATTGATTATGTATCTAAATGGGCGGAAGCACAAGCTCTCCCAACTAACGATGCATGAGTTGTAGTCAACTTTTTAAAACGTCTTTTTGCAAGGTTTGGAACACCGAAAGCTTTAATAAGTGATCGGGGTACTCATTTCTGTAATAATCAACTTGAGAAAGTTCTTAAAAGATATGGAGTAACTCATAAAATCTCCACCGCATATCATCCACAAACAAGTGGACAAGTTGAAAATACCAACCGAGCTTTAAAACGTATTCTAGAGAAAACCGTAGGATCAAATCCGAAGGAATGGTCCATTAAATTGGAGGATGCACTCTGGGCTTTTAGAACAGCCTACAAAACTCCAATTGGAACCACACCTTTTAGACTTGTTTATGGAAAAGCATGTCATCTTCCAGTAGAAATCGAACACAAAGCATTTTGGGCTTTGAAGACATGTAATCTTGATTTACATGAAGCCGGACGTCTACGATTAAGTCAACTAAATGAATTAGAAGAATTAAGACATGAAGCATACGAAAATTCGTTAATCTATAAAGAAAGAACGAAGAAATGGCATGATAAAAGAATCAGAAGTTCAAAAGAATTTAAAGAAGGAGACAGAGTTCTTCTTTTCAATTCACGATTCAAGCTATTTCCTGAAAAATTGAAATCAAGATGGTCTGGACCATTCATAGTCAAAAGAGTTTTCCCATACGGAACGATAGAATTAATAAATTCAAATGGGATTGAATTTAAAGTTAATGGTCACAGAGTTAAACATTACATACATGGTCCGATGGAAGTCGACAACGAAGTTAATCACAATTTCGACACCACAGCTAACTAAGTGTGGGGAGAATCAAGTCTTTAAAGGATAATATGTATTTCTGTTAGAGTTAGATTGTCTGTTTTCGTGTAGTTCTCGAAAATGGAACATGTATGGTCTTTCCCTAGCAGACCCTAAAGAACTAGTCTTCTCCCCCCATTCTGAATTTTTATTTTTTTAGGTTTTTACGAAATGAAGACTGCCTGTGAACTAAACCATGGTCTAATGCTACACGCTTTGATCACTAAACGTAATAATGACATACTACCGAGCGAATTAGTATCAGTAATCAGAGAAAGAATGGACGGAGTTAGAAAAGAGTCCAGATGCGAAGATAATAAGTTACAATTTGGTAAAGGAAAATCAAAATCCGCAGCGAAAAGAAGAGCACGACACCTAGAAAGATGTCACAAATGCGGAAAATGGTCACATGGAGGTAAATGTTGAAATAATCAAACTTATTCAAATACCGAATTTGTTACTTTATGCAGAGACGGACCGTTCATATGTTTAGAAGAAAAGACACTGAATCCTCGAGGTTACGCCTATGTAGCCATGGAAAACCAATTAAACCGACTATCTTATGAATGGGATAGATCATATAACTAAGAAATCTATTTCACAGGAATGTCTGTACAGTTTTTATTTTTATTTTTATAATAAACGCTAATTTGTTCGCTAAAAAGTATTAAATTGGTATTAAATAAAATTAGGTTTGGCGACCGAAATTATTGATATCGTTCAAAAATTTATTACATCACTGCGAAATTTAACGTTTATTCTTAAGGTATAAATATCTTTAAACAATCAACCCAAAATATTTCAAAAATTCGTCATGAGTCAAATTAGGTCTTGGAACCGAAATTACTTTACCGAAAAGAGGGGCGCATATTTTTGATAATATTTGATTGATTAAAGTGGGATAAAAAGACAAAAAGATTTTTAATTTTATTTTTACCATGTTTTTAAAATTAATATTTAAATCTTAAATTAATATTGTAAACTTTGTAAAAACAATATATTTAAAATTGTAAATATTTGAAAAATTAATATAAGTTTGATATGAATTTATAAATTTTTAAATTAAGTTTGGTGTGAATTTTTAATTTTTAAAATATAAATTTTAATTTTATGCATTTCAAATTTGGTGTTTGGTGTGAATTTTTAATATTAATTTTGAATTTCATATTTAAGTTGTGTGAATTTAAAAACAAAAATTTACTTTATCTCATTAAGTTAAGAATATGATTTTTAAAATTCGTCGTAAGTTGAAGACTAGGTCTTTGAACCGAAATTGCTTTACCCGAGGGAGGGACGAGAACTTTTATTATCATTATTTTTAATCTTATTGAATTAAAGTATGCCAAAAACATTAAAAAAACCCAAAAATCTTAGCTTTTAAAACAATCGCTACAAAAAGACAAATTTTAAAATTTTGTCGAGGGACGGACTAGGACATCGATCCGAAACGACCTCGTCCTAGTTAACAAGGGAAACAAAATTTTAAAATTAATTTCTTAATTGTTTTCAAAAGTTAATTATTATAAATAAAAAAAAAAAAAATAAATAAATACCAAACTCCGCGACTCGCGGAGTTTTGTGCTTAAATCTCCGCGACTCGCGGAGGGACCGAAAATCAGAAAAAAAAATATAAAGAGCTGAACGATCAGTTCACTCCCACACAAAAACACTGCGAATTTCACAGCGAAAAACACCCCGAAAAACCCGAGAAAAAACCCCAAAAATCTCAATTTTTAACCGTTAATCACCAAATCTTTTGCTAAAATCATGTTGAGAAGGATGCTATCTAAGAATTACTCAAGAAAAACGGTAAATTTCTACACCTAAACACCATTTAATTCGAAATTTGGTGTTCTTGAGCTATTTTTTTCCCCAATTTGATTTTGATGCTTTTTAGTGTAATTAAGCTTAAATTGTTTATATATTATGCTTGTATAACCTAGATTGATGCTGTTTAACATGATTAGAAGCCTTAAACTTCAAATTTTGAGTAATCTAGGGTTTGTGTTCTTGAGCAATTTGGGGCTTTTTGATATAAACAGGTTATGGCCGATTTTTGTCATGAATTGTTGCTAAATTGAGTAGTGTAACATGTCTAGGTAGTTAAATGATCCAAACTTTGAACCTAAACATGATATTTGAGAATTAAAGTGGACTTTTTCAAGTCTAAAATTCATGAACTTGATTTTGAAAGATAATGCCATTTGAGACTTGTTTAATTGCTAGTAATGATTATTTTGACATGTTATTTGAGTTAAATGCTTATGAACTTGGCGAACATTTTCGTATATGCTTATTTGAAAAGGTGTAGATTTGATAAAAATGTGAAAATAAGCTTAAGTTTGATATAAATTGATAATGTCATTGTAATTATTTTGATTGATGATTTTGCTGACACTAATGCATATTTGGATGCACAAAAATTGTGTTTGATGTGTTTTGCAGAATGAAAGGGGTGAATCTTCATCCCAAGCCCGCAATGCTCCTGCTGAGAATTTGGAACAACAGGAGGTGGATAACTACTACAAGCAGGATGTACCTCATCCAGTCATGACCTTTTCAGATATGCACTTGGAAGAGTTGCACCCGAACCTGAGATTTTACAGACTTTGGATAGATTATCCAAAATATCAATGGGGTTTGCATACTCTTCATTCCAAGGTTGTTGAGGTACCGAGGGTCATAGAATGGGGACCCTTAGAAGCTGTAGAATTGGCCGGGCCAATTAGGGAATTACTTGTACAGAGGTATGGTAATTCTTCTTTTAATGACTGGATATGTTTATTCACCATACGCAGACCTGTATATAAAGTATGGTGTGAAGAGTTGTTATGTAGTATAGAGTTGAATGATCGGGTAGCTAGTTTAACCGATCGTTCTTTTATTAGATTTTTGTTAGGCGGTTCGATGCGACACATGTCTTTACTGGACATGGCTCAGGCTTTACGTATATATACGCCTGAGGAGTTAGCGTCTGCCGATTGTAGAGGATTGATACTAAACGGTAGAAAGATAGATGAGAATTTTGATACACACGGTGTGTGGAGTCAAATGACAAGCCATCACCGTTTCAAAGGGGGAAACTACTCTTATTTGGATATAGATAGAGTCGAATTAAGAGTGATACATAGGTTTTTAGCTAATTCGATTACACAAAGGGGTAAGAACAAAGAAAAAGTAAATGAACAAGATTTGTTTTACCATATGTGTATTCGAGACCCACAGAGCGCTGTAAGTATACCATATTGTGTGGGTTATTATTTATCAGCTATGGTTCGGGGGATGCGACCACATAGCATAATAGGAGGTGGTATTTTTATTACTTTGATTGGTGAATATCTCGGTGTGGATATAAGTCGGGGGGGATTATTAGTAGAAGAGCCGGAACCCCGCGATACTATAGGTTTAAATGTATACCATGGTGCGAAAGTTTTGAAGCGGCGAAATAACGCCGCAGTACGATACCATGGTAGACATCCACAGGTGGAGAGAAACCAGCAACAAGGTAATGTAGGAGGGGGGAATGAGATGCAAGAAATGCATAGGTTTATAGCTTCTCAGGAATACGAAAATGCTAGACAGAGAGCATTTGAAGATTGGCAAGTTCATCAGAACCAGATCATAGCGCATTGCCAACATATAGGTAGAAACTATATTCCTACACCGAAACCCGTCTTCCCTCCTTGGTCTATAGAGATGCAGCCACCATATCCTACGTATGATCCTGCCGAAGCATTCTATAGCACTTATGGTTATGCCTGGAACCCCTATTGGTACCAATATCATCCTTAGTTTACTTATTATTATTTTTTTTATTTTGTAATTTGTAATTATTGATACATTTAATATTTTTGTTAATATTGTAATCATTTTTATAATTATCTAACTTTTATTCTTAGATTTTAATAATTTTTGAATGTGGGGTAATATACCAAACTTCAAAAATATGTATATATGTTTGCAGTTTATCTTATGTACACAACAGGGTAAAACAACGCATTTTCAAAGACTGGCATTAAGTTCAGCAAAAGCAAGTAATTTTTGACGACAATGATGCAAAATATATGTGAAATAACAACAAGACGGAATGAACAAATGACGTGCACCATTTATCATTCAGCAAACAAACGCCAATATATTTGGAAACTTTGGTAAAATTTAATCATTTTCACACAAATCACCCTCAATAATTTAAATTGTTACTGATTTCTTGCAAATGAGGGCATTGCAAGATCTTAAGTGTGGGAAGGGATTAAATTCTTTCGGATTTTAAAATTTTTTTACTTTATACACTTGGTTACCATTAAAAATACTAGTAAAGCAGTAGTTGTATTAGAATCTAGTGCTCTCTGATAAAAAAGAACAGCCCTAGTCTTATATACTGACTACCCAATTCTAGTAAAATTTTTCAATTAAATGAATTCAAATCATGTTTATACATATTTATGAACGATAAAACTAGGTTTTAACACCGAAATTATTGTTATCTCGGAAAGGACATAAATTGAGAAACAAACTAAAATGTTAAAATTCATTTAAAATGGAATAGAGGACGATAAAAAGGAAAATAAAAGCCAAGTGTGGGAAAATTTACCAAGTTATTTTAAACATATGTCACATATATCTGTAACAAATAACTGAAAATACTTTTGCTTTGGACTAAACTAAACTGTTTTACCCGATAAAAGAAAAGAAGAGATGGATCTACACGATGAATCAATTCCATCATTTAAAAGGAAGTAAAGTCTTCCGAAAAAGACACGCGCTTCTTGATTTAGGTCTTGAAGTTGTCGTCCAGACCAGCTGTAGGTTGACGAAAAATCTAGAAAAGTCATCACTAAAATCGGCTGGAAATCCACGGACCTCAGCATCAAACAGGGTCGCCAAGTGGTCAGATTTATCCTAACCATGAGAAGGATTTATCTCGTACAATGGGGAGGCACCGTGCAAATTAGCTGGATAAGACTAATGAATCAGATCCCCAGAAAGGATAATCTCCTTAAAGATTAAAAATCAGCTTTTAAGCCTGATATTACTCAATCCTTGAGATTGACCTTAAAGATTGAGAATTCAAACTCATGGAATTCAATGATATCTAAACTCAAGCTTGAACGAGAAAATATTTTGATCAAAAATACAAACCGATTTGTTTTCTGAAAACCCATTTTCAATACGTTCATTACCATTGAACGTAAAATCCTAGGAATTCACCTGGAATTCATTAGGTCACCTGAACTAAATCGGGTGTCAACCGTAAGAACGGTGGTTGCATAGCATGGTCGGAGACAGGACCTTGTGCCAGACCGAAAAATCATAGGATGATCTTTACTATCGCTCCTACCAAGGATAGTTCTAGCATCCGACACGTTTAAAAAGACCATAATCATCTGCATGTCACAAGACATTGCCTTAACAGTTTCTTGTTCATCGCTTTCCTTTACAACCGAACGGTAGTTTACCGAAAGGTAATATACGGAACAAGTAAACTAGATGTGTGCTATTCGATACCGGGATAGCAGTGGATTACACGAGCCTAAAAGTTTTCAGCCAAAATATTGATCCACAGATATATTTTGCAACACCGATGATGGATCAAATCAGAAAACTTGTCTAGGGTAAAATCCAGCTTGAATTTTCAAAAGATCAAATGTTTTCATAAAAGATCCAATTTCCTTAAGGATCTACATTTTTATAAGTCATGCGGGACTGTAAACCGCCTTTCAAATGTGCACTTTGCTTTGGAAACCGAAAGTAAATCGGCTATTTGATTGCCAGTGTCGTTGACCTAAACCCGAGGCAACTATAAAAGACACACCCACCTTAACCACATCGTTACTATCATTGTTTATACCGCCATATCAAAATCACTGATGTATAAAGTGTGAAGAATAAAGAAGTGACTTGTATGTTTTTATTTCAAGACTGTATTGCTTGAGGACAAGCAACGCTCAAGTGTGGGGATATTGATAAGGCTAAAAAGGAACATATATTTTATAGCATTATTTGTAACGACCCGCATTTTTTCGATCATTCTATACTTATAAGATTAATATTTACATAAATTAAACCTTGCCAACATGATAAGCAATCCAAATTGTCGAGATTTATATTTCCGAAAAGAGTTTTACACAACGTTTGACCGTCTAGTTTGACCGATGATATCACGAACTATACAATATATGATAATTATACGTTTGTGTATATATATGTATATATATATATATTTAACATGATTAATAAATGTTTTAATATCTCATTTTGTATTAATAACAACAAGTTATAAGTATATTTTGAAACTACTAACTTAAGTTTTCAAAACGATAACTATATGTAACGTTATTTGACATAAATACTTAAGACATATAATGTTTATACATATATTGTATAAGTAATGTATTTAATCACTTTTAAAGACTTAAATACATAAAACCATATAAGTGTATTCACAAAAGATAGCTATATTTGAATCCTCATTCCATTTTTCACAAAATTTCTATACGTATACCTAGAGTATTTATACTCGTATCATACCTAGCTTTTATATGTATTTACTAATAGTAAATACACATCAAATCACCACCAAACCTACTCTTGTTACTGCCCTTAGAGCTAGGTAATTGAACTTAGATGCAAATAAGACTAGATACATAAAATGATAGCTTGAAAATTTTGTCTCCATGCCCCCCCATTCACGTTTTTTTTTCTATATATGTATCATCATTCTCTTTCATTTTAACTCCAAATTTCTTAAGATAAACACACACTCTCTCTTCACTCTTAACCTCCATAATCATTCAGCAACTTACCTTGAAGATCTAGCTTCAAAAACCATACTAAAACACCATAAGAAAACCATACAAAAACACTTCAAGAAAACCTTCCAAGAACACCAACTTACTTCCAATCTTTCATCCACTTCCAACACCCTTTTGATTCTAGCTTCTTACTTCTCTTTTACAGAAACTTCATCCAAGGAACTTGAGGTAGAATCTATGTTCATAACCTTATTCAATTCATATATATATAGCTATCTTATTTTGTGGTACAAAAGTTTAACAACAAGAACATAGTTTGAATGTTTTCAAACTTGTTTGCAAACTAAATAGATCCTTCTAACTTAACTTTTAAAATACTTCAAGACATGTAACATAACTTATTTATATGTTAATTTAACAAGGTAAAACTTGGTTTTTCAAAGTATAAGTATTTTTGGAAAAATGGTCATTAAATGATTTTGTTGTAACAAAATGTTTAACTTCATATGTTTCACTAAACTTTCACTTATGCCGTATGATTTTGAATACAAACCAAGGTATTTACAGTTCATAGTCTTAAAGAAGAACTCGATCCAAGAAGATGGCAATTTGAATCAACGAAAACGGACTTGTAACGAAGAAACTATGACCGAAACAAAATTGGCTATCCTAGACATTTTCAACTTCGGGATTCATTGGAAAAATTTACATAAAATCACATACTTCTAAGATAACATGATATTTTATATATATGTACTCATAATTCAATTTCATATGGTTCAGGATCACCCGTAAGCAACACGAGAAGATTAATCATAAGATCCCATGATTGTACGCAACACGTCATTTGACAACACCGGTACCATGGGTCAAGATTAATCTCGACCAATACATTTATGATGGGGTTTTACGGGAGTTTTATTTATTTCGTTGGGGGTTGTATTTATTCATTGCGGGTATATTAAACATCTAAAAATGAACCATTAAAATTGAATTGCTAACCTCGGACTGCTAACTTCGGACTAAGGAAATATTCAAAGTATTAAAAGTATAACAAATATATATATATATAACGTTTGTTTAAAAAGAAAAGGTATTGATATATTATATATGGATAGGTTCGTGATATCAACCGGAAGACCGAGTCAAAATATATATATCATCAAGACAAGGGTGAGTATATAGTCCCACTTTTAAACTCTAAATATTTCGGGATGAGAATACATGTATTTTATGTTTTACGATATGGACACAAGTAACTGAAAAATATATTCTACGTTGAGTTGTACCACTGGCATACTTCCCTGTAGCTTGGTAACTAATATTTACAGCGGTATTGTAAACGCGAATCCTGTTGATAGATCTATCGGGCCTGACAACCCCAACCGGACTGGACGACCAGTATTCAACGGTTGCACAGTACTTCGTTTTGTGACTACACTTGGTACGGTGTAGTAAGATTTCATATTAAAGGGAATATGCGACGTGAAAATGTTAAGTATGGTTACCAAGTGCTCAACCACTTAGAATACTTTTATTAAACTGTTTATATACGAAATCTTGTGGTCTATATATATATTGCTGCCGGCATTAAACCTATATCTCACCAACTTTATGTTGACCTTTTAAAACATGTCTATTCTCAGGTGATTTCTAAAGCTTCCGCTGCATCATGTTGGATCTAACCAGGATCTTGCGTACGCATGTTTGTGTCAAAAATAAAACTGCATATCCGAGATGTTGTATTGTAAAATATGCTAGAAACCGTGTTGTTGTCATCATTTGTAAAGTTTGTAAGTCGAAGATTATCGCTAAACGTTAATCTTCTTTTTATTGTCTTAAGCTTGTAACAAAAATAATGGTTATGGTTTGTAATGTATAATATATGCAGTTTTCTTTCAAAAATGTCTCATATAGAGGTCAATACCTCGCAATGAAATCATACGTTATCTAACGCGTTCTTATGGTTAAGGACGGGTTATGACATGTTGTATCAGAGCGTTGGTCTTAGCGAACCAGGTTTGCATTAGTGTGTCTAACCGAGAAGTCGATAGGATACATTAGTAAGTCTGGACTTTGACCGGGTCTGATTTTAAAAACCATTGCTTATCACTGTTGGTTAAAAATTCATATGTAAATATTATGTAAGTACTAATGGGTTAGTTGTTATGTGATAGATGTCGGGCTCGAAACTTATTATCACATTCAGCGACTCCGAATCAGAACCTTCAGATTGTGTTTCAGTCATTAACATATCCGATGACGAAAGTGGTATTTTTGGGGAAGACTCACAATTTCCGGATGAACCAACTATAGAAATATCGGAAAGTGAACCCGAGGAGGAAAGTGAACCAGAGGAGGAAAGTGAACCCGAGGAAGAAATACAGGAAATTACAAAAGACGAGTTCGAACTAGGAAAGAAACGAAAAGCTAGTGAATTAGAAAATCCAAATCCCGAGTTTAATGAGAATGATGTGGCACCAATTCCACTCAACACTACCACCCCTATCCCCGCTATTCCTATTAGTGCTATCCCCGCATCTAGTTCTTCGGCACCTCAGCCAAAACGTAGGGAGACAGCTAGGATTCGCGTTGGGGGATTCCCTGGACATAAATGTTTTGGGAAATAGACCAAATGATGCGCTGCCGTATTAAACCATGGAATCACATAATGTTTTGTATAATATTATTAGTGTGGTTTGTTTAAAGTTTGATGTAAGCATATGTAAAATAGCGAAGTATGAAATGCAATAATTTTCCATGGTTAAGTATTATTTAGATTGTAGTAATTGATTCTGTACTAAGCTATTAAGTATGAACATTAACGGGTAGGTACTACCCAAGATATAATTATAAAACGCTAATAAGAAGAAAAGGCTTTTATAATAATACCTGGTTCATATTATTAACAAGCTATAAATGTACTATAAATACACACTACATCTATAATATTCCATGTGAATAATTATTTTCTTTCATTAGGAAATGGCGCGATTGAATCGAATGACGGAACAAGAACTCGAGGAACTCATCAACCAGCGAGTGAACGATAGAATGCTATGGGTCGAAGCTGCAAGAGCTGCTGCAGTTAACCCAAATCCTCGTGTAGGATGCTCCTACAAGACTTTTCAAGCTTGCAAGCCATCATCATTCAGTGGAACGGAAGGACCGATCGGTTTAACCCGATGGATAGAAAAGATGGAGACGGTGTTTAAAATCAGTGGTTGTGATGAAAAAGACATGACCAAGTTTGCATCGTGCACTTTACAAGATAGTGCACTCACATGGTGGAAGAATTATGTGAAGGCAGTAGGAGGAGATGTAGCTTATGATACTCCATGGGAAGAATTCAAAGCAATGATAATCACCGAGTATTGTCCAAGGAATGAGGTTATTAAGTTAGAAGATGAGTTACGAAGTTTGAAGGTGGTTGGTACTGAAATCACCAACTACAATCAGCGATTCATGGAATTGGTTTTACTATGTCCTGAATTGGTTCCAACCGAAGCACGGAAGATTGAAATGTACAAAGGTGGTTTGCCCAAAAAGGTCAAGGCAAACGTTACAGCATCGAAACCTAAGACAATTCATGAAGCTATAACCATGGCGAACGAGTTAATGGATCAGGTCATTCTGGATAAGAAAGCATTCACTACTGAGGTGAAGGTATCGAGTAACAAAAGGAAGTGGAACGGAAATTATGATCGAGGTTACCAACAGTAATCTTTTAAGAAACCAGAAACCCCGAAAGGTGCGGGTAGCGGTTCAGGCTTTGGTTACAAAGGACAAAGTCCTTTATGCAACCGTTGTCACAAACATCATTTTGGTTACTGTAGTGTGTTGTGCACTAAATGCAATAGACAGGGACATCTTGCTGAAGATTGTAAGGCTCTCGTTACAAATGCAAATGGTAACAAGACTCCTGCCACCAACGCAAATAGAACTGCTTTGGCTAACATTACTTGTTTTGGGTGTGGAAAACAAGGTCACTATAAGAGCCAGTGCCCGAATCAGAATGGCGGACCTGCACGTGGAAGAGCGTTTGTTATTAATGCTAGAGAGGCACGAGAAGACCCGGAGCTTGTTACGGGTACGTTTACCATTAATAACTTATCAGCATCAATTTTATTTGATACTGGCGCCGATAGAAGTTACGTGTGTATAAATTTTTACACTAAATTGAATTGTTCATCATTACCTCTAGATGCTAAGTACATGATTGAGTTAGCTAATGGTAAACTAATTAAAGCCGATAAAATTTGTCGTGATTGTGAAATAAATCTAGCCGGAGAAACGTTTAAAATCGACTTAATACCCGTAGAATTAGGAGGTTTTGATGTAATAGTCGGCATGGACTGGATGTCCAAAATAGGAGCGGAAGTTGTTTGTGCCAAGAAGGCAATTCGTATTCCTGGTAAGGATAAAATACCGGTGATGATTTATGGAGAGAAGGGTAATTCAAAGCTAAAACTCATTAGCTGTTTGAAAGCCAAGAAGTGTTTAGAAAAGGGATGTTACGCTATTTTAGCACATGTTAATAAAGTCGAAAAGAAAGAAAAGTGCATCAACGACGTGCCTGTGGCAAGAGATTTTCCTGAAGTTTTTCCGGAAGAATTGCCGGGATTACCTCCATTTAGATCGGTAGAATTTCAAATAGATTTAGTACCAGGAGCTGCACCAGTGGCTCATGCTCCATATAGACTTGCACCGTCCGAGTTAAAAGAACTTCAAAGTCAGTTAAAAGAATTACTGGACCGTGGATTCATACGACCGAGTACTTCACCGTGGGGAGCTCCAATTTTGTTTGTTAAGAAGAAAGATGGATCTTTCAGGATGTGTATAGATTATCGTGAATTAAATAAGTTAACTATCAAGAATCGATATCCACTACCGAGAATTGATGACTTATTTGATCAATTGCAAGGATCATGTGTTTATTCGAAAATCGACTTAAGATCGGGCTATCATCAACTACGCGTTAAAGAAGAGGACATTCCGAAAACTGCTTTTCGGACACGTTATGGTCATTACGAATTTTTGGTTATGCCGTTTGGATTGACGAATGCGCCAGCTGTATTCATGGACCTCATGAATCGAGTTTGTAGTCCGTATTTAGATAAGTTTGTTATCGTTTTCATTGATGATATTCTTATCTATTCCAAGAGTGAGCAAGAGCATGAAGAGCATTTAAGGTTAATATTGGAGTTGTTAAGAAAAGAACAGCTATATGCTAAATTTTCTAAGTGTGCTTTTTGGTTGAAAGAAGTGCAATTTCTTGGTCACGTTGTTAATAGCGAAGGAATTCAGGTTGATCCAGCAAAAACTGAAGCTATTGAAAAATGGGAGACTCCTAAGACACCAACGCAGATACGCCAATTTTTGGGTTTAGCCGGTTATTATAGAAGGTTTATTCAAGATTTTTCCCGAATAGCTAAGCCGTTGACAGCGTTAACGCAAAAAGGGAAGAAATATGAATGGACCTCGGAGCAGGAGAACGCATTTCAAATACTGAAGAAGAAGTTAACTACGGCGCCTATATTATCGTTACCAGAAGGGAACGATGATTTTGAAATATATTGTGACGCTTCGCGACAAGGTTTTGGTTGTGTTCTTATGCAACGGAAGAAAGTTATTGCATTTGCATCCCGACAATTGAAGATTCACGAGCGAAATTATACGACGCATGATCTAGAATTGGGAGCAGTCGTGTTTGCATTGAAGATGTGGAGACACTACTTGTATGGGGTTAAATTCACTGTGTTTACTGATCATAAAAGCCTTCAACATATTTTTGATCAGAAACAATTGAACATGAGGCAACGTAGGTGGGTCGAGTTAATAAACGACTATGATTGTGAAATTCGTTATCATCCCGGAAAGGCGAACGTGGTGGCCGATGCTTTAAGCAGAAAGGAACGAGAACCAATTCGAGTTCGAGCAATGAATATAAAAATTCGCATGAATCTCAACTCACAAATCAAAGAAGTTCAACAAGAAGCACTCAATAAAGAAAACATAAAGAATGAAATAATGAAGAAGTATGAGAAGCAACTCGTTATACGGGAAGACGGAATTAGATATTTTGCAAATCGTATTTGGGTACCGAAGTTGGGTGGATTAAGGAAGTTGATATTGAACGAGGCACATAAGACAAGATACTCGATACATCCTGGAGTTGGAAAGATGTATCAAGATCTTAAGACACATTATTGGTGGCCTAACTTAAAGACCGACGTTGCAACATATGTTGGGGAATGTTTGACTTGTTCCAAAGTCAAAGCAGAACATCAAAAGCCGTCAGGGTTACTTCAACAACCAGAAATTCCAGAATGGAAATGGGATGGTATTACCATGGATTTCATCACGAAGTTACCAAAGACTGCCTGGGGATACGACACCATTTGGGTGATTGTTGATCGTCTCACCAAGTCTGCACATTTCTTGCCTATAAAGGAAACAGATAGAATGGAGAAACTATTACGATTGTA
Organism: Rutidosis leptorrhynchoides; assembly: GCF_046630445.1. Lineage (NCBI taxonomy): Eukaryota > Viridiplantae > Streptophyta > Magnoliopsida > Asterales > Asteraceae > Rutidosis > Rutidosis leptorrhynchoides. The sequence continues at coordinate 575,648,686 of NC_092333.1, read as the reverse complement.
TATAAAGGAAGTTGTTTCAAGGCATGGAATACCTATTTCCATTATATCCGATCGTGATAGTAGATTTACCTCAAAGTTTTGGCAATCACTACAGGAGGCACTAGGAACTCGTTTGGATATGAGTACCGCATATCATCCGCAGACCGACGGGCAGAGTGAAAGAACAATTCAGACTCTTGAAGACATGCTCAGGGCATGTGTGATCGATTTTGGAAACGGATGGGATAAATATCTACCGTTAGCAGAATTCTCGTATAATAATAGTTATCACGCGAGCATTGGAGCTGCGCCATTCGAAGCATTGTATGGAAGGAAGTGTAGATCTCCTATCTGTTGGAATGAAGTAGGAGATCGACAATTAACTGGTCCTGAGATCATACATGAAACGACTGAGAAGATAGTGCAAATCAAGGAGAGATTGAAAACAGCCCGTAGTCGCCAAAAGAGCTACGCCGATGTCCGAAGGAAACCATTAGAGTTTCAGGTCGGGGACATGGTTATGCTAAAGGTGTCACCTTGGAAAGGTGTAATACGTTTCGGCAAAAGGGGTAAACTGAACCCAAGGTACGTAGGCCCGTTCAAGATCATCGAACGCATTGGACCGGTAGCTTATCGACTCGAGTTACCGCAACAACTCGCCGGAGTACATAATACCTTTCACGTCTCGAACCTTAAGAAGTGTCTTGCAAAGGAAGACCTTACCATTCCTCTTGAAGAAATCCATGTCGACGAGAAACTACAATTCGTCGAAGAACCAATCGAAATCATGGACCGTGAAGTTAAACAGCTCAAACAGAGTAATATACCGATTGTTAAGATTCGTTGGAATGCTAGAAGAGGTCCCGAGTTTACTTGGGAACGAGAGGATCAGATGAAACGAAAGTATCCGCATTTGTTTCTCGATGACGCAAAATAGGTACAATTTTAAAATTTCGGGACGAAATTTATTTAACGGGGAGGTAATGTAACGACCCGCACTTTTTCGATCATTCTATACTTATAAGATTAATATTTACATAAATTAAACCTTGCCAACATGATAAGCAATCCAAATTGTCGAGATTTATATTTCCGAAAAGAGTTTTACACAACGTTTGACCGTCTAGTTTGACCGATGATATCACGAACTATACAATATATGATAATTATACGTTTGTGTATATATATGTATATATATATATATTTAACATGATTAATAAATGTTTTAATATCTCATTTTGTATTAATAACAACAAGTTATAAGTATATTTTGAAACTACTAACTTAAGTTTTCAAAACGATAACTATATGTAACGTTATTTGACATAAATACTTAAGACATATAATGTTTATACATATATTGTATAAGTAATGTATTTAATCACTTTTAAAGACTTAAATACATAAAACCATATAAGTGTATTCACAAAAGATAGCTATATTTGAATCCTCATTCCATTTTTCACAAAATTTCTATACGTATACCTAGAGTATTTATACTCGTATCATACCTAGCTTTTATATGTATTTACTAATAGTAAATACACATCAAATCACCACCAAACCTACTCTTGTTACTGCCCTTAGAGCTAGGTAATTGAACTTAGATGCAAATAAGACTAGATACATAAAATGATAGCTTGAAAATTTTGTCTCCATGCCCCCCCATTCACGTTTTTTTTTCTATATATGTATCATCATTCTCTTTCATTTTAACTCCAAATTTCTTAAGATAAACACACACTCTCTCTTCACTCTTAACCTCCATAATCATTCAGCAACTTACCTTGAAGATCTAGCTTCAAAAACCATACTAAAACACCATAAGAAAACCATACAAAAACACTTCAAGAAAACCTTCCAAGAACACCAACTTACTTCTAATCTTTCATCCACTTCCAACACCCTTTTGATTCTAGCTTCTTACTTCTCTTTTACAGAAACTTCATCCAAGGAACTTGAGGTAGAATCTATGTTCATAACCTTATTCAATTCATATATATATAGCTATCTTATTTTGTGGTACAAAAGTTTAACAACAAGAACATAGTTTGAATGTTTTCAAACTTGTTTGCAAACTAAATAGATCCTTCTAACTTAACTTTTAAAATACTTCAAGACATGTAACATAACTTATTTATATGTTAATTTAACAAGGTAAAACTTGGTTTTTCAAAGTATAAGTATTTTTGGAAAAATGGTCATTAAATGATTTTGTTGTAACAAAATGTTTAACTTCATATGTTTCACTAAACTTTCACTTATGCCGTATGATTTTGAATACAAACCAAGGTATTTACAGTTCATAGTCTTAAAGAAGAACTCGATCCAAGAAGATGGCAATTTGAATCAACGAAAACGGACTTGTAACGAAGAAACTATGACCGAAACAAAATTGGCTATCCTAGACATTTTCAACTTCGGGATTCATTGGAAAAATTTACATAAAATCACATACTTCTAAGATAACATGATATTTTATATATATGTACTCATAATTCAATTTCATATGGTTCAGGATCACCCGTAAGCAACACGAGAAGATTAATCATAAGATCCCATGATTGTACGCAACACGTCATTTGACAACACCGGTACCATGGGTCAAGATTAATCTCGACCAATACATTTATGATGGGGTTTTACGGGAGTTTTATTTATTTCGTTGGGGGTTGTATTTATTCATTGCGGGTATATTAAACATCTAAAAATGAACCATTAAAATTGAATTGCTAACCTCGGACTGCTAACTTCGGACTAAGGAAATATTCAAAGTATTAAAAGTATAACAAATATATATATATATAACGTTTGTTTAAAAAGAAAAGGTATTGATATATTATATATGGATAGGTTCGTGATATCAACCGGAAGACCGAGTCAAAATATATATATCATCAAGACAAGGGTGAGTATATAGTCCCACTTTTAAACTCTAAATATTTCGGGATGAGAATACATGTATTTTATGTTTTACGATATGGACACAAGTAACTGAAAAATATATTCTACGTTGAGTTGTACCACTGGCATACTTCCCTGTAGCTTGGTAACTAATATTTACAGCGGTATTGTAAACGCGAATCCTGTTGATAGATCTATCGGGCCTGACAACCCCAACCGGACTGGACGACCAGTATTCAACGGTTGCACAGTACTTCGTTTTGTGACTACACTTGGTACGGTGTAGTAAGATTTCATATTAAAGGGAATATGCGACGTGAAAATGTTAAGTATGGTTACCAAGTGCTCAACCACTTAGAATACTTTTATTAAACTGTTTATATACGAAATCTTGTGGTCTATATATATATTGCTGCCGGCATTAAACCTATATCTCACCAACTTTATGTTGACCTTTTAAAACATGTCTATTCTCAGGTGATTTCTAAAGCTTCCGCTGCATCATGTTGGATCTAACCAGGATCTTGCGTACGCATGTTTGTGTCAAAAATAAAACTGCATATCCGAGATGTTGTATTGTAAAATATGCTAGAAACCGTGTTGTTGTCATCATTTGTAAAGTTTGTAAGTCGAAGATTATCGCTAAACGTTAATCTTCTTTTTATTGTCTTAAGCTTGTAACAAAAATAATGGTTATGGTTTGTAATGTATAATATATGCAGTTTTCTTTCAAAAATGTCTCATATAGAGGTCAATACCTCGCAATGAAATCATACGTTATCTAACGCGTTCTTATGGTTAAGGACGGGTTATGACATTATTCCCCAAGAAAGACAAGATTTTAGTTGGTATTGTTCGATTTACAAGCAATATTCGTTTAAATATTAAAAAGTGAAGACAAAAGGCAGATTCGACAAATTGAAGACAAAAAGGTCCAAAAAGCTAAAAAGTATAAGATTCAATCAAAAAGGTTCAAATTATTGATGAGGAACGTCTCAAAATAACAAGAGTACAAGTTACAAGACGCAAAGTACACGATATAAAATAGTACGCGAGGACGTCCGAAAATCCGAAACCGGGACCTGAGCCAAGAAGAAACGCCCGACGCAACGGACCAAAAATATCTAGTCTACTATGCACAAGAATATAATATAATATATATATAATTATATATAATTATATATTATATATTATTATTATATTACGTCGGCAAGAAGAAAACAAAGCAATTTGGCTGGATCCAGGGTGGCCATGCGACTCGCATGGCCAGAGGCACAAAATCCATGCGAGTCGCATGGAGTGAAAATGCTGGTCAGGTCCTATATAAAGCCAGTTTTCTGCCGAGTTTTAAACACATAAAATATATCTCTCTCTCATATATACGATATATATATATATATATAATTTATATTTTAATTTTAATTTTAATTTTAATTCTAATAATAAGGGTATGTTAGCAAATGTTGTAAGGGTGTAAGTCGAAATTCTGTCCGTGTAACGCTACGCTATTTTTAATCATTGTAAGTTATGTTCAACCTTTTTACATTAATGTCTCGTAGCTAAGTTATTATTATGCTTATTTAAAATGAAGTAATCATGATGTTGGGCTAATTACTAAAATTGGGTAATTGGGTTTTGTACCATAATTGGGGTTTGGACAAAAGAACGACACTTGTGGAAATTAGACTATGGGCTATTAATGGGCTTTATATTTGTTTAACTAAATGAAAGTTTGTTAATGTTAATATAAAGATTTACAATTGGGCGTCCCTATAAATTACCATATACACTCAATCGGACACGATGGGCGGGGTATTTATATGTACGAATAATCGTTCATTTAACCGGACACGAGAATGGATTAATAGCCACTAGAATAATTAAAACAGGGGTGAAATTACATTCAAGGGTAATTGGTGTAATTGTTAACAAAGTAGTAAAACCTTGGTTTACACGCAGTCGATAACCTGGTGTATTCATTAAACAAAGTATTAAAACCTTGTTACAATTCGAATCCCCAATTAGTTGGAATATTTAACTTCGGGTATAAGAATAATTTGATGAGGACACTCGCACTTTATATTTATGACTGATGGACTGTTATGGACAAAAAAACCAGACGGACATATTAAATAATCCAGGACAAAGGACAATTAACCCATGGGTATAAAACTAAAATCAACACGTCAAACATCATGATTACGGAAGTTTAAATAAGCATAATTCTTTTATTTCATATTTAATTTCCTTTATTTTATATTTAATTGCACTTCTAATTATCGCACTTTTATTTATTGTTATTTAATCGCACTTTAAATTATCGTACTTTTTAATTATCGCAATTTTATTTTATCGCATTTTTATTATTCGCAATTTCATTATCGTTATTTACTTTACGCTTTAATTTAAGTCTTGTATTTACTTTATATTTTACATTAGGTTTTAACTGCGACTAAAATCTTAAAATCGACAAACCGGTCATTAAACGGTAAAAACCCCCCTTTATAATAATAATATTACTTATATATATATTTGTATTTTTATAAAAGTAAACTAATATAGCGTTGAGCTTTGTTTAAAGATTTCCCTGTGGAACGAACCGGACTTACTAAAAACTACGCTACTGTACGATTAGGTACACTGCCTATAAGTGTTGTAGCAAGGTTTAAGTATATCCATTCTATAAATAAATAAATATCTTGTGTAAAATTGTATCGTATTTAATAGTATTTCCTAGTAAAATATAAGCTATTTTATATACACCCCGCTGCACATCAAGTATTTTTGATAATAAACGCTAATTTGTTCGCTAAAAAGTATTAAATTGGTATTGAATAAAATTAGGTTTGGCGACCGAAATTATTGATATCATTCAAAAATTTATTACATCACTGCGAAATTTAACGTTTATTCTTAAGGTATAAATATCTTTAATCAATCAACTCAAAATATTTCAAAAATTCGTCATGAGTTAAATTAGGTCTTGGAACCGAAATTACTTTACCGAAAAGAGGGGCGCATATTTTTGATAATATTTGATTGATTAAAGTGGGATAAAAAGACAAAAAGATTTTTAATTTTATTTTTACCATGTTTTTAAAATTAATATTTAAATCTTAAATTAATATTGTAAATTTTGTAAAAACAATATATTTAAAATTGTAAATATTTGAAAAATTCATATAAGTTTGATATGAATTTATGAATTTTTAAAATTGAGTTTGGTGTGAATTTTTAATTTTTAAAATATGAATTCTTAATTTTATGCATTTCAAATTTTAAGTTTGGTGTGAATTTTTAATATAAATTTTGAATTTTATATTTAAGTTGTGTGAATTTAAAAACAAAAATTTACTTTATCTCATTAAGTTAAAAATATGATTTTTTAAAATTCGTCGTAAGTTGAAGACTAGGTCTTTGAACCGAAATTGCTTTACCCAAGGGAGGGACGAGAACTTTTATTATCATTATTTTTAATCTTATTGATTTAAAGTATGCCAAAAAAATTAAAAAATCCAAAAATCTTAGCTTTTAAAACAATCGCTACTAAAAGACAAATTTTAAAATTTTGTCGAGGGACGGACTAGGGCATCGTCCCGAAACGACCTCGTCCTAAAAAGAAACAAAATTTTAAAATTTTATTAATTCTAAGTTTTAAAAGTATAAGGTTATTAAAAAAAAAAAAAAAAAAAAAAAAATTTTAAAATACCAGAAATCAGACCCCATGCGACTCGCATGGGGTGTAGGCATATATCATGCGACTCGCATGATGAGTAAAATCTGGTCAGATACAAAAAGTTCCAGCGGCCTGTTTCTTTCTCACAATACACACACATATACACGAACTTGCACCCAAATACTCTCAAAAATCCGCCATTTTTCACCAAATTTCTTGCAAGACTTCACAACAATCATGCCTAGATTCAGTAGTCTCAACCCCTTCAGGAGAACGGTAAAGATTTCACCCCTAATCTCTTTAAATTCGAATTAAGTGTGTTCTTGAGCCATTTTACCTAATTTAATTTTTGTTAATTTTTAGTGAAATTAGTGTTAAATTGATGTTATATTATGCATGTATATCCTAGATAGAAGCTATTTAACATGAATTGAAGCTAAAAACTTCAAATTTTTAAGAATCTAGGGTTTGTGTTCTTGAGCAATTTGGGGCTTTTTGATATAAACAGGTTATGGCCGATTTTTGTCATGAATTGTTGCTAAATTAAGTAGTGTAACATGTTTAGGTAGTTAATTGATCCAAACTTTGAGCCTAAACATGTTTTTGAGAATTAAAGTGGACTTTTTAAGTCTAAAAATTCATGAACTTGGATAATTTGATATAAAGGCCATTTGAAACTTGTTTCATTGCTAGTAGTGATTATTTTGGCATGTTATTTGAGATAAATGCTTATGAACTTGATGTACATTTTTCGTATATGCTTATTTGACAAAGTGTAGACTTGACAAAAATATGAAAATGAGCACTAGTTTGATTTGAATGCCATGTAACAAGTGTTTAATTGCTATAATGATTATTGTTGACATGTTTAAGAGTTTAAATGTGATAAAACATTGTACACATTTTCGTATGTAAAAGTGTAGAATTGTTATTGTTAAGAAAATGTGTATAAAATGTGTTATGAATTGAACATGTCATCATAATTGTTTCAAGTTATTATTTTGCTAACACTAATGCATATTTGGATGCACAAATTTTATGTTTAATGTGTTTTGCAGAGAAATACAGATACGGACGGTGCATCATCGTCCAGACAACCAGAGCCAGAACCGGAAATGTTTTATGAACAAGAACAACATATGCAACAAGAAGAAGAACAACATGAGGATCAACATATTCCATATCACGATCAAGATCAATTATTCATGAATCAGTTTCGTCAATTCGCTCCACATCAAATGATTCTGAGCTTAGACATTAATGAAGATCAGTTACACCCAAATCTGAGATTTGATCGATGTTGGATAGAGTATCCAGATTATCAAAAGAACATGCACATTCTCTACTTTAAGGTTGTTGAAATGCCAAGGGCAATTGACTGGGTACCTTTGGAAACAGTTGACCTTGCCGAACCGATTCGGGAATTATTGGTGCAAAGGTATGGTAATTCTCAGTTTAACGATTGGATGCGCCTATTTTCCATTCGTAGAACCATATATAGGGAATGGTGTATAGAATTACTTAGTACTATTAAGTTAAACAGTGATGTTAAGAGGATAGATGATAGAAGCTTTATTAGATTTCTGTTAGGTGGACGCATGTACAGAATGTCCATGATAGATTTAGCCAGGGCCTTACAGATTTACACCCCTGCTGAACTTTTGAGCCCCGACTGTAATAGCCTGATTGCCCAAGGAGAAAGGATAGATAGGGAATTTGATATTAACGCCGTCTGGAGGCGTATGTCCCACTTTAATGAATTTCACGCCAGTGGAAATCATACATACTTAGATATAGACAGAGCTGAACTCCGGGTGATTCATAGATTCTTAGCAAACACAATTACACAAAGGGGTAAGAATAAGGAGAAATTGACCGTAAACGATTTGTTCTACCTCAAGTGTATTAGAGACCCGAGGAGTTTCGTTAACATTCCCTATTGTGTTGGTTATTATCTCGCTAATGTAGTTTCGGGGATGAAATCGGGGAGTATTATAGGTGGTGGTATTTTCATTACTCTCATTGGAGAGTATTTAGGTGTGGATAAGCACCAAGGGGGTCCAATGAACGAAATAGAGGACGAAGGTGAAACTATAAGTTCAAACCTTTATCACGGTGCAAGGGTATTATTGATGAGACGTGGTCGGGTATATCGATACGAGGGACCTCAGCGACAGGTAGAAAGAGGTTCGGATGACGAAATGGAAGAGGCGAACAACATTATAGGAGTTGTTCGGGAGACTGCTCTTGATTTAGGCGTTCGTATGGAGGATGAATACATGACGAACTATGATAGGCATATGCAGTACGAGGCATGGCAACGTCGGAATGACTACGAGCATTCCCGGCAACGAGAGCATGGCCGATGGGATTATCATCAGCGCCAAATTATAAGCCAGTTGCAGCCTGGCGAGATGTATTATCCGACCCAACCCGCATACTATCCTGCACATCAGCCAGAAATGAGACCACCCTATGATTTATATGATTATGACGCAGCATACCAGTTCACCTATCAACAGCCATGGAACCCTGATCCGAACATGAATTGGGATCCTTATCCTAATTATCCTCCTAACCCACCTCCTGATCAGTAGAGATAAGTTGGTAATTTATATTTTTATTATTTTAAACACTTAACATTTTAATTACATTTATGTAATGTTTGATATTTCTATTATTATTGTGTACTAATATTTTTCTTATAGTTTGAAAGTGGGATGCCAAAGTTCCATTTCAAATTACATGTATGATTATATTTGTATTGTATGTATTCTATTTTATGCACAAAACAGGGTAAAACAACGCGTTTTCAAAGACTGGCATTAAGTTCAGCAAAAGCAAGTAATTTTTGACGACAATGATGCAAAATATATGTGAAATAACAACAAGACGGAATGAACAAATGACGTGCACCATTTATCATTCAACAATCAAACGACAATATGTTTGAAACTTTGGTAAAATTTAATCATTTTTCTACGCTAATAACCCTCAATAATTTAAATTGTTTCTGATTTCTTGCAAATGAGGGCATTGCAAGATCTTAAGTGTGGGAAGGGGTTAAATTCTTTCAGATTTTGATTTAAACACTTGGTTACCATTAAAAATGCTAGTAACGCAGTAGTTGTGTTAGAATCTAGTGCTCTCCGATAACAAGGAACAGCCCTAGTCTTATATACTAACTACCCAATTCTAGTAAAATTTTTTAAAATTTTCAATTAAATGAATTCAAATCATGTTTATACATATTTATGAACGATAAAACTAGGTTTTAACACCGAAATTATTGTTACCTCGGAAAGGACATAAATTGAGAAACAAACTAAAATGTTAAAATTCATTTAAAATGGAATAGAGGACGATAAAAAGGAAAATAAAAGCCAAGTGTGGGAAAATTTACCAAGTTATTTTAAACATATGTCACATATATCTGTAACAAATAACTGAAAATACTTTTGCTTTGGACTAAACTAAACTGTTTTACCCGATAAAAGAAAAGAAGAGATGGATCTACACGATGAATCAATTCCATCATTTAAAAGGAAGTAAAGTCTTCCGAAAAAGACACGCGCTTCTTGATTTAGGTCATGAAGTTGTCGTCCAGACCAGCTGTAGGTTGACGAAAAATCTAGAAAAGTCATCACTAAAATCGGCTGGAAATCCACGGACCTCAGCATCAAACAGGGTCGCCAAGTGGTCAGATTTATCCTAACCATGAGAAGGATTTATCTCGTACAATGGGGAGGCACCGTGCAAATTAGCTGGATAAGACTAATGAATCAGATCCCCAGAAAGGATAATCTCCTTAAAGATTAAAAATCAGCTTTTAAGCCTGATATTACTCAATCCTTGAGATTGACCTTAAAGATTGAGAATTCAAACTCATGGAATTCAATGATATCTAAACTCAAGCTTGAACGAGAAAATATTTTGATCAAAAATACAAACCGATTTGTTTTCTGAAAACCCATTTTCAATACGTTCATTACCATTGAACGTAAAATCCTAGGAATTCACCTGGAATTCATTAGGTCACCTGAACTAAATCGGGTGTCAACCGTAAGAACGGTGGTTGCATAGCATGGTCGGAGACAGGACCTTGTGCCAGACCGAAAAATCATAGGATGATCTTTACTATCGCTCCTACCAAGGATAGTTCTAGCATCCGACACATTTAAAAAGACCATAATCATCTGCATGTCACAAGACATTGCCTTAACAGTTTCTTGTTCATCGCTTTCCTTTACAACCGAACGGTAGTTTACCGAAAGGTAATATACGGAACAAGTAAACTGGATGTGTGCTATTCGATACCGGGATAGCAGTGGATTACACGAGCCTAAAAGTTTTCAGCCAAAATATTGATCCACAGATATATTTTGCAACACCGATGATGGATCAAATCAGAAAACTTGTCTAGGGTAAAATCCAGCTTGAATTTTCAAAAGATCAAATGTTTTCATAAAAGATCCAATTTCCTTAAGGATCTACATTTTTATAAGTCATGCGGGACTGTAAACCGCCTTTCAAATGTGCACTTTGCTTTGGAAACCGAAAGTAAATCGGCTATTTGATTGCCAGTGTCGTTGACCTAAACCCGAGGCAACTATAAAAGACACACCCACCTTAACCACATCGTTACTATCATTGTTTATACCGCCATATCAAAATCACTGATGTATAAAGTGTGAAGAATAAAGAAGTGATTTGTATGTTTTTATTTCAAGACTGTATTGCTTGAGGACAAGCAACGCTCAAGTGTGGGGATATTGATAAGGCTAAAAAGGAACATATATTTTATAGCATTATTCCCCAAGAAAGACAAGATTTTAGTTGGTATTGTTCGATTTACAAGCAATATTCGTTTAAATATTAAAAAGTGAAGACAAAAGGCAGATTCGACAAATTGAAGACAAAAAGGTCCAAAAAGCTAAAAAGTATAAGATTCAATCAAAAAGGTTCAAATTATTGATGAGGAACGTCTCAAAATAACAAGAGTACAAGTTACAATACGCAAAGTACACGATATAAAATAGTACGCGAGGACGTCCGAAAATCCGGAACCGGGACCTGAGCCAAGAAGAAACGCCCGACGCAACGGACCAAAAATATCTAGTCTACTATGCACAAGAATATAATATAATATAATATATATATAATTATATATAATTATATATTATATATTATTATTATATTACGTCGGCAAGAAGAAAACAAAGCAATTTGGCTGGATCCAGGGTGGCCATGCGACTCGCATGGCCAGAGGCACAAAATCCATGCGAGTCGCATGGAGTGAAAATGCTGGTCAGGTCCTATATAAAGCCAGTTTTCTGCCGAGTTTTAAACACAGAAAATATATCTCTCTCTCATATATACGATATATATATATATATATATAATTTATATTTTAATTTTAATTTTAATTTTAATTCTAATAATAAGGGTATGTTAGCAAATGTTGTAAGGGTGTAAGTCGAAATTCTGTCCGTGTAACGCTACGCTATTTTTAATCATTGTAAGTTATGTTCAACCTTTTTACATTAATGTCTCGTAGCTAAGTTATTATTATGCTTATTTAAAATGAAGTAATCATGATGTTGGGCTAATTACTAAAATTGGGTAATTGGGCTTTGTACCATAATTGGGGTTTGGACAAAAGAACGACACTTGTGGAAATTAGACTATGGGCTATTAATGGGCTTTATATTTGTTTAACTAAATGAAAGTTTGTTTATGTTAATATAAAGAATTACAATTGGGCGTCCCTATAAATTACCATATACACTCAATCGGACACGATGGGCGGGGTATTTATATGTACGAATAATCGTTCATTTAACCGGACACGGGAATGGATTAATAGCCACTAGAATAATTAAAACAGGGGTGAAATTACATTCAAGGGTAATTGGTGTAATTGTTAACAAAGTAGTAAAACCTTGGTTTACACGCAGTCGATAACCTGGTGTATTCATTAAACAAAGTATTAAAACCTTGTTACAATTCGAATCCCCAATTAGTTGGAATATTTAACTTCGGGTATAAGAATAATTTGATGAGGACACTCGCACTTTATATTTATGACTGATGGACTGTTATGGACAAAAAACCAGACGGACATATTAAATAATCCAGGATAAAGGACAATTAACCCATGGGTATAAAACTAAAATCAACACGTCAAACATCATGATTACGGAAGTTTAAATAAGCATAATTCTTTTATTTCATATTTAATTTCCTTTATTTTATATTTAATTGCACTTCTAATTATCGCACTTTTATTTATTGTTATTTAATCGCACTTTAAATTATCGTACTTTTTAATTATCGCAATTTTATTTTATCGCATTTTTATTATTCACAATTTCATTATCGTTATTTACTTTACGCTTTAATTTAAGTCTTGTATTTACTTTATATTTTACATTAGGTTTTAACTGCGACTAAAATCTTAAAATCGACAAACCGGTCATTAAACGGTAAAAACCCCCCTTTATAATAATAATATTACTTATATATATATTTGTATTTTTATAAAAGTAAACTAATATAGCGTTGAGCTTTGTTTAAAGATTTCCCTGTGGAACGAACCGGACTTACTAAAAACTACACTACTGTACGATTAGGTACACTGCCTATAAGTGTTGTAGCAAGGTTTAAGTATATCCATTCTATAAATAAATAAATATCTTGTGTAAAATTGTATCGTATTTAATAGTATTTCCTAGTAAAATATAAGCTATTTTATATACACCCCGCTGCACATCAAGTATTTTTGATAGTCACGCGGGTGACCCGGGTTCGATCCCCGGCAGCGGCGCCAAAAATACTTGATGTGCAGCGGGGTGTATATAAAATAGCTTATATTTTACTAGGAAATACTATTAAATACGATACAATTTTACACAAGATATTTATTTATTTATAGAATGGATATACTTAAACCTTGCTACAACACTTATAGGCAGTGTACCTAATCGTACAGTAGTGTAGTTTTTAGTAAGTCCGGTTCGTTCCACAGGGAAATCTTTAAACAAAGCTCAACGCTATATTAGTTTACTTTTATAAAAATACAAATATATATATAAGTAATATTATTATTATAAAGGGGGGTTTTTACCGTTTAATGACCGGTTTGTCGATTTTAAGATTTTAGTCGCAGTTAAAACCTAATGTAAAATATAAAGTAAATACAAGACTTAAATTAAAGCGTAAAGTAAATAACGATAATGAAATTGCGAATAATAAAAATGCGATAAAATAAAATTGCGATAATTAAAAAGTACGATAATTTAAAGTGCGATTAAATAACAATAAATAAAAGTGCGATAATTAGAAGTGCAATTAAATATAAAATAAAGGAAATTAAATATGAAATAAAAGAATTATGCTTATTTAAACTTCCGTAATCATGATGTTTGACGTGTTGATTTTAGTTTTATACCCATGGGTTAATTGTCCTTTGTCCTGGATTATTTAATATGTCCATCTGGTTTTTTGTCCATAACAGTCCATCAGTCATAAATATAAAGTGCGAGTGTCCTCATCAAATTATTCTTATACCCGAAGTTAAATATTCCAACTAATTGGGGATTCGAATTGTAACAAGGTTTTAATACTTTGTTTAATGAATACACCAGGTTATCGACTGCGTGTAAACCAAGGTTTTACTACTTTGTTAACAATTACACCAATTACCCTTGAATGTAATTTCACCCCTGTTTTAATTATTCTAGTGGCTATTAATCCATTCCCGTGTCCGGTTAAATGAACGATTATTCATACATATAAATACCCCGCCCATCGTGTCCGATTGAGTGTATATGGTAATTTATAGGGACGCCCAATTGTAAATCTTTATATTAACATTAACAAACTTTCATTTAGTTAAACAAATATAAAGCCCATTAATAGCCCATAGTCTAATTTCCACAAGTGTCGTTCTTTTGTCCAAACCCCAATTATGGTACAAAGCCCAATTACCCAATTTTAGTAATTAGCCCAACATCATGATTACTTCGTTTTAAATAAGCATAATAATAACTTAGCTACGAGACATTAATGTAAAAAGGTTGAACATAACTTACAATGATTAAAAATAGCGTAGCGTTACACGGACAGAATTTCAACTTACACCCTTACAACATTTGCTAACATACCCTTATTATTAGAATTAAAATTAAAATTAAAATTAAAATATAAATTATATATATATATATATATATCGTATATATGAGAGAGAGATATATTTTCTGTGTTTAAAACTCGGCAGAAAACTGGCTTTATATAGGACCTGACCAGCATTTTCACTCCATGCGACTCGCATGGATTTTGTGCCTCTGGCCATGCGAGTCGCATGGCCACCCTGGATCCAGCCAAATTGCTTTGTTTTCTTCTTGCCGACGTAATATAATAATAATATATAATATATAATTATATATAATTATATATATATATTATATTATATTCTTGTGCATAGTAGACTAGATATTTTTGGTCCGTTGCGTCGGGCGTTTCTTCTTGGCTCAGGTCCCGGTTCCGGATTTTCGGACGTCCTCGCGTACTATTTTATATCGTGTACTTTGCGTCTTGTAACTTGTACTCTTGTTATTTTGAGACGTTCCTCATCAATAATTTGAACCTTTTTGATTGAATCTTATACTTTTTAGCTTTTTGGACCTTTTTGTCTTCAATTTGTCAAATCTGCCTTTTGTCTTCACTTTTTAATATTTAAACGAATATTGCTTGTAAATCGAACAATACCAACTAAAATCTTGTCTTTCTTGGGGAATAATGCTATAAAATATATGTTCCTTTTTAGCCTTATCAATATCCCCACACTTGAGCGTTGCTTGTCCTCAAGCAATACAGTCTTGAAATAAAAACATACAAATCACTTCTTTATTCTTCACACTTTATACATCAGTGATTTTGATATGGCGGTATAAACAATGATAGTAACGATGTGGTTAAGGTGGGTGTGTCTTTTATAGTTGCCTCGGGTTTAGGTCAACGACACTGGCAATCAAATAGCCGATTTACTTTCGGTTTCCAAAGCAAAGTGCACATTTGAAAGGCGGTTTACAGTCCCACATGACTATAAAAATTTAGATCCTTAAGGAAATTGGATCTTTATGAAAACATTTGATCTTTTGAAAATTC
This sequence comes from Rutidosis leptorrhynchoides, assembly GCF_046630445.1. Taxonomy (NCBI): domain Eukaryota; kingdom Viridiplantae; phylum Streptophyta; class Magnoliopsida; order Asterales; family Asteraceae; genus Rutidosis; species Rutidosis leptorrhynchoides. The sequence goes on along the minus strand of NC_092333.1, from coordinate 575,632,959 downwards.
AAGCTGGATTTTACCCTAGACAAGTTTTCTGATTTGATCCATCATCGGTGTTGCAAAATATATCTGTGGATCAATATTTTGGCTGAAAACTTTTAGGCTCGTGTAATCCACTGCTATCCCGGTATCGAATAGCACACATCCAGTTTACTTGTTCCGTATATTACCTTTCGGTAAACTACCGTTCGGTTGTAAAGGAAAGCGATGAACAAGAAACTGTTAAGGCAATGTCTTGTGACATGCAGATGATTATGGTCTTTTTAAACGTGTCGGATGCTAGAACTATCCTTGGTAGGAGCAATAGTAAAGATCATCCTATGATTTTTCGGTCTGGCACAAGGTCCTGTCTCCGACCATGCTATGCAACCACCGTTCTTACGGTTGACACCCGATTTAGTTCAGGTGACCTAATGAATTCCAGGTGAATTCCTAGGATTTTACGTTCAATGGTAATGAACGTATTGAAAATGGGTTTTCAGAAAACAAATCGGTTTGTATTTTTGATCAAAATATTTTCTCGTTCAAGCTTGAGTTTAGATATCATTGAATTCCATGAGTTTGAATTCTCAATCTTTAAGGTCAATCTCAAGGATTGAGTAATATCAGGCTTAAAAGCTGATTTTTAATCTTTAAGGAGATTATCCTTTCTGGGGATCTGATTCATTAGTCTTATCCAGCTAATTTGCACGGTGCCTCCCCATTGTACGAGATAAATCCTTCTCATGGTTAGGATAAATCTGACCACTTGGCGACCCTGTTTGATGCTGAGGTCCGTGGATTTCCAGCCGATTTTAGTGATGACTTTTCTAGATTTTTCGTCAACCTACAGCTGGTCTGGACGACAACTTCATGACCTAAATCAAGAAGCACGTGTCTTTTTCGGAAGACTTTACTTCCTTTTAAATGATGGAATTGATTCATCGTGTAGATCCATCTCTTCTTTTCTTTTATCGGGTAAAACAGTTTAGTTTAGTCCAAAGCAAAAGTATTTTCAGTTATTTGTTACAGATATATGTGACATATGTTTAAAATAACTTGGTAAATTTTCCCACACTTGGCTTTTATTTTCCTTTTTATCGTCCTCTATTCCATTTTAAATGAATTTTAACATTTTAGTTTGTTTCTCAATTTATGTCCTTTCCGAGATAACAATAATTTCGGTGTTAAAACCTAGTTTTATCGTTCATAAATATGTATAAACATGATTTGAATTCATTTAATTGAAAATTTTTACTAGAATTGGGTAGTCAGTATATAAGACTAGGGCTGTTCTTTTTTATCAGAGAGCACTAGATTCTAATACAACTACTGCTTTACTAGTATTTTTAATGGTAACCAAGTGTATAAAGTAAAAAAATTTTAAAATCCGAAAGAATTTAATCCCTTCCCACACTTAAGATCTTGCAATGCCCTCATTTGCAAGAAATCAGTAACAATTTAAATTATTGAGGGTGATTTGTGTGAAAATGATTAAATTTTACCAAAGTTTCCAAATATATTGGCGTTTGTTTGCTGAATGATAAATGGTGCACATCATTTGTTCATTCCGTCTTGTTGTTATTTCACATATATTTTGCATCTTGTCGTCAAAATTAGTTGCTTTTGCTGAACTTAATGCCAGTCTTTGAAAATGCGTTGTTTTACCCTGTTGTGTACATAAGATAAACTGCAAACATATATACATATTTTTGAAGTTTGGTATATTACCCCACATTCAAAAATTATTAAAATCTAAGAATAAAAGTTAGATAATTATAAAAATGATTACAATATTAACAAAAATATTAAATGTATCAATAATTACAAATTACAAAATAAAAAAAAAAATAAGTAAACTAAGGATGATATTGGTACCAATAGGGGTTCCAGGCATAACCATAAGTGCTATAGAATGCTTCGGCAGGATCATACGTAGGATATGGTGGCTGCATCTCTATAGACCAAGGAGGGAAGACGGGTTTCGGTGTAGGAATATAGTTTCTACCTATATGTTGGCAATGCGCTATGATCTGGTTCTGATGAACTTGCCAATCTTCAAATGCTCTCTGTCTAGCATTTTCGTATTCCTGAGAAGCTATAAACCTATGCATTTCTTGCATCTCATTCCCCCCTCCTACATTACCTTGTTGCTGGTTTCTCTCCACCTGTGGATGTCTACCATGGTATCGTACTGCGGCGTTATTTCACCGCTTCAAAACTTTCGCACCATGGTATACATTTAAACCTATAGTATCGCGGGGTTCCGGCTCTTCTACTAATAATCCCCCCCGACTTATATCCACACCGAGATATTCACCAATCAAAGTAATAAAAATACCACCTCCTATTATGCTATGTGGTCGCATCCCCCGAACCATAGCTGATAAATAATAACCCACACAATATGGTATACTTACAGCGCTCTGTGGGTCTCGAATACACATATGGTAAAACAAATCTTGTTCATTTACTTTTTCTTTGTTCTTACCCCTTTGTGTAATCGAATTAGCTAAAAACCTATGTATCACTCTTAATTCGGCTCTATATATATCCAAATAAGAGTAGTTTCCCCCTTTGAAACGGTGATGGCTTGTCATTTGACTCCACACACCGTGTGTATCAAAATTCTCATCTATCTTTCTACCGTTTAGTATCAATCCTCTACAATCGGCAGACGCTAACTCCTCAGGCGTATATATACGTAAAGCCTAAGCCATGTCCAGTAAAGACATGTGTCGCATCGAACCACCTAACAAAAATCTAATAAAAGAACTATCGGTTAAACTAGCTACCCGATCATTCAACTCTATACTACATAACAACTCTTCACACCATACTTTATATACAGGTCTGCGTATGGTGAATAAACATATCCAGTCATTAAAAGAAGAATTACCATACCTCTGTACAAGTAATTCCCTAATTGGCCCGGCCAATTCTACAGCTTCTAAGGGTCCCCATTCTATGACCCTCGGTACCTCAACAACCTTGGAATGAAGAGTATGCAAACCCCGTTGATATTTTGGATAATCTATCCAAAGTCTGTCAAATCTCAGGTTCGGGTGCAACTCTTCCAAGTGCATATCTGAAAAGGTCATGACTGGATGAGGTACATCCTGCTTGTAGTAGTTATCCACCTCCTGTTGTTCCAAATTCTCAGCAGGAGCATTGCGGGCTTGGGATAAAGATTCACCCCTTTCATTCTGCAAAACACATCAAACACAATTTTTGTGCATCCAAATATGCATTAGTGTCAGCAAAATCATCAATCAAAATAATTACAATGACATTATCAATTTATATCAAACTTAAGCTTATTTTCACATTTTTATCAAATCTACACCTTTTCAAATAAGCATATACGAAAATGTTCGCCAAGTTCATAAGCATTTAACTCAAATAACATGTCAAAATAATCATTACTAGCAATTAAACAAGTCTCAAATGGCATTATCTTTCAAAATCAAGTTCATGAATTTTAGACTTGAAAAAGTCCACTTTAATTCTCAAATATCATGTTTAGGTTCAAAGTTTGGATCATTTAACTACCTAGACATGTTACACTACTCAATTTAGCAACAATTCATGACAAAAATCGGCCATAACCTGTTTATATCAAAAAGCCCCAAATTGCTCAAGAACACAAACCCTAGATTACTCAAAATTTGAAGTTTAAGGCTTCTAATCATGTTAAACAGCATCAATCTAGGTTATACAAGCATAATATATAAACAATTTAAGCTTAATTACACTAAAAAGCATCAAAATCAAATTGGGGAAAAAAAATAGCTCAAGAACACCAAATTTCGAATTAAATGGTGTTTAGGTGTAGAAATTTACCGTTTTTCTTGAGTAATTCTTAGATAGCATCCTTCTCAACATGATTTTAGCAAAAGATTTGGTGATTAACGGTTAAAAATTGAGATTTTTGGGGTTTTTTCTCGGGTTTTTCGGGGTGTTTTTCGCTGTGAAATTCTCAGTGTTTTTGTGTGGGAGTGAACTGATCGTTCAGCTCTTTATATTTTTTTTTTCTGATTTTCGGTCCCTCCGCGAGTCGCGGAGATTTAAGCACAAAACTCCGCGAGTCGCGGAGTTTGGTATTTTTTTTTTTTTTTTATAATAATTAACTTTTGAAAACAATTAAGAAATTAATTTTAAAATTTTGTTTCCCTTGTTAACTAGGACGAGGTCGTTTCGGATCGATGTCCTAGTCCGTCCCTCGACAAAATTTTAAAATTTGTCTTTTTGTAGCGATTGTTTTAAAAGCTAAGATTTTTGGGTTTTTTAATGTTTTTGGCATACTTTAATTCAATAAGATTAAAAATAATGATAATAAAAGTTCTCGTCCCTCCCTCGGGTAAAGCAATTTCGGTTCAAAGACCTAGTCTTCAACTTACGACGAATTTTAAAAATCATATTCTTAACTTAATGAGATAAAGTAAATTTTTGTTTTTAAATTCACACAACTTAAATATGAAATTCAAAATTAATATTAAAAATTCACACCAAACACCAAATTTGAAATGCATAAATGAAGTATTTAACCCCGTCTCAAAATCCTTGATGTCCAGCGGGGTAGTATACAAAATAGTTTATATTTTACTAGGAAAAACTATTAAATACGATACAATTTTACACAAGATATTTATTTATTTATAGAATGGATATACTTAAACCTTGCTACAACACTTATAGGCAGTGTACCTAATCGTACAGTAGTGTAGTTTTTAGTAAGTCCGGTTCGTTCCACAGGGAAATCTTTAAACAAAGCTCAACGCTATATTAGTTTACTTTTATAAAAATACAAACATATATATAAGTAATATTATTATTATAAAGGGGGGGTTTTTACCGTTTAATGACCGGTTTGTCGATTTTAAGATTTTAGTCGCAGTTAAAACCTAATGTAAAATATAAAATAAATAAAAGACTTAGATTAAAGCGTAAAGTAAATAACGATAATGAAATTGCGAATAATAAAAATGCGATAAAATAAAATTGCGATAATTAAAAAGTACGATAATTAAAAGTGCAATTAAATAACAATAAATAAAAGTGCGATAATTAGAAGTGCAATTAAATATAAAATAAAGGAAATTAAATATGAAATAAAAGAATTATGCTTATTTAAACTTCCGTAATCATGATGTTTGACGTGTTGATTTTAGTTTTATGCCCATGGGTTAATTGTCCTTTGTCCTGGATTATTTAATATGTCCGTCTGGTTTTTGTCCATAACAGTCCATCAGTCATAAATATAAAGTGCGAGTGTCCTCATCAAATTATTCTTATACCCGAAGTTAAATATTCCAACTAATTGGGGATTCGAATTGTAACAAGGTTTTAATACTTTGTTTAATGAATACACCAGGTTATCGACTGCGTGTAAACCAAGGTTTTACTACTTTGTTAACAATTACACCAATTACCCTTGAATGTAATTTCACCCCTGTTTTAATTATTCTAGTGGCTATTAATCCATTCCCGTGTCCGGTTAAATGAACGATTATTCGTACATATAAATACCCCGTCCATCGTGTCCGATCGAGTGTATATGGTAATTTATAGGGACGCCCAATTGTAAATCTTTATATTAACATTAACAAACTTTCATTTAGTTAAACAAATATAAAGCCCATTAATAGCCCATAGTCTAATTTCCACAAGTGTCGTTCTTTTGTCCAAACCCCAATTATGGTACAAAGCCCAATTACCCAATTTTAGTAATTAGCCCAACATCATGATTACTTCGTTTTAAATAAGCATAATAATAACTTAGCTACGAGACATTAATGTAAAAAGGTTGAACATAACTTACAATGATTAAAAATAGCGTAGCGTTACACGGACAGAATTTCGACTTACACCCTTACAACATTCGCTAACATACCCTTATTATTAGAATTATAATTAAAATTAAAATTAAAATATAAATTATATATATATATATATATATATATATATATATCGTATATATGAGAGAGAGATATATTTTCTGTGTTTAAAACTCGGCAGAAAACTGGCTTTATATAGGACTTGACCAGCATTTTCACTCCATACGACTCGCATGGATTTTGTGCCTCTGGCCATGCGAGTCGCATGGCCACCCTGGATCCAGCCAAATTGCTTTGTTTTCTTCTTGCCGACGTAATATAATAATAATATATAATATATAATTATATATAATTATATATATATTATATTATATTCTTGTGCATAGTAGACTAGATATTTTTGGTCCGTTGCGTCGGGCGTTTCTTCTTGGCTCAGGTCCCTGTTCCGGATTTTCGGACGTCCTCGCGTACTATTTTATATCGTGTACTTTGCGTCTTGTAACTTGTACTCTTGTTATTTTGAGACGTTCCTCATCAATAATTTGAACCTTTTTGATTGAATCTTATACTTTTTAGCTTTTTGGACCTTTTTGTCTTCAATTTGTCGAATCTGCCTTTTGTCTTCACTTTTTAATATTTAAACGAATATTGCTTGTAAATCGAACAATACCAACTAAAATCTTGTCTTTCTTGGGGAATAATGCTATAAAATATATGTTCCTTTTTAGCCTTATCAATATCCCCACACTTGAGCGTTGCTTGTCCTCAAGCAATACAGTCTTGAAATAAAAACATACAAATCACTTCTTTATTCTTCACACTTTATACATCAGTGATTTTGATATGGCGGTATAAACAATGATAGTAACGATGTGGTTAAGGTGGGTGTGTCTTTTATAGTTGCCTCGGGTTTAGGTCAACGACACTGGCAATCAAATAGCCGATTTACTTTCGGTTTCCAAAGCAAAGTGCACATTTGAAAGGCGGTTTACAGTCCCACATGACTATAAAAATTTAGATCCTTAAGGAAATTGGATCTTTATGAAAACATTTGATCTTTTGAAAATTCAAGCTGGATTTTACCCTAGACAAGTTTTCTGATTTGATCCATCATCGGTGTTGCAAAATATATCTGTGGATCAATATTTTGGCTGAAAACTTTTAGGCTCGTGTAATCCACTGCTATCCCGGTATCGAATAGCACACATCCAGTTTACTTGTTCCGTATATTACCTTTCGGTAAACTACCGTTCGGTTGTAAAGGAAAGCGATGAACAAGAAACTGTTAATGCAATGTCTTGTGACATGCAGATGATTATGGTCTTTTTAAACGTGTCGGATGCTAGAACTATCCTTGGTAGGAGCAATAGTAAAGATCATCCTATGATTTTTCGGTCTGGCACAAGGTCCTGTCTCCGACCATGCTATGCAACCACCGTTCTTACGGTTGACACCCGATTTAGTTCAGGTGACCTAATGAATTCCAGGTGAATTCCTAGGATTTTACGTTCAATGGTAATGAACGTATTGAAAATGGGTTTTCAGAAAACAAATCGGTTTGTATTTTTGATCAAAATATTTTCTCGTTCAAGCTTGAGTTTAGATATCATTGAATTCCATGAGTTTGAATTCTCAATCTTTAAGGTCAATCTCAAGGATTGAGTAATATCAGGCTTAAAAGCTGATTTTTAATCTTTAAGGAGATTATCCTTTCTGGGGATCTGATTCATTAGTCTTATCCAGCTAATTTGCACGGTGCCTCCCCATTGTACGAGATAAATCCTTCTCATGGTTAGGATAAATCTGACCACTTGGCGACCCTGTTTGATGCTGAGGTCCGTGGATTTCCAGCCGATTTTAGTGATGACTTTTCTAGATTTTTCGTCAACCTACAGCTGGTCTGGACGACAACTTCATGACCTAAATCAAGAAGCGCGTGTCTTTTTCGGAAGACTTTACTTCCTTTTAAATGATGGAATTGATTCATCGTGTAGATCCATCTCTTCTTTTCTTTTATCGGGTAAAACAGTTTAGTTTAGTCCAAAGCAAAAGTATTTTCAGTTATTTGTTACAGATATATGTGACATATGTTTAAAATAACTTGGTAAATTTTCCCACACTTGGCTTTTATTTTCCTTTTTATCGTCCTCTATTCCATTTTAAATGAATTTTAACATTTTAGTTTGTTTCTCAATTTATGTCCTTTCCGAGATAACAATAATTTCGGTGTTAAAACCTAGTTTTATCGTTCATAAATATGTATAAACATGATTTGAATTCATTTAATTGAAAATTTTAAAATTTTTTACTAGAATTGGGTAGTTAGTATATAAGACTAGGGCTGTTCCTTGTTATCGGAGAGCACTAGATTCTAACACAACTACTGCGTTACTAGCATTTTTAATGGTAACCAAGTGTTTAAATCAAAATCTGAAAGAATTTAACCCCTTCCCACACTTAAGATCTTGCAATGCCCTCATTTGCAAGAAATCAGTAACAATTTAAATTATTGAGGGTGATTTGTGTGAAAATGATTAAATTTTACCAAAGTTTCAAACATATTGTCGTTTGATTGTTGAATGATAAATGGTGCACGTCATTTGTTCATTCTGTCTTGTTGTTATTTCACATATATTTTGCATCATTGTCGTCAAAAATTACTTGCTTTTGCTGAACTTAATGCCAGTCTTTGAAAACGCGTTGTTTTACCCTGTTTTGTGCATAAAATAGAATACATACAATACAAATATAATCATACATGTAATTTGAAATGGAACTTTGGCATCCCACTTTCAAACTATAAGAAAAATATTAGTACACAATAATAATAGAAATATCAAACATTACATAAATGTAATTAAAATGTTAAGTGTTTAAAATAATAAAAATATAAATTACCAACTTATCTCTACTGATCAGGAGGTGGGTTAGGAGGATAATTAGGATAAGGATCCCAATTCATGTTCGGATCAGGGTTCCATGGCTGTTGATAGGTGAACTGGTATGCTGCGTCATAATCATATAAATCATAGGGTGGTCTCATTTCTGGCTGATGTGCAGGATAGTATGCGGGTCGGGTCGGATAATACATCTCGCCAGGCTGCAACTGGCTTATAATTTGGCGCTGATGATAATCCCATCGGCCATGCTCTCGTTGCCGGGAATGCTCGTAGTCATTCCGACGTTGCCATGCCTCGTACTGCATATGCCTATCATAGTTCGTCATGTATTCATCCTCCATACGAATGCCTAAATCAAGAGCAGTCTCCCGAACAACTCCTATAATGTTGTTCGCCTCTTCCATTTCGTCATCCGAACCTCTTTCTACCTGTCGCTGAGGTCCCTCGTATCGATATACCTGACCACGTCTCATCAATAATACCCTTGCACCGTGATAAAGGTTTGAACTTATAGTTTCACCTTCGTCCTCTATTTCGTTCATTGGACCCCCTTGGTGCTTTTCCACACCTAAATACTCTCCTATGAGAGTAATGAAAATACCACCACCTATAATACTCCCCGATTTCATCCCCGAAACTACATTAGCGAGATAATAACCAACACAATAGGGAATGTTAACGAAACTCCTCGGGTCTCTAATACACTTGAGGTAGAACAAATCGTTTACGGTCAATTTCTCCTTATTCTTACCCCATTGTGTAATTGTGTTTGCTAAGAATCTATGAATCACCTGGAGTTCAGCTCTGTCTATATCTAAGTATGTATGATTTCCACTGGCGTGAAATTCATTAAAGTGGGACATACGCCTCCAGACGGCGTTAATATCAAATTCCCTATCTATCCTTTCTCCTTGGGCAATCAGGCTATTACAGTCGGGGCTCAAAAGTTCAGCAGGGGTGTAAATCTGTAAGGCCCTGGCTAAATCTATCATGGACATTCTGTACATGCGTCCACCTAACAGAAATCTAATAAAGCTTCTATCATCTATCCTCCTAACATCACTGTTTAACTTAATAGTACTAAGTAATTCTATACACCATTCCCTATATATGGTTCTACGAATGGAAAATAGGCGCATCCAATCGTTAAACTGAGAATTACCATACCTTTGCACCAATAATTCCCGAATCGGTTCGGCAAGGTCAACTGTTTCCAAAGGTACCCAGTCAATTGCCCTTGGCATTTCAACAACCTTAAAGTAGAGAATGTGCATGTTCTTTTGATAATCTGGATACTCTATCCAACATCGATCAAATCTCAGATTTGGGTGTAACTGATCTTCATTAATGTCTAAGCTCAGAATCATTTGATGTGGAGCCAATTGACGAAACTGATTTATGAATAATTGATCTTGATCGTGATATGGAATATGTTGATCCTCATGTTGTTCTTCTTCTTGTTGCATATGTTGTTCTTGTTCATAAAACATTTCCGGTTCGGGCTCTGGTTGTCTGGACGATGATGCACCGTCCGTATCTGTATTTCTCTGCAAAACACATTAAACACAAAATTTGTGCATCCAAATATGCATTAGTGTTAGCAAAATAATAACTTGAAACAATTATGATGACATGTTCAATTCATAACACATTTTATACACATTTTCTTAACAATAACAATTCTACACTTTTACATACGAAAATGTATACAATGTTTTATCACATTTAAACTCTTAAACATGTCAACAATAATCATTATAGCAATTAAACACTTATTACATGGCATTCAAATCAAACTAGTGCTCATTTTCATATTTTTGTCAAGTCTACACTTTGTCAAATAAGCATATACGAAAAATGTACATCAAGTTCATAAGCATTTATCTCAAATAACATGCCAAAATAATCACTACTAGCAATGAAACAAGTTTCAAATGGCCTTTATATCAAATTATACAAGTTCATGAATTTTTAAACTTAAAAAGTCTACTTTAATTCTCAAAAACATGTTTAGGCTCAAAGTTTGGATCAATTAACTACCTAAACATGTTACACTACTTAATTTAGCAACAATTCATGACAAAAATCGGCCATAACCTGTTTATATCAAAAAGCCCCAAATTACTCAAGAACACAAACCCTAGATTCTTAAAAATTTGAAGTTTTTTAGCTTCAATTCATGTTAAATAGCTTCTATCTAGGATATACATGCATAATATAACATCAATTTAACACTAATTTCACTAAAAATTAACAAAAATTAAATTAGGTAAAATGGCTCAAGAACACACATAATTCGAATTTAAAGAGATTAGGGGTGAAATCTTTACCGTTCTCCTGAAGGGGTTGAGACTACTGAATCTAGGCATGATTGTTGTGAAGTTTTGCAAGAAATTTGGTGAATTTTGGTGAAAAATTGAGATTTTTGGGGTTTTTTCTCGAGTTTTTCGGGGTGTTTTTCGCTGTGAAATTCGCAGTGTTTTTGTGTGGGAGTGAACTGATCGTTCAGCTCTTTATATTTTTTTTTCTGATTTTCGGTCCCTCCGCGAGTCGCGGAGATTTAAGCACAAAACTCCGCGAGTCGCGGAGTTTGGTATTTTTTTTTTTTTTTTATAATAATTAACTTTTGAAAACAATTAAGAAATTAATTTTAAAATTTTGTTTCCCTTGTTAACTAGGACGAGGTCGTTTCGGATCGATGTCCTAGTCCGTCCCTCGACAAAATTTTAAAATTTGTCTTTTTGTAGCGATTGTTTTAAAAGCTAAGATTTTTGGGTTTTTTAATGTTTTTGGCATACTTTAATTCAATAAGATTAAAAATAATGATAATAAAAGTTCTCGTCCCTCCCTCGGGTAAAGCAATTTCGGTTCAAAGACCTAGTCTTCAACTTACGACGAATTTTAAAAATCATATTCTTAACTTAATGAGATAAAGTAAATTTTTGTTTTTAAATTCACACAACTTAAATATGAAATTCAAAATTAATATTAAAAATTCACACCAAACACCAAATTTGAAATGCATAAAATTAAAATTTATATTTTAAAAATTAAAAATTCACACCAAACTTAATTTAAAAATTTTTAAATTCATATCAAACTTATATTAATTTTTCAAATATTTACAATTTTAAATATATTGTTTTTACAAAGTTTACAATATTAATTTAAGATTTAAATATTAATTTTAAAAACATGGTAAAAATAAAATTAAAAATCTTTTTGTCTTTTTATCCCACTTTAATCAATCAAATATTATCAAAAATATGCGCCCCTCTTTTCGGTAAAGTAATTTCGGTTCCAAGACCTAATTTAACTCATGACGAATTTTTGAAATATTTTGAGTTGATTGATTAAAGATATTTATACCTTAAGAATAAACGTTAAATTTCGCAGTGATGTAATAAATTTTTGAATGATATCAATAATTTCGGTCGCCAAACCTAATTTTATTTAATACCAATTTAATACTTTTTAGCGAACAAATTAGCGTTTATTATCAAAAGGTTAAAAACAAAAATAAAAATAAAAACTGTACAGACATACCTGTGAAATAGATTTCTTAGTTATATGATCTATCCCATTCATAAGATAGTCGGTTTAATTGGTTTTCCATGGCGACATAGGCGTAACCTCGAGCATTCAGTGTCTTTTCTTCTAAACATATGAACGGTCCGTCTCTGCATAAAGTAACAAATTCGGTATTTGAATAAGTTTGATTATTTGAACATTTACCTCCATGTGACCATTTTCCGCATTTGTGACATCTTTCTAGGTGTCGTGCTCTTCTTTTCGCTGCGGATTTTGATTTTCCTTTACCAAATTGTAACTTATTATCTTCGCATCTGGACTCTTTTCTAACTCCGTCCATTCTTTCTCTGATTACTGATACTAATTCGCTCGGTAGTATGTCATTATTACGTTTAGTGATCAAAGCGTGTAGCATTAGACCATGGTTTAGTTCACAGGCAGTCTTCATTTCGTAAAAACCTAAAAAAAATAAAAATTCAGAATGGGGGGAGAAGACTAGTTCTTTAGGGTCTGCTAGGGAAAGACCATACGTGTTCCATTTTCGAGAACTACACGAAAACAGACAATCTAACTCTAACAGAAATACATATCATCCTTTAAAGACTTGATTCTCCCCACACTTAGTTAGCTGTGGTGTCGAAATTGTGATTAACTTCGTTGTCGACTTCCATCGGACCATGTATGTGATGTTTAACTCTGTGACCATTAACTTTAAATTCAATCCCATTTGAATTTATTAATTCTATCGTTCCGTATGGGAAAACTCTTTTGACTATGAATGGTCCAGACCATCTTGATTTCAATTTTCCAGGAAATAGCTTGAATCGTGAATTGAAAAGAAGAACTCTGTCTCCTTCTTTAAATTCTTTTGAACTTCTGATTCTTTTATCATGCCATTTCTTCGTTCTTTCTTTATAGATTAACGAATTTTCGTATGCTTCATGTCTTAATTCTTCTAATTCATTTAGTTGACTTAATCGTAGACGTCCGGCTTCATGTAAATCAAGATTACATGTCTTCAAAGCCCAAAATGCTTTGTGTTCGATTTCTACTGGAAGATGACATGCTTTTCCATAAACAAGTCTAAAAGGTGTGGTTCCAATTGGAGTTTTGTAGGCTGTTCTAAAAGCCCAGAGTGCATCCTCCAATTTAATGGACCATTCCTTCGGATTTGATCCTACGGTTTTCTCTAGAATACGTTTTAAAGCTCGGTTGGTATTTTCAACTTGTCCACTTGTTTGTGGATGATATGCGGTGGAGATTTTATGAGTTACTCCATATCTTTTAAGAACTTTCTCAAGTTGATTATTACAGAAATGAGTACCCCGATCACTTATTAAAGCTTTCGGTGTTCCAAACCTTGCAAAAAGACGTTTTAAAAAGTTGACTACAACTCGTGCATCGTTAGTTGGGAGAGCTTGTGCTTCCGCCCATTTAGATACATAATCAATGGCTACGAGTATATATAGATTATTATGAGATTTTGGAAATGGACCCATAAAGTCAATACCCCAAATGTCAAATACTTCACATACTTGGATGACATTTTGTGGCATTTCATCACGTTGACTTATTTTTCCGGCCCTTTGACATGCATCACAGGATTTGCAAAGAAGGTGTGCGTCTTTGTAAATTGTAGGCCAATAGAATCCAGCTTCATAAACTTTTCTTGCTGTTAGTTGAGGCCCATAATGCCCTCCTGTTGGTCCTGTGTGACAATGGTTTAATATTTTACTAGCTTCATCTCCAAATACACATCGGCGTATTATTCCATCGGGACAACTTTTAAACAGATGTGGATCTTCCCAGAAATAGTGTTTTATATCACTGAAGAATTTCTTTCGTCTTTGGTACGATAATCCTTTTTCAAGGAATCCACAAACTAAGTAGTTTGCATAGTCTGCAAACCATGGGATTTCTTTATAATCTATCTTCAATAGATATTCATCAGGAAAGTTGTCTTGTATGGCCGATTCATTCAGAACTTCTAATTCGGGATTTTCAAGACGAGAAAGATGATCAGCGGCGAGATTTTCTGCTCCTTTTTTATCTCGGATTTCAATATCAAACTCTTGTAAGAGTAAGATCCAACGGATTAATCTTGGTTTAGCATCTTGTTTTGAAAATAGGTATCTAAGAGCAGAATGGTCGGTATAGACCACCGTTTTTGCTAGAACGAGATATGATCGAAATTTGTCAAAAGCAAAGACAATAGCAAGGAGTTCTTTTTCAGTAGTTGTATAGTTCGTTTGTGCTCCTTGTAACGTCTTACTAGCATAATATATAGGTTGAAATCGTTTTTCAATCCTTTGTCCTAAAACGGCTCCCATTGCAAAATCACTTGCATCGCACATTAGTTCAAATGGTAGATTCCAATTTGGTGTTATCATGATCGGTGCATTAGTGAGTTTTTCTTTAAGAATATTAAAAGATTTGATACATTCATCTGAAAAGATGAATGGCGCATCCTTTTCTAGGAGTTTATTCATAGGAGTGGCAATTTTAGAAAATTCTTTTATGAAACGTCGGTAAAAACCGGCATGCCCTAGAAAACTCCTAACTCCTCTAACATTGGTGGGATGTGGAAGTTTAGCAATTACATCTACTTTAGCTCTATCCACTTCAATTCCTTCTTTTGAAATTTTATGTCCAAGAACGATGCCTTCTTTAACCATGAAATGGCATTTCTCCCAATTAAGTACTAGATTTGATTTTTCGCATCTAATTAGCATTCGTTCCAGATTAACTAGACATGATTTAAATGTATCACCGAAGACTGAAAAGTCATCCATGAAAACTTCCATGCATTCTTCTATCATGTCGTGAAAAATCGCCATCATACACCTTTGAAAGGTTGCAGGGGCGTTACAAAGTCCAAATGGCATGCGTTTGTAAGAAAAAGTACCATAAGGGCACGTGAATGTGGTTTTCTCTTGATCTTCGGGTGCTATTGGAATTTGAAAATATCCGGAAAATCCATCTAGAAAACAATAGTAACTATTTCCGGCTAATCTTTCCAACATTTGATCTATGAAAGGTAAGGGAAAGTGATCTTTTCTGGTGGCGTCATTTAATTTTCTATAATCAATACATACACGCCATCCTGTTACAGTCCTAGTAGGAATAAGCTCATTTTTCTCATTTGTAATGACAGTCATGCCACCCTTCTTAGGCACGCATTGAACTGGGCTTACCCATGGACTATCAGAGATTGGATATATCAAACCTGCATCTAGCAGTTTAATAATCTCTTTCTTAACTACATCTTGCATATTAGGATTTAGTCTTCGTTGGCGTTGCACATACGTTTTATGACCTTCTTCCATAAGGATTTTATGTGTGCAATACGAAGGACTTATTCCTTTAATATCATGAATCTTCCATGCAATGGCTGGTTTATGAGCTTTCAACACAGAAATGAGTTGTGATTTCTCATTTTTAGTAAGAGAAGACGATATTATTACAGGTAATTCAGATTCACCATGTAAATAAGCGTATTCCAAATGGTTTGGAAGTGGCTTTAACTCTAATTTCGGAGGTTCTTCTATCGATGATTTATATCGATATCTGTCTTCTTCTTTTAGCATTTGAATTTCTTCTGTTGTTGGTTCATATCCATTAGCTATAAGTGTAGCTAACATTTCAGCTTCATCAATTGGTTCATTACCTTCTCCTAAAGAACATTCTCCTGTTCCTTGTAATTCTGGAAATTCTTCTAATAATTCCGCATGTGCATCTATAGTTTGAATATAATAACATGTATCATCTGCAGATTGTGGTTGTTGCATGCTCTATCAACTGAAAAGGTAACACTCTCATCCTCTATACTTAGGGTCAGTTTCTTACCGAACACGTCTATCATTGCTTTAGCCGTGTTTAAGAATGGTCTTCCTAATATGAGAGGAACTTGAGAATCTTCTTCCATGTCCAAAACAACAAAATCTACTGGAAATACTAAAGTACCAACTTTAACTAGCATGTTCTCCATTATCCCTCTAGGATATTTTATTGATCTATCGGCTAGTTGTATGCTTATTCTGGTTGGTTTCAATTCTCCAAGGTCTAGTTTAGCGTATAGTGAATACGGCATTAGATTTATACTAGCACCTAAGTCTGCCAATGCTTCTATTGAACTAAGACTACCCAGAAAACATGGAATTGTGAAACTTCCTGGATCAGATAATTTTTCTGGTATCTTATTCAACAGTACTGCTGAACAATTAGCATTCATAGTAACAGCCGAGAGTTCTTCCATTTTCTTTCTATTTGAGATTAGATCTTTCAAGAATTTAGCATATCTTGGCATTCCTGAAATCACATCAATGAAAGGAAGATTTACATTTATCTGTTTAAACATATCCAAGAATTTGGATTGCTCGGCTTCAAGTTTTTCTTTCTTCATTTTACTCGGGTAAGGAAGTGGTGGTTGGTATGGTTTAACATAAGGTTTATCCTTAACTGTGTTATCTTCATTAACCTTTTCAACTACCGGTTCTTTTTCCTTATCTTGATCAGGTTGTGGTTCTTGTGGAGTAGGAATAGTTTCATCAGAAGTTACAGGTATTTCAGGTGATTTAAGTGTTGTACCACTTCTTGTGGTAATAGCTTTAGCTGTTTCATTCCGGGGGTTAGCATTTGTATCGCTTGGTAAACTTCCCGGTTTTCTTTCACCTATTAACCTTGCTAGGTTACTTACTTCTTGTTCCAGATTTTGAATAGAAGCTTGTTGATTTCTAAATGCTTGAGCATTTTGTTCATTGGTTTGTTTTTGAGATGTGAAAAACTGCGTTTGAGTTTCAACTAGCTTCGTCATCATATCTTCTAAATTTGGCTTTTTATCATCGGTTTGTTGTGGTGGTTTGTTTTGAAAATTAGGTCTTTGCTGATTATAATTATTATTGGATACTTGTTGATTGCTAGGACCTTGTTGGTTGTTGTATGGAATATTTCGGTTATAATTCTGGTTTTGATTGTAAATCGGTCTTGGCGGTTGATAATTATTCTGATAATTATTTCCAGGCCTTTGGTTTATGTATGAAATATTCTCTCTTTGTTCCATTGTTAATTCAATACTGAGACAATCTTTTGTCAAATGTGGTCCTCCACACTGCTCACAACTAATTCGTATAGCATGAATATCTTTAGTCATCTTTTCCATTCGTCTCTCGAAAGCATCTATCTTTGCCGAAATGGAATCTAAGTCATGGCTAGAATCGGCTCTAGCTGCTTTAGATGATCTAACGATGTCTTTTTCTTGATGCCACTCATGTGAGTGGGAAGCAGTGTTGTCAATAATTTTGTAAGCATCAGTTTCGGTTTTCTTCATAATAGAACCACCAGCTGCTATATCTATGTCTTTCCTTGTAGTGATGTCGCATCCTTGGTAGAATATTTGTACTATTTGACAGGTGTCTAAACCATGTTGCGGACATCCTCTTAATAACTTTCCATATCTTGTCCACGCCTCATATAGAGTTTCGTTTGGCTTCTGTGTGAACGTAACAATTTCTGCTTGAAGTCTTACGGCTTTAGATGCAGGAAAGAATTGTTTAAGAAATTTGTCAATTAAAACATCCCATGTATCGATCGCCCCTTCAGGTAACGATTCCAACCAATCTTTGGCTTCTCCCTTTAAAGTCCAGGGAAATAACATGAGATATATCTGTTCATCCTCCACTTCTCGTATTTTAAATAGTGTGCAGATCCTATTAAAGGTACGTAGATGTTCATTTGGATCCTCCTTCGGTGCACCACTAAATTGGCATTGATTAGTCACCATGTGTAGAATTTGTCCTTTGATTTCATAATCTGGCGCATTAATGTCTGGATGAGTAATTGCGTGACCTTGGCCAGTGCGTTTAGCTCTCATTCGGTCTTCCATACTTAAAGGTTCCAGATTCTCCATAATTGAATTTGTTGAATCGGTATCACTAGATGATTCTGATTTAATGGTTCGTTCCTCAACAATCTCTGTTTGAATGATTGGTGGTTCCGGAGGAAAGTTTAATGGTTCAGGATCTACGAACCGTTCCTGAATATTTTCCGGATTCTCAATTGTGAGGTCGGGTTCAAAAAATGGATTATCGGAAATTTGAACTGAAGTACTTGGTCGACTGGATGACGATTCTAAAGAAAAATCAACGGCGGTTATATTTGCTAAATGTCTTGATCTAGTTACAGGTGGTGAACGTACAAAAGGTGATGAACGTCTTGCTCGGTGCATTCACTGAATATCCTATTAGTTTTAAAAAGGAAAGAAAAATTATAATAAGTTATCCAATTAATAGACTTTTCTGATTTTGCCCACGTTTCGAATAGCCAAAAGATGCAGCAGAGGGGCAGGATTCGTTTGGTCTCAATATAATTGAGGACTGTTTGGCTCCAATAACCCGGTCCACGTACAAATCCAACTATTACTACGAACCAGAAAATTTTGATGTCTATTAATTTAACCACTTAAAATAAATTTTCGTAATTTTAAGAAATTTTAGATAAGAAGTAGAAAAAATTCTAAGTCCTAAAACTAGAATAGCGAGAAATAAGAGAGAAAAAGAGTTCGTCGAAAAAGGTTGAAAAAGAAAAAAATGGTTGAAAAATAAAAGGTGACGGAAAAATAAAAGAAACTTATAAAAACTTAAAAATAGTTTACTAACCTAACCTTATTACTACAACTAACTTAAAATTATAATCGCAAATTGAGATTACTAATTGGAATGATAATTGGTACATAGTAAAAGTCGTCTAAAAATATTAAAGCTTACAGGAAAAACTAAATCCCAAATGGAAATAACTTAAAAAAAAACCAAAACTTCAAAAGGCGTCGTAAAATTCTAAAGCACCTAAATCTTAGTCTAAAGAAAAAGCATTTAAGGAATTCTACGGCAAAGCCTAAAAATCTAGGAGTAAAAATAACTATAGCAAAAACTAAGTTTAAAATTAAATATGAGCGAAAAATACAAATATTACGCTACAACGATTAAAAAGGGACAAAATATAAAAATATACAAAAAGTTGTAAAAAGTACAATTTTTATAAAAATATTATTTTTATATTATTTATTTTATTAAACTATTAATTTTACAATTTTAATAAAACTAATTAAACAAAATACATAAATTAAATAAAAAGTAAAAATAAAACTAAAACTAATAATAATAATAATAATAATTAGGTAATAATAATAATTATAATTAATAATAACCCGTAATCAATGCTCGATTAGGGCTTCCTGTCGCCTGTCAGATACCCTCCGCGAGTCGCGGCATTTATTGCACCAAACCCCGCGAGTCGCGGGGTTTCAGAATTCAGCTGACAGATTTAATCAAAAACGCGTTTTCCTTTATTTATTTATTTATTTTATTTTCTGTTTTTAATTTTTTTCTGTTTTTAAAAAAAATAATATGTGTATAAATAAAACTTATATTTTTATAAACTAAAATAGAAATAAAGAAACTTATAAAACTTCAAATATTCTTAAAAATACTTATATTTTTGTTTTTCTTTTTATATTTTTAAAACGTATTTTTACAAAAACGAATTTTAATAAAAGTTAACTAAATTTTTTTTTTTATATTAGCGTTGCGCTTCCGGCTTTTAAGATATTCCCCGGCAGCGGCGCCAAAAATACTTGATGTCCAGCGGGGTAGTATACAAAATAGTTTATATTTTACTAGGAAAAACTATTAAATACGATACAATTTTACACAAGATATTTATTTATTTATAGAATGGATATACTTAAACCTTGCTACAACAGTTATAGGCAGTGTACCTAATCGTACAGTAGTGTAGTTTTTAGTAAGTCCGGTTCGTTCCACAGGGAAATCTTTAAACAAAGCTCAACGCTATATTAGTTTACTTTTATAAAAATACAAACATATATATAAGTAATATTATTATTATAAAGGGGGGTTTTTACCGTTTAATGACCGGTTTGTCGATTTTAAGATTTTAGTCGCAGTTAAAACCTAATGTAAAATATAAAATAAATAAAAGACTTAGATTAAAGCGTAAAGTAAATAACGATAATGAAATTGCGAATAATAAAAATGCGATAAAATAAAATTGCGATAATTAAAAAGTACGATAATTAAAAGTGCAATTAAATAACAATAAATAAAAGTGCGATAATTAGAAGTGCAATTAAATATAAAATAAAGGAAATTAAATATGAAATAAAAGAATTATGCTTATTTAAACTTCCGTAATCATGATGTTTGACGTGTTGATTTTAGTTTTATGCCCATGGGTTAATTGTCCTTTGTCCTGGATTATTTAATATGTCCGTCTGGTTTTTGTCCATAACAGTCCATCAGTCATAAATATAAAGTGCGAGTTTCCTCATCAAATTATTCTTATACCCGAAGTTAAATATTCCAACTAATTGGGGATTCGAATTGTAACAAGGTTTTAATACTTTGTTTAATGAATACACCAGGTTATCGACTGCGTGTAAACCAAGGTTTTACTACTTTGTTAACAATTACACCAATTACCCTTGAATGTAATTTCACCCCTGTTTTAATTATTCTAGTGGCTATTAATCCATTCCCGTGTCCGGTTAAATGAACGATTATTCGTACATATAAATACCCCGCCCATCGTGTCCGATCGAGTGTATATGGTAATTTATAGGGACGCCCAATTGTAAATCTTTATATTAACATTAACAAACTTTCATTTAGTTAAACAAATATAAAGCCCATTAATAGCCCATAGTCTAATTTCCACAAGTGTCGTTCTTTTGTCCAAACCCCAATTATGGTACAAAGCCCAATTACCCAATTTTAGTAATTAGCCCAACATCATGATTACTTCGTTTTAAATAAGCATAATAATAACTTAGCTACGAGACATTAATGTAAAAAGGTTGAACATAACTTACAATGATTAAAAATAGCGTAGCGTTACACGGACAGAATTTCGACTTACACCCTTACAACATTCGCTAACATACCCTTATTATTAGAATTATAATTAAAATTAAAATTAAAATATAAATTATATATATATATATATCGTATATATGAGAGAGAGATATATTTTCTGTGTTTAAAACTCGGCAGAAAACTGGCTTTATATAGGACCTGACCAGCATTTTCACTCAATGCGACTCGCATGGATTTTGTGCCTCTGGCCATGCGAGTCGCATGGCCACCCTGGATCCAGCCAAATTGCTTTGTTTTCTTCTTGCCGACGTAATATAATAATAATATATAATATATAATTATATATAATTATATATATATTATATTATATTCTTGTGCATAGTAGACTAGATATTTTTGGTCCGTTGCGTCGGGCGTTTCTTCTTGGCTCAGGTCCCGGTTCCGGATTTTCGGACGTCCTCGCGTACTATTTTATATCGTGTACTTTGCGTCTTGTAACTTGTACTCTTGTTATTTTGAGACGTTCCTCATCAATAATTTGAACCTTTTTGATTGAATCTTATACTTTTTAGCTTTTTGGACCTTTTTGTCTTCAATTTGTCGAATCTGCCTTTTGTCTTCACTTTTTAATATTTAAACGAATATTGCTTGTAAATCGAACAATACCAACTAAAATCTTGTCTTTCTTGGGGAATAATGTTATAAAATATATGTTCCTTTTTAGCCTTATCAATATGTATAATACAATATGAGTTAGCTAGGATATGATTAATATAGATTTGTTACCAATTTTCACGTAGCTACAATAAGCAAAATTATCCAATCTTGTTTTACCCATAACTTCTTCGTTTTAAATCCGTTTTGAGTGATTCAAGTTGCTATGGTTTCATATTGAAATTAAGTTTATGAATCTAAACAGAAAAAGTATAAGTTTATAGTCAGAAATACAGGTTACAAGTCATTTTTGTAAAGGTAGTCATTTCAGTCGAAAGAACGACGTCTAGATGACCATTTTGGAAAACATACTTCCACTTTGAGTTTAACCATGATTTTTGGATATAGTTTCATGTTCATAAGAAAAATCATTTTCCCAGAAGAACAACTTTTAAATCAAAGTTTATCATAGTTTTTAATTAACTAACCGAAAACAGCCCGCGGTGTTACTACGACGGCGTATGTCCGGTTTTACGGTGTTTTTTATGTTTTCAGGTTTTAAATCATTAAGTTAGCATATCATATAGATATAGAACATGTGTTTAGTTGATTTTAAAAGTCAAGTTAGAAGGATTAACTTTTGTTTGCGAAAAAGTTTAGAATTAAGTAAACTATGTTCTAGTGATTACAAGCTTAAACCTTCGAATAAGGTAGTTTTATATATATGAATCGAATGATGTTATGAACATCATTACTACCTCAGGTTTTGTGGATAAACCTACAGGAAATAAGAAAAATAGATCTAGCTTCAAACGATCCTTGGATGGCTTGAAAGTTCTTGAAGTAGAATCATGACACGAAAACAAGTTCAAGTAAGATTTCCACTCAAAATAAGATTGTTAAAGATATAGAAATTGAATCAAAGTTTGAATATGAGTATTACCTTGTATTAGAAAGATATCTTACTGTAAATAAGAAAGATTTCTTGAGGATGGATGATCACTCAAAGTGGATTTGCAAGATTGGAAGTAAGCTAGCAAACTTGGAAGTGTTGTTGGTGTGTTCTTGAGTAGTTGTTTTATAACTTGGTTTATGTATGGATTTATGAACTAGATTGAGCTAGATTTTGATGAAAATGATGTAGAACACTTAGAACAATGGAAGAACACTTGAGAGAGAGTAGTTTGATTCAAGAAAATTGCAAAGTGAACGTGTTTGTGGTACTCCTCATTCATGTGAATGTGTAGTCTCCATATAGGCTCCATTAGTTTGTAATTTTGTGAGATATTTCATGCTAAATGTTAAATGATGGTTCCCACATGGTTAGGTGACTCACATGGGCTGCTAAGAGCTGATCATTGGAGTGTATATACCAATAGTAAATGCATTTAGAAGCTGTGTATTGTACGAGTACAAATACGAGTGCATACGAGTAGAATTGTTGATGAAAATGAATGAGGATGTAATTGTAAGCATTTTTGTTAAGTAGAAGTACTTTGATAAGTGTCTTGAAGTCTTTCAAAAGTGTATGGATACATATTAAAACATTACATGTATATACATTTTAACTGAGTCGTTAAGTCATCGTTAGTCGTTACATGTAAGTGTTGTTTTGAAACCTTTAGGTTAACGATCTTGTTAAATGTTGTTAACCTATTGTTTATTATATCTAAAGAGATGTTAAATTATTACATTATCATGATATTATGATATATTAACATATCTTAGTATGATATATATACAGTTAAATGTTGTTACAACGATAATCGTTATATATATCGTTTTCGAGTTTCTTAATTCAATAGTCTAATTTTATGTATATAACTCATTATTAAAATACCTAATGAGATACTTACTTATCATAATATCATGTTAACTATATATATATCATAATATGATGTATTACATGGGCAGGGAAAATATTCATTATCTTATTTGTTGATATACGAGAAGCTCATTTTAACCAAATTATGTATCTCATGCTCTATCCTTCATAACTCGCTTGTTAGCAACAGCTTTGCTAAGGAACAGTTTTGGCCAAGGACTTATGTCCTGATAATAGTCAAAACAACATTTAACTCATTGTTTTCATGACCCCGTAACATTTGTTGGTCAAATGTCGCACGACGATTCAAGTCCTTTACTCGATCTTCCACGATCTTACTTCAACTTGTAACCTCTGAAATATAGATACTCTGTTATCATCGGGAGTTTTACACATTTGTTTAACAGGGCGGTTCTCACGAGATTTATGGGCGAATAGTAGTAATGAAATATTTTGTCATGTATACAATTTATAAAATCTTATATATATATATATATATATATATATATATATATATATATATATATATATATATATATATATATATATATATATATATATATATATATATATATATATACGTATGGATTCAAATGAATAAATTACCCTTACCTATTTTGGCTAGTATATACTAAATCATACCTTCAAAATTATATTAAAAACCACTCAATTATTGAGCTGGTTGACTAAGTCAATTTGTTTTATATAAAATGGTACACGTTATACATACTTCTAAATTTACTAAGAACTTCGTTCCGTTTATGTTGTCACATCAAACGTTCAAAGCTTTTCAAAACTCCTTTGATTGATTTTATCAAATTTTTGCATTACTCTACAGAGTGTTTGGATCACAGTTACTCTCATCCTCCATTTAAGGATGAAACTTACAATTAAGTTCATTGATAGAAACTCTTACACCACTTTGGATGAGATGTTTTATAAAATTTGTTGGAAAGTCCTTGCGCTCGTAAAATTTACCCTCTTATGGTTGGACATGGCCGAAACGCGAACCGATAAATCAATTTTCTGGGGTACACTCAGTGGTCACCCTACTGTAGAAAAGGCGCTAGGTGGGTTTCTACCCTAACTGTTGTTATAGTGGGTATCATGGATATATATTACACTAGACCGTTTGAGGAGTTTCTACTCTCAATATTCGCTGTCAACCACAACACCGTCGTAAACATCAATTCTAGGATTCAACACTTTGAGGTGCACGAAATTATTTTTGGAGATTCATCTCACCTAGAGTCGGCCATTCTTTATAACCCATGATTCGCGTTCTTTTCATCCGCACATAAATTTAAGAATATGGATGAATCTTAGATTTTCTCGCTCATTGTATAAGGAAGTTCACTCTCGTTGAAATATCAAACCTTTCGAACATCTTCCTTTCGGAAATGTAATGAAAATCTACTTTGAAGTCCGTGATCCTCGTTATCTCCTTTGAGAGAATTACCTTAAATATCTATGCCACCAATGTGACTACTCCTGGTTGCAACTATATTTCATTCGTCCCAGTTCATCCCCTTGGGGAGCTCCTGTTTTGTATGTTAAGAGGAAAGATGGTTCGTTTCGTTTGTGCATTGATTATCGTGAATTGAATAAGCTTACTGTTAAAAACTCTTACCCTCTTCCGAGAATTGATGATCTGTTCGATCAACTTCAAGGATCGTCCATTTATTCTAAGATTGGACTTCGTTCCGGTTATCACCAATTGTGCGTTAAAGAAACTGATATTCCGAAAGCCACTTTCCGTACCCGTTATGGTCACTTCGAATTCCTTGTTATGCCATTCGGATTGATAAATGCACCTGCTGTGTTCATGGACCTCATGAACCGTGTGTGTAGACCTTATCTGGACAAATTCGTTATTGTTTTCATCGACGACATCCTTATTTATTCTAAGAGTGATGAGGAGCACGAAGAACATTTGAGGTTGGTGCTTGATTTATTGAGAAAAGAAGGGTTGTACGCTAAGTTCTCTAAGTGTGCCTTCTGGTTAAGAGAAGTTCAATTCCTGGGGCATATTGTTAGTAAACAGGGAATACAAGTTGATCCTGCTAAGATTGAGGCGATTGAGAAGTGGGAGATTTCAAAAACACCTACTCAGATTCGTCAGTTCCTAGGTTTGGCAGGCTATTATAGAAGGTTCATTCAAGATTTTTCAGAAGTAGCGAAACCTCTGACTGCTTTAATGCATAAGGGGAAGAAGTACGAGTGGAAGAGTGAACAAGAGTCTGCTTTCCAAACTCTGAAGAAGAAGTTAATTTCTGCACCGATATTATCACTACCCGAGGGTAATGATAATTTTATTATCTATTATGATGCTTCGTGTCAAGACTTTGGTTGTGTTTTGATGCAGCGAAAGAAAGTCATTGCTTACGCGTCACGTCAGCTGAAGATTCACGAGCAGAATTATACGACCCATGATTTAGAATTGGGAGCTGTTGTGTTGGCGCTTAAGATATGGAGACATTATCTATATGAGGTCAAAAGTACAGTGTACACTGATCATAAAAGTGTTCAACATATCCTTGATCAGAAACAGTTGAATATGAGGCAGCGACGATGGGTTGAGACGTTGAATGATTATGATTGCAAACTTTTATATCATCCGGGGAAGGCCAATGTGGTGGCCGATGCGTTAAGTCGTAAAGATAGGGCTGAACCTTGTAGGTTTAGAGCCTTGAATATGACAATACGAACTAACCTCGCTAAGCAGATTCTTAAGGCACAACAAGAAGCCTTGAAGGATGAGAATTTTGTAACGGGAAGGCCAGAGGCATGAGTAAGAAATTTGACGTACGAGCAGATGGCACGCGGTATTTTGTGGGACATCTTTGGGTTCCAAAGTTTGGTGATTTGCGACAACTTGTGTTAGATGAGGGCATAAGGCTCATAAGTCTAGTTACTCTATACATCCTGGTTCAGGAAAGATGTATCATAATCTTAAGGAGCTATACTGGTGGTCTAACTTGAAAGCTAATGTGGCTACTTAGGTGGCTAAGTGGTTGACCTGTGCTAAGGTCAAAGATGAGCATCGAAAACCGTCCGGAACTTCTGGTGCAACCTGAAATTCCCGAGTGGAAGTGGGAAGGTATTACGATGGACTTTATTACGAAGTTACCAAGAGTTGTGGGTGGTTATGATACCATTTGGGTGATTGTTGACCGACTCACTAAGTCAACTCATTTCTTGCCAATTAAGGAAATAGATTCAATGAAGAAGCTTACTCGTTTGTATTTGAGGGAGATTGTTTCGAGACATGGTGTTCCCGTATCGATTATTTCAGACCGAGACAGTCGATTTACATCGAGGTTTTGGCAGTCCTTACAAGATGCTTTGGGAACTAAATTAGGTATGAGCACCGCTTATCATCCACATTCGGATTGTCAGAGTGAAAGGACCATCCAAACGTTGGAAGACATGTTGAGGGCATGATTAATTGATTTTGGTAATGGTTGGGATAGATACTTGTCGTTGGCTGAATTTTCTTATAACAACAGTTATCATGCAAGTATTAAGGCCGCACCGTTTGAAGCTCTGTATGGCAGGAAGTGTAGGTCTCCTATCTGTTGGAATGAGGTTGGGGATGCTCAACTCATAGGTCCAGAAATTATTCATGAGACTACCAAGAAAATCGTACAGATCAAAGAAAGATTGAGAACTGCCAGAAGTCGGCAAAAGAGCTATGCCACAAGGAGAAGGAAATATTTTGAGTTTCAGGTCGGTGACCATGTTATGTTAAAAGTATCACCTTGGAAGGGTGTGGTACGATTTGGTAAGAGAGAAAAGTTGAATCCTCGTTTTGTTGGACCGTTTGAGATTATTGAGAGAGTTGGACCCGTGGCTTATCGTTTGAAATTGCCACAAGAACTCAGTGATGTTCACGACGTTTTTCACGTGCCGAATTTGAAGAAGTGTTTGGCCGAGGCTGATGGAACTATTCCTCTGGAGGAACTTCATGTTGATAAGCAACTTCATTTTATTAAGGAACCTGTTGAAATTATGGATCGAGAGGTTAAGACTCTTAAGCAGAGCAGAATTCCTATTGTTCGGGCTAGATGGAACGCCATACGCGGTCCCGAGTTCACTTGGGAGCGTGAAGATCAGATGAAGCAGAAGTACCCGCATTTGTTCTCAGATGCTGAGTCAACCCCTGCACCTGCTTAAATTTCGGGACGAAATTTGCGTAACGGGAAGGTACTGTAACGACCCTACTTTTTCCGTTATCTTTTACCGTTAATTATTTAATGACCATTAACTATTATTCATGCCACGTCATTTCTATGACCTATATTATTATTTTTGTAATAACATATTAATTATTATGTGTTAAATGAATATTTGTATTCATATTTCAAATTGCACGTTTCTACGTGTCGTGGATTTCTATCCGGCAAATCTCTTCGGTTTTCAAACCAACGGTCAAACTTTTGGGATTTTTAAATCCAAATTATTTTAAATATGATATTTTGATGTCATATGAATATATATAGTGTTTATATATTTTATTTGTCGCGTGTGCGTTATTTCTCCAAATATTTAATCGCGTAGCGGTGTTTTCGCGTTTTGGGCTTTGTTCGGGCATTCAGGCCAAAAGCTATTGAACATTTATCAAATTTGGACCACAAAGGGGCCCACCCCATCAAAATTTCAGCCAAACTCCCCCCTTTACCCCATTTTTATTTTTTTAAACTTTTTATTTCATTTTATTTTCTCATTTCTTTTTGCTTAACCTAAATCTAGCAAGTCTTTTTCTCTCATCTTCCTCCTCTTCTCTTTTTATTTTTTTGGCCGCCACTTTCACATCACCATCATCATCAGTTGATCATCTTCTAGTATTTGGATTAAGGGGCTTTTTACATAATCGAATTCATCTCTTCAATCTCTACGCGTCCATATTCATCTTTTCTTGATTAGGGTATAAACCCTAACCCTAACTTTTTGATTTTTCTTTAATTTTACTGTTTTTATATGTTATATTGATAGTATGATGATTATATGTTATTGTATTGTTGATAGTATGCGAGGAAATGCTCGTTAATTCATGTTTTCGGTTTGATTGATTTGGGACAGCAGTTTGTTTGATTTTTTCTGTAAACACAACTGATATAAAAGTGAAATTAAAGTGTCTAGATGAGTTCCTCTCATCAATACATTAATTTTAGACTCCGGATTCATGTTATTTCGATTCCCGGAACATAAGTTATGATCAAAATGGTGTTTAATTGAAATTAAAATATGAAAACGAATTGGTACAGGTATGGTCTGACTTTGTGACCATTTTTAGAGTCTTTAGGGTGTACTAGTGTGTTAGGATTGATTATTGGATGAACATTCATGTTCGGGTCATCGAAATCCGAGCCATAGATCACCCGTTATGACTAAAATATGTTTTTGAACGAATTAAAGATCCAAATTGAGTAATGGCTGTAAGTCATGACTTGGTGGCTATTCTTGAGATGTTCTTGAGCACACTAAGGTTTCAGGTGGGTTGGTTAGGCGAAGATATATATAAGACTCGCCGAAAACTGATTCCCGGAGCTCAAGTTATGACCCGATGAAATTTTAATTAAAACTTATGGTCATGAAATAAGACACGATATGAATAATGATTTTCATTATTAATAAATTACTTATGATATAAAAGTAATTATTTTAATTTAAGACTTATGATATACATATTTATTATATCATTTATTAATTAATTATGATTAATGAAACTTTAATTAAACTTATGATTAATAATACTTTTATTATTAATGAAAAGTACTTATGGTAAGTATTAAACTTATATTATATGGTGATTATAATAAGACTTATAATAAGAATTAATTGATTATTTAATTATTATAAGATTTAATTATTATTTAATTATAATTTAATTATTAAATACTTATGATTTAATGATTATAATTAGAAATTTATGATATGATTAATAATTCATTATTAATTAATAATACTTATGATATGATTTAAAACCTATTATTAATTAATAATACTTATATTATGATTAATATTTAATTAATTAATTAAATACTTATGTTATATAACTTTAGTTAACATTATAACTTATGGTATTATTACAACTTACACTTTTAAAATTAATGTTGACTATGTTTGACCAAGGTTGACTTTTGCGTTGACTTTCGATTGACTTTGACTTTCAGTTGACTTTTGTTGCTTTCTAATTAAGGAAACTTCCCTAACTTAAAAACTTTCCTAAAATAGAAACTTTCCTAAAATAGAAACTTTTCAAAAATAGAAACTTTCCAAAAATGGAAACCTGCTAAAAATAGAAACTTTCTAAAAATAGAAAGTGTGTGCACGTACGCTGTTTTGATCAAACCGATGCATGTTGAGTGTTGTTTTATGTCTACTTGCAACATATTCAATAGCTATCGTACTAAGACTTGACCTAAGTTAGTTATTTATATCGACCTGCTTTATTTATAGGTCGGCGTTGTGATCATTCCTGATCACTTTACTTCATTTTCTGTTCGCTGATTTGTGTGGTTACTTCGTTTGCTATTAAGGTGAGTTATAGTCCTATTTTTCTATTTTAAATCTTTTGAGATGAGAATACATGCATTTTATTTTTACGTATTGGACACAAGTAGAAGTTGGTTTAAATTATTCATTGTGAGTCGAACAAAAATATTCCCTAATATGGTAATTGTAATCACTGGTTTCTACTGGTGAATGCAAATCCTATGGATAGATCTATCGGGTTTGACAACCCCATTTCGAGCTAGTCGCACTAGCAATTTATAATCGGAATATTTAGTACTTCGTATTTTGTTGTAGATACACTTGTTCGGTGTATATTATTTATTGTGTTTGGCAAGGGTAAATAAATGGTTAAGTGGTTACCAGGTGGCTCACGGAAAATGAAATAATGTTTTTATATGTTTTCTAGCATATAATTTTGTGGTCCAAAAAGGAGTTTTTATGTTTTCAAACATAAATTTTTATGGTTTTTATTAAATATTGTTTGCAATATTAAACCTATAATTCACTCAACATTTTTGTTGACAGTTACTCGCATGTTTTATTCTCAGGTTCATGATTGATTGCTTCCGCTGTGCTTAGAGAGTCTGCATATTTATGATGGCAACTTTTGTTAAACAATAACTTGCATTCTATTTTAATACATTTAATAGCGGATGATGTTGACTTTGTTTTGGTCAACTTTTGGTTAAGTAATAATGTATGGTTTTTCTAAACTTACATATTTTGATAGGTTTCCTTTATAGGAAATCATTTTTAAATAAAGAATGCAAGGTTATTTATTAAATTCATATAGAGTTATGATCAAGCTGTGGGACCAAGATAACGATGCTCGTCAAGTGTACTGTGACGGGTCGTTAAATTATCTGCTAAAATTAATTTACCGTTTGCTAATTCGAGTAAAAATTTACTATCTAAAGGCGTCAATGGGCAACTTAATTTAGCACAAAAATCTCTACTCATATAGCTTCTATCCGCACCCGGATCAAATAAAACATAAGCAGATTTATCGTCAATAAGAAACGTACCCGTAACAAGCACCGAGTCTTCCTGTGCTTCTGCCGCATTAATATTGAAAACTCTTCCACGGCCCTACCCATTAGTATTCCCTTATTTCGGGCAATTTCTAATAATGTGGCCCCGTTTTCCACATTTTTAACAAACAGCGTTGGTATTACTTGCTCCGGCACTATTTGTTCCGGCATTACTTGTTCCGACACTATTTGTTCCTTTAGTTCTGTAAAACCTTGGTCCGTAAAACTCACACTTTGTCGCGCTATGACCATTTTGTGACAACCCGTAAATTTCCGGAAAAATTTAAACAAAAATCTTTATATAATTTCATTTAACCTCGACTAATTCCGACGATTTACGAACAATTATTTGTAAATAATTACGCATTAATTTGATATATTAATATTATTATTATTATTATCCTTTTTAAATAAGATATCAATAATTAATATCTTTATTATCAGTATTGTTATTATGAATAAAAAAAATATTGACAAATATTCTTGGAAAAGTAGGAAATCAATTTGTTTATTTAAAAAAAATGTATAAAAAAAAATCCTTAAAATAAATGATTTTTTTAAATAAAATAAATAAATAAATAAATAAATTACTTTTTAATTAAAATTATAATGGAAAACTAATTTTATTATTTTATTTTGTGCACTATCTCATGACCTAACATTTAATACTTTTGAATTTTAAAATCTCATTAAAAATTAAAATATTTCTTTTTCTTTTAATTATTTTATTCTTTTTACCTAATTTTTTCAAGTATAAATACCCCTCATTTCTCATTCAAACTCACACCAAAATTTCTCTCATTCTCTCTTTGAAGAATTACTACTAGTTGATATCCAGAGCACTTACTTGCTTTACTTTCCTTCTTGCGTGGAATACTTCAACTGCTATTTAATGTGAGTTCATCTGCTCCCTTTTTATATATTTTTGGGCTGAGAATACATGCGCAACTTTTATAACTGTTTTACACGTATCAAATATTAAACTGTGATATATTGGGCTATGACCAGCAAGTCCCTAACCGACAAGTATAAACGATAACTTGTACGGGGCAAACTTGAAAGTCTAGTCTAAATATCAGTACCAACTATTAAACTGTGATATGTTGGGCTATGACCAGCAAGTCCCCAACCGACAAGTATAAACGATAACTTGTATGGGGTAAACTTGAAAGTCTAGTCTAAATATCAGTACCAACTGTTAAAACTATGCTATACCCGGCTATGTCCGACTAAGTCCCTACAGTGATATTTTTAATTGCTGCGGCATTCTTAATTATTGGGGATATGCCTATCGGGAGTAACGTCCCCGATACATTTGACTAAGTCTTTATATTACTTGATAATGAAATTAAACGACAAGGACAGAACAACTTGTCACGGGGCAAACAACGTTTTGTCTAAATATCACGCACTGGCATAACTTTTTGATCCTGCGGGAGATCAACTTGACTGGATCTGAGTGATCTACTTATGAAAACAAATCTTGTGGTCTAACACTATTACTGAAATTATTATTTATGACAAACCTATGAACTCACTCAACCTCGTGTTGACCTTTTTAAGGATGTTTATTCTCAGGTACTTAAGTATTGTTTTCGCTGTATATATACTGCTTTGATGATGATTGCTTGCTATGCTTGGAGTCTTCATTACATATCATATCAATTAAAGACATATTTATCTTCCGCTACAAAACTCAACAAAACGTCTCATGTAGAGTCGTTCTCGTTTATGCAACTGTGATTTGATATAATTAGTCACAAATACCCCAGGCCCTATTTGGGGGTGTGATAGATTGATATCAGAGCAGGTTGTTGTAGAGAACCAAGATTGCATTTTATTTGTGCCTTATACAATTAGGTACCTTAGCAATGTAGGACTACAACTTTCCTTGACCGTAGTGCCTTTACTTGTTGCCTTTAACTGTTAAATGCTACACTATGCTTTAGAAACTTTACTTATCTTAGAATGCCGAGCCAACCTAAGAACTCTGCTCACTTTCCTAAGTATTATCCAATTACGCCACCTCATTTAAATGCGACACCATGATTTCTGAAATTCTTGACATTCCTATGTCATCTATCATGGTTTTGTGTATTACATATGTATTACATGAAATATTATCCATGATTTTTGAAACTCCTATAATTGTTACTATTCATACTCAAACGTATATAACTCTCTGTTATATCACGTACCTATATGCCTTATACCTTTATGCATCGGTTTGCGAATCGAAAAATGTCATTGGGTTATCACAGTATACGAATTGAAAGTCTTTAATCGAACTATTATCAGATTACATACTTATCATTTTATAATCTCGACACGTCATACTGCCATTATTGGAGTATAGACAAATCATATCTTATCATATCTATCCCAATAAACTTTGTCTAACACTTTTCCTAAATTTCCTCTGTAAATTACGAAAATCTTTTTGCTATATATACGTATTCAAGGAAACAAATATATCATTCAGTATTCATTTCATATCAAACCCTATTCCAAACACATAATATGGATTTCTCACCCGATTCTTCAAATTCCTCTAGTTCCGAAGATAGCATGACGGGGACCCACCAACCGTTCAACTACCGTAATTTCTTCATAAGATGGGGATGGGTTCATGAAATACTCACCCTATGGAGAAACGAAGAAGGTACTCCTTATCATGAGCCAAACTTACCACCAAACGTCGGAGTACTCGATCCGCTTACCGGTGAACCTGTTTGTAATACCGTTTACACTCTTTTCGCAAGGATTTTTCGCCTCGAAGGTCGACTCGATGTAGCCCAAGACAGTATTCATCCTCTACTCCTAAATTCTAATCAGATAGGATTACTAGAAGAAGTTAGAAGACTTTGAACTAAATATCAAGAATTGACAAACCTTACAGAGGAATGGGTAGAACAAATCCATAGACTTGAGCGTAAAGTAGAAACCCTGGAGGAAACGGTGCATGATTTGGAAGCTAGGCTCACACCTACTACCCAAGTACCAAAAGAAACACCAACAACACCACTAGTACCATCAGTACCACCAACATTACCAACACCACAAGAATTGTAAGCACCATCAGCATCACCACCAACAGCATCAGCTTCATCAACAACAACATCCGCATCACACGCCTCAACATCACACTCAGTACCTCAAACATCAACATCATACGCCCATAGATACCAAGGAATATTAGTAATAATGAGTTAAGATGTATTGACTCATTCTTCGTGAAGAATTATATATGTATACCTTATATATATATATGATTTGGAACAATAATAAATCTTGTCGTACTAAGCAATTACGTGTGAATCTCAACTAGTATGTACTACTTGGTTAATTCATATCACTAATATGATATGATGTACACCCTTCGTTAATGACTTAACAATTGTTAATCACTGCTTCAACACAATAAACTCCATTTCATAATAAATCAAGTGTAACGATGAATGTATTGATTCATAACTTCATTAGCGAAATATTTTGCGACAATTATGAAATCTCTAAAGGTTTTGGAGATTATTCATTCTCGTTTCAACCGTAAATCAAATGAGTTTAATATTATATTAAATCCATGATTACCTCTGAAGGAAAATATATATGTATGTATATTTTCATAAAGACTGTAATTAAAACTCTTTTGTACAAACTGTTAATTGTGAAAATATTTTAACGGGTAGGTAATACCCTAGAAATATTTATATCTCACATTAATATATTACATTGTACATTTTTCAATTCTGATTCTCATGAATTGTATTCATTCATATTCTATGATGAATTATCATATCAAACCACTGAAATTATCATTCATTACTTTTAAAATCAATAACGCCTATTCGTTAACCATTAGACCTGTTGACGATTACAATCAGCGTTTAATCATCTAAAAATAAAATTTCTTGAAACCATTGATAACCGAAGATTCAAATATGATTGCATTAAATGCAGAGGAAACAGCAAAATTGTAGAAGGTCTTAAGGGCCAAAAGTTTGATGATAAAGAATGGTATAAGCTCATATTTGGAACTGGAAAACGGATTGAGCAAACTATGAAGGAGGCTGTGGACAAATCACAAAGATTAAATCTACCTTCAAAGAATCTAAACGATTCAGTATCTGCTGAAGTCATCAACGAATACCTTGCCCCTGACTCTAAACCTTTACGGACAAATCTTCTTTATCATCCTTCGATCTTAGGAATTCTAAGATATCACCGTATCTTTCGTTATAAATATCCTCTATATTTCTGAAAATATCTTTATAACGATTCTTGTCCGCAATTAATTATCTCTTTGCGATAACTTTATCACATCATAAAGGAAACTGTTTTAGTTTCTATATTCAAGTTTAAATTATAAATGTTTTGAAGAAGTGTTGGGAATTAAAGCATGAGTTAGTATAATATAATGACGTCAGGCCAACGTGATTATATTACAGTAAGCCATGCTAAATTTTTAATGGAAGATGATGATTCATAGACTTTATAATCATCATTTGCCATGTTACACGACTCTTACATTCTATTTAAACTCTAAACATATCAAGAAAATATTTTTCTTGATGATTCGGTCTTTTTCGGATATTCTGGTAATTTGACAAATCAAATCGTGCTATTACCTTTCCTTTTGCTTTGTATATTATGAACATTTGAAACTTCATACCTACAAATTCAGGACCATTACTCGCTTTACTTAGAGTCGAGAGGAGAATGAAAAGGCAAAGAGATCTGACATATAAGGGAAAATATAAAGCCCGATAACAACACCGAAATTACAAACCGTGTATATGAATGCGTATAGTAATATAAAGACATGGGAGAACTAAAAACACAATAAATCCTAGAGCATAATAGAAGTAAACAGACTCCTCTGGTGGGAGTTGGAAAAGAAGGAAGATTGTGGCGATAACCAATATAAGGTCAAGAACAAGAACTTGATTGAGCATATTAACAAATCTTTTAGAAGTATGGATTGAGGAAGAAAGTATAGAAGTGGTGAAGATAATGAAACGGAAGAAGCTAATTTATAGCGAAATTCCAGACACAACAATCGAGGTAATTCACCGCATTTAATTAAAGAAAATCCTAATTTCCTTAATTACCGGAGAATCAAATCTTATAAAGATTATGAAGATTTCTTTAAAACCCTTAAATTCCGGAAATCAACTTTAGCTATGTCAAAAGTTAAGACGAACATTTAATTTCCTCATTTCAATCTTTTATGATAGCTTCGTTTATACTCTTTCTATAATCGAATTACTTTATCCATATTATTAAATGTCGATAAAACTCTAATTTTCAACTCATATTCATCATTCTTGTTGTAAAGAATGACGATCTCTATCAAATTTCATGACTATGATTTTCATGAACTCTTCTCTGTTTTATCTACCCTAATATTGTGGCATAAACGCTCAAGGTTTAAATAAGCTCACTATTATTCATCACACATTTCATGTATATTGAAATGCTTATATAACGCCATCATCTCTTTCTGAGGAAAACCTAAACAACGACACTCTTGTTAAATCCTTTAGATAACCTCTACATTAATAATAAAATGCACTTCGTAGAATTTATGGATCGTAAGATTTAAATGCTAGAAACAAAACAATATCCTATTAGTTGGAATTCACGAAAGGCCCCGAGCATACCTGGGAACGTGAAGACCAAATAAAACGAAAATATCCTCACCTGTTTACAAACAACGCTGACTGATGGCAACAACTAAATTTCGGGACGAAATTTCTATTAACAGGGGGATACTGTGACAACCCGTAAATTTCCGGCAAAATTTAAACAAAAATCTTTATATGATTTCATTTAACCTCGACTAATTTTGACGATTCACGAACAATTATTTGTAAATAATTACGCATTAATTTGATATATTAATATTATTATTATTAATATCCTTTTTAAACAAGATATCAATAATTAATATCTTTATTATCAGTATTGTTATTATGAATAAAAAAAATATTGACAAATATTCTTGGAAAAGTAGTAAATCAATTTGTTTATTTAAAAAAAATATATAAAAAAAAATCCTTAAAATAAATGATTTTTTTAAATAAAATAAATAAATAAATTACTTTTTAATTAAAAATTATAATGGAAAACTACTTTTATTATTTTATTTTGTGCATTATCTCATGACCTAACATTTAATACTTTTGAATTTTAAAATCCCATTAAAAATTAAAATATTTCTTTTACTTTTAATTATTTTATTCTTTTTACCTAATTTTTTCAAGTATAAATACCCCTATTTCTCATTCAAACTCACACCAAAATTTCTCTCATTCTCTCTTTGAAGAATTACTACTAGTTGATATCCAGATCACTTACTTGCTTTACTTTCCTTCTTGCGTGGAATACTTCAACTGCTATTTAATGTGAGTTCATCTGCTCTCTTTTTATATATTTTTGGGCTGAGAATACATGCGCAACTTTTATAACTGTTTTACACGTATCAAATATTAAACTGTGATATATTGGGCTATGACCAGCAAGTCCCCAACCGACAAGTATAAACGATAACTTGTACGGGGCAAACTTGAAAGTCTAGTCTAAATATCAGTACCAACTATTAAACTGTGATATGTTGGGCTATGACCAGCAAGTCCCCAACCGACAAGTATAAACGATAACTTGTATGGGGTAAACTTGAAAGTCTAGTCTAAATATCAGTACCAACTGTTAAAACTATGCTATACCCGGCTATGTCCGACTAAGTCCCTACAGTGATATTTTTAATTGCTGCGGCATTCTTAATTATTGGGGATAGGCCTATTGTGAGTAACGTCCCTGATACATTTGACTAAGTCTTTGTATTACTTGATAATGAAATTAAACGACAAGGACAGAACAACTTGTCACGGGGCAAACAACGTTTAGTCTAAATATCACGCGCTGGCATAACTTTTTGATCCTGCGGGAGATCAACCTGACTGGATCTAAATGATCTACTTATGAAAACAAATCTTGTGGTCTAACAATATTACTGAAATTATTATTTATGACAAACCTATGAACTCACTCAACCTCGTGTTGACCTTTTTAAGCATGTTTATTCTCAGGTACTTAAGTATTGCTTCCGCTGTATATCTACTGCTTTGATGATGATTACTTGCTATGCTTGGAGTCTTCATTACATATCATATCAATTAAAGACATATTTATCTTCCGCTACAAAACTCAATAAAACGTCTCATGTAGAGTCGTTCTCGTTTATGCAACTGTGATTTGATATAATTAGGCACAAATACCCCAGGCCCTATTTGGGGGTGTGATAGATTTGTTTTACACCTATTGCAAAATGTCGTGCAAAATCCCGGGTGATTTTCTTCACATCTATGACATGGCTGATTTTGGTTTTTGTTGCCGTT
The DNA here is from genome assembly GCF_046630445.1 of Rutidosis leptorrhynchoides. Taxonomy (NCBI): domain Eukaryota; kingdom Viridiplantae; phylum Streptophyta; class Magnoliopsida; order Asterales; family Asteraceae; genus Rutidosis; species Rutidosis leptorrhynchoides. The sequence continues at coordinate 575,594,401 of NC_092333.1, read as the reverse complement.
GTTGTTATTAAGGTTGTTGTTGAGATTGTTATTGTTGTTGAAACGGTTGTTGTAGTTGTTGTTGTTGTTGTTAGGACATTTGTTGTAGTTATTGTTAGGATTGCGGTTATTGTTGCGATTGTTGTTGTTGTTGGGATATTTGTTGCGATTGTGGTTGTAATTGTTATTGTTGTTGTACTGGTGATTCTTGTCACCGTTTTCCTCCCACTTCCTCTTGAGTTGTTTCGTGTTGGCTTCTTCAGCCGCCTGCTCTTTAATTCTTCCCTCAATCTGATTTATGAGGTTATGAGCCATTCGACATGCCTTTTGTATGGAAGCAGGCTCGTGTGAACTCACATCTTCTTGAATCCTTACTGGTAACCCTTTTATAAACACGTCGATCTTCTCTTTTTCATCTTCAAACGTTCCCGGACACAATAGGCACAACTCTGTGAATCGTTGTTCATATGTGGTAATGTCGAACCCTTGTTTTCGTAACTCTCTAAGCTCTACCTTGAGCTTATTGACTTCGTTTCTAGGACAGTACTGCTCGTTCATCAATTGCTTGAATGCCGACCACGGTAGTGCATAAGTAGCATTTTATCCTACCTGTTCAAGATAGGTGTTCCACCACGTTAACGCAGTACCTGTGAAGGTATGCGTAGCGTACTTAACTTTTTCCTCTTCAGTACACTTACTTATGGCAAACACCGATTCGACCTTCTCGGTCCACCGTTTCAATCCAATTGGTCCTTCGGTTCCATCAAATTCAACGGTTTGAAGGCAGTGAATTCTTTGTAGGAGCATCCTACACGATTTCTTGTGAAATTAGTTCCACTGCTAGATCCAGAGTTATTGTTATTTTGCATCGCAGCCTGTACTGCGGCTATGTTTACTGCAAGGAAAACACGGAAGTCTTCCTCGCTCATGTTTAAATTCTGACGAGTCGTCGGTGCCATTTCCTTCAAAAATAGCCCAAAAGAATTAAGTTAATCATATAGAATTTTAGGAGTAGTCAATAGTATTTCGTAGCATAGTATGAACTCATTTATAAAAGCTTTTTCTTCATATTAGAATTTTATAGTTTTAATTCGGGTAGTACCTACCCGTTAAGTTCATACTTAGTAGCTAATATACAATACAACTACTACAATTCTATATGAAAAACTGATTATAATAATATTTCACGTTCAAATTTTATACAATATTTTACAAACATACAATACCACTATTATACATATATGATGAAGTATAGCACATAATAACTTTGTTACTCGGCAGCTATAAAGGCAATTCTACTTATTACGTAAGTCATTCAGCAAAAGAAATAAAGACACGTAATTCATAAGTCTAGAAACAAGTCATGCATTCTGGTTTTACTAAGGCGACTTCCCATCCTTGGTCTTGTGGAAAGTAATCGTTATGACCATTGGCTAGGCAGTGAAATGTCCCATTCATATTGATTATAAACGTTCCATATTAATTGATTTCGTCGCATGATTTTGACCTCTATATGAGACGTTTTTCAAAGACTGCATTCATTTTTAAAACAACCATAATCTTTATTTTATCGATAAATGTTTAAAATTCATTACGTAGATTATCAAATAATGATAATCTAAAATATACCGTTTACACACGACCATTACATAATGGTTTACAATAAGAATATATTACATCAAAAATAAGTTTCTTGAATGCAGTTTTTACACAATATCATACAAGCATGGACTCCAAATCTTGTCCTTATTTTAGTATGCAACAGCGGAAGTTCTTAATAATCACCTGAGAATAAACATGCTTAAAACGTCAACAAAAATATTGATGAGTTATAGGTTTAACCTACATATTATCAAATCATAATAATAGACCACAAGATTTCATTTTTATAACACATCTCATATCATATCAGCCATTTCATAAACTGCATAGAGATAAAAACCATTCATATGTTGAACACTTAACGTTAACTTAATGCATAGAATATCCCCAAAACAGAACATCTCGTCTGTATAATAATCTCGGAGTACTAAACCATCCATAACCTGAATGGGGGTTGTTAACCCCAATAGATCTATCTTTAGGATTCGCGTCAATTAGGGGCCATTTCCCTAATTCTTAGGTTACCAGACTTGAAGGGCGATATTCGATTTAATAATCCAACCATAAAATGTAGTTTTGCGTACTTGTGTCTATTTTGTAAAACATTTATAAAGCTGCATGTATTCTCATCCCAAAAAAAAAATATTAGATTGTAAAAGTGGGACTATAACTCACTTTCACAGATTTTTACTTTGCCGGAAGTAAGACTTGGCCACTGGTCGATTCACGAACCTATAAAAGATGTGTACATATATATCAAAGTATGATCGAAATATATTCACAACATTTTTTATTACGTTTTTATGATTTAAGTTTGTTAAGTTAGCAGTCCTCGTTAGTAACCTACAACTAGTTGTCCACAGTTAGATGTACATAAATAAATCAATATATATTATCTTGAATCACTCCATGACCCAGTGTATACACGTCTCAGGCTAGATCACAACTCAAAGTATATATATTTTTGGAATCAACCTCAACCCTGTATAGCTAACTCAAACATTACTGCATATAGAGTGTCTATGGTTGTTCCAAATAATATATATAGATGGGTCGATATGATATGTCAAAACATTGTATACGTGTCTATGGTATCCCAAGATTATATAATATGTATAATACAATATAAATTAGTTAGGATATGTTTAGTCTAGATTTGTTACAAAATTTTCGTAGCTAAAACTAGCAAGTTTATCCAATTTTGTTTTACCCGTCATTTCTTCGTTACAATTCCGTTTTGAGTGATTCAAGTTGCTATGGTTTCATAATGAACTAACATTTATGAAAATAAACAGAAAAAGAATAAGTTTATAGTCGTAAATACAAGTTACAAGTCATTTTTTAAAGAGGTAGTCATTTCCGTCGAAAAAACGACATCTTGATGACCATTTTGAAAAACATACTTCCACTTTGTGTTTAACCATAATTTTTGGATATAGTATCATGTTAATATGTAATATCATTTTTCCAGAAACCAAACTTCCAATTCAAAGATTAAGATACTTTTTTTTTAACCCAAAACAGCCCCCGATTTCACTACGACGGCGTATGTCTGGTTTTACAGTGTTCTTCATGTTTCCAGGTTTTAAATCATTAAGTTAGCATATCATATAGATATAGAACATGTGTTTAGTTGATTTTAAAAGTCAAGTTAGAAGGATTAACTTTTTTTGAGAACAAGTTTAAAATTAACTAAACTATGTTCTAGTGATTACAAGTTTAATTCTTCGAATAAGATAGCTTTATATGTATGAATAGAATGATGTTATGAATATTATTACTACCTTAAGTTTAGTAGTTAAACCTACTGGAAGTGACAATAAATGATCTAGCTTCAAAAGATTCTTGGATGGCTTGAAAGTTCTTGAAGTAGAATCATGACACAAAAACAAGTTCAAGTAAGATTTCTGCTCGAATTAAGATTGTTATAGTTATAGAAATTGAATCAAAGTTTGAATATGAGTATTACCTTGAATTAGAGAGATAACCTACTGTAAGTAACAAAGATTTCTTGATCTTGGATGATTACTTGGAATGGATTAGAAAGCTTGGAAGTAATCTTGCAAACTTGAAAGTGTTCTTGGTTTTATGAAACTAGAACTTTTAGAATATATGAAGAACACTTGAAACTTGAAGATAGAACTTTAAAGAGATCAATTAGATGAAGAAAATTGAATAATGAAAGTGTTTGTAGGTGTTTTTGGTCGTTGGTATATGGATTAGATATATAGGGTGTGTAAGTTTGTTTTCATGTAAATAATTCATGAATGATTTATAATATTTTTTGTAATTTTGTGATATTTTATGCTAGCTGCCAAATGATGGTTCCTACATGTTTAAGGACTCACATGGGCTGCTAAGGAGCTGATCATTGAAGTGTATATATGATGTGCGTAGAGGTGTATACGAAATAGTTATATTTTTATTACGAAATATTATTAAATACGATACAATTTTACACAAGATATTTATTTATTTAAAGAGTGGATATACCTAAACCTTACTACAACACTTATAGGCAGTGTACCTAATCGTACAGTTGTGTAGTTTTTAGTAAGTCCGGTTCGTTCCACAGGGATCTAGCCAAGTTTAACGCTATATTTTTAAAACTAAATTTGTATATAAATATATATATAAATATAAGTAGTAGTATTATTATAAAAGGGGGATTTTACCGTTTAATGACCGGTTTGTCGATTTTAAAACTTTAGTCGCGGTTAAAACCTAATGTAAAATATTAAAAATAAATATAACTTAATTTAAAGCGTAAAGTAAATGACAATAATTAAAGTGCGATAAATTAAAATGCGATAAATAAAATGACAATAAATAAAATTGCGATAATTAAAAAGTACGATAATTAAAAGTGCAATTAAATAAAATGGCAGTAATTAAAAGTGCGATAAAATATGAAATAAAGGAATTATGCTTATTTAAACTTCCGTAATCATGATGTTTGACGTGTTGATTTTAGTTTATTACCATGGGTTAATTGTCCTTTGTCCTGGATTATTCAATATGTCCATCTGGTTTAAGTCCATAACAGTCCATCAGTGATAAATATAAAGTGCGAGTGTCCTCGTCAAATTATCCTTATACCCGAAGTCAAATATTCCAACTAATTGGGGACTTAAACTATAATTACACCAATTTTCCTTGTATATAATTCACCCCTATTTTAATAAGTCCATTGACTATTAATCCATTCCCATGTCTGGTTAAATGAACGATTATTAGTACTTATAAATATCCCGCCCATCGTGTTCGATCGAGTGTATGTGGTTGTTTATAGGTACGTCCAATTTTAAATCTTTATATTAAATTAATGAACTATCATTTAATTAAACAAATATAAAGCCCATTAATAGCCTATAGTCTAATTTCCACAAGTGTCGTTCTTTTGTCCAAACCCAATTATGGTACAAAGCCCAATAACCCCGTCTTTAATATTTTAGCCCAACATCACGATTACTTCGGCTTAAATAAGCATAATAATAAATTAGCTACGAGACATTAATTTAAAAAGGTTGAACATAACTTACAATGATTAATAATAGCGTAGCGTTACACGGACAGAATTTTGACTTACACACTTACAACATTCGCTAACATACCCTTATTATTATTAAATTAAAATTCAAGTTATAATATATATATATATATATATATATATATATATATATATATATATATATATATATATATATATATATATATATATATATATATATATATATATATATATATTACGTGAGAGATAGAGAGAAAAAGGTGTACATCATTCGACCAAAACACGCGAAATTTATAGGATGTCAGCTGATACTGTTCACCATGCGATCGCATGGGTTTATAACTGCCAGGCCATGCGATCGCATGGCCCCCTGGGACAGCTCACATTTGCTTGTTTTCTTCTTGCCGATGGTTTTAATATATAATATAATATATATATATATATATATATATATATATATATATATATATATAATTTTTAAGAATTAATTATATATTATATTATATTCATGTGCATAGTTGACTTGTAATTTTTAGTCCGTTGCGTCGAGCGTTGAGAGTTGACTCTGGTCCTGGTTCCAGATTTTCGAACGTCCTTTCGTACTATTTAATATCTTGTACTTTGCGTTTTGAGGCTCGTACTCTTGTAATTTTTTAGACGTTTCATCAACCTTCGATCTTAGAAATTCTGGAAATATCATCATAAATATCTTCGATATTTTTGAGGATATTTTCATAGCTATTCTTATTTGAAATCATTAATCTCTTCGGCTATCAGTGTTACATCATATAGAAACTGTTAGTTTCTATATTATATAAACTTTCGAGCTTAAAATATGAATGTTATTAAAGTAATGTTGGGAACTGATGCATGAGTTAGTATAATATAATGACACTTGATCAACGCGATTATATTACAGTGAGTCATGCTGAGTTTTAATGGAACGTGATGATTCACAGATCATAACGTCATCATGTACCATGTTACACGACTCTTACATTCCATCAAATCTCTAAAAATATCAAGAACATATATTCTTAATAGTTCTATTTTTCGTGATTCTGGTAATTTAACAAATCAAGATCATGCCATTACAAATTCTATCTTAGAACATTGACTATGTTCATTCCGAATTTCATACCTACGAATTCTGATTCATTATTTGTTCGACTTAAAGTCAAGGAAAGAAAACAAAAGTTCGAATTGAGGGAGAAAGAATAGAAGGTGTGAGCTGTGGAAAAACGGAAACAAAGGGAATGGATTTATAGTGAAATATTCGATAGAGCAATCGAAACAGATTATAGCATCTAACCAAAAAAGATCCTAATCTCCTTAATTATCGAAGAATCAAATCTTATTACAAAGATTTTCTTTAAATCCCTTGAAATCCGGAATTCAACCATGACTACGACAAAAGTCAAGACGAATCTTATTTTCTCAATTCACTATTTTGTGATAGCTTCACTTATACTTCTCGCGTAATCAAATTATTTTATCCTTATTACTCAATGGTAATGAAACTTAATTTATCAGATCGTATGTGTCAAGAAAACACATTTATTGTTAGCCATGACCACCTCACTCAAATTTCGGGACGAAATTTCTTTAACTGGTAGGTACTGTGACTACCCGGGAATTTCCGACCAAATTTAAACTTGATCTTTAATTGTTTTCGACACGATAAGCAAAGTCTATAATATAGAAGTCTCAAAATCTTTGAACTGTGTTCATATATATATTTGACCTTTGACTATTTCTGACGATTCACGAACCTTTAATTGTAAACAGAAATGTATATATAGATAATTATATATGTAAATAATTATACATAATAAATTAGACATATTAATGAACTATTAAGTAATTTAGTTATTATGAAAGATAATTGAAACTTATTATTGTGAATATATAGGGTATATTAAATATAAGAGAGTTCAATTCTAATTGGTCAACGCTAATAAAATGTAATATTAATAAATAAAATTTATTTACAAGTTTAAAAAATAATTGTTATACTTACTATCATTACCATTAAAATCAGTATTAGTTATATATAAATATGAAAGTTGACATACATGATTTGTTGTAATATCCTTATTATTAATATTATTGTTAAAATTATTAATAATATAACAAGTATGAAAGTTATAATTTTAGTTATTATTAGTATTATTATTAGACATTATTACTACCATTATTATTAAAGAATTATTTGTATTATTATTATTATTATTATTATCAATTACACTAAAAATTATCATTTTTATGACTCCTTATTGTTATTACTCTTAGTATTATTATTATTAATATTATTATTATTATTTGTAATATAATCATAACTATTAATTATTAATAATAAATTTATAGAATTAGGGATATAATATCAATTCAGATCGTGTATACATCATCTATAGTTGAGTTTTGCTTTTTTGCTGTAAAGGTAACTAAATTGAATCCAATCATAGAATAATTCCAAAATCAGTTAGACATCCATTTCATGTTTATTTTCTTTTATAAATTCTGTCCTTGAGAATAAAAATCTGTCCATTCTCATTTATATATACATATTACTTTCATACATGGGAGAACACTCAACACAAACACCCAAATACTTCTCTTTCTTTCTCATACCATGTGATCGGGTGTAACCTCTTCAACCGAGAGCACCATTACCTTTCACCACCTTCAACACTTTCATTGATTAACCAACTAGCCACGACCCCCATGAACCACCAAAAAACATTCAAATGAACACCACATCATAAACACACCATCGTTAGTGTTGCTATCATTATTCAAACCGAAGGCCACAACTAAACTTGTTTAGTTGTTTCTGTACGAGCTAAACCAACATCACTATTATAATCTTGTTATTAGAATCATTACTGCTCCAAATACTATCACTATTTCTTTTTACCACCATGAACACCCTCATGTTCATAGATATCCAAACAATTACAACTTGTTCCTGTTTCTACTTCAAAATATACCAAATTGAAATATATTCACAACATTTTTTATTACGTTTTTATGATTTAAGTTTGTTAAGTTAGCAGTCCTCGTAGTAACCTACAACTAGTTGTCCACAGTTAGATGTACATAAATAAATCAATATATATTATCTTGAATCACTCCATGACCCAGTGTATACACGTCTCAGGCTAGATTACAACTCAAAGTATATATATTTTTTGAATCAACCTCAACCCTGTATAGCTACCTCAAACATTACTGCATATAGAATGTCTATGGTTGTTTCAAATAATATATATAGATGGGTCGATATGATATGTCAAAATATTGTATACGTATCTATGGTATCCCAAGATTATATAATATGTATAATACAATATAAATTAGTTAGGATATGTTTAGTCTAGATTTGTTACAAAATTTTCGTAGCTAAAACTAGCAAGTTTATCCAATTTTGTTTTACCCGTCATTTCTTCGTTTCAAATCCGTTTTGAGTGATTCAAGTTGCTATGGTTTCATAATGAACGAACATTTATGAAAATAAACAGAAAAAGTATAAGTTTATAGTCGTAAATACAGGTTACAAGTCATTTTTTAAAGAGGTAGTCATTTCCGTCGAAAAAACGACATCTTGATGACCATTTTGAAAAACATACTTCCACTTTGTGTTTAACCATAATTTTTGGATATAGTATCATGTTCATATGTAATATCATTTTTCCAGAAACCAAACTTCCAATTCAAAGATTAAGATACTTTTTTTTAACCCAAAACAGCCCCCGATTTCACTACGACGGCGTATGTCCGGTTTTACAGTGTTCTTCGTGTTTCCAGGATTTAAATCATTAATTTAGCATGTCATATAGATATAGAACATGTGTTTAGTTTATTTTAAAAGTCAATTTAGAAGGATTAACTTTTTTTGCGAACAAGTTTAAAATTAACTAAACTATGTTCTAGTGATTACAAGTTTAATTCTTCGAATAAGATAGCTTTATATGTATGAATCGAATGATGTTATGAACATCATTACTACCTTAAGTTTAGTAGGTAAATCTATTGGAAGTGACAATAAATGATCTAGCTTCAAAAGATTCTTGAATGGCTTGAAAGTTCTTGAAGTAGAATCATGACACGAAAACAAGTTCAAGTAAGATTTCTGCTCGAATTAAGATTGTTATAGTTATAGAAATTGAATCAAAGTTTGAATATGATTATTACCTTGAATTAGAGAGATAACCTACTATAAGTAACAAAGATTTCTTGATCTTGGATGATTAATTGGAATGGATTAGAAAGCTTGGAAGTAATCTTGCAAACTTGAAAGTGTTCTTGGTTTTATGAAACTAGAACTTATAGAATATATGAAGAACACTTGAAACTTGAAGATAGAACTTGAGAGAGATCAATTAGATGAAGAAAATTGAAGAATGAAAGTGTTTGTAGGTGTTTTTGGTCGTTGGTATATGGATTAGATATATAGGGTGTGTAAGTTTGTTTTCATGTAAATAATTCATGAATGACTTATAATATTTTTTGTAATTTTGTGATATTTCATGCTAGCTGCCAATTGATGGTTCCTACATGTTTAATGACTTACATGGGCTGCTAAGGAGCTGATCATTGAAGTGTATATATGATGTGCGTAGAGGTGTATACGAAATAGTTATATTTTTATTACGAAATATTATTAAATACGATACAATTTTACACAAGATATATATTTATTTAAAGAGTGGATATACCTAAACCTTGCTACAACACTTATAGGCAGTGTACCTAATCGTACAGTAGTGTAGTTTTTAGTAAGTCCGGTTCGTTCCACAGAGATCTAGCCAAGTTTAACGCTATATTTTTAAAACTAAATTTGTATATAAATATATATATAAATAAAAGTAGTATTATTATTATAAAAGGGGGATTTTACCGTTTAATGACCGGTTTGTCGATTTTAAAACTTTAGTCGCAGTTAAAACCTAATGTAAAATATTAAAAATAAATATAACTTAATTTAAAGCGTACAGTAAATGACAATAATTAAAGTGCGATAAATTAAAATGCGATAAATAAAATGACAATAAATAAAATTGCGATAATTAAAAAGTACGATAATTAAAAGTGCAATTAAATAAAATGGCAGTAATTAAAAGTGCGATAAAATATGAAATAAAGGAATTATGCTTATTTAAACTTCCGTAATCATGATGTTTGACGTGTTGATTTTAGTTTATTACCATGGGTTAATTGTCCTTTGTCCTGGATTATTCAATATGTCCATCTGGTTTAAGTCCATAACAGTCCATCAGTGATAAATATAAAGTGCGAGTGTCCTCGTCAAATTATCCTTATACCCGAAGTCAAATATTCCAACTAATTGGGGACTTAAACTATAATTACACCAATTTTCCTTGTATATAATTCACCCCTATTTTAATAAGTCCATTGACTATTAATCCATTCCCATGTCCGGTTAAATGAACGATTATTAGTACTTATAAATATCCCGCCCATCGTGTCCGATCGAGTGCATGTGGTTGTTTATAGGTACGTCCAATTTTAAATCTTTATATTAAATTAATGAACTATCATTCAATTAAAAAAATATAAAGCTCATTAATAGCCCATAGTCTAATTTCCACAAGTGTCGTTCTTTTGTCCAAACCCCAATTATGGTACAAAGTCCAATAACCCCGTCTTTAATATTTTAGCCCAACATCACGATTACTTCGGCTTAAATAAGCATAATAATAAATTAGCTACGAGACATTAATTTAAAAAGGTTGAACATAACTTACAATGATTAATAATAGCGTAGCGTTACACGGACAGAATTTCGACTTACACACTTACAACATTCGCTAACATACCCTTATTATTATTAAATTAAAATTAAAATTAAAATTAAAATTAAAATTAATATTATAAAATATATATATATATATATATATATATATATATATATATATATATATATATATATATATATATATATATATATTATGTGAGAGGTAGAGAGAAAAAGGTGTACATCATTCGACCAAAACACGCGAAATTTATAGGATGTCAGCTGATACTGTTCACCATGCGATCGCATGGGTTTATAACTGCCAGGCCATGCGATCGCATGGCCCCCTGAGATAGCTCACATTTGCTTGTTTTCTTCTTGCCGATGGTTTTAATATATAATATAATATATATATATAATTTTTAAGAATTAATTATATATTATATTATATTCATGTGCATAGTTGACTTGTAATTTTTAGTCCGTTGCGTCGAGCGTTGAGAGTTGACTCTGGTCCCGGTTCCGGATTTTTGAACGTCCTTTCGTACTATTTAATATCTTGTACTTTACGTTTTGCGGCTCGTACTCTTGTAATTTTTTAGACGTTTCATCAACCTTCGATCTTAGAAATTCTGAAAATATCATCGTAAATATCTTTGATATTTTTGAGGATATTTTCATAACTATTCTTATCTGAAATCATTAATCTCTTCGTGCTATCAGTGTTACATCATATAGAAACTGTTAGTTTCTATATTCTGTAAACTTTCGAGCTTAAAATATGAATGTTATTAAAGTAATGTTGGGAACTGATGCATGAGTTAGTATAATATAATGACACTTGATCAACACGATTATATTACAGTGAGTCATGCTAAGTTTTAATAGAACGTGATGATTCACAGATCATAACGTCATCATGTACCATGTTACACGACTCTTACATTCCATCAAATCTCTAAACATATCAAGAACATATATTCTTAATAGTTCTATCTTTCGTGATTCTGGTAATTTAACAAATCAAGATCGTGCCCTTACAAATTCTATCTTAGAACATTGACTATGTTCATTCCGAATTTCATACCTACGAATTCTGAATCATTATTCGTTCAACTTAAAGTCGAGGAAAGAAAACAAAAGTTCGAATTGAGGGAGAAAGAATAGAAGGTGTGAGCTGTGGAAATACAGAAACAAAGGGAATGGATTTATAGTGAAATATTCGATAGAGCAATCGAAACAGATTATAGCATCTAACCAAAGAAGATCCTAATCTCCTTAATTATCGAAGAATCAAATCTTATTACAAAGATTTTCTTTAAATCCCTTGAAATCCGGAATTCAACCATGACTACGACAAAAGTCAAGACGAATCTTATTTTCTCAATTCACTATTTTGTGATAGCTTCACTTATACTTCTCGCGTAATCAAATTATTTTATCCTTATTACTCAATGGTAATGAAACTTAATTTATCAGATCGTATATGTCAAGAAAACACATTTATTGTTAGCCATGACCACCTCACTCAAATTTCGGGACGAAATTTCTTTAACGGGTAGGTACTGTGACGACCCGGGAATTTCCGACCAAATTTAAACTTGATCTTTAATTGTTTTCGACACGATAAGCAAAGTCTATAATATAGAAGTCTCAAAAACTTTGAACTGTGTTCATATATATATTTGACCTTTGACTATTTCTGACGATTCACGAGCCTTTAATTGTAAACAGAAATGTATATATAGATAATTATATATGTAAATAATTATACATAATAAATTAGATATATTAATGAACTATTAAGTAATTTAGTTATTATGAAAGATAATTGAAACTTATTATTGTGAATATATATGGTATATTGAATATAAGAGAGTTCAATTCTAATTGGTCAACGCTAATAAAATGTAATATTAATAAATAAAATTTATTTACAAGTTTAAAATATAATTGTTATACTTACTATCATTACCATTAAAATCAGTATTAGTTATATATAAATAAGAAAGTTGACATACATGATTTGTTGTAATATCCTTATTATTAATATTATTGTTAAAATTATTATTAATATAAAAAGTATGAAAGTTATAATTTTAGTTATTATTAGTATTATTATTAGACATTATTACTACCATTATTATTAAAGAATTATTTGTATTATTATTATTATTATTATTATTATTATTATTATTATTATCAATTACACTAAAAATTATCATTTTTATGACTCCTTATTGTTATTACTCTTAATATTATTATTATTAATATTATTATTATTATTATTATTTGTAATATAATCATAATTATTAATTATTAATAATAAATTTATAGAATTAGGGATATAAGATCAATTCAGATCGTGTATACATCATCTATAGTTAAGTTTCGCTTTTTTGCTGTAAAGGTAACTAAATTGAATCCAATCACAGAATAATTCCAAAATCAGTTAGACATCCATTTCATGTTTATTTTCTTTTATAAATTCTGTCCTTGAGAATAAAAATCTGTCCATTCTCATTTATATATACATATTACTTTCATACATGGGAGAACACTCAACACAAACACCCAAATACTTCTCTTTCTTTCTCATACCATGTGATCGGGTGTAACCTCTTCAACCGAGAGCACCATTACCTTTCACCACCTTCAACACTTTCATTGATTAACCAACTAGCCACGACCCCCATGAACCACCAAACCACATTCAAACGAAAACCACATCATAAACACACCATCGTTAGTGTTGCTATCGTTATTCAAACCGAAGGCCACAACTAAACTTGTTTAGTTGTTTCTGTACGAGGTAAACGAACATCACTATTATAATCTTGTTATTAGAATCATTACTGCTCCAAATACTATCACTATTTCTTTTTACCACCATGAACACCCTCATGTTCATAGATATCCAAACAATTACAACTTGTTCCTGTTTCTACTTCAAAATATACCAAATCAAACACCCAAGACCAAACCACCCTTATGACCTTGATTCTTTAATTTTTTGTTTTTGAACGACGAACAAACAACAACTATTAAGGTTCGATTGTTGCTGCTATTTTTTTTTATTCTATTTTACATCGCAAACCACCACCATCTTAACCTGTTAACCTGCTGTGCTACTGCATATTTCTGTTTTGATCAAGTAAAACCACCATCATTGTCTTCCTCCTGTAACCTTCGACATACACCACCGTAAACTCATCTATTTCGTTATATTTTTCTGTTTCAATTGAAAATAAAAAAATGATGATAATAATGTTAAAAGGTGAGCCGACACAATACCTTTGCATATTTTATGATTAGTGGAAAGTGCAGCTGGAACTTCTTGTTTTCTGTTTTTTTTATTTCCTCGCTACTGCAAAAATCGAATCATAATACCTGGGGCCGTATTAGTTTCTGGACTGATATGAACCTGTTTCTATTTTGGGCCGTGACAATATCATATTACTTATAGGGCCATGTTGTTGTTGGGCCCGAAATAAAACTGGACTAGTGGACTGTTATTGGTAATAATATGAAGAGGATATGGTTTTGTTAATAACAAATGATTATGATCATAATTAGGATCGTGATATTGATGATCATGTTAATTGGTTATGTGTTGGTGACAGTTAATTGCTATAGATAATGATGAAATGTTACGGATGACGTTATAAGATTATGATTATAATTATGATAATGATGGAATAGTATTAGGATATAGGTGATAATGAGTTCATGGGATGATATGTGTGTGATGACATGCTCGATGATGGTAACGATGGAAATCATATGATAATGAAAAGGACAATAAGGCAAGATAATAAAATTAACGATGATAAACGATAAGATGATGATCGAAGTTAGTGATAACAGTGAAGATCGATAGATGATGATGATAATGATGAGTCCATGATAATATAGATGATGATACATGATCTAGTTGATGATTTAGTTAATAATAATAAGTTAATAAAACGGGTCCGTACTTATTAAACAATTTGACACACAAGTAATACCAAAACAAATTGATGGTTCATTGGTTAGGCGTGTGCTGAGTTAGCAAGACGTCACGGGTTCAAACCCGGACTTGGGCATTTTTCTTTTAAGGGCTACTTCATTGAGGTAGTTTATTTATTATTTTTATTATTATTATTATTATTATTATTATTATTATTATTATTATTATTATTATTATTATTATTATTATTATTATTATTATTATTATTATATTTTTATTAATATTATTACCATTTACACTATTAGTAAGATTATCATTATTATTATTTTATAACAAATAAATAATTTTTATATAAAATATGCTTATTACGTATACTATATTACATTAATATTACATAAACTTTTATAAAATACTATTACCTATAATCTTATAAATAATTAATTTACATATAATATAAATATATATTTTAACATAATCATACATATAAATATAAATTTTGATACAAAATATAATATTTTTAAGTAAAAATATATAATTTATAATAAATGACATATATATATATGTATGTATATATATATATATATATATATATATATATATATATATTATAATTAAAATATTTTAATAAGAATTGGATACATATAATAATAATATATGTTTACTATTATTATATGTGTTAATATTACTTGATAAATAATTAATATAGGTTCGTGAATCTGAGGCCAATGTTGCACTTGTTCAATGACGTTATATGTATTTTTACTACGAAATAAAGTAGGTGAGTTTCATTTACTCCCTTTTTACTCATTACATTTTTGGGCTGAGAATACATGCAAATGCTTTATTAACTGTTTTACAGTATTTATATGTGTGAGTTCATTTGCTCCCTTTTACTCTTTACATTTTTAGGACTAAGAATACATGCGCTGTTTTTACAACTACTTTATTAAATGCTTTTGAAATATATTTTGAACTGTGAATACATGAAATGTTTTATAAATGTTTGACGAGATAGACACAAGAAAAACATTCCTCGAATGAATTATTATGCAGACAGAAGTTCTGCGGATTATTATTAAATTATGTGGACATGATAATTGCCACCGTTGAATTATGTGGACATGATAATTGCCACCGTTGAATTATGTGGACATGATAATTGCCAACATTGAATTATGTGGACATGATAATTGCCACCAATTGATATGAATGTTATGTATCGAGAGAATGATTTTATATGCAGGTTATGTGTATGTTATTTTTGTGCACGAGATATGTGTACGGTTACTAAGATTTATGAAAGATGATTTCGTACACGAGAAAGGTGTACTGTATTTAAAAGATATCGCATGTACATTACAGGTGGGTATAGGATTCAGGCCCATTTGTACCATGCAACATTTAAATCTTGTGGTCTATCAAAATGATGAATTTTATTATTTTATGATAAACTTATGAACTCACCAACCTTTTGGTTGACACTTTAAAACATGTTTATTCTCGGGTGTGAAAGAAATCTTCCGCTGTGCATTTGCTCATATTACATGGAGTCGTTCATGGCATATAGAGGTCAGAACCTTGCAATGGGATCAACTGTTGAAGACTTCGTCCAGATGGATTAGGACGGGTCCTTTCAGTTGGTATCAGAGCGATGGTCTTAGTAAACCAGGTCTTGCATTAGTGTATCTAACTGATAGTTATTAAGATGCATTAGTGGGTCTGGACTTCGACCGTGTCTGCATGTCAAAAGTTTTGCTTATCATTTCATGTTGAAAATTACTTGCTTATCATCCTTAAAGTCTAGACACGTCTTACTGCCTCTATTGCGTAGACATTGTATAGATAAATTCATATCTTAGCATATCTGTTATTGTTACTTTTGGCCGACAACTTCCGTAGATTCCTCCGTAATTTATGGGATTTTAGTATTATATATGCATATGTAAATTATGTATTGCAGGGTACTAATCTATATCCTATAATCTATCTCTTATCGAAAATCCTTCATCTGATCGTACGAGATGAATCCTTCAACCAGTTCAAATTCCTTGGATTCCGACAACTATTCCGATATGGAGTTTCACCTAAGCTCCGAAAGCAGTGTCCCAGAATAAATAAACCAATTCATCTGATGGGTTCGTAGTTGACTTAAATGATGGAGACGAGAAGAAGGCGATCATTTCCACCCACCAACTTGCACTCTTGACGATGAACCTGAAGCGCTTATCGGCGAACCTGTTCGAGACACCATTTTCTCTCTCATATCCAGAGCATCTCGTCATGATTATATACTATCTCAAATTCTAGATCTTATTCATCCGCTCGTCCGAACCAACAATCATCCCAGAATAATGGAAGAAGTCAACGAGCTTCGCGCTCGAGTAATCAATTTAAAAAAAAAAACATGGTGCAAAACTTACCAGCTTCAACAACAGCACCGGCAACACCAGTACTGTAGTGACCCGAACTTTTCCATGTTTATATATATTAATTGAGATTGATATTTACATGATTAAATGTTTCCAACATGTTAAGCAATCAAACTTGTTAAGACTTGATTAATTGAAATATGTTTCATATAGACAATTGACCACCCAAGTTGACTGGTGATTCACGAACGTTAAAACTTGTAAAAACTATATTATGACATATATATGGATATATATATAGTTAACATGATACTATGATAAGTAAACATATCATTAAGTATATTAACAATGAACTACATATGTAAAAACAAGACTACTAACTTAATGATTTTTAAACGAGACATATATGTAACGATTATCGTTGTAAAGACATTTAATGTATATATATCATATTAAGAGATATTCATACATGATAATATCATGATAATATAATAATTTAAAATCTCATTTGATATTATAAACATTGGGTTAACAACATTTAACAAGATCGTTAACCTAAAGGTTTCAAAACAACACTTACATGTAACGACTAACGATGACTTAACGACTCAGTTAAAATGTATATACATGTAGTGTTTTAATATGTATTTATACACTTTTGAAAGACTTCAATACACTTATCAAAATACTTCTACTTAACAAAAATGCTTACAATTACATCCTCGTTCAGTTTCATCAACAATTCTACTCGTATGCACCCGTATTCGTACTCGTACAATATACAGCTTTTAGATGTATGTACTATTGGTATATACACTCCAATGATCAGCTCTTAGCAGCCCATGTGAGTCACCTAACACATGTGGGAACCATAATTTGGCAACTAGCATGAAATATCTCATAAAATTACAAAAATATGAGTAATCATTCATGACTTATTTACATGAAAACAAAATTACATATCCTTTATATCTAATCCATACACCAACGACCAAAAACACCTACAAACACTTTCATTCTTCAATTTTCTTCATCTAATTGATCTCTCTCAAGTTCTATCTTCAAGTTCTAAGTGTTCTTCATATATTCTACAAGTTCTAGTTACATAAAATCAAGAATACTTTCAAGTTTGCTAGCTCACTTCCAATCTTGTAAGGTGATCATCCAACCTCAAGAAATCTTTATTTCTTATAGTAGGTTATCATTTTAATACAAGGTAATAATCATATTCAAACTTTGGTTCAATTTCTATAACTATAACAATCTTATTTCAAGTGATGATCTTACTTGAACTTGTTTTCGTGTCATGATTCTGCTTCAAGAACTTCGAGCCATCCAAGGATCCGTTGAAGCTAGATCCATTTTTCTCTTTTCTAGTAGGTTTATCCAAGGAACTTAAGGTAGTAATGATGTTCATAACATCATTCGATTCATACATATAAAGCTATCTTATTCGAAGGTTTAAACTTGTAATCACTAGAACATAGTTTAGTTAATTCTAAACTTGTTCGCAAACAAAAGTTAATCCTTCTAACTTGACTTTTAAAATCAACTAAACACATGTTCTATATCTATATGATATGCTAACTTAATGATTTAAAACCTGGAGACACGAAAAACACCGTAAAACCGGATTTACGCCGTCGTAGTAACACCGCGGGCTGTTTTGGGTTAGTTAATTAGAAACTATGATAAAATTTGATTTAAAAGTTGTTATTCTGAGAAAATGATTTTTATTATGAACATGAAACTATATCCAAAAATTATGGTTAAACTCAAAGTGGAAGTATGTTTTCTAAAATGGTCATCTAGACGCCGTTCTTTCGACTGAAATGACTACCTTTACAAAAACGACTTGTAACTTATTTTTATGACTATAAACCTATACTTTTTCTGTTTAGATTCATAAAATAGAGTTCAATATGAAACCATAGCAATTTGATTCACTCAAAACGGATTTAAAATGAAGAAGTTATGGGTAAAACAAGATTGGATAATTTTTCTCATTTTAGCTACGTGAAAATTGGTAACAAATCTATTCCAACCATAACTTAATCAACTTGTATTGTATATTATGTAATCTTGAGATACCATAGACACGTATACAATGTTTCGACCTATCATGTCGACACATCTATATATATTTCGGAACAACCATAGACACTCTATATGTGAATGTTGGAGTTAGCTATACAGGATTGAGGTTGATTCCAAAATATATATAGTTTGAGTTGTGATCAATACTGAGATACGTATACACTGGGTCGTGGATTGATTCAAGATAATATTTATCGATTTATTTCTGTACATCTAACTGTGGACAACTAGTTGTAGGTTACTAACGAGGACAGCTGACTTAATAAACTTAAAACATCAAAATATATTAAAAGTGTTGTAAATATATTTTGAACATACTTTGATATATATGTATATATTGTTATAGGTTCGTGAATCAACCAGTGGCCAAGTCTTACTTCCCGACGAAGTAAAAATCTGTGAAGGTGAGTTATAGTCCCACTTTTAAAATCTAATATTTTTGGGATGAGAATACATGCAGGTTTTATAAATGATTTACAAAATAGACACAAGTACGTGAAACTACATTCTATGGTTGAATTATCGAAATCGAATATGCCCCTTTTTATTAAGTCTGGTAATCTAAGAATTAGGAAACAGACACCCTAATTGACGCGAATCCTAAAGATAGATCTATTGGGCCTAACAAACCCCATCCAAAGTACCAGATGCTTTAGTACTTCGAAATTTATATCATATCCGAAGGGTGTCCCGGAATGATGGGGATATTCTTATATATGCATCTTGTTAATGTCGGTTACCAGGTGTTCACCATATGAATGATTTTTATCTCTATGTATGGGATGTGTATTGAAATATGAAATCTTGTGGTCTATTATTATGATTTGATATATATAGGTTAAACCTATAACTCACCAACATTTTTGTTGACGTTTTAAGCATGTTTATTCTCAGGTGATTATTAAGAGCTTCCGCTATCGCATACTTAAATAAGGATGAGATTTGGAGTCCATGATTGTATGATATTGTGTAAAAACTGCATTCAAGAAACTTATTTTGTTGTAATATATTTGTATTGTAAACCATTATGTAATGGTTGTGTGTAAACAAGATATTTTAGATTATCATTATTTGATAATCTACGTAAAGCTTTTTAAACCTTTATTGATGAAATAAAGGTTATGGTTTGTTTTAAAATGAATGCAGTCTTTGAAAAACGTCTCATATAGAGGTCAAAACCTCGCAACGAAATCAATTAATATGGAACGTTTTTAATCAATAAGAACGGGACA
Organism: Rutidosis leptorrhynchoides; assembly: GCF_046630445.1. Lineage (NCBI taxonomy): Eukaryota > Viridiplantae > Streptophyta > Magnoliopsida > Asterales > Asteraceae > Rutidosis > Rutidosis leptorrhynchoides. The sequence goes on along the minus strand of NC_092333.1, from coordinate 575,573,901 downwards.
TTTCAGTTGGTATCCGAGCGTTGGTCTTAGAGAACCAGAATTTTGCATTAGTGTGTCTTATCGAGTTTGTTAGGATGCATTAGTGAGTCTGGACTTCGACCGTGTTTACTTGAAAAATGATTGCTTAACAAATTTTGTTGGAAACTATATATTTTTAACATGTGAATATTATGTGATATATTAATCTCTTAACGCGTTTGATATTATGTGATAGATGTCTACCTCTAGAACAAGTCCCATTGACTCACCTAATAATAATGAAGAGTCAAATATAAATTGGAATGATTCGTGGACTGATTCACAAGTTCCCGAAGAGGAACCGGAAGAAGAGTTGGAACCGGAAGAAGAATCGGAACCGGAAGAAGAATCGGAACTGGATGAAGAAATAGAACCGGTGGGGGAAATAATAGAATGGTTAAGTAAAAGAAAATCCTCAACCAACCGACCAAGGTTAATTATGGTCAATGGTGTTTCCGCCAAAGAAGCAAAATATTGGGAGGATTACCAATTCTCCGATGAATCGGATTCCGACGAGAATTCTGATGATGTTATAGAAATTACCCCAACTGAATTTAAAAAGGCAAAAGAAAATAATAAGGGAAAGGGCATAAAAATAGAGAAATCTAATTCCAACCCCGATGAACTTTATATGTATCGTCAACACCCGAAGTCCTTAAGTTGTAACAATGACCCGGGAACCTCTAAACCACCAGGTTTTTCTAAACCAATGTGGAAAACGACGGCTCGTATTAGGGGAACATCATATATCCCTAGAAACTTGGCAAAACGAACCAAAACTGAAGAAGAAGAAACAAGCGAGTCGGAATAAGATAGTTGTATTCGTGTGGTGTAATATATGTAATATAGTGTGCTTATGCTTTATGATATATGTAAAAATTGCTTGTATTAATAAGTATTTTTTTTTATGAATCTAACTCTTGTCTATTTTACAGTATAAAAACACAAAATGGATAGACAACCCAATATTTTAAGAGACCTACCCGGAGACATGATTGATGAAATCTTGTTTAGAGTCGGTCAGAATTCTTCGGCACAACTATTTAAGGTGAGATCAGTTTGTAAGACATTCGAAGAACGTTCCAAGAATGCCTTGGTTTATAAAAGGCTTTCGTTTGAAAGATGGGGGATATCACATTGGGAAATCCATAAGTTACGATGTGTTTACTTTGACGCATATATTGCGGGGAACCCAAATGCTATTTTATGCAATGGGTTAAGAAATTATTTTGACTCAATATATCCGAATATTGGACTTCATGATTTAGAAAAAGCGGCTAACATGCAACATAAAGAAGCATGTTATGCTTACGGATTAGTAATGTTCGCTTCTCACCAAAGTGAGAACAAGAACATCGGGCTACAACTATTAAACAAAACGTTCCCACAAGTGACGGAGTCGGTAATTGGGGTAAGAAATGAGGTTTTTAGATTGTTACGGGACTGTTGGACATTACGTAACCCTCATCCCTTTGACGACGTTACAACACGCTGTCTTATCAACTGCCATAACGGTTATGTTCCACAAGACCAAGGATGGGAAGTAATCCTAGTAAAACCAGAATGCATGACTTGTTTCTGGACGTATGAATTACGTGTCTTTATTGCCTTTGTTGAACGACTTGTGTACTAGCTAGAATTATCTTCACAACCATCTTGTATCAAATTTATTGTGTGTTATATTTCATGCTATATGTAAAATAAGCGGTATTGTAAGTTTGTAAAATATTGTGTAAAAGTTTGAACGCGAAATATTATTATAATCAGTTTTTCATATAGAATTGTAGTAGTTGAATTGTATATTAGCTACTAAGTATGAACTTAACGGGTAGGTACTACCCGAATTTAAACTTATAAAACGCTAATATGAAGAAAAAGCTTTTATAAATGAGTTCATATTATGCTACGAAATATTATTAACTACTCTTAATATTATGTATGATTAACTTGTTCCATTTGACTATTTTGAAAGAAATGGCACCGACTACTCGACACGCCGTGAATATGAATGAAGAGGAATTCCGTACTTTTCTAGCTTCAAACATAGCCGCAGTACAGGCTGCGCTACATACCAACAATAACCTTGAATCTAGCAGTACAGGAAATCGTGTAGGATGCACCTACAAAGAATTCACTGCCTGCAAACCTTTGGAATTTAATGGAACTGAAGGACCGATCGGATTGAAACGGTGGACCGAGAAGGTCGAATCGGTGTTTGCCATAAGTAAGTGTACTGAAGAGGACAAAGTGAAGTACGCTACGCATACCTTCACAGGTTCTGCGTTAACATGGTGGAATACCTATCTAGAGCAAGTGGGACAAGACGATGCGTACGCACTACCGTGGTCAGCATTCAAGCACTTGATGAACGAGAAGTACCGTCCCAGAACCGAGGTCAATAAGCTCAAGACAGAAGTTAGAGGGTTACGAACCCAAGGATTTGATATTACCACGTACGAAAGACGAGTCACAGAATTGTGCCTATTGTGTCCGGGAGCATTCGAAGATGAGGAAGAGAAGATCGACGCGTTTGTGAAAGGATTACAGGAAAGAATCCAAGAAGATATAAGTTCACACGAGCCCGCCTCCATACAATAGGCATGTAGAATGGCTCACAAACTAGTGAACCAGATTGAAGAAAGAATTAAAGAACAGACTGCTGAAGAGGCCAATGTGAAGCAAGTCAAAAGAAAGTGGGAGGAAAACGGTGATAAGAATCACCAATACAACAACAACAGTAATTACAACAATAATCGCAACAATTATCCCAACAATCGCAACATCAATCGCAACTACAACAAATGGCCCAACAACAACAACAACAACAACAACAACAACAACAGCAACTACAACAATCATCCCAACAACAATAATAACCGCAACAACAACAACAATCAGAAGCAGCTATGCCAAAGGTGTGAAAAGTATCACTCGGGGTTCTGCACCAAATTTTGCAACAAGTGTAAAAGAAATGGTCATAGCGCGGCGAAGTGTGAGGTCTACGGACCAGGGGTTAATAGAACGAAAGGAACAAATGGTGTCGGAATGAGTAATGGCGGAGCAAGTAGTGTCGGAGCAAGTTATGCCAATGTAGTTTGTTATAAATGTGGAAAACTGGGCCACATTATTAGAAATTGCCCGAACCAGGAGAACACAAATGGACAAGGCCGCGGAAGAGTTTTCAATATTAATGCGGCAGAGGCACAGGAAGACCCGGAGCTTGTTACGGGTACGTTTCTTATTGACAATAAATCTGCTTACGTTTTATTTGATTCGGGTGCGGATAGAAGCTATATGAGTAGAGATTTTTGTGCTAAATTAAGTTGTCCATTGATGCCTTTGGATAGTAAATTTTTACTCGAATTAGCAAATGGTAAATTAATTTCAGCAGATAATATATGTCGGAATCGAGAAATTAAACTGGTTAGCGAAACATTTAAGATTGATTTGATACCAGTAGAGTTAGGGAGTTTTGATGTGATAATCGGTATGGATTGGTTGAAAGAAGTGAAAGCAGAGATCGTTTGTTACAAAAATGCAATTCGCATTATACGAGAAAAAGGAAAACCCTTAATGGTGTACGGAGAAAAGGGCAACACGAAGCTACATCTTATTAGTAATTTGAAGGCACAAAAACTAATAAGAAAAGGTTGCTATGCTGTTCTAGCACACGTCGAGAAAGTACAAACTGAAGAAAAGAGCATCAATGATGTTCCCATTGCAAAAGAATTTCCCGATGTATTTCCGAAAGAATTACCGGGATTACCCCCACATCGATCCGTTGAATTTCAAATAGATCTTGTACCAGGAGCTGCACCAATAGCTCGTGCTCCTTACAGACTCGCACCCAGCGAGATGAAAGAACTGCAAAGCCAATTACAAGAACTTTTATAGCGTGGTTTCATTCGACCAAGCACATCACCGTGGGGAGCTCCTGTTTTGTTTGTCAAGAAGAAAGATGGTACATTCAGGTTGTGTATCGACTACCGAGAGTTGAACAAACTTACCATCAAGAACCGCTACCCACTACCGAGAATCGATGACTTATTTGATCAACTACAAGGCTCGCCTGTTTATTCAAAGATTGACTTACGTTCCGGGTATCATCAAATGCGGGTGAAAGAAGATGATATTCCAAAGACTGCTTTCAGAACACGTTACGGTCATTACGAGTTTATGGTCATGCCGTTTGGTTTAACTAATGCACCAGCTGTGTTCATGGACCTTATGAACCGAGTGTGTGGACCATATCTTGACAAGTTTGTCATTGTTTTTATTGATGACATACTTATTTACTCAAAGAATGACCAAGAACACGGTGAACATTTGAGAAAGGTGTTAGAAGTATTGAGGAAGGAAGAATTGTATGCTAAGTTTTCAAAGTGTGCATTTTGGTTGGAAGAAGTTCAATTCCTCGGTCACTTAGTGAACTAAGAAGGTATTAAGGTGGATCTGGCAAAGATAGAAACTGTTGAAAAGTGGGAAACTCCGAAAACTCCGAAACACATACGCCAGTTTTTAGGACTAGCTGGTTACTACAGAAGGGTCATCCAAGACTTTTCCAGAATAGCAAAACCCTTGACTGCATTAACGCATAAAGGGAAGAAATTTGAATGGAATGATGAACAAGAGAAAACGTTTCAGTTATTGAAGAAAAAGCTAACTACGGCACCTATATTGTCATTGCCTGAAGGGAATGATGATTTTGTGATTTATTGTGACGCATCAAAGCAAGGTCTCGGTTGTGTATTAATGCAACGAACGAAGGTGATTGCTTATGCGTCTAGACAATTGAAGATTCACGAACAAAATTATACGACGCATTATTTGGAATTAGGCGCGGTTGTTTTTGCATTAAAGACTTGGAGGCACTACTTATATGGGGTCAAAAGTATTATATATACCAACCACAAAAGTCTTCAACACATATTTAATCAGAAACAACTGAATATGAGGCAGCGTAGGTGGATTGAATTATTGAATGATTACGACTTTGAGATTCGTTACCACCCGGGGAAGGCAAATGTGGTAGCCGATGCCTTGAGCAGGAAGGACAGAGAACCCATTCGAGTAAAATCTATGAATATAATGATTCATAATAACCTTACTACTCAAATAAAGGAGGCGCAACAAGGAGTTTTAAAAGAGGGAAATTTAAAGGATGAAATACCCAAAGGATCGGAGAAGCATCTTAATATTCGGGAAGACGGAACCCGGTATAGGGCTGAAAGGATCTGTGTACTAAAATTTGGAGATATGAGAGAAATGGTACTTAGAGAAGCTCATAAAACCAGATACTCAATACATCCTGGAACGGGGAAGATGTACAAGGATCTCAAGAAACATTTTTGGTGGCCGGGTATGAAAGCCGATGTTGCTAAATACGTAGGAGAATGTTTGACGTGTTCTAAGGTCAAAGCTGAGCATCAGAATCCATCAGGTCTACTTTAACAACCCAAAATCCCGGAATGGAAATGGGAAAACATTACCATGGATTTCATCACTAAATTGCCAAGGACTGCAAGTGGTTTTGATACTATTTGGGTAATAGTTGATCGTCTCACCAAATCAGCACACTTCCTGCCAATAAGAGAAGATGACAAGATGGAGAAGTTAGCACGACTGTATTTGAAGGAAGTCGTCTCCAGACATGGAATACCATTCTCTATTATCTCTGATAGGGATGGCAAATTTATTTCAAGATTCTGGCAGACATTACAGCAAGCATTAGGAACTCGCCTAGAGATGAGTACTGCTTATCATCCACAAACTGATGGGCAGAGCGAAAGGACGATACAAACGCTTGAAGACATGCTACGAGCATGTGTTATTGATTTCAGAAACAGTTGGGATCGACATCTACCATTAGCAGAATTTTCCTACAACAACAGCTACCATTCAAGCATTGAGATGGCGTCGTTTGAAGCACTTTATGGTAGAAAGTGCAGGTCTCCGATTTGTTGGAGTGAAGTGGGGGATAGACAGATTACGGGTCCGGAGATTATACAAGAAACTACCGAGAAGATCATCCAAATTCAACAACGGTTGAAAACCGCCCAAAGTCTACAAAAGAGCTACGCTGACATTAAAAGAAAAGATATAGAATTTGAAATTGGAGAGATGGTCATGCTTAAAGTTGCACCTTGGAAAGGCGTTGTTCGATTTGGTAAACGAGGGAAATTAAATCCAAGGTATATTGGACCATTCAAGATTATTGATCGTGTCGGACCAGTAGCTTACCGACTTGAGTTACCTCAACAACTCACGGCTGTACATAACACTTTCCACGTCTCGAATTTGAAGAAATGTTTTGCAAAAGAAGATCTCACTATTCCGTTAGATGAAATCCAAATCAACGAAAAACTTCAATTCATCGAAGAACCCGTCGAAATAATGGATCGTGAGGTTAAAAGACTTAAGCAAAACAAGATACCAATTGTTAAGGTTCGATGGAATGCTCGTAGAGGACCCGAGTTCACCTGGGAGCGTGAAGATCAGATGAAGAAGAAATACCCGCATCTATTTCCAGAAGATTCGTCAACACCTTCAACAGCTTAAAATTTCGGGACGAAATTTATTTAACGAGTAGGTACTGTAGTGACCCGAACTTTTTCATGTTTATATATATTAATTGAGATTGATATTTACATGATTAAATGTTTCCAACATGTTAAGAAATCAAACTTATTAAGACTTGATTAATTGAAATATGTTTCATATAGACAATTGACCACCCAAGTTGACCGGTGATTCACGAACGTTAAAACTTGTAAAAACTATATGATGACATATATATGGATATATATATAGTTAACATGATACTATGATAAGTAAACATATCATTAAGTATATTAACAATTAACTACATATGTAAAAACAAGACTACTAACTTAATAATTTTTAAACGAGACATATATGTAACGATTATCGTTGTAAAGACATTTAATGTATATATATCATATTAAGAGATATTCATACATGATAATATCATGATAATATAATAATTTAAAATCTCATTTGATATTATAAACATTGGGTTAACAACATTTAACAAGATCGTTAACCTAAAGGTTTTAAAACAACACTTACATGTAACGACTAACGATGACTTAACGACTCAGTTAAAATGTATATACATGTAGTGTTTTAATATGTATTTATACACTTTTAAAAGACTTCAATACACTTATCAAAATACTTCTACTTAACAAAAATGCTTACAATTACATCCTCGTTCAGTTTCATCAACAATTCTACTCGTATGCACCCGTATTCGTACTCGTACAATACACAACTTTTAGATGTATGTACTATTGGTATATACACTCCAATGATCAGCTCTTAGCAGCCCATGTGAGTTACCTAACACATGTGGGAACCATCATTTGGCAACTAGCATGAAATATCTCATAAAATTACAAAAATATGAGTAATCATTCATGACTTATTTACATGAAAACAAAATTACATATCCTTTATATCTAATCCATACACCAACGACCAAAAATACCTACAAACACTTTCATTCTTCAATTTTCTTCATCTAATTGATCTCTCTCAAGTTCTATCTTCAAGTTCTAAGTGTTCTTCATATATTCTACAAGTTCTAGTTACATAAAATCAAGAATACTTTCAAGTTTGCTAGCTCACTTCCAATCTTGTAAGGTGATCATCCAACCTCAAGAAATATTTGTTTCTTACAGTAGGTTATCATTCTAATACAAGGTAATAATCATATTAAAACTTTGGTTCAATTTCTATAACTATAACAGTCTTATTTCAAGTGATGATCTTACTTGAACTTGTTTTCGTGTCATGATTCTGCTTCAAGAACTTCAAGCCATCCAAAGATCCGTTGAAGCTAGATCCATTTTTCTCTTTTCCAGTAGGTTTATCTAAGGAACTTAAGGTAGTAATGATGTTCATAACATCATTCGATTCATACATATAAAGCTATCTTATTCGAAGGTTTAAACTTGTAATCACTAGAACATAGTTTAGTTAATTCTAAACTTGTTCGCAAACAAAAGTTAATCCTATAACATCATTCGATTCATACATATAAAGCTATCTTATTCGAAGGTTTAAACTTGTAATCACTAGAACATAGTTTAGTTAATTCTAAACTTGTTCGCAAACAAAAGTTAATCCTTCTAAATTGACTTTTAAAATCAACTAAACACATGTTCTATATCTATATGATATGCTAACTTAATGATTTAAAACCTGGAGACACGAAAAACACCGTAAAACCAGATTTACGCCGTCGTAGTAACACCGCGGGCTGTTTTGGGTTAGTTAATTAAAAACTATGATAAACTTTGATTTAAAAGTTGTTATTCTGAGAAAATGATTTTTATTATGAACATGAAACTATATCCAAAAATTATGGTTAAACTCAAAGTGGAAGTATGTTTTCAAAAATGGTCATCTAGACGTCGTTCTTTCGACTGAAATGACTACCTTTACAAAAACGACTTGTAACTTATTTTTCTGACTATAAACCTATACTTTTTCTGTTTAGATTCATAAAATAGAGTTCAATATGAAACTATAGCAATTTGATTCACTCAAAACGGATTTAAAATGAAGAAGTTATGGGTAAAACAAGATTGGATAATTTTTCTCATTTTAGCTACGTGAAAATTGGTAACAAATCTATTCCAACCATAACTTAATCAACTTGTATTGTATATTATGTAATCTTGAGATACCATAGACACGTATACAATGTTTCGACCTATCATGTCGACACATCTATATATATTTCGGAACAACCATAGACACTCTATATGTGAATGTTGGAGTTAGCTATACAGGGTTGAGGTTGATTCCAAAATATATATAGTTTGAGTTGTGATCAATACTGAGATACATATACACTGGGTCGTGGATTGATTCAAGATAATATTTATCGATTTATTTCTGTACATCTAACTGTGGACAACTAGTTGTAGGTTACTAACGAGGACAGCTGACTTAATAAACTTAAAACATCAAAATATATTAAAAGTGTTGTAAATATATTTTGAACATACTTTGATATATATGTATATATTGTTATAGGTTCGTGAATCAACCAGTGGCCAAGTCTTACTTCCCGACGAAGTAAAAATCTGTGAAAGTGAGTTATAGTCCCACTTTTAAAATCTAATATTTTTGGGATGAGAATACATGCAGGTTTTATAAATGATTTACAAAATAGACACAAGTACGTGAAACTACATTCTATGGTTGAATTATCGAAATCGAATATGCCCCTTTTTATTAAGTCTGGTAATCTAAGAATTAGGGAACAGACACCCTAATTGACGCGAATCCTAAAGATAGATCTATTGGGCCTAACAAACCCCATCCAAAGTACCGGATGCTTTAGTACTTCGAAATTTATATCATATCCGAAGGGTGTCCCGAAATGATGGGGATATTCTTATATATGCATCTTGTTATTGTCGCTTACCAGGTGTTCACCATATGAATGATTTTTATCTCTATGTATGGGATGTGTATTGAAATATGAAATCTTGTGGTCTATTATTATGATTTGATATATATAGGTTAAACCTATAACTCACCAACATTTTTGTTGACGTTTTAAGCATGTTTATTCTCAGGTGATTATTAAGAGCTTCCACTGTCACATACTTAAATAAGGACGAGATTTGGAGTCCATGCTTGTATGATATTGTGTAAAAACTGCATTCAAGAAACTTATTTTGTTGTAATATATTTGTATTGTAAACCATTATGTAATGGTCGTGTGTAAACAAGATATTTTAGATTATCATTATTTGATAATCTACGTAATGCTTTTTAAACCTTTATTGATGAAATAAAGGTTATGGTTTGTTTTAAAATGAATGCAGTCTTTGAAAAACGTCTCATATAGAGGTCAAAACCTCGCAACGAAATCAATTAATATGGAACGTTTTTAATCAATAAGAACGGGACATTTCAAGTACCACCAACAACAGCATCCGCAGTACAAGCCTCAACACTACACGCCTCAAATTCACAGTCTGTACCTCCAGCATAATCATCATACTACATGATGTCATGCCTCGATTATCTTCGTTTTACATGACGTTCTACATCATTTATCTTCATTCGACATGGCGATTATGTAATCTCTAATGTTTTAGAGATTATATATTCTTATTCTAACGGTAAATCAAATGAGTTTAATATCATATTAACTCATTAAATCAATGATTGCATCTGAAGAAAATATATATGTATATATATTTTCATAAAGATTGTAATTAAAAATTCTTTCGTACAAACTGATAATGGTGAAAATATTTTAACGGGTAGGTAATACCCGATGAATATTTAGATTTCACATTAATAAGTCATACTGTACACTCTTTGAATCTGATTCAACGGTCATTTATTATCCTACTTACATCCACAGATATACAAATCTGTTCACCACAGAATAACCAATTTCATTCAATTTCATAATTGGATTTTGAACTTATCAGAATCCAACAAGTGGCATAATGAAGAAAACATTGGACAAAATAAAATCTGTTAGAAACAAACAAATTAACTATGAGAAATTTTGTTAAGGATCCACGCTAACTGTTCCTAGCTAACTGTTAATTCTGTATTACCTTTTATTTATCGCAATTTTAATTCTCGCAATTTTATTTATCGTCATTTAATTTCTGTTATTTATTTTACGCACTTTAAATATCGGGACACGTATACAAGATTTTGACATATCATATCGACGCATCTATATATATTATTTGGAATAACCATAGACACTCTATATGCTGTAATGATCGAGTTCGCTATACAGGGTTGAGGTTGATTCTACAATAATATATATAGTTTGAGTTGTGATCGAGTCTGAGACATGTACACGGGTCACGATACGTATTAATTAATTCGAATATTATATATTAAGCTATATATGAATTATTGGACTGTTAACTGTGAACTATCAACTGTGTACTGCCGACATTAGACAATTAAAATGAATTAAAATATTGATTATAACATATGAAACTAAACAATTCTTCAAGTTTGCCACTTGATTTCATCTTAAACCTCATTTGTATCTTGACGATTACAATCTGCGTTCAAACCTTTCATGATTCTTGAAAACATCTCAATCGAGAGGATGAACCAATCGTATTTCATCTACGGAAGAAAAGATTGATGCATATAGTCATGCACCTGAAAATACTCGAAACCTGAGTAAACGTTTAACACGTATCTGTGCTAGCTTCTTTGGCATTATTATTACCGAAAATAACCTTGCAACTCCTATTCGAGATAGCTAATTTTGTCACAGCTCCAGCAAATCAACTTCGACTTTTCGTTTGAAACAACCTTATTATAATCTTGATATATATGCGTGCTCTTTTGTTGTTACCAGGGAACCTTTTATATTCCACCATATTACCAACAGATGTACCAGCAACCTCGTTGCTCCTTGGCTTAAATCTCTCCGACAAATCACTATATTTATCTATTGAAGTCTCATCAAGTACTCATCCGCATCTTGTAACAAGAATTGCCATACCAATTACCGGGAATCAGCAAATCTGTATTGTGAGTCTCGCAACGTTTCCATATCAACAGTTATATGTATCTATATAATATTTATCTCTTAGAACTATGATTTTTCATTCTGAAATTCTGAAAAGCACCCAGTCTGCGAATTAATACTTTAAATATTGAAAAAGCCGAATGAAGCAACAAGAACTGTGGATGATTTTAACAGTCAAAAGTTTGATAAAAAAAGATACGTTGGAAAAGCTCAAAAGGAAGTTTGGTACTGAAAAACGGTTTGAGCAAACCATGAAGGAGACTCTGAGCAAATCACAAGGACTAAACTTGTACATAAAGAATCCTGATGATTCTCTTTCTGATGAAATCTTTAGCGAATATCTTGTTCCTTATTTATTCTAAATCCTTGCGAAAGGATTTTCTTCATCAACCTTCGATCTTAGAAATTCTAGAAATATCATCATAAATATCTTCGATATTTCTGAGGATATTTTCATAATTATTCTTATCTGAAATCATTAATCTCTTCGTGCTATCAGTGTTACATCATATAGAAACTATTAGTTTCTATATTCTGTAAACTTTCGAGCTTAAAATATGAATGTTATTGAAGTAATGTTGGGAACTGATGCATGAGTTAGTATAATATAATGACACTTGATCAACGCGATTATATTACAGTGAGTCATGCTGAGTTTTAATGGAATGTGATGATTCACAGATCATAACGTCATCATGTACCATGTTACACGACTCTTACATTCCATCAAATCTCTAAACATATCAAGAACATATATTCTTGATAGTTCTATCTTTCGTGGTTCTGGTAATTTAACAAATCAAGATCGTGCCATTACAAATTCTGTCTTAGAACATTGACTATGTTCATTCCGAATTTCATACCTACGAATTCTGAATCATTATTCGTTCGACTTAAAGTCGAGGAAAGAAAACAAAAGTTCGAATTGAGGGAGAAATAATAGAAGGTGTGAGCTATGGAAATACGGAAACAAAGGGAATGGATTTATAGTGAAATATTCGATAGAGCAATCGAAACAGATTATATCATCTAACCAAAGAAGATCCTAATCTCCTTAATTATCGAAGAATCAAATCTTATTACGAAGATTTTCTTTAAATCCCTTGAAATCCGGAATTCAACCATGACTACGACAAAAGTCAAGACGAATCTTATTTTCTCAATTCACTATTTTGTGATAGCTTCACTTATACTTCTCGCGTAATCAAATTATTTTATCCTTATTTCTCAATGGTAATGAAACTTAATTTATCAGCTCGTATGTGTCATGAAAACACATTTATTGTTAGCCATGATCACCTCACTCAAATTTCGAGACGAAATTTCTTTAACGGTAGGTACTGTGATGACCCGGGAATTTTCAACCAAATTTAAACTTGATCTTTAATTGTTTTCGACACGATAAGCAAAGTCTATAATATAGAAGTCTCAAAAACTTTGAACTGTGTTCATATATATATATATTTGACCTTTGACTATTTTCGACAATTCACGAACCTTTAATTGTAAACAGAAATGTATATATAGATAATTATATATGTAAATAATTATACATAATAAATTAGACATATTAATGAACTATTAAGTAATTTAGTTATTATGAAAGATAATTGAAACTTATTATTGTGAATATATAGGGTATATTGAATATAAGAGAGTTCAATTCTAATTGGTCAACGCTAATAAAATGTAATATTAATAAATAAAATTTATTTACAAGTTTAAAATATAATTGTTATACTTACTATCATTACCATTAAAATCAGTATTAGTTATATATAAATATGAAAGTTGACATACATGATTTGTTGTAATATCCTTATTATTAATATTATTGTTAAAATTATTAATAATATAACAAGTATGAAAGTTATAATTTTAGTTATTATTAGTATTTTTATTAGACATTATTACTACCATTATTATTAAAGAATTATTTTTATTATTATTATTATTATTATTATTATTATTATTATTATTATTATTATTATTATTATTATTATTATTATTATTATTATTATTATTATTATTATTATTATTATTATTATTATTAGTTGAACTAAAAATTATCATTTTTATGACTCCATATTGTTATTACTCTTAGTATTATTATTAATATTATTATTATTATTTGTAATATAATCATAATTATTAATTATTAATAATAAATTTATAGAATTAGGGATATAAGATCAATTCAGATCGTGTATACATCATCTATAGTTGAGTTTCGCTTTTTTGCTGTAAAGGTAACTAAATTGAATCCAATCACAGAATAATTCCAAAATCAGTTAGACATCCATTTCATGTTTATTTTCTTTTATAAATTCTGTCCTTGAGAATAAAAATCTGTCCATTCTCATTTATATATACATATTACTTTCATACATGGGAGAACACTCAACACAAACACCCAAATACTTCTCTTTCTTTCTCATACCATGTGATCGGGTGTAACCTCTTCAACCGAGAGCACCATTACCTTTCACCACCTTCAACACTTTCATTGATTAACCAACTAGCCACGACCTCCATGAACCACCAAACCACATTCATACGAACACCACATCATAAACACACCATCGTTAGTGTTGCTATCGTTATTCAAATCGAAGGCCACAACTAACTTGTTTAGTTGTTTCTGTATGAGGTAAACCAACATCACTATTATAATCTTGTTATTCGAATCATTACTGCTCCAAATACTATCACTATTTCTTTTTACCACCATGAACACCCTCATGTTCATAGATATCCAAACAATTACAACTTGTTCCTGTTTCTACTTCAAAATATACCAAATCAAACACCCAAGACCAAACCACCCTTATCACCTTGATTCTTTAATTTTCTGTTTCTGAACGACGAACAAACAACAACTATTAAGGTTCGATTGTTGCTGCTATTTTTTTATTCTATTTTACATCGCAAACCACCACCATCTCAACCTGTTAAACTGCTGTGCTACTGCATATTTCTGTTTTGATCAAGTAAAACCACCATCGTTGTCTTCCTCCTGTAACCTTCGACATACACCACCGTAAACTCATCTATTTTGCTATATTTTTCTGTTTCAATTGAAAATAAACAAATGATGATAATAATTTTAAAAGGTGAGCCGACACAATACCTTTGCATATTTTATGATTAGTGGAAAGTACAGCTGGAACTTCTTGCTTTCTGTTTTTTTTATTTCCTCGCTACTGCAAAAATCGAATCATAATACCTGGGGCCGTATTAGTTTCTGGACTGATATGAACCTGTTTCTATTTTGGGCTGTGACAATATCATATTACTTATAGGGCCATGTTGTTGTTGTTGGGCCCGAAATAAAACTGGACTAGTGGACTGTTATTGGTAATAATATGAAGAGGATATGGTTTTGTTAATAACAAATGATTATGATCATAATTAGGATCGTGATATTGATGATCATGTTAATTGGTTATGTGTTGGTGACAGTTAATTTCTATAGATAACAATGAAACGTTAAGGATGACGTTATAAGATTATGATTATAATTATGATAATGATGGAATAGTATTAGGATATAGATGATAATGAGTTCATGGGATGATATGTGTGTGATGACATGCTCGATGATGGTAACGATGGAAATCATATGATAATGAAAAGGACAATAAGGCAAGATAATAAAATTAACGATGATAAACGATAAGATGATGATCGAAGTTAGTGATAACAGTGAAGATCGATAGATGATGATGATAACGATGAGTCCATGATAATATAGATGATGATACATGATCTAGTTGATGATTTAGTTAATAATAATAAGTTAATAAAACGGGTTCGTACTTATTAAACAATTTGACACACAAGTAATAACAAAACAAATTGATGGTTCATTGGTTAGGCGTGTGCTGAGTTAGCGAGACGTCACGGGTTCAAACCCAGACTTGGGCATTTTTCTTTCAAGGGCTACTTCATTGAGGTAGTTTATTTATTATTATTATTATTATTATTATTATTATTATTATTATTATTATTATTATTATTATTATTATTATTATTATTATTATTATTATTATTATTATTATTATTATATTTTTATTAATATTATTACCATTTACACTATTAGTAAGATTATCATTATTATTATTTTATAACAAATAAATAACTTTTATATAAAATATGCTTATTACATATACTATATTACATTAATATTACATAAACTTTTATAAAATACTATTACCTATAATCTTATAAATAATTAATTTACATATAGTATAAATATATATTTTAACATAATCATACATATAAATTTAAATTTTGATACAAAATATAATATTTTTAAGTAAATATATATAATTTATAATAAATGACATATATATATATATTATAATTAAAATATTTTAATAAGAATTGGATACATATAAATATTAAGTATAATAATAATATATGTTTACTATTATTATATGTGTTAATATTACTTGATAAATAATTAATATAGGTTCGTGAATCCGAGGCCAATCTTGCACTTGTTCAATGATGTTATATGTATTTTTACTACGAAATACAGTAGGTGAGTTTCATTTGCTCCCTTTTTACTCATTACATTTTTGGGCTGAGAATACATGCAAATGCTTTATTAAATGTTTTACAATATTTATATGTGTGAGTTCATTTGCTCCCTTTTACTCTTTACATTTTTGGGACTGAGAATACATGCGCTGTTTTTACAACTACTTTATTAAATGCTTTTGAAATATATTTTGAACTGCGAATACATGAAATGTTTTATAAATGTTTGACGAGATAGACACAAGCAAAACATTCCTCGAATGAATTATTATGCAGACAGAAGTTCTGCGGATTATTGTTGAATTATGTGGACATGATAATTGCCACCGTTGAATTATGTGGACATGATAATTGCCACCGTTGAATTATGTGGACATGATAATTGCCACCATTGAATTATGTGGACATGATAATTGCCACCAATTGATATGAATGTTATGTATCGAGAGAATGATTTTATATGCAGGTTATGTGTATGTTATTTTTGTGCAGGAGATATGTGTACGGTTACTAAGATTTATGAAAGATGATTTCGTACACGAGAAAGGTGTACTGTATTTAAAAGATATCGCATGTACATTACAGGTGGGTATAGGATTCGGGCCCATTTGTACCATGCAGCATTTAAATCTTGTGGTCTATCAAAATGATGAATTTTATTGTTTTATGATAAACTTATGAACTCACCAACCTTTTGGGTGACACTTTAAAACATGTTTATTCTCAGGTGTGAAAGAAATCTTCCGCTGTGCATTTGCTCATATTACATGGAGTCGTTCATGGCATATAGAGGTCAGAACCTCGCAATGGGACCAACTTTTGAAGACTTCGTCCAGATGGATTAGGACGGGTCCTTTCAAGTCTGACCACTTGGCGACCCTGTTTGATGCTAAGGTCCGTGGATTTCCAGCTGATTTTCGAGAAAACTTTTCAAAGTTTTTCCTAGACTCTACAACTGGTCTGGACGACAACTTCCTGACCTAAATCAAGAAGCGCGTGTCTTTATCGGAAGACTTTACTTCCTTTTATATTACAATAAACTGGGTAAAACTGATAAATATCGTCCAAAACAAAAGTATCTTCAATTATTTGTACAAAAATATGTGACATATGTTCTAAATAACTTGGTAAATTTTTTCCACACTTGGCTTTTATTTTCCTTTCTTTGCCTTTTTATTTTCCTTTATTCCATTTTAAATGAATTCTAACATTTTGGGTTGTTTCTCAATTTATGTCCTTTCCGAGGTAACAATAATTTCGGTGTTAACACATAGTTTTATCGTTCATAAATATGTATAAACATGATTTTGAGTTCATTTAATTGAAAATTTTGAAAAATTTTACTAGAATTGGGTAGTCAGTATATAAGACTAGGGCTGTTCTTTATTATCAGAGAGCACTAGATTCTAATACAACTACTGCGTTACTAGTAATTTTAATGGTAACCAAGTGTATAAGTCAAAAATTTTAAAAATCCGAAAGAATTTAACCCCTTCCCACACTTAAGATCTTGCAATGCCCTCATTTGCAAGAAATCGGTAACAATTTAAATTATTGAGGGTGATTAGCGTAGAAAAATGATTAAATTTTACCAAAGTTTTCAAACATATTGGCGTTTATTTATTGAATGATAAATGGTGCACATCATTTGTTCATTACGTCTTGTTGTTACATCACATTTGTTTTTAGTTTTGTCGTCAAAATTAGTAGCTTTTGCTGAACTTAATGTCAGTCTTTGAAAATTCGTTGTTTTACCCTGTTATGTACAATTGACAATATACATACATACAAATAACAACATGCATGGTAATTTGAAATGGGACTTAACATCCTACTTTCAAATCAAATATGAAATATTAGTACAACATAATAAAAATGTTAAAACTTACATAAAAGTATCACAATATTATATGTTTAAACATAAATAAATAAAAATAATAAAAATAAAAATCACTAACGGGAACTATATCAATCTGGATAGGGGTTCTAGTTCATGTCGTCGGACGGGTTCCACGGTTGGTTATAGGTGTACTGATAGGCCTGGTTGGGGTCGTAGAGAGTAAATGGTGGTCGCATATTGGGCTGGTGTGGAGGATAGTAAGCAGGTCGGGTCGGTACGTAGTTATTTGATACCTGAAGTGATAGCTGGCTCATGATCTGATGCTGATGATAGTGCCATCTATCATGCTGTCGTTACCTGGAATGCTCGTACACATTCTCGGCTTACCACTGCTCGTACCGACTATGTCTATCCTGGTTTGTCATTTCTACCTCATCTATACGCTGGTAGACGTCAGTCATAGCCTCCCTAATGACATCCCTAATGACATCCCTAATGTCATCCGGTTCCCCCATTTCCTCATCTGAACCTCTCTCTACCTGTGGATGACGGCCAGCATATGGTATTTCCTGATTGCGTCTGCTCTTTAATACCTTTGCACCCTGATAGACCTTCAATCCTAAAGTATCAACCTGTTCCCTACACACCATCAGTGGACCTCCTTGATCCCTATCTACACCCAAATACTCTCCAATGAGAGTAACAAAAATACCTCCTCCTATTATTCCTCCGTCCTGTATTCCTGCTACTATTTTGGACAGATAAAAACCAACACAGTAGGGGATATTAACAAAGCTTCTAGTGTTTCGAATACACTTAAGATAAAATAAGTCATGTAAGGTCATCTTCTCCTTGTTTTTACCTCTTTGTGTAATTGAATTAGCTAAAAATCTATGTATAATACGTAGCTATGCTTTGTTAATATCTAAATAGGAGTGTCTTCCTCCTAGCGAAAAAATATTATAATTTGACATACGCCTCCAGACGGCTTCCGCGTCAAAATTCCTATCTACCCGCTCCCCATGATAAATCAAATTTGTACAATCGGGTAGGAGTAATTCACCAGGAGTGTAAATCTGTAAAGCCATGGCCATGTCCAGCATGGACATCCTGTACATCCTACGGCCAAGTAAAAATCTAAGAAAACTTCTATCATTTAACCTAACTACATCCGTATTAAGTGATATAGTACTCATAATGTCATACTCCGTCCTAATCCATCTGAACGAAGTCACCAACATCTGGTCCCATTGCGATGATTGACTCCAAATAATGTCTTTAAAATGAGCAAATGCACAGCGGAATATTTCTTTAATACATGAGAATAAACATGCTTTAAAGTGTCAACCAAAAGGTTGGTGAGTTCATAGGTTTATCATAAAAAAATAAAATTCATCACTTTGATAGATCACAAGATTTAAATGCTGCATGGTACAAATGGGCCCGAATCCTACACCCACATGTAATGTACATGTGATATCTTTTAAATACAGTACACCTTTCTCGTGTACGAAATCCATTTTTTTCATAAATCTTAGTAACCGTACACATATTTCGTGCACAAAAATAACATACACATAACCTGTGTATAAAATCATTCTCTCGATACATAACATTCACTTTTCATTGCTTTCATAGATTGGCTTAGTAACCGACCTTAACATATAATGCGCATAATAATATCCCCAAAACAAAACATCTCATCTGTATAATAATCATATAAACTTCGAAGTACTAAACACCACGCCCACTAGCCCTTCCGTCTAGTGAACATTCTGGGTGGGGGTGTTAAACCCGGTAGCTACCTTTAGGATTCGCGTGAATTAGGCGTGCACTAACTCTAAAAATTAGTGATGTTCCCTAATTCTTAGGTTACCAAGCAATAATAATCAGGGGGAAAATATTCATATCAATTGTGGCAATTATCACGTCCACATAATTCAATGGTGGCAATTATCACGTCCACATAATTCATTCGAGGAATGTTTTGCTTGTGTCTATCTCGTCAAACATTTATAAAAGCATTTCATGTATTCGCAGTTCAAAATGTATTTCAAAAACATTTAATAAAGCAGTTGTAAAAGTAGCGCATGTATTCTCAGTTCCAAAAATGTAAAGAGTAAAAGGGAATCAAATGAACTCATCATACTGTATTTTGTAGTAAAAATACATATGACGACATTAAACAAGTGTAGGGTTGGCCTCAAATTCATGAACCTATATCATTTATATATATATTAACACATAATATGGTAATCGAACGAATTTATATTATTAGTGATACACTTGTTATTTTAATAACTTATATGTTATATGTTTTAAATTTAGTGTTATGTACTAATTCTTAGTTGGTAAAATAATATTAATACTCGTAATTAAAAAGTTGTAATCTCTTTATAATGTTAATAATGATGATATCAATAATGTCAATTCAAAATAATAAATAAAAATGATAGTTTTATTAATAATGTTATTTTTAATAAAAATATAGTTTTAGTAAAAATGATAATTTTGACAATAATGATACTAAAATAAAAAGTTGCATTGTTTTTATAATAAAATTTATAGTTTTGATAATAACTCTTAATATTAATAATGCTTAATAATAATACTTGATAATAATTAATGTTAATAACAAAATAATATTAATGATAATAATAGTTATAATATTGATAGTAATGATAATAACAATAATAATAATAATAATAATAATAATAATAATAATAATAATAATAATAATAATAATAATAATAATAATAATAATAATAATAATAATAATAATAATAATAATAATAATAATAAGGAGAAATACAAAAATACTACCTTAAAGAGCTTTCCCTAAAAAATGGCAGAGACAGGGCTCGAACCCAAGACCTCTCGCTACCACGACACACTCCTAACCATCCCTCCATCTCTATTTTTCTATTTTAATTCGTTCGTTCTATTTATTTAACCCATTTACTTCGGCGGCCCAAGTCTACAACCAAGTTCACGGCCCAACAAGGTTTTCGGCCCAACTAACTGATAACGGCCCAATAGAAGTCTGATCCACTAACTTTTGTATTTTATCTATAATTAGCAATAGAATTTGGAAACAAGAAAAAAAATAGCAGTCATCATCATACAACATTTCCATCATCATCATCACGACATAATCACTCTTGAATCATAACATCATCATCATCGACATATCATTATCATCATCATCATCATCATCATCATCATCATCATAGCATCATGTCGTTACCATCATCATCTACCATATGCATCATCATCGTTCTTCTCTAACCTCCGTGACATCAAAATTTTCTGATCAAACCATCACTATCATTTAAAGATCATCAATGAATTATCACGTTATCAATCACAATCGGATTTCATCATCAACTATCAACTATCTTCTTCGTGTAACGTTATAACCGAATTATCATCAACTAACAACATCGTCACCATTCACCATATCATATCGCGATCATTTAATCTTATCATCACAGATTTATAACCAACGTCTCATCATCATCATCATCTTATAAGCTTCGTGATCATCATCACTACTTCGCTGCAACAGCGTCGTTTTTAGCATCATGCTCAGCATCATCATCCAATCATCATCACCATCATTTCTTCACCATCCTCACTCATCATCTTCATCTTTATCATTATTTTGGTGGGTTTTGATTTAAGCAACAAACAAAAGACCAAAGTAGTAGCTTAACAAAATAGATGGGTTGTCGATCAAACAAGGAAAGGATTAAGCAACAACTCACGGTTTCGATTGTGGTTGTTAATCGAGCAGAAAAGAAATAGAAAACATAACGGTGTTCGGTGATGGTGGATTTCAAGGTGGTTGTACATGGTAGGGGAGGATGTTTAGGATGGTGGTGAAAGGTGTTGGAGGATGGTGGCTTGAGTGGTGATTATGAATAGGACAGAAGATAGAATTAGATGCGAGTAGTATGCAGTTTAGGGTAGCTATTTGGGTGGTTCACGATGGTGGTTTCAACAGAAAACGTGTAGGCAGTTTGTGGTTTCAATGGTGGTGGTATTCCGGTGGAGGCAGGCAGCGATGGTTAGGGTGATGGTAACTGGTGGTGTGAAGGTGTTAACGATGGAGGATGGTTGAGAGGATAGTAGCTCTCGATGGTGAACGAGGGTGATTGTTGTTGATCGAGAAAAATGATGCATATGTATATATGTATATCTCATACTCATATATGAATAATCAACTAATACAGTAATAATAATAATATAAAATGTTAATAGTAAATCACATGGTTCCTAAATTAAACAGTTAGCAGCCAGTGTTTTGGAATCACTCTACAGACAGTTTTCCCATGAAGTGCTATGTCGTGCTCATTGCTAAACAGTTAATGTATAAAAGTGTTCCTAAAAATTCCAAACTTTTAGATTAAATATATTTAATTATTTCACTCATTAACTGTTTGAAACCTGATCAAAAAGGTTCGATAATTATTTATTTTCTGTTCCAATTTATATGTACGGAGTACAAAAACTTAGATTGAAAAGGTAAAAATTTTTTTTTATTAAAACTATTATCTTTTTAATCAAATTTTGGACCAACTTTTATTTTAAAACTTCATATATATATATATATATATATATATATATATATATATATATATATATATATATATATATATATATATATATTAGACCTATTTTAAATATAATTAAACGTCAACCGAAAGTTACAGACATTTTCCATTTAAGCTCAAAATTAAATATATTTAATATACACTATGTATATATATAAACAGTTTTAAATAACAACATTTACTACACAATTAAATATATACAAAATAATTAAATTAAATATAACAATATATATATATATATAAGAAATATACATATATTATATATATAAAATAATAGTTTTTATTACAGTGTATTTTATTTTACATATTTATTTAAAACAATAAATGTATATAATAGTTTATTAATGTTCATGTTATTATATATATTATACACATATTTATATATACACATATTTATATATATCCACATATTTACAAGCAATGGTTCGTGAATCATCGGGAACAGTCGAAGGTCACATGAATATATGAAAATAGTTCAAACTTTTTAAGATTTTAACATTACAGACTCTGCTTATTGTGTCAGAAACATATAAAGATTAAGTTTAAATTTGATCGGAATTTTCCGGGTCGTCACAGTACCTACCCATTAAAGAAATTTCGTCCCGAAATTTGATTGGAACCGTCATGGCTGACAATAGATATGTTTTCATGACTCATATGAGTTGATAAATAAAGTTTTATCACCGTTGAGTAATATGAATAAACAATTCGATTATTCAAAGAGTACGAATGAAGCTATCACAAAAGAGTGAAATGAATAAATGAAGTTTCGTTTTAATTTTTGACGTTGTCTTGGTTGAATTCCAGAATTCAAGGGATATAAAGAAAATCTTCGAAATCTAAAAGATTTGATTCTTCGACGAATAAGGAAATTAAGATCTCTTTAATTAAATACGGTGATCTGCCTCGATTACTCTGTCTGATATTTCCATTATAAATTAAACTTTTTCCGTTCCATTATTCTCACCATTCCTATACTTTCTTTCTTAGTTCATACATCAAAAGATTGTGAAAATGCTTAATCCATTTCTAATCCTTGATATTTTTCTAATTATCATTTTTGTCATCCCTCTTTTCAATCTTTTCACCAGAAAAATCTGTTTACTTCTATTATTACCTTGAGGTGATACTATTCTTAATTATATCGTGTCCTTATATTGCTATTCATATTAATATCCATGGTTTGTAACCTCTGTGTTGTTATTGGGCTTTACATTTTCTCTTATATTTTGGATCTCTTTGCCTTTTTATTATCCTCTCGACCTCTAGTAAAGCGAGCAACGGTCCAGAATTCGTAAGTACGGAGTTTTCGAATGAACTTAATATTCTAACCAAGAAAGAATGTAATCGTACGATTCGATTTGTCAAATTATCAGAATCATTGAGAATAGAACTATCAAGAATAAACTTTCTTTATATGTTTAGAAGTTACTCAGAATGAAAGAGTTATGTACCATGACACATGATGACGTTATAATCTGTGAATCATCATGTTCCATTTAGAAACTCGGCATGACTTATTGTAATATAATCACGTTGATCAAGTGTCATTATATTATACTAACTCATGCATCAGTTCCCAACATTACTTCAATAACATTCATATTTTAAGCTCGAAAGTTTACAGAATATAGAAACTAATAGTTTCTCATATGATGTAACACTGATAGCTCAAAGAGATAAATGATTTCAGTTAAGATTAGTTATGAAAATATATTCAGAAATATCTAGGATATTTATAATGAAAGATACGATAATATCTTAGAATTTCTAAGATCAGAGGATGATGAAGAATATTGTCCGCAAGGGTTTAGAGTAAGGAGCAAGATATTCGCTAAAGACTTCAGCAGGCATTGAATCATTTGGATTCTTTGAAGTCAAACTTACTCTTTGTGATTTGTCCACGGCTTCCTTCATAGTTTCGCATAATCCATTTATCGGTATTAAATTTTCTATTGAGCGTTTCCAACATTCCATTCTTTATCATCAAACTTTTGGCCGTTTAGACCATCTACAATTTTGATGTTTCCTCTTCATTTAATGTTACGATATCTGAATCATCGATTATCAATCTGAGTTGGTTTCAAGAGTTTTGTGTTTTTAGATGATTAAACGCTGATGGTAATATGGTGGAATATAAAAGGTTCTCCGATAACGATAACGAAAGGCAAGCGTATATATCAAAGTTATAATAAGTCTTATTCAAATGAAAGGTCGATGTTGATTTGTTGAAGCTGTGACAAAATTAGCTACTTTGGAGAGGTGTTGTAAAGTTATTTTCGATAATAACACGCCAATGGATCACGTTTTTGTGTTAAATTTCTACTTAGGTTCCTGGAGTTTTCCAGGTGCATGACTGTATGCATCAATCTTTGCTCCCTTAGATGAAGTGCGGTTGGTTAATCCTCTCGATTGAGGTTTTTTCAAGAATCATGAAAAATTTGAACGCAGATTGTAATCGTCAAGATACAAATGAGGTTTAAGATGAGATCAAGTGGCAAACTTGAAGAAATATTTAGTTTCATATGTTATAATCAATATTTTAATTCATTTTAATTGTCCAATGTTATTAGTCCACAGTCGATAGTCCACAGTAATAGTCCAATAATTCATATATAGTTTAATATATAATATTCGAATTAATTAATACATATCGTGACCCGTGTACATGTCTCAGACTCGATCACAACTCAAACTATATATATTATTGTAGAATCAACCTCAACCCTGTATAGCTAACTCCAGCATTACTACATATAGAGTGTCTATGGTTATTCCAAATAATATATATAGATGCATCGATATGATATGTCAAAACCTTGTATACGTGTCCCGATATTTAAAGTGCGTAAAATAAATAACAGAAATTAAATGACGATAAATAAAGTGCGTAAAGTAAATAGCAGAAATTAAATGACGATAAATAAAATTGCGAGAATGTAAATTGCGATAATTAAATTGCGATAAATAAAATGTAATGAGTTAGTTAGGAGCAATTAGCTAGGAACAGTTAGCGTGGATTCTTAACAAAATTTCTCATAGTTAATTTGTTTGTTTCTAACAAATTTTATTTTTTGTCCAATGTTTTCTTCATTATGCCACTTGTTGGATTCAGATAAGTCAAAATCTAAATATGAAATTGAATGAAAATGGTTATTATGTGGTGAACGGATTCGTATATCTGTGGATGTAAATAGGGTAGTAAATGACTGTTGAATCAGATTTCAAAGAATGTACAGTGTAACTTATTAATGTGAAATATAAATATTCCTCGGGTATTACCAACCCGTTAAAATATTTTCACCATTAACAGTTTGTACAAAAGAATTTTTAATAACAATCTTTATGAAAACATATATACATATATATTTTCTTCAGATGTAATCATGGATTTAATGAGTTAATATGATATTAAATCATCTAATTTATCGTTAGAACAAGAATATATAATCTCTAAAACATTAGAGATTACATAATCACCATGTCGAATGAAGATAAATGATGTAGAACGTTACGTAGAACGAAGATTACACTCGGGGTACAGAATGAGATGTTGAGGTATAGATTGTTGATGGTACTGGTACTGTTACTGATGGTACTGTTGGTGCCGGTGATGTTGATGAAGCTGGTAAATTTTGCACCATATTCTCCAAATTGATTATTCAAGCGCGAAGTTCGTTGATTTCTTATATTATTCCGGGATGATTGTCGGTTCGGACGAGCGGATGAATGAGGTTTAGAATCTGAGATGGTATATGATCGTGACGAGATACTCTAAAAATGAGAGAGAAAATGGTGTCTCGAACAGGTTCCCCGGTAAGCGCTTCAGGTTCATTGTCAAGAGGTGAATTCAGTTGGTGGAAGGGATCGCCTTCTACGCGTCTCCATTGATTAAGTCGACTACAAACCCATCGGATGATTTAAGGATGTTTGATTGGTTAATTCATTCTGGTGATGCTGCTTTCAGAGCTTAGGTGAACATCCATGTCGGAATAGATGTCGGAATAACTATCGGAATAGCTATCGGAATCTGAGGGACTCGAACTGGTTGAGGGATTCATCTCGTACGATCAGATGAAGGATTTTCAATAAGAAATAGATTATAGGATGTAGATTAGTACCCTGCAATACATAATTTATATATGCATATATAATACTAAAATCTCATAAGTTACGGAGGAATCTACGGAATCTGTCAGGCAAAGGTAACAATAACAGATACGCTAAGATATGAATTAGCAGGTACGCTAAGATATGAATTTTGTCTATACACTATTCATGCAATCATTGCAGTATGATGTGTTTAGACTAAAAATGATAAGCAGTAAATTTTTTGACAAAAATGATAAGCAAAACTTTTGACATGCAGACACGGCCGAAGTCCAGACCCACTAATGCATCTAAACAACTACTAGTTAGACACACTAATGCAAGACCTGGTTCGCTAAGACCATCGCTCTGATACCACATGTCATACCCCATCCTAATCCATCTGGACGAAGTCACCAACATCTGGTCCCATTGTGATGATCGACTCCAAATAATGTCTTTAAAATGAGCAAATGCACAGCGGAAGATTTCTTTAATACCTGAGAATAAAAATGCTTTAAAGTGTCAACCAAAAGGTTGGTAAGTTCATAGGTTTATCATAAAATAATAAAATTCATCATTTTGATAGACCACAAGATTTAAATGCTGCATGGTACAAATGGGCCCGAATCCTACACCCACCTGTAATGTACATGCGATATCTTTTAAATACAGTACATCTTTCTCGTGTACGAAATCCATTTTTTTCATAAATCTTAGTAACCGTACACATATTTCGTGCACAAAAATAACATACACATAACCTGTGTATAAAATCATTCTCTCGATACATAACATTCACTTTTCATTGCTTTCATAGCTTGGCTTGGTAACCGCCCTTAACATATAATGCGCATAATAATATCCCCAAAACAGAACATCTCGTCTGTATATTAATCATATAAACTTCGAAGTACTAAACACCACGCCCACTAGCCCTTCCGTCTAGTGAACATTCTGGGTGGGGGTGTTAAATCCGGTAGCTACCTTTAGAATTCGCGTGAATTAGGCGTGCACTAACTCTAAAAATTAGTGATGTTCCCTAATTCTTAGGTTACCAAGCAATAATAATCAGGGGAAAAATATTCATATCAATTGTGGCAATTATCACGTCCACATTATTCAATGGTGGCAATTATCACGTCCACATAATTCATTCGAGGAATGTTTTGCTTGTGTCTATCTCGTCAAACATTTATAAAAGCATTTCATGTATTCGCAGTTCAAAATGTATTTCAAAAGCATTTAATAAAGCAGTTGTGAAAGTAGCGCATGTATTCTCAGTCCCAAAAATGTAAAGAGTAAAAGGGAATCAAATGAACTCATAATAATAATAATAATAATAATAATAATAATAATAATAATAATAATAATAATAATAATAATAATAATAATAATAATAATAATAATAATAATAATAATAATAATAATAATAATAATAATAAGGAGAAATACAAAAATACTACCTTAAAGAGCTTTCCCTAAAAAAATGGCAGAGACAGGGCTCGAACCCAAGACCTCTCGCTACCACGACACACTCCTAACCATCCCTCCATATCTATTTTTCTATTTTAATTCATTTTATTTAACCCATTTACTTCGGCGGCCCAAGTCTACAACCAAGTTCACGGCCCAACAAGGTTTTCGGCCCAACTAACTGATAACGGCCCAATAGAAGTCTGATCCATTAACTTTTGTATTTTATCTGTAATTAGCAATAGAATTTGGAAACAAGAAAAAAAAAATAGCAGTCATCATCATACAACATTTCCATCATCATCATCACGAAATCATCATTCTTGAATCATAACATCATCATCATCGACATATCATTATCATCATCATCATCATCATATGATCACGTCGTTACCATCATCTTCTACCATATGCACCATCATCGTTCTTTTCTAACCTCCGTGACATCAAAATTTTCTAATCAAACCATCACTATCATTTAAAGATCATCAATGAATTATCACGTTATCAATCACAATCAGATTTCATCATCGACTATCAACTATCTTCTTCGTGTAACGTTATAACTGAATTATCATCAACTAACAACATCGTCACCATTCACCATATCATATCGCGATCATTTAATCTTATCATCACAGATTTATAAGCAACGTCTCATCATCATCATCATCTTATAAGCTTTGTGATCATCATCACTACTTCACTGCAACAGCATCGTTTTTAACATCATCCTCAGCATCATCATCCAATCATCATCACCATCATTTCTTCACCATCCTCACTCATCATCTTCATCTTTATCATTATTTTGGTGGGTTTTGATTTAAGCAACAAACAAAAGACCAAAGTAGTAGCTTAACAAAACAGATGGGTTTTTGATCAAACAAGGAAACGATTAAGCAACAACTCACGGTTTTGATTGTGGTTGTTAATCGAGCAGAAAACAAATAGAAAACATAACGGTGTTCGGTGATGGTGGATTTCAAGGTGGTTGTACATGGTAGGGGTGGTTGTTTAGGATGGTGGTGAAACGTGTTGGAGGATGGTGGCTTGAGTGGTGATTATGAATAGGATAGAAGACAGAAGTAGATGCGAGTAGTATGCAGTTTAGGGTAGCTATTTGGGTGGTTCACGATGGTGGTTTCAACAGAAAACGTGTAGGCGGTTTGTGGTTTCAATGGTGGTAGTATTCCGGTGGAGGCAGGCGGTGATGGTTAGGGTGATGGTAACCGGTGGTGTGAAGGTGTTAACGATGGAGGATGGTTAAGAGGATAGTAGCTCTCGATGGTGAACGAGGGTGATTGTTTTTAATCGAGCAAAATGATGCATATGTATATATGTATATCTCATACTCATATATGAATAATCAACTAATACAGTAATAATAATAATATAAAATGTTAATAGTAAATCACGTGGTTCCTAAATTAAACAGTTAGCAGCCAGTGTCTTGGAATCACTCTACCGACAGTTTTCCCATGAAGTGCTATATCGTGCCCATTGCTAAACAGTTAATGTATAAAATTGTTCCTAAAAATCCCAAACTTTTAGATTAAATATATTTAATTATTTCACTCATTAACTGTTTGAAACCTGATCAAAAAGGTTCGATAATTATTTATTTTCTGTTCTAATTTATATGTACGGAGTACAAAAACTTAGATTGAAAAGGTAAAAAAAATTTTTTATTAAAACTATTATCTTTTTAATGTAATTTTGGACCAACTTTTATTTTAAAACTTCATATATATATATTAGACCTATTTTAAATATAATTAAACGTCAACCGAAAGTTACAGACATTTTCCATTTAAGCTCAAAATTAAGTATATTTAATATACACTATGTATATATATAAACAGTTTTAAATAACAACATTTACTACACAATTAAATATATAAAAAATAATTAAATTAAATATAACAATATATATATATATATATGAAATATACATATATTATATATATATATAATAATAGTTTTTATTATAATGTATTTTATTTTACATATTTATTTATAACAATAAATGTATATAATAGTTTATTAATGTTCATGTTATTATATATATTATACATATATTTATATATACACATATTTATATATATCCACATATTTACAAGCAATGGTTCGTGAATCATCGGGAACAGTCGAAGGTCACATGAATATATGAAAATAGTTCAAACTTTTTAAGATTTTAACATTACAGACTCTGCTTATCGTGTCAGAAACATATAAAGATTAAGTTTAAATTTGATCGGAATTTTCCGGGTCGTCACACATAAGCTCAACACACCACTTTTTATATACAGGCCTACGGATGGTGAATAAACG
Source organism: Rutidosis leptorrhynchoides (assembly GCF_046630445.1). Classification (NCBI taxonomy): domain Eukaryota; kingdom Viridiplantae; phylum Streptophyta; class Magnoliopsida; order Asterales; family Asteraceae; genus Rutidosis; species Rutidosis leptorrhynchoides. Next base: position 575,543,420 of record NC_092333.1, on the reverse strand, counting down.
TTCCTAATCGGGAAAAAAAGAGCTGACATACCTTTGGATCAGATGCTGTCTAACTGAGTTAACTAGTTGGACCCTTTCCAAAGGCTCCCAATCGATTACCCTCGGTACTTCTACATTTTTCATTACCAGTTTAAGTTTGTTACTTTGGTACGTCGGGTAATCTTTCCAACTTCAATCAAATCTCAAATTAGGATGCAACTGTTCTTCATGAATCGTTGGGTGTTCTACTATCGGATGAATCGGAAAAATTACGTAGGCATTAACATATTCTTGTTGCGGATCATAATATGGTACATGTTGATCAGGTTGTTGTTGTTCCTATTATTGCTCCGGTTCATATTGCATTTCTGGCTCAGGTTCTGGAGCAGGTTGCCTATATGATGATGATGCACCATCAGTATCGGTAAATCTCTGCAAAACACATTAAACACAAAATTTGTGCATCCAAATATGCATTCGTGTTAGCAAAATAACAGATTAAAACAATTAAAATAACATGTTTAATTTAAAATTAAACTTATACACATTTTCACAATTTTAACAATTCTACACTTTTTCAAATAAGCATATATGAAAATGTTTACAAAGTTCATAAGCATTCAACTCAAATAACATGTTAAAATAACCACTACTAGCAATTAAACAAGTTTCAAATGGTATTTACATCAATTTAATCAAGTTCATGAATTTTAGACCTAAAAAGTCCACTTTAATTCTCAAAAATCATGTTTAGGATCAAAGTTTGGATCATTTAGCTACCTAAACATGTTACACTACTTAATTTAGCAATAATTCATGACAAAAATAGGCCATAACTTGTTTATATCAAAAAGCCCCAAATTGCTCAAGAACACAAACCCTAGATTCCTAAAAATTTTGAAGTTTTTGGCTTCAAATCATGTTAAATACCATCAATCTAGGTTATACATGCATAATATACAAATAATTTAACTCCAATTACACTAGAAATTAATAAAATCAAATTAGGTAAAAAAATAGCTCAAGAACACTAAAAATCAAATTTAAAGAGGTTTAGGGGTGTAATTGTTACCTTTCTTGAAAAACTTTTTAACGAATTCATGATTAGAGCGGATTATAGCAAGAGATTTGGTTGAATTTGGTGAAAAATTGAGGATTTTAGGGTGATATGTGTGTGTATGTTCGTATATGTGTGTGTTGTTTGTGAGACAGAACAGACTCGCTGGAAGTTTTGTACCTGACCAGTTTTTTGTCCTCATGCGACCGCATGAAGTTTAAGAGGAAACCCCATGCGATCGCATGGGGTCTGATTTTTTTTTAATAAAAACCTTTACTTAATAAAACATCAATTAATAAATTTTAAAAATTTGTTTCTTTTAAAAATGAGGGCGTTTCAGATCGTTGTCCTAGTCCATCTCTCAACAAAGTTTTAAAATTTGTTATTTTTTTAAGTGTCGTTTTAAAAGCAAAGATTTTTGGGCTTTTTAATGTTTTTTTGGCATACTTTAATTAAATAAGATTAAAAATAATGATAATAAAATTTCTCGTCACGCCCTCGGGTAAAGCAATTTCGGTTCAACGACCTAGTTTTCAACTCACGACGAATTTTTAGATATCAAATTTTTAACTTAATGAAATAAAGTACATTTTGTTTTTAAATTCACACCAAACTTAAATTTAAAATGCATAAAATTAAAAATTCATATAAATATCATTGATATTTTTATACATACAAACTTATATTAAAAAAAATTAAAAAAATTAATTTTTCAGATATTTACAAACTTAAATATATTGATTTTAAAAAGTTTACAATATTAATTTAATATTTATATATTAATTTTAAAAATAAGGTAAAAATTAAAATTAAAAATCTTTTTGGTCTTTTATCCCACTTTAATCAATCAAATATTATCAAAAATATACGCCCCTCTTTTCGGTAAAATAATTTCGGTTCCATAACCTAGTTTTACTCCTGACGAATTTTTGAAATATTTTAGGTTGATTGATTAAAGATATTTATACCTTAAGAATAAACGGTAAATTTCGCAGTGATGTAATAAATTTTTGTATGATATCAATAATTCCGGTTACGCATACCTAATTTTATTGAATACCAATTTAATACTTTAGAGCGAACGATTCAGCTTTTATTATCAAAAGGTTAAAAGCAATAAAAAAAATAAAAACTGTACATACTTACCTGTGAGATAGAATTCTCAGAGACCTGCTTTAGCTGACTCATAGGAGAGTCGTATGATTTGGTTTTTCATAGCTACATAAGCGTAACCTCGATTCTTCAATATCTTTTCTTTTAAACATATAAATGGTCCTTCTCTGCATAGAGTAACAAATTCGGTATTTGAATATGTTTGATTATTTGAACATTTACCTTCGTGTGACCATTTTCCGCATTTATAACATCTTTCAAGGTGTCATGCTCTTCTTTTTGTTGCGGACTTTGATTTTCCTTTACCAAAATGTATCTTATGATGATCTTTCCTGAGTTCTTTCCTTACTTCGTCACATCTGCTTCTTATTACTGACACTAGGTCACTCGGGAGTGCGTCATTATTACATTTAGTAATCAAAGCGTGTAGCATTAGACCATGGTTCAAATCAAAGGAATTTTTCATCTCGTAAAACCTAAAAAAAATAAAAATTCAGAATGGAGGGAGAAGACTAGTTCTTTAGGGTCTGCTAGGGAAAGACCATTCGGATTCCATTCTTGGAAACTACACGAAAATAGAATATCTAACTCTAACATAAATAACTATTATCCTAAAAAGATTCGAACCTTCCCACACTTAGTTAGCTGTGGTATCGAAATTGTGATTAACTTCATCTTCAACTTCCATTGGATTATCTATGTAATGTTTAACTCTGTGACCATTAACTTTAAATTCAACCCCATTTGAATTTATTAACTCTATTGTTCCATATGGAAAAACTCTTTTGACTATGAATGGTCCAGACCATCTTGATTTCAATTTTCCAGGAAATAGCTTGAATCGTGAATTGAAAAGAAGAACTCTGTCTCCTTCTTTAAATTCTTTTGAACTTCTGATTCTTTTATCATGCCATTTCTTCGTTCTTTCTATATAGATTAACGAATTTTCATATGTTTCATGTCTTAATTCTTCTAATTCGTTTAGTTGACTTAACCGTAGACGTCCGGCTTCATGTAAATCAAGATTACATGTCTTCAAAGCCCAAAATGCTTTGTGTTCAATTTCTACTGGAAGATGACATGCTTTTCTATAAACGAGTTTAAAAGGTGTGGTACCAATTGGAGTTTTGTAGGCTGTTCTAAAAGCCCAGAGTGCATCCTCCAATTTCATGGACCATTTATTCGGATTTGATCCTACGATTTTCTCTAGAATATGTTTTAAAGCTCGGTTGGTATTTTCAACTTGTCCACTTGTTTGTGGATGATAAGCAGTGGAGATTTTATGAGTTACTCCATATCTTTTAAGAACTTTCTCAAGTTGATTATTACAAAAATGAGTACCCCGATCACTTATTAAAGCTTTCGGTGTTCCAAACCTTGTAAAAAGACGTTTTAAGAAGTTGACTACAACTCGTGCATCGTTATTTGGGAGAGCTTGTGCTTCCGCCCATTTAGATACATAATCAATGGCAACGAGAATGTATAGATTATTATGAGATTTTGGAAATGGACCCATAAAGTCAATACCCCAAATGTCAAATACTTCACATACTTGAATGACATTTTGTGGCATTTCATCACGTTGACTTATTTTTCCGGCCCTTTGACAAGCATCACAGGATTTGCAAAGAAGGTGTGCGTCTTTGAAAATTGTAGGCCAATAGAATCCAGCGTCATAGACTTTTCTTGCTGTGAGTTGAGGCCCATAATACCCTCCTGTTGGTCTTGTGTGACAATGGTGTAGTGACCCGAACTTTTCCATGTTTATATATATTAAATGAAATTGATATTTACATGATTAAGTGTTTCCAACATGTTAAGCAATCAAACTTATTAAGACTTGATTAATTGGAATAGGTTTCATATAGACAAATGACCACCCAAGTTGACCGGTGATTCACGAACGTTAAAACTTGTAAAAACTATACGATGACATATATATGGTTATATATATAGTTAACATGATTTTATTATAAGTATGTATCTCATTAGGTATTTTAACAATGAGTTATATACATAAAAATGAGACTATTAAATTAAGAAACTCGAAAACGATATATATAACGATTATCGTTATAACGTCTTACTAGGTACCTATGAATCATATTAAGATATTGATACACTTGGTTAATTATGTTAAATTATAAGTAAATATATCATTAAGTGTATTAACAATGAACTACATATGTAAAAATAAGACTACTAACTTAATGATTTTGAAACGAGACATATATGTAACGATTATCGTTGTAACGACATTTAATGTATATAGATCATATTAAGAGATATTCGTACATCATAATATCATGATAATATAATAATTTAAAATCTCATTTGAGATTATAAACATTGGGTTAACAACATTTAACAAGATCGTTAACCTAAAGGTTTCAAAACAACATTTACATGTAACGACTAACGATGACTTAACAACTCAGTTAAAATGTATATACATGTAGTGTTTTAATATGTATTCATACACTTTTGAAAGACTTCAAGACACTTATCAAAATACTTCTACTTAACAAAAATGCTTACAATTACATCCTCGTTCAGTTTCATCAACAAATCTACTCGTATGCACCCGTATTCGTACTCGTACAATTCACAGCTTTTAGATATATGTACTATTGGTATATACACTCCAATGATCAGCTATTAGCAGCCCATGTGAGTCACCTAACATATATGGGAACCATAATTTAGCAACTAGCATGAAATATCTCATAAAATTACAAAAATATGAGTAATCATTCATGACTTATTTACATGAAAACAAAATTACATATCCTTTATATCTAATCCATACACCAACGACCAAAAACACCTAAAAACACTTTCATTCTTCAATTTTCTTCATCTAATTGATCTCTCTCAAGTTCTATCTTCAAGTTCTAAGTGTTCTTCATAAATTCCAAAAGTTCTAGTTTCATAAAATCAAGAATACTTCCAAGATTGCAAGTTTACTTCCAAGTTTTCTAAATCCATTCCAAGTAATCATCCAAGATCAAGAAACCTTTGTTACTTACAGTAGGTTATCTTTCTAATACAAGGTAATAATCATATTCAAACTTTAATTCAATTTCTATAACTATAACAATCTTATTTCGAGTGGAAATCTTACTTGAAATTGTTTTCATGTCATGATTCTGCTTCAAGAACTTTCAAGCCATCCAAGGATCCTTTGAAGCTAGATCCATTTTTTTCATTTCTAGTAGGTTTATCCAAGGAACTTGAGGTAGTAATGATGTTCATAACATCATTCGATTCATACATAAAAAGCTGTCTTATTTAACGTTATAAACTTGTAATCACTAGAACATAGTTTAGTTAATTCTAAACTTGTTCGCAAATAAAGTTAATTCTTATAACTAGACTTTTAAAATCAACTAAACACATGTTCTATATCTATATGATATTCTAACTTAATGATTTAAAACCCGGAAACACGATAAACACCATAAAACTGGATATACGCCGTCGTAGTAAAACCGGGGGCTGTTTTGGTTGGGATAATTAAAAGCTAAGAAGAACTTTGATTTAAAAGCTATACTTATGGAAAAATGATTTTTCTTATGAACATGAAACTATATCCAAAAATCATGGTTACTCTCAAAGTGAAAGTATGTTTTTCAAAATGGTCATCAAGATGTCGTTCTTTCGACGGAAATGACTACCTCTTTCAAAAACGACTTGTAACTTGTATTTCCGACTATAAACTTATACTTTTTCTATTTATATTCATAAAGTTAAGTTCAATACGAAACCGTGGCCACTGGAATCACTCAAAACGGATTAGAAACGAAGAAATGGCGAGTAAAACAAGATTGATAAAAACTACTCATTTTACCTACGTGAAAGTTAGTAATAAATCTATTCCAACCATAACCTAATCAACTTATATTTTATATTATGTAATCTTGAGATACCATAGACACGTATACAATGTTTCGACCTATCATGTCGACCCATCTATATATATATATATTGCGGAACAACCATAGACACTCTATATGTGAATGTTGGAGTTAGCTATACAGGGTTGAGGTTGATTCCAAAATATATATATAGTTTGAGTTGTGATCAATACTGAGATACGTATACACTGGGTCGTGGATTGATTCAAGATAATATTTATCGATTTATTTCTGTACATCTAACTGTGGACAACTAGTTGTAGGTTACTAACGAGGACAGCTGACTTAATAAACTTAAAACATCAAAATGTATTAAAAGTATTGTAAATATATTTTGAACATACTTTGATATATATGTATATATTGTTATAGGTTCGTGAATCAATCAGTGGCCAAGTCTTACTTCCCGACGAAGTAAAAATCTGTGAAGGTGAGTTATAGTCCCACTTTTAAAATCTAATATTTTTGGGATGAGAATACATGCAGGTTTTATAAATGATTTACAAAATAGACACAAGTACGGGAAACTACATTCTATGGTTGAATTATCGAAATCGAATATGCCCCTTTTTATTAAGTCTGGTAATCTAAGAATTAGGGAACAGACACCCTAATTGACGCGAATCCTAAATATAGATCTATTGGGCCTAACAAACCCCATCCAAAGTATCGGATGCTTTAGTACTTCGAAATTTATATCATATCCGAAGGGTGTCCCGGAATGATGGGGATATTCTTATATATGCATCTTGTTAATGTCGGTTACCAGGTGTTCACCATATGAATGATTTTTATCTCTATGTATGGGATGTGTATTGAAATATGAAATCTTGTGGTCTATTGCTACGATTTGATATATATAGGTTAAACCTATAACTCACCAACATTTTTGTTGACGTTTAAAGCATGTTTATTCTCAAGTGAATACTAAGAGCTTCCGCTGTTGCATACTAAAATAAGGACAAGATTTGGAGTCCATGTTTGTATGATATTGTGTAAAAACTGCATTCAAGAAACTGATTTCGATGTAACTTATTTGTATTGTAAACCATTATGTAATGGTCGTGTGTAAACAGGATATTTTAGATTATCATTATTTGATAATCTACGTAAAGCTTTTTAAACCTTTATTTATGAAATAAAGGTTATGATTTGTTTTAAAAATGAATGCAGTCTTTGAAAAAAACATCTCATATAGAGGTCAAAACCTCGCAACGAAATCAATTAATATGGAACGTTTTTAATCAATAAGAACGGGACATTTCAGTTGGTATCAGAGCGTTGGTCTTAGAGAATCAGAATTTTGCATTAGTGTGTCTTATCGAGTTTGTTAGGATGCATTAGTGAGTCTGGACTTCGACCGTGTTTACTTGAAAAATGATTGCTTAACAAATTTTGTTGGAAACTATATATTTTTAACATGTGAATATTATGTGATATATTAATCTCTTAACGTGTTTGATATTATGTGATAGATGTCTACCTCTAATACAAGTCCCATTGACTCACCTAATAATAATGAAGAGTCAAATGTAATTTGGAATGATTCGTGGACTGATTCACAAGTTCCCGAAGAGGAACCGGAAGAAGAATCGGAACCGGAAGAAGAATCGGAACCGGAGGAGGAGGAACCGGAAAAAGAAATAGAACCGGTGGGGGAAATAATAAAACGGTTAAGTAAAAGAAAATCCTCAACCAACCGACCAAGGTTAATTATGGTCAACGGTGTTTCCGCCAAGGAAGCAAAATATTGGGAGGATTACCAATTCTTCGATGAATCGGATCCCGACGAAGATTCCGATGATGTTATAGAAATTACCCCAACTGAATTTACAAAGGCAAAAGAGAACAATAAAGGAAAGGGTATAAAAATAGAGAAATCTGATTCCAAGCCCGATGAACTTTATATGTATCGTCAACACCCGTATTTCTTAAGTTGTAACAATAACCCGGGAACCTCTAAACCACCAGGTTTTTCTAGACCAATGTGGAAAACGACGGCTCGTATTAGGGAAACATCATATATCCCTAAAAACTTAGCAAAAAGAACCAAGTTTGAAAAAGAAGAAACGAGTGAGTCGGATAAGATAGTTGTATTTGTGCGGTGTAATATATGTAATATAGTGTGCTTATGCTTTACGATATATGTAAAAATTGCTTGTATTAATAAGTATTTTTATGAATCTAACTCTTGTCTATTTTACAGTATAAAACACAAAATGGATAGACAACCCAATATTTTAGAAGACTTACCCGGAGACATGATTGATGAAATCTTGTCTAGAGTCGGTCAGAATTCCTCGGCACAACTATTTATGGCAAAATCAGTTTGTAAGACATTCGAAGAACGTTCCAAGAATGCCTTGGTTTATAAAAGGCTTTCGTTTGAAAGATGGGGGATATCACATTGGGAAACCCATAAGTTACGATGTGTTTACTTTGACGCATATATTGCGGGGAACCCAAATGCTATTTTACGCAACGGGTTAAGAAATTATTTTGACTCAATGTATCCGAATATAGGACTTCATGATTTACAAAAAGCGGCTAACATGCAACATAAAGAAGCATGTTATGCTTACGGGTTAGTAATGTTCGCTTCTCACCAAAGTGAGAAAAAGAACATCGGGCTACAACTATTAAACAAAACGTTCCCACAAGTGACGGAGTCGGTAATTGGGGTAAGAAATGAGGTTTTTAGGTTATTACGAGACTGTTGGTCATTACGTAACCTTCGTCCTTTTGATGACGTTACAACACGTTGTCATACTATCGGTCACAACGGTTACGTTCTACAAGACCAAGGATGGGAAGTGGTATTAGTAAAACCAGAATACATGACTTGTTTCTGGATGTATGAATTACGTGTCTTTGTTGCCTTTGCTGAACACCTTATTTATTAACTAGAATTATCTTCGCAACTACTTTGTATCAAAGTTTTATGTGCTATATTTCATGTTATATGTAAAATAGCGGTATTGTAAGTTTGCAAGTTATTGTATAAAGGTTTGAATATGATATATATTTTTTTGTGATTAGTTTTTCATATAGAATTGTAGTAGTTGAAATGGTATGTTAGCTACTAAGTATGAACTTAACGGGTAGGTACTACCCGAATTAAAGAGTATAAAACGCTAATATGAAAAAAGAGCTTTTATAAATAAGTTCATATTACGCTACGAAATACTATTGACTACTCTTGATATTCTATATAATTAACTCGTTTCATTTGACTATTTTGAAGGAAATGGCACCGACTACTCGACACACCTTGAATATGAGTGAAGAGGAATTTCGTACCTTTCTTACTTCAAACATAGCCGCAGTACAGGCCGTGCTACATACCAACAATAACCATGGATCTAGCAGTACAGGAAATCATGTAGGATGCACCTACAAAGAATTCATTGCCTGCAAACCTTTGGAATTTGATGGAACCGAAGGACCGATCGGATTGAAACGGTGGACCGAGAAGGTCGAATCGGTGTTTGCCATAAGTAAGTGTACTGAAGAGGACAAAGTGAAGTACGCTACGCATACCTTCACAGGTTCTGCGTTAACATGGTGGAATACCTATCTAGAGCAAGTGGGACAAGATGATGCTTACGCACTACCGTGGTCAGCATTCAAGCACTTGATGAACGAGAAGTACCGTCCCAGAACCGAGGTCAATAAGCTCAAAACAGAACTTAGAGGGTTACGAACCCAAGGATTTGATATTACCACGTACGAAAGACGATTCACAGAATTATGCCTATTGTGTCCGGGAGCGTTCGAAGATGAGGAAGAGAAGATCGACGCGTTTGTGAAAGGATTATCGGAAAGAATCCAAGAAGATATAAGTTCACACGAGCCCGGCTCCATACAACAGGCATGTAGAATGGTTCACAAACTAGTGAACCAGATTGAAGAAAGAATTAAAGAACAGACTGCTGAAGAGGCCAATGAGAAGCAAGTCAAAAGAAAGTGTGAGAAAAACGATAATAAGAATCACCAATACAACAACAACAGCAATTACAACAATATCGCAAAAACTATCCTAACAATCGCAACATCAATCGCAACTACAACAAACGGCCCAACAACAACAACAACAACAACAACAACAACAACAACTACAACAATCATCTTAACAACAATAATAACCGCAACAACAACAACAATCAGAAGCAGCTATGCCAAAGGTGTGAAAAGTATCACTCGGGGTTCTGCACCAAATTTTGCAACAAGTGTAAAAGAAATGGTCATAGCGCGGTGAAGTGTGAGGTCTACGGACCAGGGGTTAATAGAACGAAAGGAACAAATGGTGTCGGAACGAGTAATGGCGGAGCAAGTAGTGTAGAAGCAAGTTATGCCAATGTAGTTTGTTATAAATGTGGAAAACCGGGCCACATTATTAGAAATTGCCCGAACCAGGAGAACACGAATGGACAAGGCCGCGGAAGAGTTTTCAATATTAATGCGGCAGAGGCACAGGAAGATCCGGAGCTTGTTACGGGTACGTTTCTTATTGACAATAAATCTGCTTACGTTTTATTTGATTCGGGTGCGGATAGAAGCTATATGAGTAGAGATTTTTGTGCTAAATTAAGTTGTCCATTGACGCCTTTGGATAGTAAATTTTTACTCGAATTAGCAAATGGTAAATTAATTTCAGCAGATAATATATGTCGAAATCGAGAAATTAAACTTTTTAGCGAAACATTTAAGATTGACTTGATACCAGTAGAGTTAGGAAGTTTTGATGTGATAATCGGTATGGACTGGTTGAAAGAAGTGAAAGCAGAGATCGTTTGTTACAAAAATGAAATTCGCATTATACGAGAAAAAGGAAAACCCTTAATGGTGTACGGAGAAAAGGGCAACACGAAGCTACATCTTATTAGTAATTTGAAGGCACAAAAACTAATAAGAAAAGGTTGCTATGCTGTTCTAGCACACGTCGAGAAAGTACAAACTGAAGAAAAGAGCATCAATGATGTTCCCGTCGCAAAAGAATTTCCCGATGTATTTTCGAAAGAATTACCGGGATTACCCCCACATCGATCTGTTGAATTTCAAATAGATGTTGTACCAGGAGCTGCACCATTAACTCGTGCTCCTTACAGACTCGCACCCAGCGAGATGAAAGAACTGCAAAGCCAATTACAAGAACTTTTAGAGCGTGGTTTCATTCGACCAAGCACATCACCGTGGGGAGCTCCTGTTTTGTTTGTCAAGAAGAAAGATGGTACATTCAGGTTGTGTATCGACTACCGAGAGTTGAACAAACTTACCATCAAGAACCGCTACCCACTATCGAGAATCGACGACTTATTTGATCAACTACAAGGCTCGTATTTTTATTCAAAGATTGACTTACGTTCCGGGTATCATCAAATGTGGGTGAAAGAAGATGATATTCCAAAGACTGCTTTCAGAACGCGTTACGGTCATTACGGGTTTATGGTCATGCCGTTTGGTTTAACTAATGCACCAGCTGTGTTCATGGACCTTATGAACCGAGTGTGTGGACCATACCTTGACAAGTTTGTCATTGTTTTCATTGATGACATACTTATTTACTCAAAGAATGACCAAGAACACGGTGAACATTTGAGAAAGGTGTTAGAAGTATTGAGGAAGGAAGAATTGTACGCTAAATTTTCAAAGTGTGCATTTTGGTTGGAAGAAGTTCAATTCCTCGGTCACATAGTGAACAAAGAAGGTATTAAGGTGGATTCGGCAAAGATAGAAACTGTTGAAAAGTGGGAAACCCCGAAAACTCCGAAACACATACGCCAGTTTTTAGGACTAGCTGATTACTACAGAAGGTTCATCCAAGACTTTTCCAGAATAGCAAAACCCTTGACTGCATTAACGCATAAAGGGAAGAAATTTGAATGGAAGGATGAACAAGAGAAAGCGTTTCAGTTATTAAAGAAAAAGTTAACTACGGCACCTATATTGTCATTGCCTGAAGGGAATAATGATTTCGTAATTTATTGTGACGCATCAAAGCAAGGTCTCGGTTGTGTATTAATGCAACGAACGAAGGTGATTGCTTATGCGTCTAGACAATTGAAGATTCATGAACAAAATTATACGACGCATGATTTGGAATTAGGCGCGGTTGTTTTTGCATTAAAGACTTGGAGGCACTACTTATATGGGGTCAAAAGTATTATATATACCGACCACAAAAGTCTTCAACACATATTTAATCAGAAACAACTGAATATGAGGCAGCGTAGGTGGATTGAATTGTTGAATGATTACGACTTTGAGATTCGTTACCACCCGGGGAAGGAAAATGTGGTAGCCGACGCCTTGAGCAGGAAGGACAGAGAACCCATTCGAGTAAAATTTATGAATATAATGATTCACAATAACCTTACTACTCAAATAAAGGAGGCGCAACAAGGAGTTTTAAAAGAGGGAAATTTAAAGGATGAAATACCCAAAGGATCAGAGAAGCATCTTAATATTCGGGAAGACGGAACCCGGTATAGGGCTGAAAGGATTTGGGTACCAAAATTTGGAGATATGAGAGAAATGGTACTTAGAGAAGCTCATAAAACCAGATACTCTATACATCCTGGAACGGGGAAGATGTACAAGGATCTCAAGAAACATTTTTGGTGGCCGGGTATGAAAGCCGATGTTGCTAAATACGTAGGAGAATGTTTGACGTGTTCTAAGGTCAAAGTTGAGCATCAGAAACCATCAAGTCTACTTCAACAACCCGAAATCTCGGAATGGAAATGGGAAAACATTACCATGGATTTCATCACTAAATTGCCAAGGACTGCAAGTGGTTTTGATACTATTTGGGTAATAGTTGATCGTCTCACCAAATCAGCACACTTCCTGCCAATAAGAGAAGATGACAAGATGGATAAGTTACCACGACTATTTGAAGGAAGTCGTCTCCAGACATGGAATACCAATCTCTATTATCTCTGATAGGGATGGCAGATTTATTTCAAGATTCTGGAAGACATTACAGAAAGCATTAGGAACTCGTCTAGGCATGAGTACTGCCTATCATCCACAAACTGATGGGCAGAGTGAAAGGACAATACAAACGCTTGAAGACATGCTACGAGCATGTGTTATTGATTTCGGAAACAGTTGGGATCGACACCTACCGTTAGCAGAATTTTCCTACAACAACAGTTATCATTCTAGTATTGATATGACGCCGTTTGAGTCACTTTATGGTAGAAAGTGCAGGTCTCCGATTTGTTGGAATGAAGTGGGGGATAGACAGATTACGGGTCCGGAGATAATACAAGAAACTACCAAGAAAATCATCCAAATTCAACAACGATTGAAAACCGCCCAGAGTCGACAAAAGAGCTACCCGGACAGTAAAAGAAAAGATATAGAGTTTGAAATTGGAGAAATGGTCATGCTTAAGGTTTCACCTTAGAAAGGCGTTGTTCGATTTGGTAAACGGGGGAAACTAAATCCAAGGTACATTGGACCATTCAAGATTATAGATCGTGTCGGACCAGTAGCTTATCAACTGGAGCTACCTCAACAACTCGCGGCTGTACATAACACTTTCCACATCTCAAATTTGAAGAAATGTTTTGCTAAATAAGATCTCACTATTCCGTTGGACGAAATCCAAATCAATGAAAAACTTCAATTCATTGAAGAACCCGTCGAAATAATGGATCGTGAGGTTAAGAGACTTAAACAAACAAGATACCGATTGTTAAGGTTCGATGAAATGCTTGTAGAGGACCCGAGTTCACCTGGGAGCGTGAAGATCAGATGAAGAAGAAATACCCGCATCTATTTCTAGAAGATTCGTCAACACTTTCAACAGCTTAAAATTTTGGGACGAAATTTATTTAACGGGTAGGTACTGTAGTGACCTGAACTTTTCCATGTTTATATATATTAAATGAAATTGATATTTACATGATTAAGTGTTTCCAACATGTTAAGCAATCAAACTTATTAAGACTTGATTAATTGGAATAGGTTTCATATAGACAAATGACCACCCAAGTTGACCGGTGATTCACGAACGTTAAAACTTGTAAAAACTATACGATGACATATATATGGTTATATATATAGTTAACATGATTTTATTATAAGTATGTATCTCATTAGGTATTTTAACAATGAGTTATATACATAAAAATGAGACTATTAAATTAAGAAACTCGAAAACGATATATATATAACGATTATCGTTATAACGTCTTGCTAGGTACATATGAATCATATTAAGATATTGATACACTTGGTTAATTATGTTAAATTATAAGTAAATATATCATTAAGTGTATTAACAATGAACTACATATGTAAAAATAAGACTACTAACTTAATGATTTTGAAACGAGACATATATGTAACGATTATCGTTGTAACGACATTTAATGTATATAGATCATATTAAGAGATATTCGTACATCATAATATCATGATAATATAATAATTTAAAATCTCATTTGAGATTATAAACATTAGGTTAACAACATTTAACAAGATCGTTAACCTAAAGGTTTCAAAACAACATTTACATGGAACGACTAACGATGACTTAACGACTCAGTTAAAATGTATATACATGTAGTGTTTTAATATGTATTCATACACTTTTGAAAGACTTCAAGACACATATCAAAATACTTCTACTTAACAAAAATGCTTACAATTACATCCTCGTTCAGTTTCATCAACAAATCTACTCGTATGCACCCGTATTCGTACTCGTACAATACACAACTTTTAGATGTATGTACTATTAGTATATACACTCCAATGAGCAGCTCTTAGCAGCCCATGTGAGTCACCTAACACATGTGGTAACCATTATTTGGCAACTAGCATGAAATATCTCATAAAATTATAAAAATATGAGTAATCATTCATTACTTATTTACATGAAAACAAAATTACATATCCTTTATATCTAATCCATACACCAACGACCAAAAACACCTACAAACACTCTAATTCTTCAATTTTCTTCATCTAATTGATCTCTCTCAAGTTCTATCTTCAAGTTCTAAGTGTTCTTCATAAATTCCAAAAGTTCTAGTTTCATAAAATCAAGAATACTTCCAAGATTGCAAGTTTACTTCCAAGTTTTCTAAATCCATTCCAAGTAATCATCCAAGATCAAGAAACCTTTGTTACTTACAGTAGGTTATATTTCTAATACAAGGTAATAATCATATTCAAACTTTAATTCAATTTCTATAACTATAACAATCTTATTTCGAGTGGAAATCTTACTTGAAATTGTTTTCATGTCATGATTCTGCTTCAAGAACTTTCAAGCCATCCAAGGATCCTTTGAAGCTAGATCCATTTTTCTCATTTCCAGTAGGTTTATCCAAGGAACTTGAGGTAGTAATGATGTTCATAACATCATTCGATTCATACATAAAAAGCTGTCTTATTTAACGTTATAAACTTGTAATCACTAGAACATAGTTTAGTTAATTCTAAACTTGTTCGCAAATAAAGTTAATCCTTCTAACTAGACTTTTAAAATCAACTAAACACATGTTCTATATCTATATGATATGCTAACTTAATGATTTAAAACCCGGAAACACGATAAACACCATAAAACTGGATATACGCCGTCGTAGTAAAACCGGGGGCTGTTTTGGTTGGGATAATTAAAAGCTAAGAAGAACTTTGATTTAAAATCTATACTTCTGGAAAAATGATTTTTCTTATGAACATGAAACTATATCCAAAAATTGTGATTAAACTCAAAGTGAAAGTATGTTTTTCAAAATGGTCATCAAGATGTCGTTCTTTCGACGGAAATGACTACCTCTTTCAAAAACGACTTTTAACTTGTATTTCCGACTATAAACTTATACTTTTTCTATTTAGATTCATAAAGTTAAGTTCAATACAAAACCGTGGCCACTGGAATCACTCAAAACGGATTAGAAACGAAGAAATGGCGAGTAAAACAAGATTGATAAAAACTACTCATTTTACCTACGTGAAAGTTAGTAATAAATCTATTCCAACCATAACCTAATCAACTTATATTGTATATCATGTAATCTTGAGATACCATAGACACGTATACAATGTTTCGACCTATCATGTCGACCCATCTATATATATATATATATATATATATATATATATATATATATATATATATATATATATATATATATATATATATATATATATATATATATATATATTGCGGAACAACCATAGACACTCTATATGTGAATGTTGGAGTTAGCTATACAGGGTTGAGGTTGATTCCAAAATATATATATAGTTTGAGTTGTGATCAATACTGACATACGTATACACTGGGTCGTGGATTGATTCAAGATAATATTTATTGATTTATTTCTGTACATCTAACTGTGGAAAACTAGTTGTAGGTTACTAACGAGGACAGCTGACTTAATAAAATTAAAACATCAAAATGTATTAAAAGTATTGTAAATATATTTTGAACATACTTTGATATATATGTATATATTGTTATAGGTTCGTGAATCAACCAGTGGCCAAGTCTTACTTCCAGACGAAGTAAAAATCTGTGAAGGTGAGTTATAGTCCCACTTTTAAAATCTAATATTTTTGGGATGAGAATACATGCAGGTTTTATAAATGATTTACAAAATAGACACAAGTACGTGAAACTACATTCTATGGTTGAATTATCGAAATCGAATATGCCCCTTTTTATTAAGTCTGGTAATCTAAGAATTAGGGAACAGACACCCTAATTGACGCGAATCCTAAAGATAGATCTATTGGACCTAACAAACCCCATCCAAAGTACCGGATGCTTTAGTACTTCGAAATTTATATCATATCCGAAGGGTGTCCCAGAATGATGGGGATATTCTTACATATGCATCTTGTTAATGTCGGTTACCAGGTGTTCACCATATGAATGATTTTTATCTCTATGTATGGGATGTGTATTGAAATATGAAATCTTGTGGTCTATTGCTACGATTTGATATATATAGGTTAAACCTGTAACTCACCAACATTTTTGTTGACGTTTAAAGCATGTTTATTCTCAGGTGAATACTAAGAGCTTCCGCTGTTGCATACTAAAATAAGGACAAGATTTGGAGTCCATGTTTGTATGATATTGTGTAAACACTGAATTCAAGAAACTGATTTCGATGTAACATATTTGTATTGTAAACCATTATGTAATGGTCGTGTGTAAACAGGATATTTTAGATTATCATTATTTGATAATCTACATAAAGCTTTTTAAACCTTTATTTATGAAATAAAGGTTATGGTTTGTTTTAAAAATGAATGCAGTCTTTGAAAAAAAACGTCTCATATAGAGGTCAAAACCTCGCAACGAAATCAATTAATATGGAACGTTTTTAATCAATAAGAACGGGACATTTCAAATGGTTTAAGATTTGACTGGCTTCATCCCCGAATACACATCGGCGTATTATTCCATCGGGACAACTTTTAAACAAATGTGGATCTTCCCAGAAATAGTGTTTTATATCACTAAAGAATTTCTTTCGTTTTTGGTACGACAACCCCTTTTCAAGGAATCCACATACTAAGTACTTTGCATAATCTTCTGTCACGACCCGGGAAATTTCGACTAATTTAAACCAAACTCTCGATACGATTTGGTATTTTTGACACAATAAGAAAAGTCCGTTATGTTGTGTCTCAAAAATTTTGAACTATTTTCATGTTATCATTTGACCTTTGACAATTCCCGACGACTCACGATATGATTACTTCTAAATATGTATGCATATATTTAAAATGAAATATTATATATTGTAATTGTTAGAATTAATTATGTAAACTAATAATAATATATAAAAGTTATTATTTAAAATATATCTATATATATAAATGAAGTATATTAAATATATATATGTGGTTTCGAATTTAATTAGTAAACGACAAGGACACTCAATTATCATCTCATCGATATTAAACGAGTTAAAAATGAACTTATGTGATTTTTGAATAAACGATGATTCGAAAATAGGTTGTATCAATTTTAGCTTTATTAAAAACATATTTAGAATCTATTTTATTAATTTTAAAAATATTAAATTTTTAGTTGAGATCGAGCTCGAATGACAGGTCAATTTTTATGAACGATATTAAACAAGTTTAAGACTCAAACTTATGAGAAGTTGGAATTAAATATTGATCTATAATTAAGTTATGTAAAGTTTAGAATTATTAAAAATATTTTTTTTTACTTTGATGAGTTGAATTTTAACACTCCGTACAGATTATTTGGAATTAAAAATAAATAGTAGACGCAGCTTTTTGATCAGGTTCCAAACCGTTAATGAGTGAAATAATTAAATATATTTAATCTAAAAATTTGGAATTTTTAGGAACACTTTTATCCGTTAACTGTTTAGCAATGGGCACGATATAGCCGTAAGGGATAAAGTGTCGGTAAAATATTTTCCAATCAATATTCACGGATGAAACATGTGAATTAAATTATTATGTTTACTGTATCTTTTCTTGTTTCCTTTCTCTATTTCTAATATATTTATACATATGCATATAGATGCATAAGAAACCATCACCTTCCTAACATTCACTCTTTGATCAACTATCTTTACATTGACATACAACACCACACAAGTTATCAGGAAAAAGCATCACTACAAATCACCTTAGGTTTTCTTCGTTCATGAACCAAAACCCACCATTTTTTTTACTTGAGTCAAGAACAAACTCGGTTAATCTTTTAGTACTCGGTTCACTCTACACCACCACTTTACCATCCTCTACTAATGCCACCACCCTTGACTCATCACCTTCCACCGTGAGCAACCATTTAATCACTATCTTCTTGTTATTCGTTTGAACCATAATTATTACCACGTTTTCACCACCCTACAATCTTGAACCGCCACCACCTCCATCACTAACCATCATCACCAAGAACCTCAAACTATATCACTCTCTCTCTTATTTTGTGCATCGGTTTTTTTGTTTATAATCAAACCGCCATCACCATGATTATTTAGACAACCACCAATCTCTTCGGCACCCTAACTCACCACCTTTCATCACCGCGGCCTCCCCCACCTTCACCCTCTTTAAACCCTCACAGTTTGAAAACCATATAACTACTGATGCGTTATATTCTATTACATAAAGGAAATGATAACCAAGAAAGATGGTGTGAAACGAATAAAAAAAAGGGATTGTTGCCAATTATTCTTTTTACTGACACTTTTTTTTCTTTGACTTAGATTAGTGGATTTTTTTAGTGGATCCATTAAACAATTACAACTTGGACTTCTTTTATTTATTTATTAAGTGACTCTAAATTGGGACTATTCGATCCTTTTAGAACGACTGTGATCCAGGAAAGTCACAAGACCATTCGGAAAGAAAAATATGAAATTGGAAACAGTTTAGAACGACTGTTAGTGAACGAAAACATGATGTTGGTAGTAGAAGTATACGATAATGAAGATGATGATATTGATTAGGATCATGATGATGATGGTGATCCGTTAGGGTTAAAGCATGTTGACGATTGAAGATGATGATGATGGCGTATGTGACATATAATGATAATATGATTATGGTGACTCTTGATGATGAGAATTATGATTACGGAAACGATTGTTATCGTGATAATAAAATAAGTATGATGACGATTGGGTTTATAAGCTAAGAAAGAAAAAGGAACCGAAACCCTTTTATTTTTTTTTTTTTTTTTTTTATGTTCAGCGGTTTCGTGAATGAATCTGGACATTGAAACCTTAATACATCTTGGGCCGAATATTACAATTAGTTATATTGGGCCGTATTATTTTAGACTTTTTAGTAGGCTTGTGAAACTACTCGTGGGCTGAAGAGATATTGGGCCAGTTTATAAACAGACGAATTGGATCAGTCATAATGATGACTGTGATGTTAAGTTACGATGATGATCATGATTAATATAATTATGATTATCGATGATGATGAAACTGTGAGGAAGAAGAAAGAAGAAAACAGCTAGTTGGGTTAAAAGAATTAGTTTAGGTATTAGAACAGAAAAGGAGAAGCAGAGAAATGGTTGGGTATATGGTTGTTAAGCGAGAGGTCTTAGGTTCAAGCCCTGTTTGAGACGTTTCTTATTTCTTTTTATGAAAAAAAGCTTGAAGGTAGCCTAATAACTTTAATTATCCTTATTATTATTATTATTATTATTATTATTATTATTATTATTATTATTATTATTATTATTATTATTATTATCATTAAAATTATCATTATTATTATTAACAAAAGTATTTTTATTAAAATTATTATTTTTAATCATTATTATAAGAATTATCACTTTTATTATCATTATCATTATTATTATTATTTTAACATTAGGATTATTTTTACATTATTATTATTATTATTATTATCATTAAAAGCATCATTAAAATTATCATATTTATTAAAAGTATTGTATTATTAAAAATTATCATTCTTATTAAAATTAGTATTTTTATTAAAAATTGTTATTATTATTATCATTATTAGTAGTATCATTATTTTTAGTATTGTAAGTATAAGTGTTAATATATATACTTAATATAGGTTCGTGAATCCGAGACCAACCCTACACTTGTTCAATGTTGTCCTATGTATTTTTACTACAAAATACAGTATGGTGAGTTTCATTTGCTCCCTTTTTAATTGCTTTTGCAATATATATTTTTGGGCTAAGAATACATGCGCTGCTTTTATAAATGTTTACGAAATAGACACAAGTACTTAAAAATATATTCTACGTTGAGTTGTACCACTAGCATACTTCCCTGTAGCTTGGTAACTACTATTTACATGTGGTATTGTAAACGCGAATCCTGTTGATAGATCTATCGGGCCTGACAACCCCAACCGGACTGGACGACCAGTATTCAACGGTTGCACAGTACTTCGTTTCGGTAACTACACTTGGTACGGTGTAGTGAGATTTCATAATAAAGGGAATATGCGACGTGATTAAATGTTAAGTATGGTTACCAAGTGCTCAACTACTTAGAATGCTTTACATACACTTGCGAGTGTATTGATGTCGTACGAGGTGTATATAAAATAGCTTATATTTTACTAGGAAAAACTATTAAATACGATACAATTTTACACAAGATATTTATTTATTTATAGAATGGATATACTTAAACCTTGCTACAACACTTATAGGCAGTGTACCTAATCGTACAGTAGTGTAGTTTTTAGTAAGTCCGGTTCGTTCCACAGGGAAATCTTTAAACAAAGCTCAACGCTATATTAGTTTACTTTTATAAAAATACAAATATATATATAAGTAATATTATTATTATAAAGGGGGGTTTTTACCGTTTAATGACCGGTTTGTCGATTTTAAGATTTTAGTCGCAGTTAAAACCTAATGTAAAATATAAAATAAATACAAGACTTAAATTAAAGCGTAAAGTAAATAACGATAATGAAATTGCGAATAATAAAAATGCGATAAAATAAAATTGCGATAATTAAAAAGTACGATAATTAAAAGTGCGATTAAATAACAATAAATAAAAGTGCGATAATTAGAAGTGCAATTAAATATAAAATAAAGGAAATTAAATATGAAATAAAAGAATTATGCTTATTTAAACTTCCGTAATCATGATGTTTGACGTGTTGATTTTAGTTTTATGCCCATGGATTAATTGTCCTTTGTCCTGGATTATTTAATATGTCCGTCTGGTTTTTGTCCATAACAGTCCATCAGTCATAAATATAAAATGCAAGTGTCCTCGTCAAATTATTATTATACCCGAAGTTAAATATTCCAACTAATTGGGGATTCGAATTGTAACAAGGTTTTAATACTTTGTTTAATGAATACACCAGGTTATCGACTGCGTGTAAACCAAGGTTTTACTACTTTGTTAACAATTACACCAATTACCCTTGAATGTAATTTCACCCCTGTTTTAATTATTCTAGTGGCTATTAATTCATTCCCGTGTCCGGTTAAATGAACGATTATTCGTACATATAAATACCCCGCCCATCGTGTCCGATCGAGTGTATATGGTAATTTATAGGGACGCCCAATTGTAAATCTTTATATTAACATTAACAAACTTTCATTTAGTTAAACAAATATAAAGCCCATTAATAGCCCATAGTCTAATTTCCACAAGTGTCGTTCTTTTGTCCAAACCCCAATTATGGTACAAAGTCCAATTACCCAATTTTAGTAATTAGCCCAACATCATGATTACTTCGTTTTAAATAAGCATAATAATAACTTAGCTACGAGACATTAATGTAAAAAGGTTGAACATAACTTACAATGATTAAAAATAGCGTAGCGTTACACGGACAGAATTTCGACTTACACCCTTACAACATTCGCTAACATACCCTTATTATTAGAATTATAATTAAAATTAAAATATAAATTATATATATATATATATATATATATATATATATATATATATATATATATATATATATATATATATATCGTATATATTGAGAGATGAGAGAAATAGAATATGAAATTTGATCAGAATTCGGTTTGCTTTATAGCCAGAGTTGAATTTTGGGGCTCCGCGACTCGCGGCAAAATCCCCTTCAAACTCCGCGAGTCGCGGAGGTTAATTTTACAGCTCAGTCCTTGGAGTTTTCTCTGCCGACGGTTTTTAATATATATATATAATATATATATAATTAATATAATTAATTATATATTATATTATATTTATATACATAGTTAACTTGTAATTTTTAGTCCGTTGCGTCGAGCGTTAAGAGTTGACTCTAGTCCCGGTTCCGGATTTTCGAACGTCCTTGCGTACAATTTTATATTTTGTACTTTGCGTTTTGAATCTTGTACTCTTGTAATTTCGAGACGTTTCTTATCAATAATTGGAACCTTTTTGATTGTCTTTTGTACTTTTGAGCTTTTTGGTCGTTTGCGTCTTCAATTCGTCGAATCTGTCTTTTGTCTTCACCTTTTATTATTTAAACGAATATCTCTTGTAAATAGAACAATTGCAACTAAAAGCTTGTCTTTCTTGAGGAATAATGCTATGAAATATATGTTCGTTTTTAGCATTATCAAATATTCCCACACTTGAGCGTTGCTTGTCCTCAAGCAATATCGTCTTGAAATACTAGAATCACTTCTTTATTCTTCACACTTTGTACATCAGTGATTTCTATACGGCGGTATAAACAATGGTAGTAACGATATGGTTTACAGTCCCACATGACTATAAAAATTTATATCCATTAAGGAAATTGGATCTTTATGAAAACATTTGATCTTTTGAAATCTAGTTTTTACCCTAGATAAGTTTTCCGGAATAACCCTTTACCGGTGTTTGCAAAATATTTTTGTGGGTTTGGTGGGTTTCAGATTTGAAAATTTTAGCTCAAAACTTGCGGTTTTGTGTCACCCACTTGCTAACCTTGTATTTGGAAAGCAACACGTCCAGTTTACTTGTTCCGTATATTACCTTTCGGCAAACTACCGTCCGGTTGTAAAGGAAAGC
Organism: Rutidosis leptorrhynchoides; assembly: GCF_046630445.1. Taxonomy (NCBI): domain Eukaryota; kingdom Viridiplantae; phylum Streptophyta; class Magnoliopsida; order Asterales; family Asteraceae; genus Rutidosis; species Rutidosis leptorrhynchoides. The sequence continues at coordinate 575,519,844 of NC_092333.1, read as the reverse complement.
GTTGAACAAGCAACTGTTAAGGCAATGTCCCGTGACATGCTCTTGATTATGGTCTATAACGTGTCGGACGCAATTACTATCCTTGGTAGGAGCAATAGTAAAGCTCACCCTTATAATTTTTCGGTCTGGCACAAGGTCCTGTCTTTGACCACTATGCAACCACCGTTCTTACGGTTGACACCCGATTTGATTCAGGTGACCTAATGAATTCCAGGTGAATTCCTAGGATTTTACGTTCAATGGTAATGAACGCATTGAAAATAGGGTTTTCAGAAAACAAATCGGTTTGTAATTTTGATCAAAATATTTTCTCGTTTAAGCTCGAGTTTAGATATCATTGAATTCCATGAGTTTGTAATTCTCAATCTTTAAGGTCAATCTCTAGCATTGAGTAATATCAGTCTTAAAAGCTGATTTTTAATCTTTAAGGAGATTATCCTTTCTGGGGATCTGATTCATTAGTCTTATCCAGCTAATTTGCATGGTGCCCCCCCATTGTACGAGATAAATCCTTCTCATGGTTAGGATAAATCTGACCACTTGGCGACCCTGTTTAATGCTGAGGTCCATGGATTTCCTGCTGATTTTAGTGATGACTTTTCTAGATTTTTCGTCAACCTACAGCTGGTCTGGACGACAACTTCATGACCTAAATCAAGAAGCGCGTGTCTTTTTCGGAAGACTTTACTTCCTTTTAATGATGGAATTAATTCATCATGTAGATCCATCTCTTCTTTTCTTTCATCGGGTAAAACAGTTTAGTTTAGTCCAAAGCAAAAGTATTTTCAGTTATTTGTTACAGATATATGTGACATATGTTAAGATAACTTGGTAAATTTTTCCACACTTGGCTTTTATTTTCCTTTTTATCGTCCTCTATTCCATTTTAAATGAATTTTAACATTTTAGTTTGTTTCTCAATTTATGTCCTTTCCGAGGTAACAATAATTTCGGTGTTAAAACCTAGTTTTATCGTTCATAAATATGTATAAACATGATTTTGAATTCATTTAATTGAAAATTTTGAAAAATTTTACTAGAATTGGGTAGTCAGTATATAAGACTAGGGCTGTTCTTTTTTATCAGAGAGCACTAGATTCTAATACAACTACTGCTTTACTAGTATTTTTAATGGTAACCAAGTGTTTAATATAAAAATTTTAAAATCCGAAAGAATTTAACCCCTTCCCACACTTAAGATCTTGCAATGCCCTCATTTGCAAGAAATCAGTAACAATTTAAATTATTGAGGGTGATTTGTGTGAAAATGATTAAATTTTTACCAAAGTTTCCAAATATATTGGCGTTTGTTTGCTGAATGATAAATGGTGCACATCATTTGTTCATTCCATCTTGTTGTTATTTCTCATATATTTTGCATCTTGTCGTCAAAATTAGTTGCTTTTGCTGAACTTAATGCCAGTCTTTGAAAATGCGTTGTTTTACCCTGTTGTGTACATAAGATAAACTGCAAACATATATACATATTTTTGAAGTTTGGTTTATTACCCCACATTCAAAAATTATTAAAATCTAAGAATAAAAGTTAGATAATTATAAAAATGATTACAATATTAACAAAAGTATTAAACATATCAATAATTACAAATTACAAAATAAAAAAAAATAATAAGTAAACTAAGGATGATATTGGTACCAATAGGGGTTCCAGGCATAACCATAAGTGCTATAGAATGCTTCGGCAGGGTCATACGTAGGATATGGTGGCTGCATCTCTATAGACCAAGGAGGGAAGACGGGTTTCGGTGTAGGAATATAGTTTCTACCTATGTGTTGGCAATGAGCTATGATCTGGTTCTGATGAACTTGCCAATCTTCAAATGCTCTCTGTCTAGCATTTTCGTATTCCTGAGAAGCTATAAACCTATGCATTTCTTGCATCTCATTCCCCCCTCCTACATTACCTTGTTGCTGGTTTCTCTCCACCTGTGGATGTCTACCATGGTATCGTACTGCGGCGTTATTTCGCCTCTTCAAAACTTTCGCACCATGGTATACATTTAAACCTATAGTATCGCGGGGTTCCGGCTCTTCTACTAATAATCCCCCCCCCCCCGACTTATATCCACACCGAGATATTCACCAATCAAAGTAATAAAAATACCACCTCCTATTATGCTATGTGGTCGCATCCCCCGAACCATAGCTGATAAATAATAACCCACACAATATGGTATACTTACAGCGCTCTGTGGGTCTCGAATACACATATGGTAAAACAAATCTTGTTCATTTACCTTTTCTTTGTTCTTACCCCTTTGTGTAATCGAATTAGCTAAAAACCTATGTATCACTCTTAATTCGGCTCTATCTATATCCAAATAAGAGTAATTTCCCCCTTTGAAACGGTGATGGCTTGTCATTTGACTCCACACACCGTGTGTATCAAAATTCTCATCTATCTTTCTACCGTTTAGTATCAATCCTCTACAATCGGCAGACGCTAACTCCTCAGGCGTATATATACGTAAAGCCTGAGCCATGTCCAGTAAAGACATGTGGCGCATCGAACCGCCTAACAAAAATCTAATAAAAGAACGATCGGTTAAACTAGCTACCCGATCATTCAACTCTATACTACATAACAACTCTTCACACCATACTTTATATACAGGTCTGCGTATGGTGAATAAACATATCCAGTCATTAAAAGAAGAATTACCATACCTCTGTACAAGTAATTCCCTAATTGGCCCGGCCAATTCTACAGCTTCTAAGGGTCCCCATTCTATGACCCTCGGTACCTCAACAACCTTAGAGTGAAGAGTATGCAAACCCCGTTGATATTTTGGATAATCTATCCAAAGTCTGTCAAATCTCAGGTTCGGGTGCAACTCTTCCAAATGCATATCGGAAAAGGTCATGACTGGATGAGGTACATCCTGCTTGTAGTAGTTATCCACCTCCTGTTGTTCCAAATTCTCAGCAGGAGCATTGCGGGCTTGGGATGAAGATTCACCCCTTTCATTCTGCAAAACACATCAAACACAAATTTTGTGCATCCAAATATGCATTAGTGTCAGCAAAATCATCAATCAAAATAATTACAATGACATTATCAATTTATATCAAACTTAAGCTTATTTTCACATTTTCATCAAATCTACACTTTTTCAAATAAGCATATACGAAAATTTTCGCCAAGTTCATAAGCATTCAACTCAAATAACATGTCAAAATAATCATTACTAGCAATTAAACAAGTCTCAAATGGCATTATCTTTCAAAAATCAAGTTCATGAATTTTAGACTTGAAAAAGTCCACTTTAATTCTCAAAATCATGTTTAGGCTCAAAGTTTGGATCATTTAACTACCTAGACATGTTACATTACTCAATTTAGCAACAATTCATGACAAAAATCGGCCATAACCTGTTTATATCAAAAAGCCCCAAATTTGCTCAAGAACACAAACCCTAGATTATTCAAAATTTGAAGTTTAAGGCTTCTAATCATGTTAAACAGCATCAATCTAGGTTATACAAGCATAATACATAAACAATTTAAGCTTAATTACACTAAAAAGCATCAAAATCAAATTGGGAAAAAAATAGCTCAAGAACACCTAATTTCGAATTAAATGGTGTTTAGGTGTAGAAATTTACCGTTTTTCTTGAGTAATTCTTAGATAGCATCCTTCTCAACATGATTTTAGCAAAAAATTTGGTGATTAACGGTTAAAAATTGGGATTTTTGGGGGTGTTTTTCGGGTTTTTCGGGTCTGTTTTCGCAGTATTTTTGCTGTGTTTTTGAGTTGTGGAGTGTACTGATCGTTCAGCTCTTTTATTTTTTTTTCTGGGTTTTGGTCCCTCCGCGAGTCGCGGAGGTTTTGTACTTCAAACTCCGCGAGTCGCGGAGTTTTGTTCTCTTTTTTTTTTTTTATAATCTTTAACTTATAAAACAATTAAGTATTTAATTTTAAAATTTTGTTTCCCTTGTTATTTAGGACGAGGTCGTTTCGGATCGATGTCCTAGTCCGTCCTTCGACAAAATTTTAAAATTTGTCTTTTTGTAGCGATTGTTTTAAAAGCTAAGATTTTTGGGTTTTTTAATGTTTTTGGCATACTTTAAATCAATAAGATTAAAAATAATGATAATAAAAGTTCTCGTCCCTCCCTCGGGTAAAGCAATTTCGGTTCAAAGACCTAGTATTCAACTTACGACGAATTTTTAAAAATCATATTCTTAACTTAATGAGATAAAGTAAATTTTTGTTTTTAAATTCACACAACTTAGATATGAAATTCAAAATTAATATTAAAAATTCACACCAAACTTAAAATTTGAAATGCATAAAATTAAAAATTTATATTTTAAAAATTAAAAATTCACACCAAACTTAATTTAAAAATTCATAAATTTATATCAAACTTATATTAATTTTTCAAATATTTACAATATATTGTTTTTACAAAGTTTACAATATTAATTTAAGATTTAAATATTAATTTTAAAAATATGGTAAAAATAAAATTAAAAATCTTTTTGTCTTTTTATCCCACTTTAATCAATCAAATATTAAAAAAAATATGCGCCCCTCTTTTCGGTAAAGTAATTTCGGTTCCAAGACCTAATTTAACTCATGACGAATTTTTGAAATATTTTGGGTTGATTGATTAAAGATATTTATACCTTAAGAATAAACGTTAAATTTCGCAGTGATGTAATAAATTTTTGAATGATATCAATAATTTCGGTCGCCAAACCTAATTTTATTCAATACCAATTTAATACTTTTTAGCGAACAAATTAGCGTTTATTATAAAAAGGTTAAAAATAAAAATAAAAATAAAAACTGTACAGACATACCTGTGAAATAGATTTCTTAGTTATATGATCTATTCCATTCATACGATAGTCGGTTTAATTGATTTTCCATGGCTACATAGGCGTAACCTCGAGCATTCAGTATCTTTTCTTCTAAACATATGAACGGTCCGTCTCTGCATAAAGTAACAAATTCGGTATTTGAATAGGTTTGATTATTGGAACATTTACCTCCATGTGACCATTTTCCGCATTTGTGACATCTTTCTAGGTGTCGTGCTCTTCTTTTCGCTGCGGATTTTGATTTTCCTTTACCAAATTGTAACTTATTATCTTCGCATCTGGATTCTTTTCTAACTCCGTCCATTCTTTCTCTGATTACTGATACTAATTCGCTCGGTAGTATGTCATTATTTCTTTTAGTGATCAAAGCGTGTAGCATTAGACCATGGTTTAGTTCACAGGCAGTCTTCATTTTGTAAAAACCTAAAAAAAATAAAAATTCAGAATGGGGGGAGAAGACTAGTTCTTTAGGGTTTGCTAGGGAAAGACCATACGTGTTCCATTTTCGAGAACTACATGAAAACAGACAATCTAACTCTAACAGAAATACATATTATCCTTTAAAGACTTGATTCTCCCCACACTTAGTTAGCTGTGGTGTCGAAATTGTGATTAACTTCATTGTCGACTTCCATCGGACCATGTATGTAATGTTTAACTCTGTGACCATTAAGTTTAAATTCAATCCCATTTGAATTTATCAATTCTATCGTTCCGTATGGGAAAACTCTTTTGACTATGAATGGTCCAGACCATCTTGATTTCAATTTTCCAGGAAATAGCTTGAATCGTGAATTGAAAAGAAGAACTCTGTCTCCTTCTTTAAATTCCTTTGAACTTCTGATTCTTTTATCATGCCATTTCTTCGTTCTTTCCTTATAGATTAACGAATTTTCGTATGCTTCATGTCTTAATTCTTCTAATTCGTTTAGTTGACTTAATCGTAGACGTCCGGCTTCATGTAAATCAAGATTACATGTCTTCAAAGCCCAAAATGCTTTGTGTTCAATTTCTACTGGAAGATGACATGCTTTTCCATAAACAAGTCTAAAAGGTGTGGTTCCAATTGGAGTTTTGTAGGCTGTTCTAAAAGCCCAGAGTGCATCCTCCAATTTAATGGACCATTCCTTCGAATTTGATCCTACGGTTTTCTCTAGAATACGTTTTAAAGCTCGGTTTGTATTTTCAACTTGTCCACTTGTTTGTGGATGATATGCGGTGGAGATTTTATGAGTTACTCCATATCTTTTAAGAACTTTCTCAAGTTGATTATTACAGAAATGAGTACCCCGATCACTTATTAAAGCTTTCGGTGTTCCAAACATTGCAAAAAGACGTTTTAAAAAGTTGACTACAACTCGTGCATCGTTAGTTGGGAGAGCTTGTGCTTCCGCCCATTTAGATACATAATCAATGGCTACGAGTATATATAGATTATTATTAGATTTTGGAAATGGACGCATAAAGTCAATACCCCAAATGTCAAATACTTCACATACTTGGATGACATTTTGTGGCATTTCATCACGTTGACTTATTTTTCCGGCCCTTTGACATGCATCACAGGATTTGCAAAGAAGGTGTGCGTCTTTGTAAATTGTAGGCCAATAGAATCCAGCTTCATAAACTTTTCTTGCTGTTAGTTGAGGCCCATAATGCCCTCCTGTTGGTCCTGTGTGACAATGGTTTAAAATTTTACTAGCTTCATCTCCAAATACACATCGGCGTATTATTCCATCGGGACAACTTTTAAACAAATGTGGATCTTCCCAGAAATAGTGTTTTATATCACTGAAGAATTTCTTTCGTCTTTGGTACGATAATCCTTTTTCAAGGAATCCACAAACTAAGTAGTTTGCATAGTCTGCAAACCATGGGATTTCTTTATAATCTATCTTCAATAGATATTCATCAGGAAAGTTGTCTTGTATGGCCGATTCATTCAGAACTTCTAATTCGGGATTTTCAAGACGAGAAAGATGATCAGCGGCGAGATTTTCTGCTCCTCTTTTATCTCGGATTTCAATATCAAACTCTTGTAAGAGTAAGATCCAACGGATTAATCTTGGTTTAGCATCTTGTTTTGAAAATAGGTATCTAAGAGCAGAATGGTCGGTATAGACCACCGTTTTTGCTAGAACGAGATATGATCGAAATTTGTCAAAAGCAAAGACAATAGCAAGGAGTTCTTTTTCCGTAGTTGTATAGTTTGTTTGTGCTCCTTGTAATGTCTTACTAGCATAATATATAGGTTGAAATCGTTTTTCAATCCTTTGTCCTAAAACGGCTCCCATTGCAAAATCACTTGCATCGCACATTAGTTCAAATGGTAGATTCCAATTTGGTGTTATCATGATCGGCGCATTAGTGAGTTTTTCTTTAAGAATATTAAAAGATTTGATACACTCATCTGAAAAGATGAATGGAGCATCCTTTTCTAGGAGTTTATTCATAGGAGTGGCAATTTTAGAAAAATCTTTTATGAAACGTCGGTAAAAACCGGCATGCCCTAGAAAACTCCTAACTCCTCTAACATTGGTGGGATGTGGAAGTTTAGCAATTACATCTACTTTAGCTCTATCCACTTCAATTCCTTCTTTTGAAATTTTATGTCCAAGAACGATGCCTTCTTTAACCATGAAATGGCATTTCTCCCAATTAAGTACTAGATTTGATTTTTCGCATCTAATTAGCATTCGTTCCAGATTAACTAGACATGATTTAAATGTATCACCGAAGACTGAAAAGTCATCCATGAATACTTCCATGCATTCTTCTATCATGTCATGAAAAATCGCCATCATACACCTTTGAAAGGTTACAGGGGCGTTACAAAGTCCAAATGGCATGCGTTTGTAAGCAAAAGTACCATAAGGGCACGTGAATGTGGTTTTCTCTTGGTCCTCGGGTGCTATTGGAATTTGAAAATATCCGGAAAATCCATCTAGAAAACAATAGTAACTATTTCCGGCTAATCTTTCCAACATTTGATCTATGAAAGGTAAGGGAAAGTGATCTTTTCTGGTGGCGTCATTTAATTTTCTATAATCAATACATACACGCCATCCTGTTACAGTCCTGGTAGGAATAAGCTCATTTTTCTCATTTGTAATGATAGTCATACCACCCTTCTTAGGCACGCATTGAACTGGGCTTACCCATGGACTATCAGAAATTGGATATATCAAACCTGCATCTAGCAGTTTAATAATCTCTTTCTTAACTACATCTTGCATATTAGGATTTAGTCTTCGTTGGCGTTGCACATACGTTTTATGACCTTCTTCCATAAGGATTTTATGTGTGCAATACGAAGGACTTATTCCTTTAATATCATGAATCTTCCATGCAATGGCTGGTTTATGAGCTTTCAACACAGAAATGAGTTGTGATTTCTCATTTTCAGTAAGAGAAGACGATATTATTACAGGTAATTCAGATTCACCATGTAAATAAGCGTATTCCAAATGGTTTGGAAGTGGCTTTAACTCTAATTTCGGAGGTTCTTCTATCGATGATTTATATCGATATCTGTCTTCTTCTTTTAGCATTTGAATTTCTTCTGTTGTTGGTTCATATCCATTAGCTATAAGTGTAGCTAACATTTCAGCTTCATCAATTGGTTCATTACCTTCTCCTAAAGAACATTCTCCTGTTCCTTGTAATTCTGGAAATTCTTCTAATAATTCTGCATGTGCATCTATAGTTTGAATATAATAACATGTATCATCTGCAGATTGTGGTTGTTGCATTGCTCTATCAACTGAAAAGGTAACACTCTCATCCTCTATACTTAGGGTCAGTTTCTTACCGAACACGTCTATCATTGCTTTAGCCGTGTTTAAGAATGGTCTTCCTAATATGAGAGGAACTTGAGAATCTTCTTCCATGTCCAAAACAACAAAATCTACTGGAAATACTAAATTACCAACTTTAACTAGCATATTCTCCATTATCCCTCTAGGATATTTTACTGATCGGTCGGCTAGTTGTATACTTATTCTGGTTGGTTTCAATTCTCCAAGGTCTAGTTTAGCGTATAGTGAATACGGCATTAGATTTATACTAGCACCTAAGTCTGCCAATGCTTCTATTGAACTAAGACTACCCAGAAAACATGGAATTGTGAAACTTCCTGGATCAGATAATTTTTCTGGTATCTTATTCAACAGCACTGCTGAACAATTAGCATTCATAGTAACAGCCGAGAGTTCTTCCATTTTCTTTCTATTTGAGATTAGATCTTTCAAGAATTTAGCATATCTTGGCATTCCTGAAATCACATCAATGAAAGGAAGATTTACATTTATCTGTTTAAACATATCCAAGAATTTGGATTGCTCGGCTTCAAGTTTTTCTTTCTTCATTTTACTCGGGTAAGGAAGTGGTGGTTGGTATGGTTTAACATAAGGTTTATCCTTAACTGTGTTATTTTCATTAACCTTTTCAACTACCGGTTCTTTTTCCTTATCTTCATCAGGTTGTGGTTCTTGTGGAGTAGGAATAGTTTCATCAGAAGTTACAGGTATTTCAGGTGATTTAAGTGTTGTACCACTTCTTGTGGTAATAGCTTTAGCTGTTTCATTCCGGGGGTTAGCGTTTGTATCACTAGGTAGACTTCCCGGTTTTCTTTCACCTATTAACCTTGCTAGGTTACTTACTTCTTGTTCCAGATTTTGAATAGAAGCTTGTTGATTTCTAAATGCTTGAGCATTTTGTTCATTAGTTTGTTTTTGAGATGTGAAAAACTGCGTTTGAGTTTCAACTAGCTTCGTCATCATATCTTCTAAATTCGGCTTTTTATCATCGGTTTGTTGTGGTGGTTTGTTTTGAAAATTCGGTCTTTGCTGATTGTAAGTATTATTGGATACTTGTTGATTGCTAGGACCTTGTTGGTTGTTGTATGGAATATTTAGGTTATAATTCTGGTTTTGATTGTAAATCGGTCTTGGCGGTTGATAATTATTCTGATAATTATTTCCAGGCCTTTGGTTTATGTATGAAATATTCTCTCTTTGTTCCATTGTTAATTCAATACTGAGACAATCTTTTGTCAAATGTGGTCCTCCACACTGCTCACAACTAATTCGTATTGAGTGAATATCCTTAGTCATCTTTTCCATTCGTCTCTCGAAAGCATCTATCTTTGCCGAAATGGAATCTAAGTCATGGCTAGAATCGGCTCTAGCTGCTTTAGATGATCTAATGATATCTATTTCTTGGTGCCACTCATGTGAGTGGGAAGCAGTATTATCAATAATTTTGTAAGCATCAGTTTCGGTTTTCTTCATAATCGAACCACCAGCTGCTATATCTATGTCTTTTCTTGTAGTGATGTCGCATCCTCGGTAGAATATTTGTACTATTTGACAGGTGTCTAAACCATGTTGCGGACATCCTCTTAACAACTTTCCATATCTTGTCCACGCCTCATATAGAGTTTCATTTGGCTTTTGTGTGAACGTAACAATTTCTGCTTGAAGTCTTACGGCTTTAGATGCAGGAAAGAATTGTTTAAGAAATTTGTCAATTAAAACGTCCCATGTATCAATCGCCCCTTCAGGTAACGATTCCAACCAATCTTTGGCTTCTCCCTTTAAAGTCCAGGGAAATAACATGAGATATATCTGTTCATCCTCCACTTCTCGGATTTTAAATAGTGTGCAGATCCTATTAAAGGTACGTAGATGTTCATTTGGATCTTCCTTCGGCGCACCACTAAATTGGCATTGATTAGTCACCATGTGTAGAATTTGTCCTTTGATTTCATAATCTGGCGCATTAATGTCTGGATGAGTAATTGCGTGACCTTGGCCAGTGCGTTTAGCTCTCATTCGGTCTTCCATACTTAAAGGTTCCAGATTTTCCATAATTGAATTTGTTGAATCGGTATCACTAGATGATTCTGTTTTAATGGTTCGTTCCTCAACAATCTCTGTTTGAATGATTGGTGGTTCCGGAGGAAAGTTTAATGGTTCAGGATCTATGAACCGTTCCTGAATATTTTCTGGATTCTCAATTGTGAGGTTGGGTTCAAAAAATGGATTATCGGAAATTTGAACTGAAGTACTTGGTTGACTAGATGACGATTCTAAAGAGAAATCAACGGCGGTTATATTTGTTAAATGTCTTGATCGAGTTACAGGTGGTGAACGTACAAAAGGTGATGAACGTCTTGCTCGGTGCATTCACTGAATATCCTATTAGTTTTTAAAAGGAAAGAAAAATTATAATAAGTTATCCAATCAATAGACTTTTCTGATTTTGCCCACGTTTCGAATAGCCAAAAGATGCAGCAGAGGGGCAGGATTCGTTTGGTCTCAATATAATTGAGGACTGTTTGGCTCCAATAACCCGGTCCACGTACAAATCCAACTATTACTACGAACCAGAAAATTTTGATGTCTATCAATTTAACCACTTAAAGTAAATTTTCGTAATTTTAAGAAATTTAGATAAGAAGTAGAAAAAATTCTAAGTCCTAAAACTAGAATAGCGAGAAATAAGAAAGAAAAAGAGTTCGTCAAAAAAGGTTGAAAAAGAAAAAAAATGTTTGAAAAATAAAAGGTGATGGAAAAATAAAAGAAACTTATAAAAACTTAAAAATACTTGACTAACCTAACCTTATTACTACAACTAACTTAAAATTATAATCGCAAATTGAAATTACTAATTGGAATAATAATTGATACATAGTAAAAGGTCTAAAAATATTAAAGCTTACAGGAAAAACTAAATCCCAAATGGAAATAACTTAAAAAGAAACTAAAACTTAAAAAGGCGTCGCAAAATTCTAAAGCACCTAAATCTTAGTCTAAAGAAAAAGCACTTAAGGAATTCTACGGCAAAGCCTAAAAATCTAGGAGTAAAAATAACTATAGCAAAAACTAAGTTTAAAATTAAATATGAGCTAAAAATACAAATATTACGCTACAACGATTAAAAAGGGACAAAATATAAAAATATACAAAAAGTTGTAAAAAGTACAATTTTTATAAAAATATTATTTTTATATTATTTATTTAATAAAACTACTAATTTTACAATTTAATAAAACTAATTAATACTAAATACATAAATTAAATAAAAAGTAAAAATAAAACTAAAACTAATAATAATAATAATAATAATTAGGTTTAAATAATAATAATAATTAAAAATAACCCGTAATTAATGCAGATTTAGGGTTTTTGTCCGTGTGTCAGATGGTCTCCGCGAGTCGCGGCAATTAAAGAAGAAAACCCCGCGAGTCGCGGGGATTAAAGAAGAAAACCCCGCGAGTCGCGGGGTTCAGAAATTCTGTTGACAGCTTTCAATTTTTACGCGTTTTTCTTTATTTTTTTTTTATTTTATGTTTTCTGTTTTTTAAATAAATAAAAGATTTTAAAATAAAACTTATATTTTTATAAACTAAAATAGAAATAAAGAAACTTATAAAACTTAAATATTTAACAAAATCTTAAAAATACTTATATTTTTGTTTTTCTTTTTATATTTTTGAATAATTAAAACGTATTTTTACAAAAACGAATTTTTTAATAAAAGTAACTAAAAATCTTTTTTTATATATTAGCGTTGCGCTTCCGGCTTTTAAGATGAAATCCCCGGCAGCGGCGCCAAAAATTACTTGATGTCGTACGAGGTGTATATAAAATAGCTTATATTTTACTAGGAAAAACTATTAAATACGATACAATTTTACACAAGATATTTATTTATTTATAGAATGGATATACTTAAACCTTGCTACAACACTTATAGGTAGTGTACCTAATCGTACAGTAGTGTAGTTTTTAGTAAGTCCGGTTCGTTCCACAGGGAAATCTTTAAACAAAGCTCAACGCTATATTAGTTTACTTTTATAAAAATACAAATATATATATAAGTAATATTATTATTATAAAGGGGGGTTTTTACCGTTTAATGACCGGTTTGTCGATTTTAAGATTTTAGTCGCAGTTAAAACCTAATGTAAAATATAAAATAAATACAAGACTTAAATTAAAGCGTAAAGTAAATAACGATAATGAAATTGCGAATAATAAAAATGCGATAAAATAAAATTGCGATAATTAAAAAGTACGATAATTAAAAGTGCGATTAAATAACAATAAATAAAAGTGCGATAATTAGAAGTGCAATTAAATATAAAATAAAGGAAATTAAATATGAAATAAAAGAATTATGCTTATTTAAACTTCCGTAATCATGATGTTTGACGTGTTGATTTTAGTTTTATGCCCATGGATTAATTGTCCTTTGTCCTGGATTATTTAATATGTCCGTCTGGTTTTTGTCCATAACAGTCCATCAGTCATAAATATAAAATGCAAGTGTCCTCGTCAAATTATTATTATACCCGAAGTTAAATATTCCAACTAATTGGGGATTCGAATTGTAACAAGGTTTTAATACTTTGTTTAATGAATACACCAGGTTATCGACTGCGTGTAAACCAAGGTTTTACTACTTTGTTAACAATTACACCAATTACCCTTGAATGTAATTTCACCCCTGTTTTAATTATTCTAGTGGCTATTAATTCATTCCCGTGTCCGGTTAAATGAACGATTATTCGTACATATAAATACCCCGCCCATCGTGTCCGATCGAGTGTATATGGTAATTTATAGGGACGCCCAATTGTAAATCTTTATATTAACATTAACAAACTTTCATTTAGTTAAACAAATATAAAGCCCATTAATAGCCCATAGTCTAATTTCCACAAGTGTCGTTCTTTTGTCCAAACCCCAATTATGGTACAAAGTCCAATTACCCAATTTTAGTAATTAGCCCAACATCATGATTACTTCGTTTTAAATAAGCATAATAATAACTTAGCTACGAGACATTAATGTAAAAAGGTTGAACATAACTTACAATGATTAAAAATAGCGTAGCGTTACACGGACAGAATTTCGACTTACACCCTTACAACATTCGCTAACATACCCTTATTATTAGAATTATAATTAAAATTAAAATATAAATTATATATATATATATATATATATATATATATATATATATATATCGTATATATTGAGAGATGAGAGAAATAGAATATGAAATTTGATCAGAATTCGGTTTGCTTTATAGCCAGAGTTGAATTTTGGGGCTCCGCGACTCGCGGCAAAATCCCCTTCAAACTCCGCGAGTCGCGGAGGTTAATTTTACAGCTCAGTCCTTGGAGTTTTCTCTGCCGACGGTTTTTAATATATATATATAATATATATATAATTAATATAATTAATTATATATTATATTATATTTATATACATAGTTAACTTGTAATTTTTAGTCCGTTGCGTCGAGCGTTAAGAGTTGACTCTAGTCCCGGTTCCGGATTTTCGAACGTCCTTGCGTACAATTTTATATTTTGTACTTTGCGTTTTGAATCTTGTACTCTTGTAATTTCGAGACGTTTCTTATCAATAATTGGAACCTTTTTTATTGTCTTTTGTACTTTTGAGCTTTTTGGTCGTTTGCGTCTTCAATTCGTCGAATCTGTCTTTTGTCTTCACCTTTTATTATTTAAACGAATATCTCTTGTAAATAGAACAATTGCAACTAAAAGCTTGTCTTTCTTGAGGAATAATGCTATGAAATATATGTTCGTTTTTAGCATTATCATGTATTATGTTTATGATTATGAAATCTTGTGGTCTATTAAAATATTGAAATGATTGTTATGATAAACCTATGAACTCACCAACCTTTTGGTTGACACTTTAAAGCATCTTTATTCTCAGGTACGAATTAAGTCTTCCGCTGTGCATTTGCTCAATTTAAGGACATTACTTGGAGTCGATCATCGCAATAGGACCAAATGTTGATGATTTCGTCCAGGTGGATAAGGACGGGTCGTTACAGGTGGTATCAGAGCGTTGGTCCTAGCGAACCAGGTCTTACATTAGTGTGTCTAACTGATAGTTGTTAGGACGCATTAGCAAGTCTGGACTTCGACCTTAGTTGCATATTATAAGTATTGTATATCATTCCTAGTGGAAAATTACCTGCTAATCATTCCTAAGTCTAGACACGCCATACTGCCTTTATTGCATAGATAGTGTATAGACAAATTCATATCTTAGCTAATCTATTACGGTAAACTGTGCCTGATATCTTCAGTAAATTTCTCCGTAATTTAAGGGATCCTGATCCTGGTACTATATATATCTAGGCATATAATGCATTGAGAATACCATTCAACTATCAATTGCTGTCACTAAACTCTTCATACCAAAAATCTTTTCTGAGATCGCGTAAGATGGCCTCTACGAATCGACCAAGTTCTTCTGACTCCGAAGACAGCGTGACAGGAACACACCAACTAATCAACTACCGTGATTACTGGAGAAAATGGGGGTGGGTTCGCGACATACTCACCCTATGGAGAAGGGAAGAAGGTACTCCATATCATGAACCGAATCTACCACCTAATCTTGGAGTACTCGACCCGCTAACCGGCGAACCTGTCCGCAACACCGTTTATACACTTTTTGCGAGAATTTTTCGTCTTGAGACTAAAATTAATGGAACTAGAGGAGATATTCAACCTCCACCTCACACTAATAACCAGCCAGGGTTAGTAGAAGAAGTCAACGAACTTCGTGCCCGAGTAGTAGCTTTGGAGAATATGATGCAAAACTTACCAGCTTCAGCAACATCACCGGCACCAACAGTACCACCAGTATCAACAGCTGTACCATCAACAACACAAGCCTCAACATCTGATTCTGTACCTCGAGCATAATTTTCGTTCTATGTATCGTTCTACACCGATTATCTTTGTTCTACATATCGTTCTATATCATTTATCTGACACTTATGTAATCTCTAATGTTTTAGAGATTATGTATTCTAGTTCTAATGAAAATCATAAGAGCTTAATATCATATTAACTCACTAAATCCATGATTACATCTGAAGAAAATATATATGTATGTATATTTTCATAAAGATTATAATTAAAAATTCTTTTGTACAAACTGTTAATGGTGAAAATATTTTAACGGGTAGGTAATACCCGAGGAATATTTAGATTTCACCTTAATAAGTTACACTGTACATTCTTTGAATCTGATTCAACAGTCATTTACTACCCTACTTACATTCATCGATATACAGATCCGTTCACCACAAAATAACCATTTCCATTCAAATTTCATATTTGGATTTTGACCTATCAGAATCCAACAAGTGGCATAATGAAGAACACATCGGACAAAGTAAAATGTGTTAGAAACAAACGAATTAACTAATTGAAATATTGTTAAGAATCCACGCTAACTGTTCCTAGCTAACTGTTCCTAGCTAACTGGTTACATTTTATTTATCTCAATTTAATTATCGCAATTTACATTCTCGCAATTTTATTTATCATCATTTAATTTCTGTATTTATTTTACGCACTTTAAATAACGGGACACGTATACAAGGTTTCGACATATCATATTGACCCATCTATATATTTATCTTGGAACAACCATAGACACTCTATATGCAAATGACGGAGTTAGCTATACAGGGTTGAGGTTGATTCCAAAATATATATATAGTTTGAGTTGTGATCAATACTGAGACCGGTAGACGGGTCACGATACGTATTAATTAATTCGAATGTTATATATTAAACTATATATGAACTATTGGACTGTTAAATGTGGACTATCGACTGTGGACGAATAATATTGGACAATTAAAATGAATTAAAATACTGATTATAACATATGAAACTAAATAATTCTTCAAGTTTGCCACTTGATTTCATCCTAAACATCATTTGTATCTTGACGATTATGATCTACGTTCAAACCCTTCGAAATTCTTGCAAACACCTCGAATTGAAAACCAATGATTCAGATATGATAACATTGAGTGTTGATGAAGCAACAAAAGATATAGATGGTCTTAATGGTCAAAAGTTTGATAATAAAGAATGGAATATGGGAAACGCTCAATAGAAAATTTGGTACTGAAAATCGGATTGAGTACACCATGAAGGAGACCAAGGATAAATACAAGGACTAAACCCTATATTCAAAGAATCCAGGTAATTCTGATTCCACCGAAATCTTTAGAGAATATCTTGTTCCGGAGTCATGTTAAAATCTTGCGGGAAATCTTTCTTCATCAACCTTCGAACTTAGAAACTCCAAAATATCATCATAAATATCTTCAATATTTCTGAGGATATTTTCATAAATATTCTTGTCCGAAATTATCTATCTTCTCGTACTATCTATGTTATCTCATAAAAGAAACTGTTTCAGTTTCTATCCTTCTATAAAATTTGAGTTTAAATTATGGATGATTTTTGGAGAAGTGTAGGGAATTGAAGCATGAGTTAGTATAATATAATGACACTTGGCCAACGTGATTATATTACAGTAAGTCATGCTGAGTTTCTAATGGAATTTGATGATTCACAGACCCTAACGTCATCATGTGCCATGTTATACGACTCTTTCATTCTACTTAATCTCTAAGCATATCACGAAAATATTTCCTTGATACTTCTATTTTTTCGTAATTCCAACAGTTGCTAATAAATCATGTTATTACATTTTCTTTAGAAGATTTTTTTTTTAAATTTCTTGAATTCCGAAAATCCACCATGACTACGTCAAAAGTTAAGATGAAACTTTTCACTCTTTTATGATAGCTTCACTCGTACGCTTCACATGATCGAATAGTTTTATCTATATTAATCAATAATGATGAAACCCTAATTGTCAACTAATATTAGTCACGAAAACATTTTTATTGTTAGCCATGACGACCTCACTCAAATTTCGAGACGAAATTTCTTTAACTGGTAGGTACTGTCACGACCCAGGAAATTTCGACTAATTTTAAACAAACTCTCGATACGATTTGGTATTTTTGACACAATAAGAAAAGTCCGTTATGCTGTGTCTCAAAAATTTTGAACTATTTTCATGTTATCATTTGACCTTTGACAATTCCCGACGACTCACGATATGATTACTTCTAAATATGTATGCATATATTTAAAATGAAATATTATATATTGTAATTGTTAGAATTAATTATGTAAACTAATAATAATATATAAAAGTTATTATTTAAAATATATCTATATATATAAATGAAGTATATTAAATATATATATGTGGTTTCGAATTTAATTAGTAAACGACAAGGACACTCAATTATCATCTCATCGATATTAAACGAGTTAAAAATGAACTTATGTGATTTTAGAATAAACGATGATCCAAAAATAGGTTGTATCAATTTTAGCTTTATTAAAAACATATTTAGAATCTATTTTATTAATTTTAAAAATATTAAATTTTTAGTTGAGATCGAGCTCGAATGACAGGTCAATTTTTATGAACGATATTAAACAAGTTTAAGACTCAAACTTATGAGAAGTTGGAATTAAATATTGATCTATAATTAAGTTATGTAAAGTTTAGAATTATTAAAAAAATTTTTTTTTACTTTGATGAGTTGAATTTTAACACTCCGTACAGATTATTTGGAATTAAAAATAAATAGTAGACGCAGCTTTTTGATCAGGTTCCAAACCGTTAATGAGTGAAATAATTAAATATATTTAATCTAAAAATTTGGGATTTTTAGGAACACTTTTATCCGTTAACTGTTTAGCAATGGGCACGATATAGCCGTAAGGGATAAAGTGTCGGTAAGATATTTTCCAATCAATATTCACGGATGAAACATGTGAATTAAATTATTATGTTTACTGTATCTTTTCTTGTTTCCTTTCTCTATTTCTAATATATTTATACATATGCATATAGATGCATAAGAAACCATCACCTTCCTAACATTCACTCTTTGATCAACTATCTTTACATTGACATACAACACCACACAAGTTATCAGGAAAAAGCATCACTACAAATCACCTTAGGTTTTCTTCGTTCATGAACCAAAACCCACCATTTTTTTTACTTGAGTCAAGAACAAACCCGGTTAATCTTTTAGTACTCGGTTCACTCTACACCACCACTTTACCATCCTCTACTAATGCCACCACCCTTGACTCATCACCTTCCACCGTGAGCAACCATTTAATCACTATCTTCTTGTTATTCGTTTGAACCATAATTATTACCACGTTTTCACCACCCTACAATCTTGAACCGCCACCACCTTCATCACTAACCATCATCACCAAGAACCTCAAACTATATCACTCTCTCTCTTATTTTGTGCATCGGTTTTTTTGTTTATAATCAAACCGCCATCACCATGATTATTTAGACAACCACCAATCTCTTCGGCACCCTAACTCACCACCTTTCATCACCGCGGCCTCCCCCACCTTCACCCTCTTTAAACCCTCACAGTTTGAAAACCATATAACTACTGATGCGTTATATTCTATTACATAAAGGAAATGATAACCAAGAAAGATGGTGTGAAACGAATAAAAAAAAGGGATTGTTGCCAATTATTCTTTTTACCGACACTTTTTTTTCTTTGACTTAGATTAGTGGATTTTTTTTTAGTGGATCCATTAAACAATTACAACTTGGACTTCTTTTATTTATTTATTAAGTGACTCTAAATTGGGACTATTCGATCCTTTTAGAACGACTGTGATCCAGGAAAGTCACAAGACCATTCGGAAAGAAAAATATGAAATTGGAAACAGTTTAGAACGACTGTTAGTGAACGAAAACGTGATGTTGGTAGTAGAAGTATACGATAATGAAGATGATGATATTGATTAGGATCATGATGATGATGGTGATCCGTTAGGGTTAAAGCATGTTGACGATTGAAGATGATGATGATGGCGTATGTGACATATAATGATAATATGATTATGGTGACTCTTGATGATGAGAATTATGATTACAGAAACGATTGTTATCGTGATAATAAAATAAGTATGATGACGATTGGGTTTATAAGCTAAGAAAGAAAAAGGAACCGAAACCCTTTTATTTTTTTTTATTTTTTTTATGTTCAGCGGTTTCGTGAATGAATCTGGACATTGAAACCTTAATACATCTTGGGCTGAATATTACAATTAGTTATATCGGGACGTATTATTTTAGACTTTTTAGTAGGCTTGTGAAACTACTCGTGGGCTGAAGAGATATTGGGCCAGTTTATAAACAGACGAATTGGATCAGTCATAATGATGACTGTGATGTTAAGTTACGATGATGATCGTGATTAATATAATTATGATTATCGATGATGATGAAACTGTGAGGAAGAAGAAAGAAGAAAACAGATAGTTGGGTTAAAAGAATTAGTTTAGGTATTAGAACAGAAAAGGAGAAGCAGAGAAATGGTTGGGTATATGGTTGTTAAGCGAGAGGTCTTAGGTTCAAGCCCTGTTTGAGACGTTTCTTATTTCTTTTTATGAAAAAAAGCTTGAAGGTAGCCTAATAACTTTAATTATCCTTATTATTATTATTATTATTATTATTATTATTATTATTATTATTATTATTATTATTATTATTATTATTATTATTATTATTATTATTATATTTATTATTATTATCATTAAAATTATCATTATTATTATTAACAAAAGTATTTTTATTAAAATTATTATTTTTAATCATTATTATAAGAATTATCACTTTTATTATCATTATCATTATTATTATTATTTTAACATTAGGATTATTTTTACATTATTATTATTATTATTATCATTAAAATTATCATATTTATTAAAAGTATTGTATTATTAAAAATTATCATTCTTATTAAAATTAGTATTTTTATTAAAAATTGTTATTATTATTATCATTATTAGTAGTATCATTATTTTTAGTATTGTAAGTATAAGTGTTAATATATATACTTAATATAGGTTCGTGAATCCGAGACCAACCCTACACTTGTTCAATGTTGTCCTATGTATTTTTACTACAAAATATAGTATGGTGAGTTTCATTTGCTCCCTTTTTAATTGCTTTTGCAATATATATTTTTGGGCTGAGAATACATGCGCTGCTTTTATAAATGTTTACGAAATAGACACAAGTACTTAAAAATATATTCTACGTTGAGTTGTACCACTAGCATACTTCCCTGTAGCTTGGTAACTACTATTTACATGTGGTATTGTAAACGCGAATCCTGTTGATAGATCTATCGGGCCTGACAACCCCAACCGGACTGGACGACCAGTATTCAACGGTTGCACAGTACTTCGTTTCGGTGACTACACTTGGTACGGTGTAGTGAGATTTCATAATAAAGGGAATATGCGACGTGATTAAATGTTAAGTATGGTTACCAAGTGCTCAACCACTTAGAATGCTTTACATACACTTGCGAGTGTATTATGTTTATGATTATGAAATCTTGTGGTCTATTAAAATATTGAAATGATTGTTATGATAAACCTATGAACTCACCAACCTTTTGGTTGACACTTTAAAGCATGTTTATTCTCAGGTACGAATTAAGTCTTCCGCTGTGCATTTGCTCAATTTAAGGACATTACCTGGAGTCGATCATCACAATGGGACCAAATGTTGATGATTTCGTCCAGGTGGATAAGGACGGGTCGTTACATCTTCAAACCATGGAATTTCATTATAATCGATTTTCAATAGATATTCATCAGGAAAGTTATCTTGTATGGCCGATTCATTTAGAACTTCTAATTCAGGATTTTCAAGACGAGAAAGATGATCAGCGGCGAGATTTTCTGCTCCATTTTTGTCTCGGATTTTAATATCGAATTCTTGTAAGAGTAAGATCCAACGGATTAATCGTGGTTTGGCATCTTGTTTTAAAAATAGGTATCTAAGAGCAGAATGGTCGGTATAGACCACCGTTTTAGCTAGAACGAGATATGAACGAAATTTGTCAAAAGCAAAGACAATAGCAAGGAGTTCTTTTTCAGTAGTTGTGTAATTTGTTTATGCTCCTTGTAATGTCTTACTAGCATAATAAATAGGTTGAAATCGTTTTTTAATCCTTTGTCCTAAAACGGCTCCCATTGCAAAATCACTTGCATCGCACATAAGTTCAAACGGTAGATTCCAATTTAGAGTTATCATGATCGGCGCATTAGTGAATTTTTCTTTAAGAATATTAAAAGATTTGATGCATTCATCTGAAAAGATGAATGGAGCATCCTTTTCTAAGAGTTTATTCATAGGAGTGGCAATTTTTGAAAAATCTTTTATGAAACGTCGGTAAAAATCGGCATGCCCTAGAAAACTCCTAACTCTTCTAATATTGGTGGGATGTGGAAATTTAGCAATTACATCTACTTTAGCTCTATCCACTTCAATTCCTTCCTTTGAAATTTTATGACCAAGAACGATGCCTTCTTTAACCATGAAACGGCATTTCTCCCAATTAAGTACTAGATTTGATTGTTCGCATCTAATAAGCATTCGTTCAAGATTAACTAGACATGTTTCAAAAGTATCACCGAAGACTGAAAACTCATTCATGAAAACTTCCATGCATTCTTCTATCATGTCGTGAAAAATGGCTATCATGCACCTTTAAAAGGTTGCAGGGGCGTTGCAAAGTCCAAATGGCATGCGTTTATAAGCAAATGTACCATAAGGGCACGTGAATGTGGTTTTTTCTTGGTCCTCGGGTGCTATTGGAATTTGAAAGTATCCGGAAAAACCGTCAAGAAAATAATAGTAACTATTTTCGGCTAATCTTTCTATCATTTGATCAATGAATGGTAAGGGAAAGTGATCTTTTCTGGTGGCGTCATTTAATTTTCTATAATCTATACAAACACTCCATCCTGTTACAGTCCTAGTAGGAATAAGCTCATTTTTTTCATTTGTGATGACAGTCATGCCACCCTTCTTAGGTACACATTGAACTGGGCTTACCCATGGACTATCAGAGATTGGATAAATTAAACCTGCATCGAGCAGTTTAATAATTTCTTTCTTAACAACATCTTGCATATTAGGATTTAGTCTTCGTTGGCGTTGCACATATGTTTTATGACCTTCTTCCATCAGGATTTTATGTGTGCAATACGAAGGACTTATTCCTTTAATGTCATGAATCTTCCATGCAATAACTGGTTTATGAGCTTTTAGCACAGAAATAAGTCGAGATTTTTCATTTTCAGTAAGAGAAGACGATATTATTACAGGTAATTCAGATTCACCATGTAAATAAGCATATTCCAAATGGTTTGGAAGTGGCTTTAACTATAATGTCGGTGGTTCTTCTATCGATGACTTGTATCGATACCTGTCTTCCTCTTTTAACATTTGAAGTTCTTCTGTTGTTGGTTCGTATTCATTAGCCATGAGTGCGGCTAACATTTCAGCTTCATCAATTGGTTCAGTTCCTTCTCCTAAAGAACATTCTCCTGTTCCTTGTAATTCTAGAAATTCTTCTAACAATTCTGCATGTGAATCTATAGTTTGAATATAATAACATGTATCATCTGCAGATTGCGGTTGTTGCATGGCTCTATCAACAGAAAAGGTAACACTCTCGTCCTCTATATTTAGGGTCAGTTTCGTACCGAACACGTCTATTATTGCTTTAGCCGTGTTTAAGAATGGTCTTCCTAATATGAGAGGAACTCGAGAATCTTCTTCCATGTCCAGAATAACAAAATCTACTGGAAATACTAAAGTACCAACTTTAACTAGCATGTTTTCCATTATCCCTCTAGGATATTTTACTGATCAATCGGCTATTTGTATGCTTATTCGTGTTGGTTTCAATTCTCCAAGGTCTAGTTTAGCGTATAGTGAATACGGCATTAGATTTATACTAGCACCTTCTGCCAATGCTTCTATTGAACTAAGACTACCCAGAAAACATGGAATTGTGAAACTTCCTGGATCTGAGAGTTTTTCTGGTATCTTATTCAACAACACTGCAGAACAATTTGCATTCATAGTAATAGCCGAGAGTTCTTCCATTTTCTTTCTATTTGTGATTAGATCTTTCAATTTGGCATACCTAGGCATTCCTGAAATCACATCAATGAAAGGAAGATTGGCATTTATTTGTTTAAACATATCCAAGAATTTGGATTGCTCGGCTTCAAGTCTTTCTTTTCTCATTTTACTTGGGTAAGGAAGTGGTGGTTGGTATGGTTTAACATAAGGTTTAGCCTTAACTGTGTTATCTTCATTAACCTTTTCAATTACCAGTTCTTTTTCCTTATCTTGCTCAGATTGTGGTTCTTGTGGAGTAGGAATAGAATCATCAGAAATTACAGGCATATCAGGTGGTTTAAGTGTAATACCACTTCTTGTGGTAATGGCTTTAGCTGTTTCATTCCGAAGGTTAGCATTTGTATCGCTAGGTAGACTTCCCGGTTTTCTTTCACCTATCAACCTTGCTAGGTTGCTTACTTCTTGTTCAAGATTTTGAATAGAAGCTTGTTGATTTCTAAATGCTTGAGCATTTTGTTCATTCGTTTGTTTCTAAGATGTGAAAAACTGCGTTTGAGATTCAACTAGCTTCGACATCATATCTTCTAAATTTGGCTTTTTATCATCAGTTTGTGGTGGTTTGTTTTGAAAAAATAGGTCTTTGCTGATTGTAAGTATTGTTGGATACTTTTTGATTGCTAGGACCTTGTTCGTTGTTGTATGGAACATTTCGGTTATAATTCTGGTTTTGATTGTAGATTGGTCTTGGCGGGTGATAATTATTCTGATAATTATTTCCAGGCCTTTGGTTCATGTATGAAACATTCTCTCTTTGGTCCATTGTTTGTTCAATACTGAGACAATCTTTTGTTAAATGTGGTCCTCCACACTGCTCACAACTAATTCGTATAGAGTGAATATCTTTAGTCATCTTTTCCATTCGTCTCTCGACAGCATCTATCTTTGCAGAAATAGAATCAAAGTCATGGCTAGAATCGGCTCTAGCTGCTTTAGATGATCTAACGATATCTTTTTCTTGATGCCACTCAAGTGAGTGGGAAGCAGTGTTATCAATAATTTTGTAAGCTTCAGTTGCGGTTTTCTTCATAATGGAACCACCAGCTGCTATATCGATGTCTTTTCGTGTAGTGATGTCGCATCCTTGGTAGAATATTTGTACTATTTGATAAGTGTCTAAACCATGTTGCGGACATCCTCTTAACAACTTTCCAAATCTTGTCCACGCCTCATATAGAGTTTCATTTGGCTTTTGCGTGAACGTAACAATTTCTCCTTGAAGTCTCACAGCTTTAGATGCCGGAAAGAATTGTTTTAGAAATTTTTCAACTAAAACATTCCATGTATCAATCGCCCTTCAGGTAACGATTCTAACCAATCTTTGGCTTCTCCCTTTAAAGTCCAGGGAAATAACATGAGATATATCTGTTCATCCTCCACTTCTCGGATTTTAAATAGAGTACAGATCCTATTAAAGGTTCGAAGATGTTCGTTTGGATCTTCCTTCGGCGCACCACAAAATTGGCATTGATTAGTTACCATGTGTAGGATTTGTCCTTTGATTTCATAATCTGGCGCATTAATGTCTGGTTGAGTAATTGCATGACCTTGGCCAGTGCGTTTAGCTCTCATTCGGTCTTCCAAACTTAGAGGTTCCAGATTTTCCATGATTGTATTTGTTGAGTCTGAATCACTAGAGGATTCTGATTTAATGGTTTGTTCCTCGACAATCTCTGTTTGAATGATTGGTGGTTCCGGAGGAAAGATTAATGGTTCAGGATCTCTGAATTATCCCTGAATATCCTCCGGATTCTCAATTGTGAAGTCGGGTTCAAAAAATGGATTATCAGAAATTTGAATTGGAGTAGTTGGTCGACTGGATGTCGATTCTAAAGAAAAATCAACGGTAACAATATTGGCTAGATGTCTTGATCGAGTTACAGGTGTTGAACGTATAAAAGGTGGTGAACGTTTTGCTCGGTGCATTAACTGAATATTCTATTAGTTATAAAAGATAAAAATTATATAAGTTATCAAATTAATAGACTTTTCTGATTTTGCCCACGTTTCGAATAGCCAATAGATGCAGCAGGTAGCCAGGACCCTTTAAATCGGAAGCCCACAACTCGCCACTAACAAATCCAACTATTACTACGAACCAAAAAATTTTGGATGTCTATCAATTTAACCGCTTAAAATAATTTTTCGTTGAAATTTAAAGAAATTTTAGATAAGAAATAGAAAATTCTATATCCTAAAAACTAGAGCGTCGAGAAATAAGAAAGAAAAAGAGCACGTCAAAAAATAAAAGGTCGAAAAATAAGCGTCGAAAAATAATAAAATGCAGCGTCGAAACTTAAAAGTCTGAAAACTAAATATTAAAACTTACGTTTAAAGGTATTAAAGCTTAAAGGAATTCTAAATCCAAAACGGCAATAACTTAAAAAGTACTAAAATTAAAAACGGCGTCGCAAAATTCTAAAGCACCTAAATCTTAGTATAAAGAAAAAGCACTTAAGGGTTTTTACGGCAAAGCTTAAAAATCTAGAATTAAAAATAACTACGGCAAAATAAAACACTTAAAACTAATTACGAACGAAAAATATACAATTACGAATTAAACTAATTAAAAAGATACAAAAATAAAAATAAAACTAAAGTTATAAAAAATACAATTTTTATAAAAAAATTATTTTTATATTATTTATTTTATAAAAGTAATAAGTTTATATATTTAATAAAACTAATTTTAACTTAAAATACAAATTAATTAAAAACTAAAACTAAATTATTATAATAAGTAACCCTAATTAGGGTTAAATAATAATAATAATAATTAATACTCCGTAATTAATACAGAACTAGGTCAAACCTGGCGTGTCATATCAGGCCATGCGATCGCATGGATATCGCGTTATATTTTCATGCGGTCGCATGGGTTAGGGTTTCAGGCCAGATTATGGGCTGCTACAGTACCAGGCCCGAAAATTTTTAATTTTTCTGTTTTTATAAAATATTTATATAAACAAATAAAAACTTATATTTTAAAAAACTAAAATAAAAATAAAGAAACTTTATAATTATATATATATATTTAACAAACTCTTAAAAATATATATATTTTGTTTTTCTTTTTATATTTTTGTTATTTTTAAAATTTAAAACGTATTTTTACAAAAAGAAATTAAAACTTAATTAAAATCTTTTTTTTTATATAGCGTTGCGCTTTCGGCGTTTAAGCAGTCCCCGGCAGTGGCGCCAAAAATACTTGATGTGCGTAGAGGTATATACGAAATAGTTATATTTTTATTACGAAATATTATTAAATACGATACAATTTTACACAAGATATTTATTTATTTAAAGAGTAGATATACCTAAACCTTGCTACAACACTTATAGGCAGTGTACCTAATCGTACAGTAGTGTAGTTTTTAGCAAGTTCGGTTCGTTCCACAGGGATCTAGCCAAGTTTAACGCTATATTTTTAAAACTAAATTTGTATATAAATATATATATATATATAAATATAAGTAGTAAAAGGGGGATTTTACCGTTTAATGACCGGTTTGTCGATTTTAAAACTTTAGTCGCAGTTAAAACCTAATGTAAAATATTAAAAATAAATATAACTTAATTTAAAGCGTAAAGTAAATGACAATAATTAAAGTGCGATAAATTAAAATGCGATAAATAAAATGACAATAAATAGAATTGCGATAATTAAAAAGTACGATAATTAAAAGTGCAATTAAATAAAATGACAGTAAATAAAAGTGCGATAAAATATGAAATAAAGGAATTATGCTTATTTAAACTTCCGTAATCATGATGTTTGACGTGTTGATTTTAGTTTATTACCATGGGTTAATTGTCCTTTGTCCTGGATTATTCAATATGTCCATCTGGTTTTTGTCCATAACAGTCCATCAGTCATAAATATAAAGTGCGAGTGTCCTCGTCAAATTATCCTTATACCCGAAGTCAAATATTCCAACTAATTCGGGACTTAAACTATAATTACACCAATTTTCCTTGTATATAATCCACCCCTATTTTAATAAGTCCATTGACTATTAATCCATTCCCGTGTCCGGTTAAATGAACGATTATTAGTACTTACAAATATCCCGCCCATCGTGTCCGATTGAGTGTATGTGGTTATTTATAGGTACGTCCAATTGTAAATCTTTATATTAAATTAATGAACTATCATTCAATTAAACAAATATAAAGCCCATTAATAGCCCATAGTCTAATTTCCACAAGTGTCGTTCTTTTGTCCAAACCCCAATTATGGTACAAAGCCCAATAACCCCGTCTTTAATATTTTAGCCCAACATCACGATTACTTCGGCTTAAATAAGCATAATAATAACTTAGCTACGAGACATTAATTTAAAAAGGTTGAACATAACTTACAATGATTAATAATAGCGTAGCGTTACACGGACAGAATTTCAACTTACACACTTACAACATTCGCTAACATACCCTTATTATTATTAAATTAAAATTAAAATTAAAATTAAAATTATAATATATATATATATATATATATATATATATATATATATATATATATATATATATATATATATATATATATATATATATATATATTACGTGAGATATAGAAAGAAAAAGGTATACATCATTCGACCAAAACACGCGAAATTTATAGGATGTCAGCTGATACTGTTCATCATGCGATCGCATGGGTTTATAACTACCAGGCCATGCGATAGCATGGCCCCTGGGACAGCTCACATTTGCTTGTTTTCTTCTTGCCGACGGTTTTAATATATAATATAATATATATATAATTTTTAAGAATTAATTATATATTATATTATATTCATGTGCATAGTTGACTTGTAATTTTTAGTCCGTTGCGTCGAGCGTTGAGAGTTGGCTCTGGTCCCGGTTTCGGATTTTCGAACGTCCTTTCGTACTATTTAATATCTTGTACTTTGCGTTTTGCGGCTCGTACTCATGTAATTTTTAGACGTTTCTCATCAATAAATTGAACCACTTTGATTGTACTTTGTACTTTTTAGCTTTTTGGTCGTTTGCGTCTTTAAATCGTCGAATCTGTCTTTTGTCTTCACCTTTTATTATTTAAACGAATATCACTTGTAAATAGAACAATTGCAACTAAAAGCTTGTCTTTCTTGAGGGATAATGCTATGAAATATATGTTTGTTTTTAGCATTATCAATATACCAATAGTATATACATCTAGAAGCTGTGTATGGTACGAGTACGAATACGGGTGCATACGAGTAGAATTATTGATGAAAATGAATGAGGATGTAATTGTAAGCATTTTTGTTAAGTAGAAGTATTTTGATATGTGTCTTGAAGTCTTTCAAAAGTGTACTAATACATCTAAATACACTACATTCATATACATTTTAACTGAGTCGTTAAGTCATCGTTAGTCGTTACATGTAAGTGTTGTTTTGAAACCTTTAAGTTAACGATCTTGTTAAATGTAATTAATTCATTGTTATTATACTTAAATGAGATGTCAAATTGTTATGTTAACATGATAACATGGTGTATGAATATATCTTAACATCATATATATATATATATATATATATATATATATATATTAAAATACTATTACAACGATAATCGTTACGTATATATATTGTTTCGAAATTCTTAACTTAGTAGTCTTGTTTTACATATGTAGTTCATTGTTAATATACTTAATGATATATATAATTATTATTTTATCATGTTAAATATAGTGTAACAATATCTTGATATGATACATATGTATTTAGTAAGACGTTGTTATAACGATAATCGTTATATATATCGTTTCGAGTTTCTTAACTTAGTAGTCTCATTTTTATGTATAATATCATGTTAACTATATATATATATATATATATATATATATATATATATATATATATATATATATATATATATATATATATATATATATATATATATATATATATATATATATATATATATATATGTATATATATATATGTATATATATATATGTATATATATATATGTATATATATATATGTATATATATATATATGTATATATATATATGTATATATATATATATATATAT